>NW_006399794.1:15868569-15882295 GCF_000299155.1 Elephantulus edwardii
TATTTGCAAGTTTTTAAGAAAGCCTTCCATAGTGGTTACACTATTTTACACTCCCACCAACAGTAAATAAGGGTTCTGGTATCTCCACAACCTCACCAGCATTTGATGTTTGCTGTTCTGTTAAATTTTGCTACTTTTACTGGGGTGAGATAATATCTCACAATTGTTTTGGGAAATATTTTTTTTAAAAAAAAGGAAAAACAGAAGAGCCAGAGTTCAAGCTCAACCCTTCTGTCCCACCTCTTTGAACTTTAACATCATCATCTGCAAAATGGAAATAATTATAATTCATCTTTTCAAGAATGGCTTTAGGAATTGCATAATATATGTAAAGTTCTTAGGTCAGTGCCTGCTCTTTAATAAATATTAGCTTTTTTCTTCCCTTCATGCCTAAATTACCTAATGCTGCTTATTACAAATAATGATTTTTAAAATCTTTTTTTCTCAGCTGTCTTACTAAGTGCTTTACTTGGTCCTCAGAAAGTTGTGTATGATATGATGCTGCTCTGGGATCTCAAGGAGCATTGCTGGACCACCTAATGGTTGGGATGCTTGCAGCAGAGTTCTTTAAGCTGATGGACCTATAGAAGAACTACTTCCTCTCCTCTACCTTCCCTTAGACAGATTCATATGCAGGTGGAAGGTTTTTTTAAAAGCAACAATTAATTAACTAGAGTAACAGAAATAGAAAAGGTCCAGAGTTTTGTAGGGAAAGTAAAAATTCTCTGGCTGGCAAAATGAGGGGGAAAATAAGTATCCACAAAGAAGTAAAAGGAAACTCTGGTGGTGCAGTCTGTAGCAAGCTGCCCTGTCAACCCAAGGAAGCACTTCTCTGGCAGTGTGTATATACCAGCAGCTACATGGAGGAAAGATGCAGACTGTTCTCTTGTTGCAATTCATAGCCTCAGAAGCCAATAGAGGGTTGCTATGAGTCGAGAACCAAAACAATGTAGGTGACCACAAAAAAGGAAACATGAAAGAGGAAAAGGAATAATGATCATGTGGTAGAAATGTGTAAAATGGATGGTCAGCACTACCTATCAGGGTCCTCATCCCTGTTTCCCAAGATAGGTTTATGGCCATAATGAATGTGAATTGTATCAGATAAAAGACTAATTATAAGCTCCTTGAGAGCTCAAAGGAGCCTTGATGACATAGTGCTTAATGTGCTGGGCTGCTATCCAAAACGTCAGTGGTTCAAATCTACCAGCTACTCCATGGAAAAAAGATGGGCTTCTTATTACTGTAGAATGAGTATAAGAATCCAAGAGGTTTGGGAGAGGGTGGAAGCAGAGGGATGAGGATGTGCAGGGGGAGGGGGAGATTAATCATGGGGTTGAACAATTTGATGAGGGCCGGGTAAGGAAAATTGAAAGAATTTGTTCTAAAACAATGTATTCAAATTTTGTAAATAAACTAGTAGGAAAATTTAAAAAAAAAGAAAAGAAACACACACAATTAATATACGTGGACAATTAAATGCCCAGTAGTTTAGTCTGGCTGTAACAAAGTGGGGGGTGGGGGGGGAAGATTTCACGCTAAAGAAACAGGTAAAGGTCAAAACATAAAAGAAACTTCCAAGTGCAATTAAAGGGTTACAATTTTAACCTCAGCACTATCAGTAACCAGTAAAAGTTTTAAAGCAGGGAAGAGAGCATAATGTGTGTTTAACAAGGCTTACAGAGAAGCAGAATGGAGGATTGAGACAGGAGAAAGGCTTATCAGTCAGGAAGCTGGTAAAAAAGGAATGATCAAGGTCCATCTACTATAGTTTTAAACACAGCCTATTTTAAATGATCCCCATCAGCCTATGCCTCTCAAAGATGTAACATTATGAGTATACAGCACAACTACAGAAACAACTGTCAAAGTCAGTTCCATAAGTTCTGAAAAACTTTACTGTATTCTTTTATTCAACAGCCACTCTAAATTCTAAACTAAAACCACTAACCTTTTTTCTTTTCCACAGAACCCAATTTTGGTAAAGAAAATGTGTTATCATGCACCACTACAGTGTCTCACAGCATGATCGCTCATAATGGTCATTCAATAAATGGTAAGAATTCAGTAAATGATAATTATCTCAGTAAGATGGACTGACACAGTGACTGCAATAACAGACTTAAGCACGGTAGAACTGGTGAAGATGGCGCAAGATAGGGCAAAGTTGTGATCTGCTGTTCACAGAGTTGCTGTGATGACACCTAACAACATTATACTCTCATTTGTATCCCACTATAATCTGTATATAACAGTAACTATCCACCTGTCTTAAAGGTTTGCTATGATAACTATATTAATGAATACATAGCAAACATAGTTATTCATTGTGTAACTATACCACAGCTTCTCTATCCATTCGTTTGTTGATGGGCACCTGGGTTGTTTCCAACTCCTTGCTATTGGGAATAAAACCACAATAAACATGGGTGTGCATATATCTGCTTGGGTGGCAGTTATGGTCTCTTTGGGGTATATTCCCAGTAGTGGAATTGCTTGGTCAAATGGTATCTCTATTTGCAACTTTTTGAGAAAACGCCACACCACCTTCCACAGTGGTTGCACCATTTTACACTCCCACCAACAGTGAATAAGGGTTCCAGTCTCTCCACAACCTCACCAGCATTTGTTGCTTGCTGTTCTGTTAAATTTTACTATTCTTACTGGGGTGAGATGATATCTCATAGTTGTTTTGAACGATATAAGTTTTAAAAGCTAATCTTTGCATGATAACTTTATAGGGAGATGTTTCCCAAGTTTAAAAAAAAATAAATAAATTTAAAAATAAATAAAGAAATAAATTTGTAACAGGGCTGGAAAAAAATCCTGGGGGTCACGGTTAAGGAAATGAACATACTAAGTCAGTCAAGACTGATAAGGATCAGTGCAGTCTCTACTAGGTGAGAAAGACAGAAAAGGAGTATTATTTTTATACAAAAGGATTATGTTAATCCTAATTAAAAATGACACAACTAGAAGGGCAACACACAGTGGGAAGCAATAAAGAGGAAATCTCATCAGATTCCTAGGTGGTTACCTACATTCCAGAGTGTCAGTCAGCAGCAAAGTCAAGTTCACTGAGTGAGGTACAAAATAAAGTTTGATAAGCAAAGAAGATGGCAAAAATCTAAAAGAGACTTTATGCCAAAAACTGAGAGTTTCCTGAGAGACTGGGATTTTTTATAAATGTTAAAGGAAGAAACAAGAAAACAGCTTACAGAGGATCAGGAAAGGCTTCCTGGAAGATGACTGATTTAAAGCAGAGTTAGCCTGGAAAAATGGGAAAAGGACATTCTAGGAAAAAGAAACATCACAGAAAATTGAAATAGCTTTGAAGGCCTGAGGAAATGATACTCATTTCAGCACTGCTAGGGCACAAAATACCTCTGGTAGCCTAGTCTGTAATGTATGATGCTGCTAAACAACAGCAAATAAAAGGCATGCCAGAAGTTCACAGCCACCTGATGCTCCTCGGGAGAAAGACAAGCATTTAGGCAGAACTGAACTGATGGCGATGAGGGTTTTCTTGAGAGTATAAGGTGCCAGGCAGGAAATGAAAATGTGGTTGTAGAAATCACCAGAGACCCGTTCTGTTCTAGAAACCTGAAAACCTGAATTGATCTACTATTAGTCAAGTTGTTGTTATGTACCATTGTTGTTATTGTTACGTTGCTGTGGTGGTATATGGTGGAGTCTACTGTAATTCATAGAGACCCTACACAAAGCAGATCTGAACCTTGGCCTATTCTGTGCCATCCTCACCATCTCCAACACAACTGAGCCCAGTGCTACCGCCACTATGGCAATCCATCTTGTTGCAGGTCTTCCTCTCTCAGGTTGACCCTCCTCCTGTCCAATCATGATGTCCTTTTCCAAAGATTGGCCTCTCTGAGCAAGTCCAAAGAATGTGAGACGTAGTTTCACCATCCTTTCCTCCAAGAAGCACTCTAGTTTCACTTTCTCCAGGACAGATCTTTTTGTTCTCTTTGCAACCCATGGGATATTCACTGCTCTTTTCGGACACTCAAAGGCATAGATTCTATCTGTCATCTTTAGTCACTGTCCAACTTTCAGATGCATAATAAGCAACTGATAAGACCATGGTTTGGATTTTAGCATGTTACCCAAGTAGCTGGACATAAATCAGTCAATGAGGGCATCCCTTCAGATGTAGATCATTCTGGAAGAAGACACAGCCAAGAAGCACTGTGGTAGAGAAGTTAGACAGGTTAACGTGGAGGAGGAACTCACAAAAGGCTCAGAGTGATGTGGCAGAGTTGAGGCACAAAGTAAAAATAGGGTAAGGACAGTGACATCCAAAATGGTTAACACACTACTCATGTGAGAGAATCTCACTGGAGCCACTTTCCTCTAGTCTCCAATGGCTAGAGACAGAGATGCACTGGGTATTACGCTACAAGGGAGGAGTAAGGTGGAGGAAGCTGGCCACAAGGCTTTCAGACTCCAAATTTACCACCAACACAATTATCTGTAACAATGGTTCTTTCAGGAGAACAAACTCTCTCCACTGGCACTGTCAAAATGCTTCTGTTACTTAACTGCTTCACTGATTAATAGCCCTTTCTCCCTTTTCTCCTCAAGATCAACCTAAAAATCATTCATCAGCTCATTCCCTGCTAACCCATTTTCTTTCAGTCTGGCATCGGAACTACTCTCGTTATCATCACTGAATTCAAGGCTAACCTTAAAAACACTTCTTTCTCTACATACCTTTCAAAGCATTCCAAGTCTATAGTCCTGTCCTTTACCTAAGTCTTCCACATGACACTATAAAATGTGTGAGCTAGCCTGTGTATAGTACTCACACTTTCATATACACTCCTGGGCCAGTCTGGCCTAAGTAAATAAGTGGAGTCCTGATAGTGCACATTATATGTTTGGATGCTAACTAAAGACTCACAGATCAGAAACCTCAAGCCACTTGCTCCACAGGAGAAAAGACCTGGCAATGTGCTCCCATAAAGATGATAGACTAGGAAAGCCTGAAGCAGTTCTACTCATCCACAGGATAACAGTAAGTCTAAATCAACTCAACAGCACATGGCAACAACAAATAAGTACAGAAATATCTTGGAGATACTGCAAGCTCCATTTCAGATCATCATAGTAAAACAAGTATCAATAAAGCAAGTCACATGATTTTTTTTTATTCCTTAGTTTATATAAAAATTATATCCACACTACAATGAGTCTATGAAAGGAGCTATGACAGCACAACTTGTTTTTTTGGTGTTTTTTTTTTTTTTAGTGAATAACTGTAAGGTCACCTCCACCTCAGGAGAAAGATGAGCAGTCTATTCCCACTAAGATTTACAGTCTGGGAAAACCAAGTAAGGGAGGGTTGCCATGAATTTGCATGTACTAAACAGTAGCTGGTTGTTTTCTGCTTTACAGTGGGTGAGGGTAGTTTATCTAAGAGTCCTGGTGGCATAGTACACTACAAATTGGACTGCTAGCCAGTCAGTAGTTTAAATCCAGCAGTTGCTCTGGAGAAAGACAGACTGAAAATTCCCAAAATGTGACACAGAAACACAAAGTGGGCTACTGGGGGTGGGGGGTGAGAATGGCACTGAAACAGAGTTGTCACAGGCTTTTAATCTATAAAGTGCATCCATGAAGTATAATAAAATGAGGTGTCCCTATAGTAGAAAATATTCAGCTGGGGGGGGAGGGGAGGTCAATTTTTTTGGCCTTCTTCCCGACCCTGAACCAAGAAACCTTTGCAGAAGCCTCCAGCAGGCTACTTTTCATGTCTTAATGCCCAGACTTTGGACATATTGTGCTTGTGTTGTTGTTGTGTGCCACCAAGACACCTGCGACTCATAGCGACCCTATGTACAACAGCCCTAAACCCTGCTCTACCATGTGCCAACCTTACTGTCTCCGACACAACTGTCCCCATTATCCCAATCACGGAATCAATACATCTCATTGAGGGTATTCCTCTCTTGCACTGTCCCTTCACACTCCCAAACATGACATCCCTCTCCAAGGACTGGTCCCTCCTTGAAACATGTCCAAAGTATGTCAGACAAAGCTTCAGAATCCTTGCCTCCAAGAAGCAGTCTGGTCTCACCCTCTCTAGGACGAACTTGTTTGTTCTCCTAGTAGTCCATGGTATATTCAATACTCTTCTCCAGCCCCACAGCTCAAAGGCATCAATTCTCCTTCTATCATCCCAAGTCCCATTCCTAAACCATTTATTATCAAGGGACATAGGATTACATGACTAATTGTCTTTAATTAATACAAGTGGGATGGAAGCTGAAACCTCATCTCTACAACCTTGTCAGCATTTGTTATTTGCTGTTCTGTTAAATTTTGCTATTCTTACTGGGGTGAGATGGTATCTCATAGTTGTTTTGCATCTCTCTTAGAGCTAGGGATTTTGAACATTTCTTCATGTGTTTGTTGGCCATCTGAATGGCTTCTTTGTTGAAGTGTCTGTTCATATCCTGTGCCCATTTTTCAATTGGGAAATGTTTACCTTTATCTTGTTGTGGTGTTTTTTTTCTTCTTTTAAGGGTATCAGTCTTGCTGCATTATAGGTTAGCCTACTCCAATAAGACCTCAAGTTAACTAGGTATATCTACAAAGACATTATTAGCCCAAATAGGATCATATTCACTGGTACTGGCATTTAAAAACCACTTCTCTTTTTTGAGTGATGCAATTTAACCCATAACATCTACTGACCTGTAAGATCAATAATATCTCTTCCAGATCTAACTTTCATTTTCAAAGAAACAATGCTCAACAATGCTCTTTAATCGATTCACTGCATTTCAAATTATGAATAACTTCCAATGTACCACTTTTGCTGGAGGAGATCAAAGAGTTTTTCCTTTTATTACCTGTGTTAATGTATAACCACCCTTGAGTCCAGCAGGATAAAAATTATGATTCCCACTTTATAGAAAAAGAAATAGCTGAAACAAAAATAAATCCCTGTTCATTCATTGATGATGCCTTTAACAAACGCTGGACCAAACTCAAGGTATGGAAGGCTAGGACCTATCAGTTGTAAATGAAAGAATACTAGATCCAAAATAGTTTAATCAACAAAAGACCTTTCATGAATGAGGCAAATGGTTAACAGTAAACCGTTAACTGTAAGGTCAGAGATGTGTGTCCACCCAGAGGCATCTCCAAAGCACTATCTGACAATCAACTTCCAAATTAGTAGTGAAAGCCCTATGGAGCCCAGTCCTTTTCTAACACACATGGGGTACAATACATTGGAATTAACTAGTGGCAACTGGCTAGTTTAAGCAAAAAGCCTAATTACTAGCTTACTTAACTAAAGACAAGGATTAGAGCAGACTTCCAGAGTGCTATGATGCAGGGCTCAAAGTCACTGTACGATCTCATCTGTTTAACCTTTCTTCCTCAATGCTGCCTCTATATTGAGTCAGAATCACTCTTATGGTGGCAAAATGGATGGAGCAGATCTAAACACAGTCTTCTAGTCCAGCAGGATCAAGAGAAGATCTTTTGCAGTATCCTCTACAGAGTCCTGAACACTTGGCTTAGACAAATTTAGAAAGTGTATTTACCCCTAAAGCAATCACTTTGGCCAGATAATTGTGATGCACTGGTTAGGTTGGAACTGATTCACAAAGTATCAGAGCTAAGAAGTTTTCATGCAAACAAACCACAAGGGATATAATTAGAAGGGAGGTATGGTTCCCAAAATCAACATTTGAGGCCACTGTCAAGTTTGGGTGGGGGTGGGGCAAGATGGAAAGGAAACAAACTATAAGTGCTCACTAGAAGGAACCGTGTGAATGTGCCCTCACAGAACATAGAGTTTGGGACAATGAATTCTCAAGTGTAGATTCAGATAGAAAAGGGGAACAGAAATACTGTTCTAGTGGGACAGAAACATAATGAAAACACGACGTGATAAATGCTATACTATAGTGATGTGAACAATGGGAGAGTCAAGGAAGTCTTTGCAGCATTAGTATGCCCTGAACTTGGTAGGCAAACAGTGCAGATCAGGTAGTAAATCACTCAGTTGATTAGGAACCAAGGTTTCCTAATTCTATGGCATGAGCTCTTTTCACAACTAGTTCTTAATCAAAGGTGGGCACTGGGGAAATCAAAGGAGCTGCCTGCCACAGAAGCTCACATAAACTAGCTGTCATAATTGCTCAGCCTTGAAATATACTGAGAAGATCTTGTCTATATCCACAACAGAAGCACAAAGACCTTGCCAACCCCAGAGAAAAATGCTGCAGCGAGATATAACCATAACCCAAACATGGAATTAGGCAGTACTTTGTATTCCCGCACTTTATCATGTTCATTTACTACCATGCTGCCTCTTTTCTTGCCTGAATTCAAAACAAACTCATCTGGGATCGCATATGACAAAATGAATTTAAGGTGAAACAGGCTAAATGGATCTTTCCATATATACCATTTATGCTCATGTGATACCATGAAAAAGATGGTAAGCTTCTGGGTCTGAACCATCTCTACCACTTCCTAATTATGCAGCTTTGCTTTTCAGACCCTCAGTTTCTACACATGTAAAATGGAAGACATGATTATAGTATATTTCCTCATGGAACTAACGTAAGAATTAAGATTAGTAAAGGAAAGCACTTGGTCATATTGTAAAGTATCAAATATAAGCAAGTTGTTAACTCTTTGCCGAGAGATGATTGAAGGATTATATAACTTACACTTTTTAATAAAAGTTCAAAATTCAGTGGTACAAAACATAGGGACTACAAGCAGTCCTCTCATACTTGCCCTTTGTTGTTGTTATGTGCCATAAGGCTATGTAAATTAAAACTGAACTATCCCCTACTTGCAACAAATTCTTCATCACAATCACCTTGACTTGCTACAAGTACAGCTTTAATCACTGAAAAGGCTTTGAGCCTTTTCCTCACACTAAAACTAAAACTAAAACCACTGTTTTGAGTTGATTCCAATACACAGCAACCGTTGGAGAGAGAGTAGAGGTGCCCCAATAGGGTTTCCCAGACTGAAACTTTTTATTATGGGTTTGCATATTCCTTTACATTGTGCTTTATAGAATCTTTCATTTACATTGTGTTTCATACAATCATTCACATACATTGCGGTGGTGGTGTTATGTGCCACAGAGCAGACATAGGAAACCTATATAAAATAGCTCTGAACCCCACCCTATCCTGAGCCAGTTTCACCATCTCCAACATACCTACCCCTATTACCCCAGTTACTATGTCAATCCATCTCATGTGGGTTCTTCTTCTCCTGTGCTGTCCCTCTACCCTTCCAAGCATGATGTCCTTCTCCAAGGACAGGTCCCTCCTGGCCAAGCACCCAAAATATGTGAGACAGAGCTTCTAAATTGTTGCTTTCAAGAAGAAACTTGGTTTCACACTCTCCAAGACAGACTTGTTCTCTTGGCAGTCCATGGTATTTTCAATACTCTTCTCTAGCACCACAACTCAAAGGTATCAATTCTTATTATGTCATCTTTAGTTAATATCCAGCTCTCTGCTGCACAACAAAAAACTGCAGAGACTATGGCCTGGGTCAGGCACACCATAGTTTCCAGACTGACAAGCAACAATGTAATACATTGTATTTAATATAATCATTAAGATCTATGCCCAGTATTATCCTGTCTTTTTGAGTCCCCATTAAATCTTCCCTATATGGAAGCGGACGGCTCTTTATATTTCTCTCATTGAACAATGATTTTTTTTTAGATAGCAGTTGAACACTTTAACTACTGTTAAATATTATTACTATTAATATTTAACTACTGATATTAGGGCATCTATCTTGCATTAAAACTCTCTCAAACTCATTACCATTAACTTGGAACAGATTCATAGGTGACTCTCCAGCAAGTTTCTGAAAGGCTATAAATTGCACAAGAAGAGATTGCCCATTTTCTCCCATGATGTGTCTGGTGGATTCAAACTGCCAAAAAAGCATCATCTGTGGATTATTAGTGCAAATCCCTCAGAACCATGCCACCAAAACTCCATAGAGCCACGTAGTAAGTAAGGCTAAATACGAACCTTAAATACCTATTCCAACCTACCTACAAATGTGACTTAAAGATACCTTAAGTGTCAATATTAAGTAGATTAAATCTTGCTCATAAGCCTCAGACTGCCTTTACATCTCATACATTTCCTTTTATACTTGAAGAAGATCAAAACTACTAGGGAAGTCTCATAAAAACAAAGCCACATTAAGCATTAGTGATTTGTTTTAAGAGCTGGTATGCAATTAAGAGGATTCCACTGTTTCACCAGGCTCCTGTGGCATCCAATTAAGCAATAACGTGAGAGAAGCTCTTAATTATGGAGGAAAACTTCCACAAACCAGTGACAGGTGTGCAGGACTCAAGCTGAGATCAAAATAGTTGACTAAAGCATTAATCCCCTCCCTTCCTTTTTCCCAAAGACACTTAAGTTTGCATGCAATTAGCTGAAAAGTAAAACAGACCAAATTACTGCCATATTTCAAGCTTTATTACCTTTTATCATGTTAACATTCACCAACTGCATTTTAGAGAATTAACACCAAAAACAGATGGTTTTAACCCACCATAAATGAGCATAAATGAGCTTCAGTGATCAGAAATTATAATTGCCAAGCTGAATTGACACTTATCATTGAATGGAACTGTTTCCCTAAATTGTGCTATTGTAACTTAAGGCTATTCCTTTTCCATTTTCATGTGTTTCGTATTTAACTTTAAGAATACAACCACCTTTTATACAACTTACCTAAATAAAAGTAATTAACAGTTAAAATGTTCACAAAAAAATAAGCAAATAGCGAATGTTGTGATTTACAACAGCAATTAAGCAAAAAAGGGAAAGCTGAGATTCAACTAAACACTTCATGACATTAGTTATCTTGGTTTGAAGATTTTGGATCATAGCTTCTTGGAACTATCCAGCTCAATGGACTAATGCTTTCCTGGGCTGCAATCCTGAACACAAGCAGTTCAAATCCACAAGCTGCTCTGCAGGAGAGGGATGGGCTATTTCCTCCTGATTAAGTGCCTCTGAAAACCTGCTGGAGGGTCAGCTAATGGATTGGTTCTGACTTGATGGTACTAAATAATACACCCTATAGAAGCCCTGTTGGTAGAGTAGGTTAAGTGTTGGGCTGTGCAACAAAAAGCAGCCCAAGAGTAAAAGATGAGACAATCTTCCCCATTAAGTCTAAAGGCTTACACTCCACCAAAAAAAAAAAAAAAAAAGTAAGAGGGATGCCATGAGTCAGAATCAACTAGACAGGAATGGGTTTTATTTTATGCTAACTCCCAATTTGCCTGGGATCTCAGAACCTTGGACAGGGGACCTCAAGATAAAACAACTGGTCTCTACTCCCATGGAACAGAAAAAGGAGACCTAGGAATCAGATGCAGAAGGAACTGGACTGCAGGTCTATTGGCCTTCATGAACTACCACCTTCTTTCTATGAGATTAAAATAAATGGACAGGACTCAACTACAATTACTGAATGTTTTGATCAAAATGGCAAAAACGTGGAACAGAATTTAAATTTCTAACAGAATTAGATTTACCGAACTCAATAAAGCTGGAAGAAACCATGAATGTGTTGCTCTAAAAAAATTTTTGTACGTTAAACCAAAACTATTCCCTGAAATTATCTTCAAACTAAATAGTTTAGCTGAATCAGTAAAGAATGTTCATCTTGAGTACTGAGCTCCTTAAAGAATCATCTATAGTAAAGAATGATCTACTGAACATATACCATGGACTCCCAACAGAACAAATCAGTCTATCTTAGAGAGTGTGAAACCAAGTTTCTCCTTGGAGGCAAGGATTTTAAAGCTCTGTCTCTCAAACTTTGGGCACATGGCCAAGAGGGACCAGTCCTTGGAGAAGATTATGCTTAAAAGGACAGAGACAGCATAGGAGAGGAAGACCCCAGATGAGATGGAGTGACAAAGTAACTCGGGTAATGGGGGTAGGAGTGTCAGAGTCAGTGAGACTCAGGACAGGGCAAAGTTAAGAGCTATTTATTGGACACAGGGCAGCTATGAGTCACAGGCAACTCGATAGCACATAACAAAATATTACAGAATGATTTGTATTAGATCACACTAACAGCAATCACTTTAAAATAAAGGTAAGTTAGTTTATGGAACAGTAGCTCTAAGACAAGAATGGTGAAACAAGAATAATAAGACAATAAGAATGTAACGATATTGTACACCAATGCTCATAGCAGCATTATTCATCATTGCAAAACATGTAAACAGCCCAAATTCCAACCACAATCGAACGGATTGAAAAAATATGGTACATTCACATGATGGAATACTACAAAGCATGCAGGAGCAATGATTTTGTAAATCACTATCTAACTTGGAAGGGAGCATTATGCTAACTCAGGCCCACAAGGACAAATACTATATAAGACCATTACCATAGAATGCATATGAGGATCCAAAAAGGTGAGGGGGAGAACAGAGTGAGGATAAGTGGGAAAAGGGGGGAAGGTAGGGGAGAAGAGGATTAATCTTAGGGTTGCACAATTTGATGGGTGGAGGAAGGTGTTGGTATAGGAAATGAAAAAGATCAGTGCGATAAACAATGTATATGAACTTTGTAAGTAAACTAGTTTGTTGTTGTTGTTGTTGTTATATGCCATCGAGTTGCTTGTGACTCATAATGACCTTATGTACAACAACCCTAAACCCTGCTCTATCCAGCGCCAAACTTATTGTCTCTGACACAACTATCCCCATTATCCCAGTCACTGAATCAATCATCTCATTAAGGGTCTTCCTCTCTTGAGTTGTCCCTCCACCCTCCCAAGCATGACATCCTGCTCCATGGACTGGTCGCTCCTTGCAATATGTCCAAAGTATGTCAGACAAAGCTTCTGAATCCTTGCCTCCAAGAAGCAGCCTTGTCTCACCCTCTCTAGGACAAATCTGTTTGTTCTTCTAGCAGTCTGATATATTCAATACTCTTCTCCAGCATCACATCTCAAAGCTATCAATTTTCCTTTTATCATTGCTAATCACAGAAACAGATCTTCCACCAATCCTGATGCCGCATTTCTCCTCATAAAGCACAGCCTCATGGATGATCTGTTCTGCATACAGGTTGAAAAGGTCTGGAGACAGGACACATCCCTGGCATACGCCCTTCCCAATTTTGGACCATGCAGTGTTTCTTTGCTCTGTTCTGCCAACTGCCTCTTGGTTCAAGTATAGGTTTCACATTAGCACGATCAAGTGTTCTGGGATTCCCATTCTTCTCGGAGTCAGCCAGTTTGTTATGGTCCACACAGTCAAACACCTCTACACAATCAATGAAGCACAGACAAACTCCTCTAGTACTCCCTGCTTTCAGCCAATATCCATCTAACATTAGGTACAATAGCTCGAGTACCACGACCCTGTTCTAAACCCAGCCTGAACTTCTCACAGTTCTCCGCTAATGTGCTGTTCTAAGAAGTCGTTTTTGGATAATCTTCAGTAGAATCTTGCATGTGAAATCAACGATATTGTTCTATAGTTTCCATACTCTGTTGGGTCACCTTTCTTTGGAATGGGAACAAATATAGATCCCTTCCAGTCAGTTGGCCAAGTGGTTGTTCTCCAGATTTCTTGACACAACTTGGTGAGCACATCCAGGGCAGCATCTGTTAGCTGAAACATCTCAACTGGGATAACATCTATTCCTGGGGCCTT
>NW_006399794.1:15882395-15885613 GCF_000299155.1 Elephantulus edwardii
TCAAGAAGACAAAGATTCTCACCACTGGACCAATTGGCAGCATCAGGATGGATGGTGAAGAGATTGAGATTGTTCACAGCTTTAGTGTGCTTGGCTCCACAGTGAACAAACACTCTTGGTACCAGTAGCCAGGAAATGAAAAGACGTATTGCAATGGGAAAGTCTACTGTTAGGGACCTCGCGAAAGTACTGAAGAGCAACAGTGTCTCTCTGGAGATTAAGGTGCATCTGATACAGGCCATGGTCTTTGCAATCACTTGTTATGTGTCAGAGAGTTGGACAATGATTAGGGAGAATAGAAGGAGAATTGATGCCTTTGAGCTTTGGTGTTGGAGAAGAGTATTGAGGGTACCATGAACTGCTAAGAAAACAAACAGATTCATCCTAGAGAGGGTTAAACTGGGCCACTTGTTGGAGGCAAGGATTCTGAGGCTTCGTCTGACCTACTTTGGTCATGTTGTAAGGAGAGACCGGTCCTTTGGGAAGGACATCATGCTTGGGAGGGTGGAGGGCAGGCGCAATAGGAGAAGGTCCTCTAGGAGGTGGATTGATTCCATGACTGGGGTAATTGGGATGAGTGTGTCGGAGTCAATGAGATTGGCACAGGACAGAATAGAGTTTAGGGCTATTGTACATAGGGTCGCTATGAGTCTCAAGGGACTTGATAACACATAACAATAATTATACAAATTGTCTTTTTTTAAAAAAAAGAATATAATGATACATGAAGAAATTGTTGAACAGATGTGTACATTTTCACCAAAAAAAGTTTAAAATATGTACACATTTATAATTATGTTCTCACCTTTCTTCCAAAATGTACAGCTTACCTCTTTTGTCTTTTGATATAATTAATAAAATTAAAATAAAACAACATTTATTGATGTGACAGCACTCCCAAACCAAAGGAAGGCAGTTCAAACTTACCAGTTGGTCCTACAGAGAAAGATGGGTTTGTTGTTGCTTTTGTTGTTAGGTACCAACAAGTTGAGTATGACTCATAGCGACCCTATGAACAAAAGATCTGAAACCAGTCTCGTCCTGAGCCATCCTCACTCTTCCTGACATACAAGACCCCACTGTAGCAGTTACCTTGTCAATCTACCTGTTTAAGGGTCTTCCTGTCCTTCGCTGACCTTCCACCTTTCCCAACATCACGTTGCTCTCCAAGGAATAGCACCTCCTAGCAATACATCCAAAGTATGTTAAGCGAAGCCTCATCATTCTTGCCTCCAAAGAGCAAGCACTCTGGCTGCACCCTCTCCAAGATATATCTATTCATTCTATTGGCCGTCCATGGAATGTTCAGTGCTATTCTCCAACATCATAGTTCAAAGACATCAATTCTTTTTCTTTCATCTTTATTCACTGTTCAGGTCTAGATGCATAGCTAGTAGTCGGAAAGACCATGGCCTGGATCAGACAACTCTTAGACCTCACTCTGACATTACTACTCCTCAGATATTTGGGAAGGTCCCTACCTACAGATTTCCCATTGCAATGCATCTCCTTATTTCCTGACTGCTTGTACCAAGGGTGTTAATTGTGGATCCAAACAAGATAAAGCTGTTGACAGTTTCAATCTCCTCTCCATCCATCATGACACTGCCTATTGTTCCAGTGGTGAGAATCTTTGTTTCCTTGATATTGAGACACAACCCATACTAAAGGCTGCATTCCTTGATCTTCTGCAACAAGTGCTTCAAATCCTCCTCACTCTCAGCAAGCAAGGTTGTATCATCTGCATTATGCAGGTTATTGATAAGTCTCCCTCCAATTCTGATATAATACTTCTCTTCATGAAATCCAGCTACTCAAATAATTCACTCAGTGTATAGACTGATCTGCTTTGGAGACAGAATACATCCCTGATGCACTCTCTTCCTAACTCCAAATGATGTAGTGCTCCCCTGCTCCGTTCACACAACAGCTTCCCCTCCTGGTCCCAGTATAGGTTCCTCGTGAGCACAATCAAGTGCTCTGGGATTCCCATTCTTCTCAATGTCAGCCACAACTTGTCATGATCCACACAGTCAAACACCTCTGAATACCCACCGGAGGGAGAGCAATGAGTTTGTTCAGACTAAACTAACAATGAGTTCAAGTTTTATAATGTTTTAGCAGTACTTGTACGAACTATTAACTAAGGCACATCTCTCAATGCTAGTGAAAAAAAATAATTTTACATAAATTTTGTTATAAGGTCAAAATTTGAACTTTCTTATTCCTGCTTATGAGGAGCTCTGGTGGCCTAGTGGCAAGAAGTTGAGCTGCAATGCAGAAGGCATGCACTTTGAAGTCACTAGCTTCTCCACAGGAATGGATGAGCAATCTCCTCTGGTACGATTAATTCCCTCTGAAAATTTGCCAGAGTGTCAGCTATGAGTTCATTCTGACTTGACAGTACACAAAAACGGTAACAATAACATGATTAGTTTAATCATAAACTAATGATATATACCCCAGTTGAATACATACCCTATTTTACATTCCTATCCAGTCATGTGAGAGTCAATCTAAAGGATTGGAAAGCCATTTTGATTTGGGGTTTTCGGAAGATTTTTTATAGTTTGATAATCTTGTGTTTTTTATTGTGATCTTAATAAAAGTTTACAGAAAAGTTGGATTTTCATTCATTATTGCACATTTTCCTCCCCCCCCCTTCTCTCTCTCCTAGTCCACTTTGCAATGTACCTCCTGTTCTAGGATATTGTCCTACAGGTACCTAATCATATATTCCTTTTAAACAGTTCTTTCCCTCATCTGTTCCAATGCAATGTTCATTATCTACTCACACTTTTCCTAGTTTCCTCCTAACCCCCCATGTCAGTCCTACTTTAAAACAGTGGTGGTATGCCGTATTCGTTCTTTTGTGACTAAGTTATTTCACTCAGGATAACGCTCACCAGGGTTACCCACTTTGTGAAAGGTTTTACGAGTTCACTGTTTATCAGTGCTGCATAGTATTCCATTATGTGAATATACCATAGTTTCACTATCCGTTAGTCTGTTGATGGGAAAGTTTGAACTTTCAAAGAGATGTTGTTAAATGCCATCGAGTCGCTTGTGACCCTATGTACAACAGCTCCAAACACTCTTCTATCCTGTGCCAACCTAGCCATCTCAAATGCACTTATTCCCACCACTCCAGTCACAGAATCGATCCATCTCACCAAAGGTCTTCCTCTCCTTCGCCGCCCCTCCACTCTGCCAAATAT
>NW_006399794.1:15886743-15891140 GCF_000299155.1 Elephantulus edwardii
TTCTCCAGATTTCTTGGCACAACTTAGTGAGCACATCCAGGCCACTGTCAGTTCAAAGAGATAACTTCTTTTTTACTTTTCAAATTATTTTTATGTCATTGTTTATTATTATTTGAGTCAAAGTTTAGCGAGTAGATTAGTATTCTACTCGGACATTCAGACATATATTATTTTCTGACATTGTTTACAATCCCCACTTTTTATCACCACTCTTGCCACTATCCCTCTGCCTCAATTCATCTTTCCATCCTCTCCATTCCTAGTTCCTGAGTTCTATCTTTAGACAAATCCTGCCTGTGAAAGAGATTAACTCTAATAAACAGCTATTAAAATGTTTATGTGAACTCTAAATACATGACAGGGCAATGTTGATGCCACAGAGACATCCATTTCTTGAATATGCCCTTTCCAAACAGTGCTACTCTTGACTGCCAGAGAAATAATCCTGGAAGGTCCGAACTCCCAATGTAAAGCAACCCTAGAGGAATAGTAGATATTCGCACAGAAAAAAATCATTACAATATGAAAAATATAGGGTCTGGATTCAATTATCAATTTATATTAAATGTACCACATTCATTAAGCAGTAGCTGAGCTGCTGCTTTTTATTAAGGATGGTACTCAGTGCTAGGACTAAAAAGATAAATTAATACAACAAAGCATTACAGGTTCTACAACTAACATCAACACAGGAGGTTTATAAAAAGAAAATAGTCAATTCTACCTATAAAAGAGAGCAACATTTTTCCAAGGAAGATAATGGTGCTATATTACAAAAAAAGAAATCTTAATGTGTTTCCCAATTTGAGAAGAGTCTCAGGAACAACTGAGTATTTGGTAGGGTTGGACTGAGAAGAGAGGTGACTTTTACAGTACAAAGGAAAACAAAGACAGAGCCTGAGAAGCTGAGAATTTGAGAAAAAGTGAGATTGGTGGGAAAAGTATAAATCTGAAAACTTTTAAATAATGCTATCAATGAGGCTTAGAAACAGTGAGGGAGGGGTGGAAATCCCAAATTTATAGTTTGTGAGATAGGAAAACTTATGTCCCTATTGAGATAAGAAACACAAAAGTGGTAGACCTGGGAAAGAAGACAGTGATTTCACTTTTGAGCTAGGCATGTTACTATAAAATAGTAATTTATACCTGAAAATTCATTTTCCTGATAATAAAATGACTATAACACTACCTCAAAGCTCACAGAGAATAAAGAAGAGGAAAAGGCTGTATTTTTAATATCTTCTACCTATGTTTCTGCTGATAGTAACCATTTTCATTTTTTCCTTTTAGTACAGACACTCCCCTATCCTTACCCCTGCCAAGATTTCACTGGGCACACATAACATGTTACTTACAGCTAAGTTTGCTGTGTTTCTAAGTTGTAAGGAATGATCCCAGGAAGAGTGACGTAAGAAACTTCCAGTTCACCTTTCCCTTTCCTACTGGTAATTACTTGTCCTCTATACTCTCTTCTTCCTTTCCATGAACTAGAAGGTAGATGTGTTAACAAGCTGTTTTAGTTAGAACACATAGATAAGGACACCATCCTGAGAGAATAAAGGAAGAGAAGGAATATGGATCCCCTAACATTTTCAAGGAACAAAACTGCTCCAAGCTTCTATCCAAGCTTCTCCCTACATCTATGACTGATGAAAAGCTTCTGTCTTGCTTGAGTCAATTAACTTTTGGGTCCCTTTTTGGGGAACTTATCCTGTATTATAACCATATATTCCTCCATCTTATAAAGCCAGCATGGACACAGAGTGAGTTAAATTTCAAGACTATGAAAATCAACTACTGATATTTAAAATCAGTATTTTGATATTGATTCAAGTGGTAGTACCTTCACTAACGGTGGTTTGAGGAACACTCATGGATACATGAACAAATGCTCTCACAAACATAAAAGAAAACAGTTGGGCTAATGTCTGCTAAGTGACAGAGAAGGTCCAGAATTGTAGTCAAATCAACAATCTTGGCACCAGCAGTCAAGAAATCAAAAGATAAATTTTCATTAGGAAAATCTGCTGTTAGGGATCTCTCCAGAGTACTGAAGAGCAACTATGTCAGTCCAGAGATTAAGGTGTGGCTGATCCAGGCCATGGTCTTTGCAACTACTTGCCATGCATCAGAGAACTAGACAATTGCTAAGGATGAAAGAAAAAGAACTAATGCCTTTGAGTTATGGTGCTGGAGTACTGTATTGAGCATACCATGGACTACCAAGAAAACAAAAAAAGTCAGTCCTGAAGAGGGTGAAATCAAGTTGTTCCTTGGAGGCAAGGATTTTAAAGCTGTCTCACATACTTTGGGCATGTTGTTGCCAGGAAGGACCAGTCCTTAGAGAAGGAAGGGTGGAAGGGTGGAAGGAAAGCACAGGCGAGGAAAACTCTAAATGAGATGGATTGACACTATAACTGAGATAATGGAGGTAGGTGTGTTGGAGTCAGTGAAACTGAGTCAGGATACAGCATGCTTCCGAGCTATTGAGCATAGGATCACTATAAGGCACAGTTAACTCAATGGTCTATGACAACAACACTGTTGTTCTTGTTAGGTTCCATCAAGTCATGAACTTACAGCGATCCTATAAACAACAGATCTGAGCAATCCTGAAGGTCTCTATAATTCTCCAGTCCGTTCTTACAGTTAATGTATCTATCTTGTCAAAAGTCTTTCTCTCTTTGAATCTCTACCTTCCCCAGCACATTATCTTGTTCCAAGGACAAGTTCCTCCTGAAGGTATGCCCAAAGTATGTGAGATAGTCCTTAATATCTTTTCTTTGAAAATTTATTTTCTATTTTGGTAAATCTGGTGGCCAAGTAACCAGGTAATTGTACTGCTAAGCCAAAGATGGCACCTCTCCTGACAGTTCGAAGCAACCTGTAGTGGCTCTATGAGGAAAAGATGGGCTATCTCCTCCTTAAAATTTTCCTTGCAATTTACAGCTTCAGAAACCCAATGGAGGGACAGTTAATTATAAGTTGATTCCAATGCCACAGCAATGACTTTGACTCTACTAGTTCTTATTACATACTGAAGAGCAGTAACAAAACTAATTGATTGCTCTGAGCTTCCAATTCCTTATGTGTGAATGTGAACAAATAAAATGGTGCTCTTCTAGTGTTATATAAGTCTGAGACATGTTCGCAAGGCTGTGTGAAGATATGTAGAGGAAAACTATCTGGCCAACTAACTGCAAGAGATTCATATTTATTCCCATTCCCCAAAAAGAGTGATCCAACAGAGTGTGGAAATTATTGAAATTATATTGAACTAATATCACACACAAGCAAAATCTTGCTGAAATTATCCAGAAATGACTGGAACAGTACATCGACAGAGAACTACCAGAAATATAAGCTGGGTTTAGAAGAGGGCAAGACACTAGGGATATCACTGCTAATGTAGATGGATCTTGATTGAAAAGCTTTTGACTGTGTGGATCACAACAAATTGTGGCTAACCTTGACAGGAATGGGAATCCCAAAACACCTGACTGTGCTGATGTGAAACCTATACTCAGACATGGAAGCAGTCATTAGAACAGAGCAAGGGAACACTGTATAGTTCAAAATCAGAAAAGAAGTGTGTCAGGGATGTGTCCTATCTCCATACCTTTTCAATCTATATGCAGAACAGATCATGGGGAAGCTGGATTTTATGAGGAGAAATGTGGCATCAGTATTGGCAGAAGAATCATTAACAACCAGCATTATGCAGATAATACAACCTTGCCTGCTGCAACAGAGAAGGACCGACGTGTTCATTGCAGAAGGTCAGGAATTGTAGTCTTCAATATGGGCTGAAGCTCAATATCACGAAAACCAAGATTTTTCACCCTGGGCCAATTGGCAGAACCATGACAGATGAAGAAGAGATTGAGATTGTTAGCAACACCTTGCTTGATTTCACAAACAACACTCTTGGAACTAGCAGCCAGAAAATCAAAACATGAATTAGATTCAGGAGGCTGAACTTTTTGAGAAGGAGCATGGCATCAGAATTAGAAGATTCATCAACAATCTTGGTTACTGAAAGTGATGATCAAAAAATACACCCTTCAATATGAGTTACATTTCAACATTAAGGAAACAGAAATCCTCCCCACCAGACCAATAGCCAACATCATAACAGAGAGATGATAAAAGACTGAACTTGTCAATTATTTCATTGTACTTGTATCCACAATCAACATTTACGGTAAGAACAGTCAAAAAAATCAAAAGATGTGTTGCATTGGGGAAACTGGCTGTCAAGGACCTTTCCAATGTTCTAAAGAGTGAGGATGTTAGTGTAAAGACTAAGGTGTGCCTGAATCAAGTCATGGTATTTTCAATTGCTTCCTATGCATCTGAAAGTTGGACAACAAATAAGGATGACAGAAGAACTGATG
>NW_006399794.1:15893330-15894743 GCF_000299155.1 Elephantulus edwardii
ACCTTTCTTCTATTTTTAAGGAGTGCTTTACTTATTCGGGGCTTCTTTCCATTCCAAATGAAACTAGAGATTACCTTTTCCATCTCTTTGAAGAATGGAATTGGTATTTGTATTGGGATTGCACTGAACATGTAAATTGCCTTTGGTAGTATTGCCATTTTCACAATACTGAGTCTTCCTATCTATGAACAAGTGATATTCTTCCACTTCTCCAGGTCTCTTTTTGTTTCTTATAGTAATGTTTTGTAATTTTCTTTGACTAGATACATGGTGCTTCTGGTTAGATTTACTCCCAAGTATTTAATCTTGTGATTCACTACTGTGAAAAGTATTGTTTTTCTTAGTTCTGGTTCCATATTCTCTTTGTCACTGTAGAGAAATCCAACTGATTTTTGTATATTGATCTTATATCCTGCTACTTTGCTGAATTGGTCAACTATGTCCAAGTTTTCTTGCTGAGTCTTTAGGGTTTTCTAAGTATACTATCATATCATCTGCATAGAAAGATAATTCCACCTCCTCTTGAAGACAGATTATTTTTAAGGCTGCCTTTAAACTTCAGCTGGTCTAGAAAGAGAAAACATTTCTCCCTATCAAAAGATTCTTGTTCATTCCCAAGAAAACAAGTACATAGTTTAACCAATAGCTAAAAGTATGATCAACTTTTTAGCTGTCCCTGCCATCAAGTCAATTACACTCATGACAATATTTCATCCACTGGTGGTTTTGTTGTATACCATCAAGTCAGAACCAACACGTAGCTGACCCTCCAGTGAGTTTTCAGAAGCAGTAAATCACACAGGAGGAAAGTGTCCATCTTTCTCCCACAGAGCAGCTGTTGGATTGGAACTGCATGCCTTTGGTTGACAGCACAAATCCTTACCACTAAGCCACCAGAGCTCCTCCTATCCACTGTTTAGGAGGCTGTAACAGGAGACTGCTAATTCTTCTCATTTGAAGTCACTGGTAGATCCAAACTGCAGGAGACACACAGCCATTCATTGTGCTGTGTTAGAAGCACAATCAGTTACAAACTATATCACTTGGGCTTCAAAAGTGTCAGAGACAGGGTAGACTATTTTTGCGACCAAGAAACCAAAAATATTTTAGTCTAAAGTCTGCCACTCAAAAACTGTATGATCTTATACAATTCACTTAACTTTTCCTAACTTATGAAATGAACACAAAAAGCATAACAACTGTTTTACAGCATATGTATAAAAATATATATACAGGGAGCTCTGGTGGCCTAGTGGCAAGAAGTTGCACTGCAATCCCAGAGGGATGCAGTTCGAATCCACAAGATGTTCTGCTGAAGAAGGAGGGGCAATCTCCTCCTGTACCAGTCAGATCTGATCTGATGTTACACACACTAAAACAATAAAAATTTAAAACTTTTTAAAAAAAATATAT
>NW_006399794.1:15895263-15899754 GCF_000299155.1 Elephantulus edwardii
TTTATAATTAAAGAATTATGCAAATATCAGTTGATATTACAATATAAAAGTTAACATGATAAAAGCAGCTCAGAATGACTGTGAGAGAGGCACCTAGAAATACCTAATCACTATATTACTAGCAAAAATATTTTTAAAAAAAGAGGATATAAGAAGCCTAAATGTGTTTTTACAGTTATAAAACAGACTTCAAGACTGTTACCAACAACAGATATTTTGCCCTAATATTCAAAAGAGAAAGCAATGATCCAGATAATGAAATATAACCACATGTAATAAAGAAAAACCAACATTCTCTTGAAAGAAAAAGAAATAAAATTACTATCTTAATCGATGCCTTCATCACCATTGGTTCTTGAACAACCTGAAAAGGTCCTATATCAGCCAACCTGAAAAGGTCCTGTGTCAGCCAGTTCTTTTTGGTATAGTGAATCTGTGTATTCCTTCCATCTTCTTTTGATGTTTCCTGGATCATTCAATATATTGCCCATAGGATCCTTAAGCACTATATTGCAACTTGTACCTTAAATTTGTTCTTTAGTTCCTTCAGCTTGAGAAATACCGAGTTACTCTCTTTTGATTTTCTGGCTTCAGCTCTTTGTATATTTTGTTAAAATGTTTTGCTTTGTCTTTGCAAGCTGTCCTTTGAAATCTTCCATCCAACTCTTTTAACTTCCTCATTCCTTCCCTTTATTTCGCCTTCTCAGTATTTCTAGTGTAATATTTAGTCTTTTCTGACATCCATCTTGATCTTTTCTTTCTCCGTCTTTGTAATGACCTTTTTCTTTCTTCATGGATGATATTCTTGATATCATCCCACTACTTATCTGTTCTTCATTCATTAGTGTTCAATGGCTCAAACTTTGAAATGGTTTTTAAATTCAGGTGGAATAGACTCAAAGGTCATAGTTTTTGCCTTCAATATGGATTGCATTTCAACATCAAGAAAACAAAAATCCTCACCACTGGGTCAATAGGTAATATCATCATACCTAGAGAAAGGACTGAGGTTTTTAATGATTTCACCTTTCTTGGAGCCAAAATCAGCATTACTGGCACCAGCAATTAGGAAATCAAAAGATGAGTTGCACTGTGAAAAATCTACTGTCAAGGATCTCTCCAGAATGCTAAAGAGCAACGATGTCAGTTTAGAGACTCAAGTGTGCATGATCCAGACCATGGTCTTTTAAAATTGTTTGTTATGCATCAGAGAGCTGGATGATGATAAGGATGACAGAAAAAGAAAAGATGCCTTTGAGCTGTGGTGTTGCAGAAGAGTATTAAACACAACATGGATTGCCAAGAGAACAAATGGGTCTGTCCTCGAGAGGGTGAAATCAGGTTGTTCCGTGGAGGCAAGGATTTTAAAGCTCTGTCTCATGTACTTCGGGCATGCTGCCAGGAGGGACCAGTTCCTGGAGAATAACATCATGCTTGGAAGGACAGCACAGGAGAGGATGACCCTAGAAGGTAGAGGGTTAGTGCAAGAGATGAAGACCCTCAAAAGAATGGTCTGACACAGTTAACTACAAGCATGGCAGATATTGTGAGGATAGTTCAGGATATGGCAAGTTCCTAATCTGTTGTTCACAGGGTCACTATGATTCATAGCTGATTCAATGATACCAAACAACAATATGTACAAGATCCAGCACTTTTCTTCATATAAATAAAACCTGCTGTCAGGGACCTCTCCAGAGTGCTGAAGGGCAATGATATCACTCTAGAGGTTAAGGTGGCCTGATCCAGGCCATGGCCTTCGCAATTACTTGATATGCATCACAGAGAGGTGGACAATGGCTAAGGATGACAGAGGAAGACCAGTCCTTGAAGAAGGACATCATGCTTATAAGGGTGGAGCGACAGCATAGGAGAGGAAGACCCCAGATGAGATGCATTGACTTAGTAACTGAGTTAATAGGGGTATGAGTATCAGAGATGGTGAAATTGGGTCAGGATAGGGCAGGCGGGGTTCAGAGTTATTGATAGGGTTGCTATGAATCGCAGTAGACTCAATGGCACACAGCAACAACAGCCAGTTACAGTATGCAGATGCCTCAATAATGAAACACATCAAAACAAAATTAAACACATCAAAAATTTTGGGTGAGTTTCCACTTAGGGAAAATATCTTCTATATTACTAAAATGTTATAACCAGAACCCATTTTCAGAGAGAGATTACCTGAATAAAACAGCACAAAATGAGTTTTCTACTCTGTAGAAGCAGCTCCCCTACCTGCCAAACACCTGTACCTCTTTAAAATGAAAATATCTCCACTGTCCTCTCGTGAGAGCCTCCACTGTATATATGCATGCTAAACTCATTTAGAATTCTTCAATAAAATGTGCACAAGTAATTGTTGGAAATTCAGGGAAGCTAGGAATGAAACAAAATCTCTTTTAACTAGAATTATAAGCCAATGGTAATAACAAATTATAACTATTGAACACATTCCTAAGAGTTAAAACTAGGATTTCAACTTGAATGTCTTCCTAAGGAAAGCTGCAATATCACTTCCATCCCTACTCGTCCAACCAATTCGCCACACATATGCTCAATGTACTGTCTTTCTGATCTAAGAGCCTCACTTTTCCTGCACCACAAATCAAGATTAGATCAAGATCCAAATCTTATATCTAAACTCTTCCCTAAATCCCCTTCGTCTGTCAGCTATTTTCCTACATATTTCCATCCTCTAGTTTATCACGTAGTGCTTCTTCTCTATTTGGGGTCTCTTCAGCTGTCTTCAAGGACTATGATAAAACTAATCAAGATGTTTCTTTTATACACTTCAAGTAAAATTTTACATTTCTCTCTTAAAAAATAGCACTAAATTCCCACCAATACTTACTAATTATGAAAGTCACATAGTAATTACTATTTCACCTAGGGCTTGTTTTGGGGATGGGGTGTTTATTTTGTTTTCTAGCTTTTAAAAGGTAATTTTTGCATCCCTTATCTCATTTAATCCTCATAAAATAACATATTAGCTATTATTACCCCCATCTCAGCTCTCAGCCAGGGAAGCTGTCCTAAGAAACTCAGCTAGTAACAAAGCAAGAACTTCAAGTTTGTATTACCATAAACTCAAAGCCCTTTCCACACGTGCACTTACTGTCTTCATTAAACCTACTAACTTGGAGTAGATTCTGCGTCATAGTGACCCTAAAGAACAAAAGTACCCCCCTTAGAATTTCCAAGGTCGTAAATCATTACAGAAGCAGATGGCTTCATTTTTCTTGTGCAGAACTAATGGTGATTTCAAACTGCCAACTTCTTGGTTAATAATCCAATGTTTAATCTATCACGCCATCAGGGCTCCTTGTCTTCACCAACAAAATGTAAATAATAAAACAGCTCTTTAAAGTCCCTTAAACAAATCAGTAAGATCTGAGAAACAAGTGAATTGTCAGTGTTAACAGCATCAACAGGAAATCTAACATGATGTTACTAAATTGGACATCTTTTTAATAAGTCGTCAGTGGAGATTGGTTGTCTTACCCTATAAAAATTTACAGCCTCAGAAACTCAATGGAGGAATGAATATTCACTATGAATAGGAACTGACTCAACCACAATGAGTTTGGTGTGGTTGGCGGCCAAAGATTAAAAACAAGAAGCAGCAAATCATCTCCTGATACTTTATTAGAAGTAGAGATAGTCAAGAAGGAAGATAATCAGTATTATTAGAGCCCCAGGACCTATGATTTGCTGGCCAAAGACCACTGCCTCAAAAACTCTATGGAACTGTACAATAATGAATGAATATTTATGTTATAAAAAGTGAACTGAAAAAAAAGGTGAACTGGGGGAGAGAGAAGGGACAAAGAGGGTATAGAATGTGCAACAATGAATGAATGAAAATCTAATTTTTCTGTAAACTTTCATTAAAATCACAATGAAAATAAAAAATTTATTTTTAAAAAAAAAAGGAAATTCCATGGAACAGTTGTACTCTGGAGACAAGGGATTATCACAAGTCAGAAGGACTCCAGAACAATTAACAAGGACATTAATAGACAACCAATTTGGTCTGTAAACTTTCACTCAATTAAAATACACACACATTTAAATACATACATACACACACACAATATATACATACACATGCATGTTGTGTTGTTGTGTATCGCAGTCAGAAATGACCTGTAGCTGACCCTGCAGCCAGTTTTCAGAGGAATTTAATCACATGGGAGGAGATTGTCTAGCCTTGTCCCATGGAGAAGTTGATGATTTGGACCATGTGCCTTCAAGATTATAGCACACCTTCTTCCACATATACTCAAAAAGTTTACAGAAAATACTAGGTCCTCTCACATACCTAGATGGTGCAAATGCTTATGAGCTAATTAAAATCAGAGGTTCGAGTCTACCAACCGCACCTGAAAATGTACTTCCAACAGTGGAGTACAGTTTTACTGATACAAACAGGGTCTTCGTGGGTCAGAATCAACTAGTCTTTCTGAGACTGTTGTTGTTGTTGTTGTT
>NW_006399794.1:15902109-15906751 GCF_000299155.1 Elephantulus edwardii
TTAAATTTTTTAAATTTTATTTTATTTTATTATTTTTGTGTGCGTGTACCGTCAAATCAGATCTGACTGGTACAGGAGGAGACTGCCCCTCCTTCCCCGGCAGAGCATCTGGTAGATTCGAACCGTGCACCTCTGGGATTGTTGTTGCAGCTTCTTGCCACTAGGCCACCAGAGCTCCCTCATTCCCTACTTTGTAGGTGTCTGAAATATGGCTCCACAGAATTAAGAGGTTTAGCCAAGATCACCCACCAAGTGGCAGAAGCAAGATCTGGAAACTCAGTCCCAAACTCAAAGACTGGCATTATTTCTAGCAACTACATTTTGGAGCCTATTAAAGAATTCTGAAAACAGTAAATAAAAGTCCTTTGGTTTTTATAAAACAAATTAAAATAAGCATTTTTTACATAATTAGATGACAGGAAGAAACAAATATGCACAAACATCTATAACAGATGTTAAGTAATTCAATGTACAATATATTATTGATACAATCATGGTACCATATAAAAATTTAACCGAAGCTCTAACATATCTTCAGAACATCCTAATACGAATCTAATATGAAATCTAATATGAACTGCAAACCATGGGACAGTGTGCTACAGATTCACTGGGAAATCTTAATTTCGTTATTTAACTTTTAAGAATTTAGGGTTTCATACATGCAAAAATGGAAACCACACCCACCTTCAAGGGTCTTCATTAAGATTTAGAGATAATGAAAAAAAAAGATTTAGAGATAATGCATGTAAAACACTTAGGGCAGCACTGCAATTCCAGAGATATGCAGTTCAAATCCACCAGATGCTCTGCCAGAGAAGGAGGGGCAATCTCCTCCTGTACCAGTCAGATCCAATCTGACGATACACACACAGAAAAAAATAAAATTTTTAAAAAAAAAACCACTTGGGGCAATATCTAGCACATGGTAGTATTGTCATCCTTTGCCCTTTGTGAATATTACCAGAAAAAAAAGGGAGATAAAAATTTTAAAAGTCAAACACAGGATATTCCAACTACAGCCAGATTATCTGGCATCATGAAATATAAAGACAGCTTACATTTTAAATTTTTATCTAGATATTTTGACACAGGATAGACAAAACCTTTTTTAAAAATTCCAAAATGACAATCAAAATCAACCCTTACTATTTGCCCCAAATCTCTAAGCAGAATTTCTTTTCCCTTCAGAAGATTCTCTAGTTACCTAGTAACCACCTGCCAGCCCCAAACTAAAGAAAATTGACTCTGCACTGGGCTAATTACCTAACCAGCCTGAACAATCTAAAACGAAGTCTAGAATAAAGGGCATTGTCAGCCAGAATGTTAGTGAAATTATCCTCAACAGGAGACCTAAGAATACAAATACCACTGGGCAGCTATTACCATGAGAATAAAATCACAATTTATGAGCCCTGCAAATTATACCATTATTAAAACAAACATCCCATTGAGACTAGAGCTATCAGATAAATGGCTTTATTGTCCCCTTTGTTTCATCCACTGAAGCAAAGAGGTACAAACTGATTGAGCATTTACCAGAAGCAGCGGATGTCTAGGAAATTACAATGCAGACCTCCATCTTAAAGCTTCCTTTGTAAGAGGCTGTAGAAGCTTTAGAGGGGAAAGGGGACTGAGAATAAAGTCTTTACCTCTCTCCAACAACTTTATAAGCAGAACTCACTAGTTCCAGTATTTTCCTATTTGTTTTTCCCACTACTAGGTCATTCATTCCTAGGCTGTCCAGAAGAAGAAGAATCTGAGCTCAGTAAGTCTATTTTATTCACCAACAAACCTTTAGACAATCTTCCAACCCAAATAAACACAGATAGAAGAAAATGGCCCCTAGTTTCCCTGGCTCTCAGAATACAAAGTGCCTCCACTACAGCAATGAGAATTAATGAGAAAGTACAAAAACACTGCATAGGTTCCTCCCTGTATAAAAAAATCCCTTTACAATAACTGCTAGCATCATAAACCTTGAAGTACATTTTCAGACTTAAATGGGAAATCTGAGACACACAGAGGGCTCACTCTAACAGCTATATCTATCCTGTGCTGTACAAAGAAGGCAAAAGTAATCCCTCTAGCAATAATAGTTCACTCAACTCCACAAATCTACCAATTTTTGCAGACAAAATGAAGAAACCTAACATCGTAAGCATCTGTTATAATGGAAACCACGCTATACACATTATCTCTCATCTTCACAATGAGGCAGAATAGATATTGCTTATTGACGGGAGAAAGCAAAGGCTCAGAGAAATAATCTGTTCAGTCATTTATTTACTAAACTAAGATTTTAATTGATCTATCTGATTTTAAAGTCTAAGCACTTTCAACTTTTGCTTTTTATGTTGTTCTTCCTATTGTTGTTGTTATGTTCCCTAGAGTTGCCTGCGACTCATAGAGACTCTATTTACAACAGCTCTGAAGTCTGTCCTATCCTGAGCCAGTCTCCACCAACTGTCAATACCCAGTTATCTTGTCAATACATCTCATTTGGGGGTCTTCCTCTCCTGTACTGTCCCTCCACCCTTCCAAGCATTATGTCCTTCTCAAAGGACTAGTTAGTTCCTCCTGACCACATGCCAAAAGTATGTGAGACGGAGCTTCAAAATTCTAGCTTCCAAAGAAAAACTTGGTTTCATCCTCTCTAAGACTGATCTATTTGTTCTCCTGACTGTCCATGGTATGTTCAATACTCTTCTACTCATTAGCAAAACCTAATTAAAAAAAACAAACAAACCCCAATTTAAAAAAATCTAAGGTATCAAATTAATATAGAAAGCTTTTACAAAATTCCAGCACTGCAAAGCATAGAAAGATACAGACAAAACTACAATCTCACTATACAATTTACTTCCAATATTCTCCTTTAATTATTCCAATAAACTTATAAGGTATGTTATACACACTTTATGTAAGAAAACTGAAGATCAGAAATGTTTTATGATTTGTTCAAAGGAGAGATGAAACTAAAACCAGGACTCTGGTTATTGTTGCTCACAAAGTCAGACTTTAAATAATTCAAAAATCTGCTATGGAGTTTTTGCTTATTTATGAAGAACATCTGTTTATAATTAATAGCATGTGGGAAACACTGGGTATGGAGGTGGCAAGGAGGGAATACTAAAAAGCCCCTAAAGGCCTCTAACTGCCCAAATCTAAACTTTCCTATTTTAAAAACACTGGAAGCCCATTCAGTGAGAGGAGACACTGGTACTAAATGATAAAAAAGAATTTTGAAGGGGGGAAAAAAAGTGTATTCTGGACCACTAACTAAAAGCTTCCCTGCTAATACTGTTTTCCAAGGATTGTCAGGCACTATACTAGACTCGCTATATTCTGTTCATAATCATCCTCAGGGTTCCTTAGGCTGGTGGTCAATCCCTATTTTACACTGGAACAAACTGCTGTTGTTACTACCAAGTCAACTGCAGACTCAAACAGCAACTCTAGACAGACTAGAACTTACTCCAGGGGTAAGGAAAAAATGATCAATCCTATTTTCTCCATCAGAGCCACTAGTGAGTTTATACCACCACTGTCCTTTGGGTTAGCAATCAAGCACTTAATCACTGCCAAAAACAGGGATCCCTGATGAATAATCAAAGGCAAAGAAATAAATGGGTCACAATAAACTATGGCTAACACTAAAAAAGAATCAATACCTTTGAGTTGTGGTGCTGGAGAAGAATATTGACCATATCATGGACCACCAAGAGAACAAAGAGGTCCGTCTTAGGGTGAAACCAAGTTTCTCCTTGGAGGCTAGGATTTTGAAGCTCTGTCTCATATATTGTCTCACCTCCTGGAAAATGGTCAGGAGGGATCAGTGCTTGGAGAAAGACATCTTACTCAGTAGGGTAGAGGGACAGCCCAGGAGAGGAAGACACTGGATAAGATGGATTGACATTATACATGGGATAATGGGGTTAGTAACATTGAAGTCAGTGAGACTTGTTCATGATAGGAAAGGCTTCAGAGCTTTTGCACAGAGGATCACTATGAATTGCAGATAACACCTAACAACAACACTAATAAGAATGGGAATCCCATCAGGGAGCTCTGGTGGCCTAGTGGCAAGAAGCTGTATTGCAATCCAGATGCTCTGCTGGAGAAGGAGGGGCAATCTCCTCCTGTACCAGACAGATCCAATTTGATAGTACACACACAAAAAACAGTAAAATAAAATTTAAAAAATTCTATCAAGTCATATTCTTTTTTTAAAAAAAAAAAAGAAAGAAAGAATGGGAATCCCAGAATACTTAATTGTGCTCATGTGAAACCTATACTTAAGGGTCTTCCAAAATATTTTCTTCTATTTGGAAACTGTCTTCCAAATAGAGCAAAGGAACTCCACATGCTCTAAAATCAAGAAAGGTGTGCAGCAAGGCTATGCTATATCCTTTCTCCATATCTGTTCAATCTGTATACCAAAAAAGTAATTCAAAAGGCTGGATTTTTTTTTAAGAGTGTAGCATCGCTTCAACGATTCAGATTCTCCCAGAAGAGCCGTGAGTGAGCATTAACATTACTGGTAAGTATATTCATTTTCTCCTGGACACAAGAGCCTATTATTTGGTCCTAAAAGCCTTCTGAGGTCCCAACTCTTCTCACTATTTCTTAGTTGTTGGAA
>NW_006399794.1:15907606-15909004 GCF_000299155.1 Elephantulus edwardii
TTATTATGTTTAATTTGTTTTATTTGTTTGTATATAAAGGATGCTCATCTAGATAATAACATAATTATGATAAAAACAAAAGGGGGGAAATATGGGAAGCCAATACTAAATATCTGTAATAAACTGAATGCTATTTAAAAAAAAAGTGTAGCATCACTCATCAACAGCCTGTGTTATGCACATGACACAACTTTGCTTCACTTTCTGAAAGTGAGGACTTGAAACATTTGCTGCAGAAGCTCAAAGCCTTCAATATAAATAACATCTCAATGTAAGGAAGACAAAAGTCCTCACCACTCGGCCAATAGGCAATATCACAATAAACACAGAAAAGACTGAAATTATCAGTCTTACCTGATCAACAATAACACTCTTAGTACCAGCAGTCAAGAGATTAGAAGATATTACACCATGAAAGTCGGCTGTCAGGGACCTCTCCAAAGTACTGAGGAACAATGATTTCAGTTTAAAGGCTAAGGTGTGCCTAATTCAGGCCACGGTTTTTTAAGTTACTTGCTATACGCCTGAGAGCTGGACAATGACTAAGGATAACAGAAGAACTACTGATGCCTTTGAGTTGTAGTGCTGAGACAAGTACTGACTATTCCATTGACTGCCAAAAGAACAAACAGATATGGCTTGGAAAGAGTGTAGCCGGAGTGCTCTGAAGAGGCAAGGATGGTGAAGCTTCATCTCACATACTTGGGCATGTCGTTTAGAAAGGTTATTCCTTAGAAAAGGACACTATCCTTGGAAAGGTGGAGGGTCAGTGGTAGAGAGGAAGATTCTCAACAAGATGAACTGACACAGTGACTGCAGTAACAGACTCAACTATGTAGGAGATGATGAAGACTGCAGAGGATAGGACAGGGGTCAGATCTGTTGTTCACAAGGCTTCTAGACTCAAGGGTACTTAACAACAACATAGTAGCCAGCTGCTCTGGCCTTGAAGCACTGAACACTAAAGAACAAAGAAGACCAGATGAGTACAGGATGACATCAAGGATAATCAGCCATGAAGAAAGCAAAAGGTCATTAAAGAAGGGACAGAAAAAAAGATCAAAACAGATGTCAGAGGAGACACTGAATGAAAAGTGCACTAGAATACTGAAAAGCCAAAATAAAGGAAGAAATGGAAAAGTAAAAGAGATGAACAGAAGATTTCAGAGGGCAGCTCAAGAAGACAAAGCAAATCTTATAACAAAATGTGTGGGAGTCTGAAAATAAAAACAGTTTCAGGGAGCTCTGGTGGCCTAGTGGCAAGAAGCTGTACTGCAATCCCAGAGGTAAACAGAATCCACCAGATGCTGTGCTGGAGAAGGAGGGGCAATCTCCTCCTGTACCAGTCAGATCCGATTTGACGGTACACACATAAAAAATAAAATTTAAAAATTTTTT
>NW_006399794.1:15909104-15911251 GCF_000299155.1 Elephantulus edwardii
TTGCATAGTGTGAACCTGGTTTTAAGAACCGTTATCACTGCAAATCCAGAGGCGCACGGTTCTAATCCACCAGATGCTCTGCTGGAGAAGGAGGGGCAATCTCCTCCTGTACCAGTCAGATCCGATTTGACGGTACACACATAAAAAATAAAATTTAAAAATTTTTTAAAAAGAAAAACAGATTCAAGCCTCAAGTTGCAATACTGAAAAGGATGCTATGGGCAACATCTTGAATGATCCAGAAAGCAATAAAAGAAGATGAAAAGAATACAGAAAACTATTGTACCAAAGAACTGGCTGAACTCCAGATCCCTTTCCCTTCAGATCTAAACACTAGTCTAGGTGGTCATAAAAGGAGGCAAAGCAACTGAAATTGACTCCTGTACTGCTTGTAGCATGAGAGTTCAAGCAATAATACTGAATTCACTGAAATTGTTTCCACTACATTCTTGGTGCTGAAAGGATGAGTAAATGAAAAAGGCTCTCAGCATTATTTGGGGAAGAAAATAGATTATATATCTTTCTTGTCTCTGGATTAAAAGTATTCTCTTTAAAAAAACTGGCTGACATAGAACCATTTCTGAAAGTAGCATATGAAAAAGAACCAACTGTAATGAAGGCAGAAGTTCAAGCTGCATTGAAGGCACTGGCAAAAAAGTAAAGCTGCAGGAATTGATGGAATATCAACAGACATGATCCAATAAACAGATGCAGCCCTAGATATGCTCATCAGGCCATGCTAAGAAATGTAGAAGACAGCTACCTAACCATCGGACTTGACGAGATCCATACTTGTTCCCAGCCCCAAAAAATGATCCAATAGAATGTAGAAATTATCAAATATTATCATTAAAAGTATATACAAGCAAAATGTTACAGAAAACTTACCAAAAAAACAGCTAGGACAGTACATCAACAGAGAACTGCCAGAAATTCAAGCTGGATTTAGAAGAGTAACAAGGCTGTCTTGGAGAAAGTGCAACGAAGACGCTCCTTAAAGGTAAGGATACTGAAACTTCAGCTTTGAATATGTTGTTAGGCGGGGCAAGTCTTTAGAAAAAGACATCACGCTGAGAAAGGTGGAAGATCCTCAACAAGATGGACTGACACTATACAGTGTGACTGTAACAATGCATGACACTATACACTGGACTATTAACAATGGTCTCAAGTGTATTCGAGATAATGAAGATGGCAAAAGATAGGACAAGGTTCAGAACCATTACTGATCCATTGTTCATAGAGTCCCTGAGTCATAGAGGACTCCACTGCACACAACAAAACTTGACTGGCCAACTAAGACTCTTAATCCTGACTGGTCTGACTTCAAAACTATTTTTAATTTAAATACAGAGACAGAAGGTAAACAAGTGAGTACTTGGCAAAGAGGGATGGGGCAGCAGAGGCAGGAGAAGCAGAAAACATTTGGAGGTGATGAAAATGTTCACTGTCTTGACTGCAATACTTGGAATATAAAGCATTGCTTGCTAAGTTTGGCAGGAACTGGCTGATTGATTTAATGTTCTAACTTGTATAATTTACAAAAAGATGGTTGGGTCTTGGGAGGAACTGTACAGCTCATACAATGTGCCAAATAAAACTACTTTTCTTGGCATTTTTACAAATGTAGAAGCTGATTTATCCCCCTGCAACAGTAGTGACAGACATATACATATGTAAAAACCTTTGTTTAAAAGCAAACACTGTCCTTTCTACTAACTAGTTAGTAAACACCATCACCCAGTCTGTTCTTAAACTGAATCACATCATGTGAAGACCAAGCCAAAGAATCTGTCTTTAACCACTTTAGTCCTGAGTTTATGTAAACTATTAGTAAAACATCCCTAAAATAAAAGTTCTCAGTATCTAAAAGTAACAACTTACCTTCAAATGTTGTTGTTGTTATGTGCCGTTGAGTTGCTTGCGACTAACAACCCTATGTACAACAGCCCTAAACCCTGCTCTATCTTGTGCCAATCGCACTGCCTCCAACACACCCATCCCAAATACCCCAGTCACTGAATCAATCCACCTCATAGAGGGCCGGTCTTCCCCTCCTGCGCTGTCCCTCCACCCTTCCAAGCATGATGTCCCTCTCCAAGACCGGTCCCTCCTTACAACATGTCCAAAGTATGTCAGACGAAGCC
>NW_006399794.1:15911821-15912924 GCF_000299155.1 Elephantulus edwardii
GGATAATCTTCCCTGCATACAGGTTGAAAAGGTATGGAGATAAGACACATCACTGGCGTACACCCTTCCCAATTTTGAACGATGTAGTGTTTCCTTGCTCTGTTCTGACAACTGCCTCTTGGTCCAAGTATAGGTTTCACATTAGCACAATCAAGTGTTATGGGATTCCCATTCTTCTCAGAGTCAGTCACAGTTTGTTATGATCCACACAGTCAAGTGCATTTGGCATAATCAATGAAACACAGATAGACATTCTTCTGGTATTCCCTGCTTCCAGCTAAGATCCATCAAAATACTCTACAGTATTTCAGAATACATTTCTCTACAAATGAAATGCCAATTACGAAACATTGCCTAGTACAGGGAAAAGAGAAAAGGCTTTGATACCACATATACTTGGACAGAACGCTATCCTTGATGCTTACAAGTGAACCTACCTACGTTGCTAAATCTGTGTCCAGTTCTTTACTCGTAAAATTGAAACAATAATAACAATTTTATAATTACATGCTATGCATTAGAGAGCTGAAAAAGGACTAAGGATGACAGAAGAAGAACTGATACCTTTGAGTTGTGGTGCTCGAGAAGAGTACTGAATATTTGATGGACTGCCAAGAGAACAGATCTGTCCTGGAGAAGGTGAAATGAAGTTACTCATTGAAGAAAAGAATTTTGAAGCTCTAACATACTTTTGGGCATGTTGCCAGGAAGAACAAGTAAGTCCTTACAAATGGACACTGATGTTTGGAAGAGTGGAAGAACAATGAAGGAAAGGAACATCCTGGATAAGACGGAGTGTCATAGTAACTGGGGTTATGGAGGCAGGTGTATAGGATACGGTGAGAGTGGCTCAGGACAAAACAGGGTTCAGGCTACTGCGCATAGGGTTGCTATGAGTCATAGGTGGCTCATTGGCAAATAAAACAACCACCACTATCATAATTTATTTAAACCATACTATATGCCAAACATAGTTGTTGCTAATGTCCATTAAGTCCATTACACCTCATAGAAACCCTATGAACACCAGACATGAACCTTGCCCTATCCTGAACAATCCACGATCTCTGATATAGTTGAATCCATTGTTACAGTTATTGTAT
>NW_006399794.1:15913274-15921240 GCF_000299155.1 Elephantulus edwardii
AAATTTTCCCAGTGCAATACAGCTTTTGATTTCTTGACTGTTACTACCAATGAGTTGCTTGTGGATACAAGTAAAATTAAAATAAATCAAAATTTCTATTTTTTTTCTCCTCCTATCATTATGCTGCCTACTGGTCCAGTGGTGAGAATTTTTTTTTCTTGATGTTGAGATGCAATCCATACTGAAGGCTGCAATCTTTCTGATCTTCTGTAGCAAGTATTTTAAGTCATCTTCACTTTCGGCAAGTGAGGTTGCATCATCTGCACAATGCAAGTTGTTGATGAGTCTTCTCCAATCCTGATGTCACATTTTTCTTCATAGAGTCCAGTTTCTTGAATGATTTGCTCAATATACAAAGTTAATAGATATGGACATAAGATAAAACCCTGATGCACACATTTCCTGATTGTAAATCATGTAGTGTTTCTTTGTTCTGTTCAGACAACAGCTTTTTGGACTAGATACAGATTTTGCATGAGCAGAATTAAGCATTCTGGGACTCTCATTCTTTTCAACACTAGCCATAATTTGTTATGATCTACACAGTCAAAAAATGTCTTTGCATGGCCAAAATGAAAAATACAAGTAAATATCTGGAGTGTCAGAACTCTTGAAAATTGGCTTTTCTAGGCACTGTATCAGCTCTCATTGAAGGGGTATGGTTTCCAGCTACCTTAACTGTGGACATATGGTCTTGCAAATCGTCAACAGCTGTGGGATCAATATTATAGAACACTTTCCCTACTGCGAGAAACAGGGGGCAGGGGAGGGAAGAGGACTGTGAGGACACTGTGAGAGTTGGTGGTAGAGAATAACTTTCTGGTGTTCTCTGCTTTCAGCCAAGATTCATCTGACAACCGCAATGTTATCCTTCATGCCATGGCCTCTTCTCAATCCAGCTTGAATTTCTAGCAGTTTCCTGCCGTTTTTTTAATACTCTTCAGCAATTGCATGTGATATTAATGATATCGTTTGATTGTTTCCATATTCTATTGGATCACCTTTTTTGGGAATGGAAACAAACATGGATCTCTTCCAGTTAGTTGGCCAGGTAGCTGTCTTCTAAATTTCTTGGTATATAATAACAGAAATTTGAAACACCAGACCAACCATTATTTAACTAATTATCTCATTTTACCCTTCCAAAAGTCTACAATGCATTAACCATTATATCCTATCTCACAGATGAAAAAAATAAGTCACAGAAAGTTTAAGTAATGATCAAGGTGATACTGCTAATAAATACAAGAATTAGGATGTAAGCTTAAATGTGACTAACTCTGTAACATCTCTGCACTGCAAACTTATCCTGTTATAAATCCTAAACCTGTTATGAGATGAGATTAAGATGGGTTGTAATTTGAGTCACACTATCTTACCCACCTTGAGTTTTAGTATTAGAAAAGAGTACTGAACATCCCAGGGACTGCCAAAAGAATAAACAGATATATCTAAGAGAAGGTACAGTCAGAGTGCTCCTTGGCAAAGATGGCAAAGCTTCACCTCTTTGGAAATGTTGCTAGAAGAGACTATTCCTTAGAGAGGGACATCATGCTTGGAAAGGTAGACAGATGGCGAAAGAGAAAGACTAGACATAGACTGACACAGTGACTGTAAGAATCAGCTCAAGTATGTCAGAGATTGTGGGAATGACACAAGACAGGATAGAATTCATATCTATTGTTCATATGGTCACTATCAAAAGACTAACTGCACTGGGAAAATCTGCTATCAGGGACCTCTTCAGAGTACAGAGAAGCAACGACGTCAGTCTAGAGACTAAAGTGCACCTAATTCAGGTGATGGTCTTTGCAATTTACTTGCTATGCATCAGAGAGCTGGACAATGACTAAGGATGACAGAAGAAGAAGAATCAATGCCTTTGAATTGTGGTGCTGGAGAAGGGTCTTGAACATACCATGGACTGCTAAGAAAACAAATAGGTTGTCTTGGAGAGGGTGAAACCAAGTTTCTCCCTGGAGGTTAGGATTTTGGAGTTACTAGTTCTGGAGAAGGACATCATGCTCAGAAGGGTGGAGGGACAGCGCAAGAGAGGAAGGCCCTAGATGAAATGGATCGGTGCAGTAACTGGAGTAATGAGGGTCGATGTGTCAGTCAGTGAGTCTGGCTCAGAATACAGCAGTGTTCACAGCTGTTATATGAACAGTTGCTAAGAGTCACAGATTTCTTGACATCACATACAACAACATGTTCACTATAAGTCATATTCGACTCAAAAGCACTTAACAACAACAGTCATATACACTTTCTCCTTAGTCAAGTCATCTCCTTACTCAAGTGACATTCGTGCTGAGTCCACCTTTTATTTTACAAGAGAAGCAATCAGTGAGAAGGGTCCCTGAGTACCATCAAGAAAAAAGAGCCAGGAAAAGAGAGTATCCTTTGGACACAAATCTCCTATGCTAAGGCCCTCATAAGCACAGAAGAGAGATACTAAGATACACGGAGATCACCGAGGAATGATAGGCCCATAGATGCTGCAAAAAGAAAAATACTTTTCTCCCAGAGCTGAAGGAAAAAGGTAGCCTTCCCCTAGACTGGTGCCCTGACTTCTAGTCTACTAAGCTCTGGTGGTTTAGTGGTAAGAAGCTGTGCTGCAATCCCAAAGGCACACAGTTTGTATCCACCAGCTGTTCCACAGGAGCAATCTCCTCCCATGTAATTTACAGCCTCTGAAAACCCACCTAAAGATCAGCTATGAACAGTTCTGACTTAAAAACACACAACAGTCCCCTAACCCATCCTCTTGAGGTATGTCTGCTATAGCAGCACTGTGTAATTAAAATACTGTGTATCATCAGAACTTACCTAGCACAGAGCTCAACAATCAGGTAATCAATATATGCTGACTAGATGAATGAATGAATGCATAAAAACATAAAAGAATATATTTGCTTCCATTATACTTCTAATTTTCAGCTCCTTCAGCTTAACAAACGCTGAGTGAGTTCAGCCCTTTTGATTTGAGAGGTCTGGTGGCCTAGTGGTTAAGAAGCTGAGCTGCAATTGCAAAGGTGTAGTTTAAATCCACGAGATACTCTGTAGAATGATAGGCAATCTTCTCCCATGCGATTACCTACATTTGAAAATCTGCCAGTAGGTCTATTATGGGTTGAATTGGACTCAACAGTAAACAACAAGCCTCTAATGAGTAAAATATTTTTTGAGAATCTATCATTTTAAATTACTTATTAGGAACTTACTAGGTAAAATTAATAAACAGGGCTTACTAGAGCAGTCAAAAAAATCCCACTCAAAGTCTCACTCATACCACCACCTTAACAAATAAATCAAATCCTGAGATTAAAAAAATCAAATGCTTTAGTAGCATATTGATAAAATCTGACTTTTTGGTATTTACTTTACATTATCTACAAGTTAAAACTGACCAAAAGACTAATAAGATGATTGTAATCAACATAACCAAACATATAATACATATAAATGAAAAGTCAATTTTCCCTGTAAACTTTCCCTCAAATCACAATAATAGGTTAATTAAAAAGACAAACCAAAAAAAACCCCATGGTGCAACCATTATGGAAGGCAGTATAGTGCTTTCTCAAAAAGTTTGAAATAGACATACCATTTGACCAAGCAATTCCACTACTGGGGATATACCCTAAAGAAACTAGAACTGCCACCCAAGCAGATATATGCACACTCATGTTTACTGCAGCTTTGTTCACAATGCCAAAGAGTTGGAAACAACCTAAGTGCCCAGCAACTAACAAATGAATAGAGAAGCTCTGGTATATTCTCACAATAAAATATTATGCTGCATTGAAAAACAAGGAACTCATGAAATATTATACAAAATGGGTGACCCTGGAGGACATTATGTTGACTGAAATATCTCAGTCACAAATGGACAAAAAGTGCATAGTGCCAGTGTTGTAAAGCGGGACTGACATTGGGATTAGAGGGAAACTAAGAGGGGATAAATAATGTATACTGCATTGAAACAGATGAGGGAGAGAACTGTTTAAAAGGAATATATCATTAGGTATTATTGTCATGAAGAGTTCAGAGAAAAGCGAACTGGGGGGGGCAAGGTGGGCAGGGAGGAAAATGTGCAACAATGAATGAATAGAAATCCAAAGTCTCTGTAAGCTTTTATTAAAATAAAAAAAAAGAAAAAAAACAACAACAACAAAACCAAACACTAATAAGGAACAAACCTGGAAGAAAAGAACAGCAGATTAGACTAACAAGCAGGAGAACAATCTCAGCTCCTCCATCTTCCAGTGTTACTTCATTCATTACAAGTCAGATTCCAGAATTTGTCATAAAACAAGTTCTGATGCCTCTGCACACACAGTTCCACTAAACTAGCCATGAGCAAAACAAAGAAAAGTTGCCTGAAATAAACTGAAATGAAATGTGACAATATATGAAAATGAGAGGGAAAGAGAAGGTTAAAAACTACTATAACTCATTCTAGAGCAGTATAAAAAAAAATTACAGCTGGTTGAGATGTTACAGCTACAAACAGACCACCTTGAAATTGTGGACTCAGTCAACATTTCTTTACTGATGCCCCGTCTGTGCCTGGCCCCAATATTGATTTTATTCCCGTTCTCTGAGTATAAAAAGATGATCAGATATAATCCCTGCCCACTTCAAGTGAAGGAGACTAATGAGAAACATAAAGTGTAATTACATTCTATTATTATTATGAAACAAAATGTGTATAAAGAACCAATTTGTTTTATAAACTTTCACTCAAATCACAATAAATTATTTTTTTAAAGTAAATGGATAATTACTATATTCTAGTCACTATAACCCAGATCGTAGTTGTTGTTATTGTTGTCGTGCAGTGCCATCAAGTCAAGCACAATCCACGGCAAGCCTATGAACAACACAACTGAACTCTGTCCTATCCTGTGCCATCTTCACACTTCCTGATGTATTAGAGCCCACTGTGGCAATCACAATGTCACTCCACCTGGTCTAGGGTCTTCCTCTTGCAGTGACCCTCTACCCTTATGAACATCATGTCCCTCTCCAAGGAATAGATCAAAAAAAACTATACCCAAAATATATGAGGCGAAGCATTTGAGACATTGAATACCAATGACCGAAGACTGGGTAAGTTGTGGAATATCAAGGATATTATCCATAAAGAAAGCAAAAGGTCATTACAAAGACAGAGGAGAAAGAAAAAACAGAAATGGAAGTCAGAAGAGACTCTAAAAAGTGCACTAGAGCATTGAAAAGCCAAAGCAAAAGTAAAATATGCCAAAGTAAAAAAAGTTGAACAGAAGATATCAAAGGGCAGTTTGAGAAGACAACCCAAAGTATTAGAATGGAATGTGCAGAGAGATGGAATTAGAGAATTAAAAAGGGAAAAACTCACTCTGTACTTCTCAAACAATATATTGAATGACTCAGAAAGCATCAAAAGAAGATGGAGGGAATACACAGAAGCACTGTACCAAAAAGAATTGACTGACACTGAAAAATTTCAGGAAGTATCATATGAGTAGGAGCCAATGGTAATGAAGAAAGAAGTGGAAGCTGCATTTAAGGCATTGGCAAAAAATAAGGCCCTAGAAATCAATGGGAAACCAATTGACTTGTTTGAATTAATAGGTGTAGCCCTGGATGCACTCACCAGTTTATGCCAGAAAATTTGGAGGACAGCTGTCTGGCCAACGTATTGGAAGAGATCCGTATTTGTGCCCATTCCCAAGAAAGGTTATCCAACAGAATGTGGAAACTATCCAGTAATATCATTAATATCACATGCAAGAAAAATACTGCTGAAGATCATTCAAAAAATAGTTAGATGTAGAACCGCCAGTTCAAGCAGAGAGCTGGAAGGGAAGGCCAATTTAGAAGAGGCCATGGAACCAGGGATACAATTTTTTATACCAGAAGAATGTCGATTTGTACTTTATTAACTATGCAAAAGTATCAAACTGTGTGGATCTCAACGACTTATGGCTAACACTGAAAAGAATGGGAATCCCAAGCACTTAAATGTGCACATGTGAAATCTATAACTATACCAGGTGAGCTGGGGTACCTAACCCCAATCAGGGATAAACTTTCTGAGAATGGATTAAGTCCAAAACACTAATGACAGAGGTAAAGTGAGGATCTTGAACAACCTTATGCAGCATAGTAGAAAGCCTAGAATTCATTGCAAAGAGTTTTAAGTATTCAAGAGTTTCATACTAACTTCTATAGAGGAGGGTGTCCCTACAATGATACTTGTTTCAAGAGAGCAAAATCTTGGGTATTCATTTAGAATGCATTTTATAGCTAACATTAATTTTTCGGCTCTGTAGTAGAACACAACTAGGAAATATTGGATCTTCTCAATAATGGTATAGATTTAAAAAAATTAGAAAGGGGTGTTTCTCACATTCATTGTAAATTTAATTTACAAAGAACTACTAACCTTAGTGAATTATCCAGAACAATTTTAACCAGTTGTAGAGTTTTAAAAATGGATGCAAAGGCAAGCCAGACTAGCACTCGTTTACCAAGAAAGTCAAGCAAACAGTCAAAATTAGAACATGTCATTAGGAGGGGCCAGTCCTTTAAAAAAAAACATCACTCCGGGAAAGGTGGAGGGTCAGCAAAAAGAGGATGGGGAGGTCAGGATGGACTGACACAGTGACTACAATAATGGTCTTGAACACGGAGGAGAGGATGATGGTACAGGATAGGGCAAGGTTCAGATTTGTTCACAGGGTCGCTAAGAGTCTTAGTCAACTCAATGGCATCTAACACCACCAGAGGTTAGTTAAGAAGCTCTAGTGGCACAGTCCTCAGGGAACTGCACTGCTAACCCAAAGATGGCACTTCTCTAATGGTTCAAATCCACCAGCGACTCCTCAGAAAAAAGACAGGCAATCTCCTATGTGATTTACAACCTTGGAAAACCCATGGAGGGTCAGCTATAAGCAGTTCCCACTTGAAAGGTTAATTATGAGGTTGAGAAAAAAACTTGTATAGGATACAGCACAACAGAAACACACAACTAATGTTAATTCTTTTCCCCCAGAAGTTAAAGTTCCAGGTTTCACAGGTGTTCTGATAGGGTAGTAAAATAACGCTTAGCACTGTATCTTACTTAGCCTATCTCATTTTCCACAGCAAAGTCATTACACAAGGTTATTTGGCTAAGGTTTCTTCTTTTTTCTTTTCTTTTCAATCAGCAAACATTCAAGCTAAGGGTGGAGAGACCTAATATACCAACAGACTCACTTGTCTTTATGTAGTTCTCTAGGTGCCAATTAACATCATTCATTCACCACAAGGTGGAGAAGAATACGCCATAAGCCTAAAGATTTTCCAACATTTTGACAAGGTGGTGAAACTACTCATCTCCAAAGTTTTTTATTTTACTAAGCCAAGAAAAATACAACTGCATCTCTGCTGACTTTGAAAACAGTATTTTCAGCACAGAGTTAACACAACTGCCTATCCCTTAGATAAGAAACACTAAAATTAATAAATAAAAAGATACTATCTTGTATTGAATCAAGGCAGTGATGACAAACTAAACAATATCACTATTCTTAAAGGTTACACTCACTAAAGGAAGGGGGTAGAGGAAGAAGTTAGTTTCCGTTTCACTAAGAATGTTCTTAAGGAAGCCGTACAAAAATATTAATTTTATTAAATCTCAATCTTTAAACACCATCTTTTGATTACTTTCTGTGTTGGACTGGGAAGTACGCATAAAGGACTCCTACTGCATGTGAAAGAATTGCCTGGAGAAAAAGGACTAAAGCACTTGCTAAATTGAGCTGTAACTTGAACTCACTTGTTTTCCAAGAAACACTATTTTTGCTTGAAACTAACAGACAAGCTGTGGTTATTCAGATCAGGATGCTTGTTGTTGTTGTTATGTGCCATCGAGTTGCTTGCGACTCATAGTGACCCTATGTAGAAGAGCCCTAAATGCCGTTCTATCCTGTGCCAA
>NW_006399794.1:15922595-15927878 GCF_000299155.1 Elephantulus edwardii
AAAATAAAAATAAAAGCAAATCACATAATTTTTTTCCTTCTCAACGCATATAGTTATGTTTACACTATAATATAGTCTATTAAGTGTATAATAGCACTGTGAAAAATTTCTGCAAAAATACTGCAAGAATTGCCAAAATAGAATACGGGCATGAAGTGTGTACAATTAAAATTACAGTGATGGATTTGCTTGACACAAGGTTGCCACAAACCTTCAATTTTTTTTTAAAAAAGGAGCGTATCTGTGAAGCACAGCAAAGTGAAGTAAAATAAAACAGTATGCCTGTAAATACTGACAAAGATAACCCACAAATAAAAGCTCTCTGGAGTCCCCAGTAATTTTCAGTGTGAAGACACTGAAATGCTTAAAAACTGTTGCTATGCAACAATGATCAAGAACAAACTATTGCTCTACCAGAAATATAAATAACTCTCACTAATAGTGTTGAGTGCAAAAAGGCAGTCATACCTTATGAAAGCTCAAAAGCAAGTCAGACTACAGCATTAAGAGTAAAATATTGGTTGCATTGGAGAAGATAATGTTTCCTTTCTTCATCTGAGTGCTGACCACCTTTTTTTGTATACCTCCTTTTTCTACATAAGGAATTGCACTGCTAAAAGCAAGCAGGTTTTTTTGGTTGGCTTTTTATTTTAATATATAAATATTAAACTTCAGTATAATTTCTTTTCATTTTATATTTTCTCTGTATGTGTCCCCATAAGCATATACACAATACCTGTCTTAGGCTCACCTATATAAGTTGTAGCATAAAATGGAGTAGGGCCATGTCATTTTTTTAAAATAAACTCTGGAGTGATTTTAATGTGTAATCAACCTATCTAACAGGCTGAAAAATAATAACCTAAGAGTTTAAAACCAGATAAGCTTATATCTAGTATGTTGTTGTTGTTGTTGTTGTTGTTGTTATGTGTCATCGAGCCGCTTGTGACTCATTGCGACCCTATATACAACAGCCCTAAACCCTGCTCTTTCCTGTGCCAATCTCACTGTCTCTGACATACCCACCCTGATTACCCCAGTCACTGAATCAATCCACCTCAACAAAGGGTCTTCCTCTCCTCCTACGCTGTCTCTCCACCCTCCCAAGCATGACGTCCTTTTCCAAGGACCGGTCCCTCCTTGCAACATGTCCAAAGTATGTCAGAGGAAGCCACAGAATCCTTAACTCCAAGGATTTAACACTCTCCAGGATGAACCTGTTCATTTATGGGCTTTGGGATAAGGCTTCCAGAGTTTTAACATAAGCTACCATACCTTTTCAAACTGTATGCAGAACAGATCATCCGAGACGCTGGGCTGTACGAGGAGGAATGTGGCATCAGGATTGATGGAAGAATCATAAACAACCTGCGTTATGCAGATGACACAACCCTGCTTGCTGAAACTGAGGAGGACCTGAAGTGCTTGCTGCAGGTCAAGGACTGCACTCTTCAATATAGATTGAAGCTCAACATCAAAAAAACAAAAGATTCTCACCACTGGGCCAATTGGCAGCATCACTGGGATATGAATTATATTGGGAAAGTCAGCTGTGAGGGACCTCTCAAGAGTACTGACATGCAACGACGTCAGGCTGGAGACTAAGGTGCACCTGATCGGGCTACAGTCTTTGCAATTACGTGCTATGCATCAGAGAGTTGGACAGAAAAAGAATTGATGCCTTTGAGCTGTGGTGCTGGAGAAGAGTGTTGAATATACCATGGACTGCTAGGAGAACAAACAGATTTGTCCTGAAGAGGGGGAATCCAGAATGTTCCCTGGAGTCAAGGATTCTGAAGCTTAGTCTGACATACTTTGGGCATGTCACAAGGAGGGACTGGTCCTCGGAGAGGGACATCATGTTTGGGAGAGTGGAGGGATGGCACAGGAGAGGAAGACCCTTGATGAGATGGATCGATTCTGTGAGTGGAATGGTGAGAATGAATGTGTTTAAGACAGCGAGGTTGGCACAGGATAGAATGGCATTTTGGGCTCTTTTACATAGGGTCGCTATGAGTTGCAAACAACTCGATGGCACATAACAACAACAACAACCTTTTACTAACTACAAAACCAATTACAGACTACTAAGTCTCTATAGGCCTCAGTTGCCTCTATCTCCTTTAAAAAAACAACACAATACATTATACAATGTAAATGTTAGAATTAAATGAGGTAAAAAGTACCCAATATCTTGCCCACCATAAACACTCAAAAATTAGGTCTCTCTTGTCTTTCTCTCCTGATCTTACACAAGTCCTAGCCCTAAAATAAACTTATCTTTATCTTTTTATAGCTATCATGAAGAAGCAATCTATGCACTACAAATAAAATTATATTTATATTAGTATAGCCATATTTACAAACAATGATATTTGCAACCAATAAAAGACACAGAAGGACATACTTAAAAGCTAAAATACACATAAAAATTACAAAACAGGCTAGAAAATTACAAGCATCAGCAGAATTATCAAGATGGTATGTTCAAAAAATAAATAAAGATCATAATCTCAAATCAGACAGATATTAAAATTTATTCTGAAAAACATGATCATCCAGAGTTCCTTCAAAATGTCCATATCTAAGAAAAAAGCACACAATAGAAATCATCATCAAACAGGCATATCCTGAAAGGACCTAGACATCTGCCTAAGTGGAGAGAGGAGGCGGTGTTATACTGGAGCTTTGTAAATCAAGGTATTCTTAGAATATTCTTAGAACATCTTCATACAGATCAACATGTTTAATAAAATATGAAGCTTTTAAATAAAGAGTGTAACAAAAATATTCTATAAAATTGTTTTCAGTACTAAATATATGCATGATTATGCAACAAACAACATTTGAATGAAGAAAATAAAGCAATAAAACAATAATTTGCTCTAGTCTCTTTGCTTTCCAATATCTACATTGTTGTTGTTGACTGCCATAGAGTCAAGAATGACTCATAGCGACTCTATGAACAAAAAGCCTGAAGGCTTTCTATAACTATCGACATTTATCAAAGTTTGTAAGAGTTTGTAGAGGCATGGTGTTTAGGAAGGAGATGCCACTCCTGCTTCCAAATACCTACATTAAGTCTGATTTTTAAATAACACACAATGACTGTGACACTCAAGTATATCAGAGGTGATGAGGATGGCACTGAATAAGGCAAGGTTCAGATCCAGTCATACTCGACTCGGTGGCACTTACCCAACACCACTACGACCACCAACAAAAGGCTAGCTATGGCCTATCCATGCTTTGTTCTTGCATGGCCTTGGTCTTTTACATTTTTAAATGCTTAAATAAAAATGAAAAAAATATATAAGTAAAACAGAATAAGATATTGGAGAAGACTGTATGTGGCCCACAAGACCTCAAATATTTACTGATTCTTTACAGAAGATAAAGTCTGCCAAGCCCTAATCAGACCACCTAACTCCTGTGTTATCCACTTCTGCTGCCCAAGCAAATCAGGCTCTTTCACCCTCCACCTTTCCAAGGCTGGTTGTCTAGGCTCCCCTGTAGAATGTATCCCACGATGTGGCACGTCTGTAGACTTTTAAGAGCAGAGAATGTTAACTTTTGTATATTCTTTACTCTCAGTACAGTGCCTGCCATCTAATAATCACTAAACAAATATTGAACAGGCATGTCTTGTACCTATTTGTCATACAAACACTACTAACTCGTTAGAATGTATTGCAGTTATGCATCTGTATCCTTTGTTATGCTTCATTGTCAAGAAGACAAAGATTCTCACCACTGGACCAATTGGCAGCATCCGGATGGATGGTGACGAGATTGAGATTGTACACAGCTTTAGTTTGCTTGGCTCCATAGTCAACAGTCTTGGCACCAGCAGCCAGGAAATTAAAAGGCGCATTGCCATGGGAAAGTCTGCTGTTAGGGACCTCTCCAAAGTACTGAAGAGCAATGGTGTCTCTCTGGAGACCAAGCTGCACCTGATACAGGCCATGGTCTTCGCAATCACTTGTTATGCATCAGAGAGTTGGACAATGACCAAGGAGGATAGAAGGAGAATTGATGCCTTTGAGCTGTGGTGCTGGAGAAGAGTATTGAGAATACCATGGACTGCTAGGAAAACAAACAGATTTGTCCTGGAAAGGGTTAAACCGGGTGGCTTCTTGGAGGCAAGGATTCTGAGGCTCCGTCTAACATACTTTGGACATGTTGTGAGGAGAGACTGGTCCTTAGAGAGGGAAATGCTTGGGAGGGTGGAGGGACAGCGCAGGAGAGGAAGGCCCTCTATGAGGTGGATTGATCCAGTGACTGGGATAATTGGCATGGGAGTGTCAGAGACAGTGCGACTGGCACAGGACAGAGCGGAATTTAGGGCTGTTGTACATAGGGTCGCTATGAGTCGCAAGCGACTCGACGGCACATAACAACAACAACATGCTTGTACTAAAACAAACTTAGATTCTAAACATAAATTGAGTGAGAGGAGATATAGCCTGTAACAATAATAAATAACAAAACAACAGCCTGGAGGAAAAATTGTTCTAAACGACTCAAAAGTAAAAATATTTATAGCAACAACTACCTTATAAGCACTAGCTAGGTTCAGTGAGAGAATTCTTGTTTTTCATGAAGGAAAATAGCGTTTGAATCCAGGCCAATGAACTTCAAGCACAACTATCACCCATCTGTCCTTAGAACCCTGAGTTCTGACAGGATTCTGAACAGGTTTAAATGACACTTTCAGATGGAGAGAGAGGGATTAGAAATAAAAGTCTGACCATGTCTTTCTGAAAATCAACCAAAAACCTAATGGATCACAATGCAATCTGCAACCAATCACAGAGACTGTATAGGACCAGGCAGCATTTCTTTTCACTGTGTTTGAGGAGGTTATAAAAAATTGGTGGTTAGCAGGACAGCAGCTAACAGCAGCAACAATATGCGCCACAGACATTGTTGTAAATACTTTGCCCTTCATCTCTCATTAATCTTCCTAACAATGATAAATATCTCCTTGTTCTTATTGTTGTGTACCATCAAAAGTTGAAACAAATCCCATAGCTGACTCTCCAGCAGATTTTCAGAGCCAGTAAATCACACAAGAGACCGCCCATCTTTCTCCAGCAGAAGAGCTTGTAGATTTGAACCACGTACCTTTATGTTCCAAAATTTGCAAATTGAGAATTGACACCTTTGAGCTGTAGTGCTGGAGAAGAGTACTGAATGTACCATGGACTGCCAAGAAAACAGATTCATTGTAGAGAGGGTTAAACCAGGCTGCTCCTCAGAGGCAAGGATTCTGGGGCTTCG
>NW_006399794.1:15928129-15930762 GCF_000299155.1 Elephantulus edwardii
GGTTGCTATGAGTCGCAAATGACTCGACGGCACATAACAACAACAACAACAACAACCTTTATGTTGGCAGTGCAGTTCCTTATCACTAGGTAGCTCTTAAAAAAAGGAGCTGATGGAGTGATCCATGGAGGCAAAGACAGCAAAGCTTCATCTCTCATATTCTGGGCATATTGCTAGGAAAGGCTATTCCTTGGAAAAGGATATTATGCTTGGAAGGGTGTAGGGTCAGCAAAAGGGGGGGGGCCTCAACAAGATGGACTGACAGTGACTGCAACAACGAGCTAAAGTGTATCAGAGATGGTGAGGACTGCATAGGATAGATAGGGCAGGATTCTGGTCTGTTTAGAGGTCACTATGAGTCATACCCGTCTTGACAACACCTAACAACAGGTAGCTCTGGAGGCCTACTGGTGAGAAGCTGTACCAGCAAACCAAAGGTGTGTGGTTCAAATTCAACTAACATAGTCTTAAGAGTATAAAAAGAATTTTCACATTTATTATTTTATTTGAGTCCTACTTTATAGATACTTTAGAGAGAAGTTAACTGAGGCTTAAACAGAATTATTAATGAATTTAGATTTTCAATCTTTTGGACAGAAAATACCTGGCATTTAAGTTGCTATACTTCTAGTGCATGTAACTGTGGTTTCCTCTGTACATCAGATGACAGACTGTCCTGAACAATCAAGTGAGGACCAATGTACCAGGATGCCTTTCTGCAAAAATAAAGGAGCACCAAAAATTCTAACCAAAAGAGCTACATAACTTTCAAATCATGACATACATTCCCAAGCTGGTATAACAAAAATTAGTTGCTAGCATATAGAGATCTCCTGCCAATGGGGGAAAAAAACAACAACTTCTAAACTCAAATAGAAAAAAGCAAGAGAAAGACTCATTTAATAATTTGAGCTAAAAATCTCTCCCTCAGAAGTTACCTCTATGGTGGCTCAACCAGACAGGACCACATAAGAAACTTCAAAGGTATTAATGATCTTTTTTGCTGCACTGAGTAGTATACACAGGTCTTCAATTTGTTATTATTCTTTAAACTGTAGATGTACATTACATGCACACTTCTATAATATAGCTTATTTCACAATTTTCAAGAAGATACAAACTGGGTTGAAGACTCAAAATCTCTGGTCTACTATACCTCAGCCTCTTCTACATACCAGCTATGTAACCTAAACCAAGCTCTTTAACCTCTCAGAGCATAGTTGTTTTGTTTTGTCTTATTTTATTATGTATGAGAAACCTAACAGTTAACATCGGTTTAGTACTTTGGTGTTTAAAGTTCCTACACTACAGTATAAACATGCAAATAAATTATAAAATTATACAAAACAGCCTATTAATTTTTTTTTTTTTTAACTCACAGATGCTGAGTCAATTCTGACTCATAGCCAGACCATTTATTACACAACAGACTTGCTCCATAGGGCTTTCTTGGTTGTAATCTTAACATAAGCTGATCACCAGGCCATTCTTTCACAGTGCTATTGAGTGACTGCAAACTACCAACCTTTAGGTTAGTTGCTGCTGTTGATAAGTACCACTGAGTCAAGTACAACTCATAGCAACACTATGAACAACAGGTCTGAACCCTGTCCTATCCTGTGCCATCTCACAATCAGTGACACACTTGAGCCCACTGCTGCAGACACTGTGTCAATTCATCTTGTTGGATGGAGGTCTTTCTCTCTTTCACCAACCCTCCACCTTTTCAGTCATGATGTCCTTCTTTCAAGGAATTATTGTTGTGTACTGTAGAGTCAGAACCAACTCATAGCAGAGCCTCTGGTAGGTTTCCATAGGCAGTTAATCACAATGGAGGAGAATCACAATGGAGGAGACTGCCCATCCTTCTCCCACGGAGCAGCTGGTGATCTCAAACCATGTGCCCTCGGGATTGCAGCACAGCTTCTTGCCACTAAGTTACCAGAGCTCTTTTCAAGGAATAGCCAAGCACCACCAAATAGTGTTGTTATTCTCAGATGCTATCAAGTCAGCTAATTCACTCAATCTATGTACAACAGAATGGAACACTGCTCTGTCCTGCAACATCTTGACAATTGCCTGCTGTTGTAGCCACTGGATCAATCCATCTTACTGAGGCTCTCTCTTTTTTGCTGGCTCTCTACAAGCAGTCCTTCTCCAGGGATTGGCCCTTTCTACTAACAAAATCAAAGTACGTGAGATAAAGTCTTACCATCCTCACCTAAGGAGTGTTGTGACTACACCAAATAATAGAACATCAAAATATTGAAAACTCATTCATTGGACACACAAGGCTCTTCACGTTCTAGCCTCTGCCTACTACTCTAATAGTAACTAATTTTTTTTTAGGCAACAACTAACATTTTTAAATGTGAGCTATGTAACACGTAAGAGCCCTGGTAATACATAGTGCTCAGATGATAAACCAAAGGTCAGCAGTTCAAATTACTGGTCACTCTGCAGGAGAAAGAGTGGCAGTCTTACTGGTAAGTATATTCATTTTCTCCTGGACACAGAGCCTACTAATTGGTCCTAAAAGCCTTCTAAGGTCCCAACTCTTCTCACTATCTCTTAGTTGTTGGAATGGACGGAAAACCTCATAAGCAGTTCCTTACTTCACCTCTACCTTGCAC
>NW_006399794.1:15931427-15939376 GCF_000299155.1 Elephantulus edwardii
CTGTAAATGTTCATTAAAACTAATAAAATTTAATAATAATTTAAAAAAATAAAAAAAAGAGTGGCAGTCTACTTCTATAAAGATTTACAGTCTTTGAAACACTATGTAGCAATTCTACACTGTTCTAGAAGCAATGGGTTATCAAACACAATCAAATACTTTCCAGGAATTCCTTTATTTACCCCTCAAAACAACTTTATGAGATTGGTTCTATTAACTCCATTTTAAAGATGAGATCACTGTGCCCAAAGTTACATACAGTTAATACTAAATGGTAGAGAAACTTCATGGTATACACTCTTAACCATTAAATATTTTTGCCTCATTTTTCACAGACATGTAACATTAAACATCCATGATACTTTCTGTGAGACAGTATATTATATGATTTGGATATTGTTCAAACACCATATTATATACAGGCAGCTAAAGATTACAAACATGTTCCATTCCTAAATCTGTCTTTAAGTTGAATCTGTACATAAATTGGAACAGGTAGGTACAGTTTGCATCAACACTACAGACTGTCTATCTTCATAGATAGCATATACTGTACTTTTATATGCATTTAAAAAATTCAAAAAGTACTTTCAGATATACTTAAGGAATCTTAAACATAATGCAATAATAACAATAAGTATTTTAAGCACATCATTGTAGCTATCACATGTTCGTTATTATGAACCATTGTATATACCTCAAATTTTTAATATAAAAGACTCTGTAGGAGTTGGGACCACCCTGTCTCAAATGACACTATGCAAAATGACTATATTTAAATTATCTTGTTCCATGACACTAAAAGCTGACAACTGTTTTTTTGTTTACTTTCATTAGCACCGATAAGGCATTAAAGAAGCAGATAAATGGTGAATAAAAATGTCCTCTGTTCTCAGAGCATACACTACTTGGGCTGATATGTTCCTGTAGATAGCTTTGTAAAGTGTGTAAGGTTTTTAAGGACTCTACCTAAACCACTCAGCCCTCAAAATGGTAGAACTGAGCTATGAACCCAGAACTACTGAATCCCAAATCCATGAGCATTCATTCTACCAAGTTCCTTATCTACCAATACCTCCACCGGCTCTCTCCCTTTCCCACTAGGCTCTGAAGGATCAGATGGAATAAAGATACTAAAAAACTTTACGTACATTTTTACTGAATAGGTGATCACAAACATGGAGAAAACAAACAAATAAGCAAATAAGTTCCAACAAAACATTTATCTCAAGTAATTATTTTTCAAAAGCTACAACTTTCATAAAACTAGCCCACCTCTAAATCAGGCCTGTAGATCCACAAAAGCAATGTCTGAACTCCAGTGTAAAGTTATGAGAAGAATTACTTGCATTAGTTAGATTACATTCTCATTGAATTAAACGTTAACTGCTCAGACCTGATTTTTATTGTAATATTGAAAGCTTCCTCACCAAAAAAAAAATCTCTTTCCCTTCCAAGGGTAACTCTAATCTTCCATTATTCTGCCTATTTAGGAACTTATTTTACATATTCTGAATCTTGCTTATGTATTGAACTATGAAACCAAAGGAAAATTGTTACTCTGAAGCTTGAACAAAACAGAAAGAATTACTTTGATCCCACCAATTACTTTTATCCTCTTTACACCTCTCCCCATTTTTTGTCTGAACTCTAACAGGCACTTCATGTGTAACATATCATAGTTAATGCAATTTAAGTCCAGAAAAAAAACCAAACAAACAAACAAACAAAAAAACGGTTTCCATAAAGCTATTTCCTTATTCACATCCCTCTCTCCTTCCATTATCACCATTCCGCCATAAGAATGAATACATCACTAAAGCTTTAAATCACATTTCTGTTCAATAGAAGGAGATAATGTTTTTGTGGTTAAGGCAATGTGCCCTTATCAACACCATCCCCTACCAAAAAAAGATGAAAATGACTCGATATCCTTAATCTATATGTGACAGATTTTTGATCACCTGAAATCTTTCAGGAGAAAATTCAATCTATAGTAATACAGTCCAATTACTTTAAATTGTATCAAGCATAGTCAAAAGAGAATCAAATGAAAAACTTAATCAGTACCAAACCATCTCAACAGTGAATATTTATGATATTTCCATATTTCCTGCATTCTCTGTTTACATTAAAGCAATGGTGCCAAGACTCATCTCAAGATTACTAGCCTGCAATACAATGATGGGTCTAATTGCCTTGCAAACCAGCACACCAATAAATGCAGTCTTCAAGCAATCAATTTTAAGAGGGGAAGAAAAGGTCTAAGCTCTTTCTGCATACAGGAACGCAGACTGCCTGACCAGAAAACAAATCTAGCCTTATATTTTTCAGTCTCATTCATCGGGTCTCAAGCAAGAAATGCTTCTCTTAACAACCTCAATGTCATCCAATCTACTTAATTCCAAATTTCAGGATTAGTTGTTAAATGCACCAGAGAGTATCCATTAAATGCAAGGGCAGAGACATCATACAGAAAGAAACCATATCCCATTTGCATCTTCTCCCATCTTTAGCTTGGGAGTGGGTTCCTCTCCCCAATTTTCTTTTTATGATATCTTAATAACAAAAAGAAGAAATCTTCCTCTCCTTAATTCTACCCTAACTGAAACCCTGAAGTTTATTCTCTGGGTTGACTTAACTTCAAATATGATATTGATATAAAGGGGGGGAATCAAACTCACAGCTTAAAACATCCTCTAGGGAAGACAGTTTTCAAGAGAGATTTTGTGTTCCCTCTAAAGTTCCCTCTAACAATCTTCTGACTATCCCCTCTCCCAACTATAGCCACCAGAGCTGTCCATTTAAATGTTTCAACCTCTAACCCTCATGTCTCTCCTGGAAGCCATCCCAAACCCTCCTCTACAGAATCATCATCCTACCCACCGAATCCCAGCCCTGCTCACTGCCTATTCCATCCTCTCTGCCTTATCCATCCCTACACCTCCAGGTCTTCCACTACTTCAATTATCCCTCTGCAACTACACTATCGTTAACCACCTCTCCTATCATACCAGCTTGTCTCAGACATTCCTTCTCCAAAGCTCTCTACGACACCTTGACCACCATGGCTGAGGGACATTTTCTTCAATACACCATTCCCCAACACTGTTCATCAGGGAGTACAGTCAGTCCAGTAGTTGCTTATGTGTCCTCTGCCTCAACCCTACATCCAGTCACCCATCATATGGTTCTAAAAATCACCCTAAATCCCCTCTGTGTGTGCTCCCTTCCCAATTTCAATCTTTGTCAGCCCATTTTGAGCCTAACTCCAATTCCTTCCTCAATGCCAGCTCACCATCACACTCCACTCGTTAAAAAATCTCACCTCCTATTCCATGCTCTATTGGCCCATCCTGGGGAAAGTCCCCAATTCCACCTCTTCTGCTCTATACCCACCTCTGCTACTCCATAAGCCTCCATTAAATTCCACATACCCCAGATGACAAGCGCCCACTTCAGGCTCAGATCCCAACCAATGGTATGCTCCTCGTTCCAGTTCCTATCACCTTCATCACCCTGTCCCGGGCCCACCCCAAATTCCACCCTCCAGGGTTCTTTTCCAAGCCTGTACATCCCATTCTCCAATGAAAGCATTCCTTACCTCCCACCACAGCACAGATCCCAAGCTGTCAACTGCTGCAGGCCAACCCCAAATCCACCCCTCATTCAGTCCCCTCCCCCAATAAAAAGCAACCCACTCCAGTCTTACCTCCTATCTCGCCCCAGCATCCTCCCAAATTCTGCCGAGCCCCTCACTCCATGCTCCTGTCTCAGTCTGGGTCAATCGCCATCAAAAGTCCCCCTCCCTTGTGGCCCTCTCAACCTGCCTGGGTCCCACCCTCTCCCCACCCCCAGCCCGCGCCCGGACAAGTCTCCCCCGCCAGCCCGCCGTTCCATCTCGACAGTAGCCCCCTCCCCTAAAGCCACCCGGAAGCTCCGCAGCCCCCCACTCTTATGCTCCCCAGTACCTTCGGCCCAGGCTCCGCACAAGCGGACCAAGTGGGGAGGGGGAGAAGGGAAAAAAGGGGAGGAGGGTCCTTACCGGCGAGCGACTGCAGTCGAAAACGGCGGCGGCTTAGGTGGCGATGCCCTTGTCTTCTCTGGCGGCTGGCAGCGACGTTCTCGCTCCTCTAGCCGTGTCTGCAGGGTGGCCGATGGCGCGCAGGGACTGGGAGACTCCTGCTCAGCGACTCGGCTCGGAAACCTCTGCAGTAGCCGCCGAGGAGACCGACGGGTTGGGGGAGGGGACACTCGGCTGCGGGCGAGGGAGGAGGAGGCGGGCGGAGGGGGCGGGGGACCGCTGAGAAGGGCGGGGAAGGAGGAGCCGGCGGGGCGCCGCGACACGTCCCACCGCCTCACTGCGCCAAGACCACAACTCCCGGCATGCCCTGCTCCGACCTGCGCCTCCCGCCCGACTCCTAGGGTAGCGGCGCCGCGCCTTTCCGGGTCTGGGACAATGGAATAAAGCCAACCATCTAAAGGAGGCTATTCAAGACTCAAAGACAACATGTGAGGAAACTCAGGTCGTCCTGCAGCCCCAACTCCAAATGGCCAGGCTCGCGGTGTCCCCGGCTGCGCCTCAACATGGACACCCCTCACCCTTCAAAACGCACACACACACAAACACACACCGCCTGCCCTTCAGCATGCACACAAAACACAGACGCGATAGCGTCTGGACTACATTTCCCAGCATTCCCAGCAGCATCCGGCCCGCTTTCTGTACCCTTCTCGGACCCGGTATTACTGCAGTTCTAGAGTGTGGTCCCTGCGAAATTCTGGGAGATGCAGTTTTCAGTTTTTCCTCCATATTAAGAAAATGAGGCGAAAGAGCGGGGAAAAGGAGAAACTATGCCAACCCACCAAGGACAGGCCTACATGCGCTAAATCACCTGTGCGTCTGTATTCATTTTCTGTTGTCACTGTCTCACACGAAGACGTTTCATCTGGCATCTCTTTGCAAATCTAACGATTTGACAGTGTGAATACAAAAATAAAAAGGCCTATTTTTTACCCAGCTTCATTCCTTGTAAAAATATGTCTTTTTTAAAAAGATCATCAAGCCACTGAATTGTACATTTAAGATTATTTAAATGCTAAATTATGTATATCTAGCCCTCAAAAAAAAAATAAACAATTTTGAAAAGATGAATACACAAAGTATATGAGGTTGTTGATTGTGAGAGTGCGAGGTGAAAAGTAAATGCCTATCAATAGGGAACTTGTTAAATAAATTATATATACATGCAATGCACTACTAAGCAGCCATTAAAAATTATTTTTTAGATCCATTTATTGACAGAAAAAGCTATTCACAATTTATCCTCTAGGGGAAAAATTGATTACAAGCAACATGTTTTAAATGGCCCAATTTGAGGGACATTTGAAACAATGTAAGCATTTTCAGTGATTATCTTGAAAGAAAGGTGGTCAGATTTTAAGTAATTTCCTTTTCTCGCTATTTACAATGGTTTAAAGGTGCACATGCCATTTGTAAAAGTTTAAGACTATTAATATAAATTAAATATAATATAAATTAAATTTAAAATATTTAATTATTTAAATTATTTAAAAATAAATATAATTTCTAAATCAAACAATCTCTGGTCTCAGAGCTTTACATGATTTCCCATTGCTTTAGTAATGCTCTAGGACCATACTTGTTTATATTTTTGTGTTTTTCATAGTCTTAAGAGCAACGGTGTCTCTCTGGAGACTAAGGTCCGCCTAATACAGTCTTTGCAATCACTTGTTATGCATCAGAGAGTTGGACAATGACTAGGGAGGATAGAAGGAGAATTGACGCCTTTGAGCTGTGGTGCTAGAGAAGAGTATTGAATGTGCCATGGACTGCCAAGAAAACAAACATTCATCCTAGAGAGGGTTAAACCAGGCTACTCCTTGGAGGCAAGGATTCTGAGGCTCCGTCTAACATACTTTGGACATGTTGTGAGGAGAGACCGGTCCTTGGAGAGGGACATCATGCTTGGGAGGGTGGAGGGACAGCGCAGGAGGGGAAGACCCTCTATGAGGTGGATTGATTCAGTGACTGGGGTAATCGGGATGAGTGTGTCAGAGGCAATGCGATTGGCACAGGATAGAGCAGGGTTTAGGGCTGTTGTACATAGGGTCGCTATGAGTCGCAAATGACTCGACGGTGCATAACAACAACATGACTACAATAATGCTTGTCATTTCTAGTTCACAAAAGAACATTAAGGTAGTAGAAAGAATTATGCCAATGTTCGATATCTCTTAAAATTTTCCTTTCTGGCACCTATATGTCCATCTACCCTAAAATACCATATTGGATTATCTGACTTTGTTCTGCAAAGGCATTCGACTGTGTGAATCATAATGAGTTATTAATAACATTGAGAATAGTAATTTCAGAACTTAATTATGCTCATGTGACAATATCTATAGACTATTGTTGTTGTTGTGTACCACATTTAGTTGGAACCCATAGTTGACCGTCCAGTGGGTCACATGGGAAGACATTGTCCATGAAACATTCTCCCACGGAGCAGCTGGTGGATTCAAATCGCATGCTTTAGGGATTGCAGTTCCCCTTCTTACCTCTAAACCACCGGTGGTGCTCCCTATATATAGACTGAAAAGTAGTTATTTGAACAGAACTAGGGGATACTTCATGATTTAAAACCAGAAAATATGTGCACCAGGGTCTTTTCTTTATACTTATTCAATCTGTGAAGCTCTGGTAAGGAACTGCACTGCAAATCCAAAGACATATGGTTCATATCCACCAGCTGCTCTGTGAGAGAAAAATACGCAATCTCCTCCCATTCAATTTACTGCCTTTGAAAACCTGCTTGAGGGCCAGTTATGGGTTGGTTCCAGTTTAACAGTACATAGCAACAACAATTCGATCTATATGCTGAGAAGATAATTCAAGAAGCTGGACCATATGAAAAGGAATCAGGATAGGAGGAAGATTCATTTGTTATGCAGATGACACAACCTTTCTTGCAGAAAGTGGAAAAAACTTGAAGAACTGACTAAAGAGACTAAAGATGATAGCCTTAACTATGGATTACGTCTCAATATCAAGAAAACAAAAGTCTTCACCACTGGACCAATAGGCAACATATTAATAGATGGAGAAAAGATTAAAGTTGTCAATAATTATATTTTACTCAAATGCACAATCAACAACCATGAAAGCATCAGGTCAAGGAATTAAACTAAGTACTGTAATGGGCATTATTTCAATGTTGTCCCTGCCCTTGAAACATGTGTCTTCACCCTTCCCTGCTCCACCAGCATTCCCTTCTACTCCCACCTACTCCATTCAACACCTAACTCCCACTATCCATCCCTTGATATGATTGCTTATATCTCAAGTTTTCTGTGTGCAGAAGGTCAAGGACTGCAGCCTTCCATATGGATTGAGGCTCAACATCAAGAAAAAAAAGATTCTCACCACTGGGCCAACTGGCAGCATCATGACAGAAGGTGAAGAGATCGAGATTGTTAACAGCTTTACTTTGCTTGACTCCACAATAAACATTCTTGGTAATAGCAGCCAGGAAATTAAAGTACGTATTGCATTGGGAAAGTCTGTTGCCAGAGACCTGTCCAAAGTACTGAAGAGCAACAAAGTCAGTCTGGAGACTAAGGTGTACCTGATACAAGCCATGGTCTTTGCAATCACTTATTATGCATCAGAGAGCTGGAGAATGACTAGGGATGATAGAAGGAGAATTGATGCCTTTGAGCTGTGGTGCTGGAGAATAGTACTGAATATACCATGGACTGCTAAGCAAACAGGTTCATCCTGGAGAGGGTGAAACCAGGCTGCTCCTAGGAGGCAAGGATTCTGAAGCTTCGTCTGACATACTTTGGACATGTTGCAAGGAGGGTCCAGTCCTTAGAGAGGGACATCATGCTTGAGAGGGTAGAGGGACAGCATCCTCGATGAGATG
>NW_006399794.1:15940016-15941915 GCF_000299155.1 Elephantulus edwardii
TGTGAAAGTTGAACAATGAATGATGAAGACTGGATGGCTTGTGTTGGCAAAGAATATTGAATATGCTATGAACTGCCTAAAGAACAATAACCAAAAAAATCTGTCTTGAGTGGATAGATAATGAATAGTGCATTAGAACAGATGAAGTGAGAAACTGTCTGAAAGGAATACATGATTATGCATTATGTGTATGAGAACAATCTGGAACGAGGAGTGCATTGCAAGGTGGGCTAGAAGAGGGGAAGGGAAGTGGCAGTAATGTGCAACAATGAATAAATACAAGAAAGAATCTCTCTTGGAAGAAAGTGCAGCCAGACTGCTCCTTAGAAGTATAGTGAGAGGTTTTTCTCATATACTTTGGGCATGTTGGCAGGAGGAGACATGCTTGAAAAAACAGTGGGTCAGTAAAGGAGAGGAAGACTTTCAATAAAGTGAAATGAAGTGGACTGACGGAGTGAAGACAATGGATTTAAGCACAGCAGAGATTGTGAGGACGCCACAGGATCAGGCAGGGTTTGGTTTTACTGCGTGTAAAGTTTCTGTAAGTCAGAGCCTACTCCACATCACCTAAAACAGGGGAACTGCAAGAGAAAAAGCTGTTGATCTGTTACTATACAGATTACATCCCATAAAATTCTACAGTTCTGCCCTGTCAGGTGTTGTTGACTCAGTTGTTTGTAACAATACTCTTGGAATCAGAGCCTTAGAGCAAACCTTGCTTTGAACATGCTTGATGATCTTAAGTAAGTTTCCTTAACTTTTTTGTACCTCACTGTTTACTACTATAAAACAGAAAGAATGATTCCTGCCCTGGCAGCTGTAAGGTGCACCTGATCCAAGCCATGGTCTTTGCAATTACATTCTACACATCAGAAAGCTGGACAATGACTAGGGATGATAGAAGAATTGATGAATATTGAATATACCGTGGACTGTTAAGAGAACAAACAAGTTTGTTCTGGACAGGGTGAAACCAGGCTACTCCTTGGAGGCAAGGATTCTGAAGATCCGTCTGACATATTTTGGGCATGCTACAAGGAGGGACCAGGCCTTGGAGAGGGACATTATGCTTGGGAGGGTGGAGGGACAGCACAGGAGGGGAAGACCCTTGATAAGATGGATTGACTCAGTGAGTGGAGTAATGGGGGTAAATGTTTCAGAGACGGTGATGTTGGCTCAGGATAAAACATGGTTCAGAGCTGTTGTATATAGGGTTGCTAAGAGTTGCAGGCAACTTGACGGCACATAACAACAACAACAACAGTAAGACAATGGTTTGAAATGTTTTGAAGACTAAAGTGCCCCTTACAGTTCAGATATTAATTTATTTGTGTGTGTGTGTGTGTGTGTGTGTGTGTGTGTGTGTGCATGTACCGTCAAATCAGATCTGACAGGTACAGGAGGAAATTGTCCCTCCTTCTCCGGCAGAGCATCTGGTGGATTCGAACCGTGTACCTTTGGGATTGCAGTACAGCTTCTTGCCACTAGGCCACCAGAGCTCCCTTCAGATATTAATTTAAGAATTCTTTCTTTAGGCCTTGAGAAGCAACTAAAACTGCTAAATGCTCTTCCTTGTGAGGGATTGTTTGATGTGTTTCCTGTTATTTCACATATAGCCAACAGGTCAAAATGCAAATCTTTGTAAAGACCCTAACTGATAAGACCATCACTCAAGAGGTGGAGCCCAGCCATCCCATTGAGAACATCAAGGCCAAGATCCAGGATAAGGCGGACATCCCACCTGACCAGCAGAGGCTCATCTTTGCAGGCAAGCAGCAGGAAGATGGCCACGCACTGACTAAAACATCCAGAAAAAAACTCTGCACCTTGTCCTTCATCTGAGGGGTGGCTGTTAATTATTCTTCAGTTTTGTATTCAAAGTGCCCAATGATAGCATTA
>NW_006399794.1:15942686-15945626 GCF_000299155.1 Elephantulus edwardii
AGAAAAAAATTAATTCTCTCTTCAAATCCCTGCCACATCATCATCGTCAGGTAAAGTTTTTGTTCAGAATCATAACAGCCTTCATAAATTTCATATTTATGTAATTGGCTCCATTAAATAAATTTAATTCCTTGATAAATTTGCTATCACTTAAACACATTTTGGCCTAGTGGCAAGAAGCTGCACTGCTATCCCAAAGGCATGCGCTTTGAAGCCACCAGCTGCTCCGTGGGAGAAGGAGGGGCAATCTCTTCCCAAGCGATTAATTGCCTCTGAAAACAAACCGAACGGTCAGCCATTGGTCGGTTCCGACACTATGGTACCCACAACAAACAACGATGACAAAGCCTTTTCGCTTTTCTATGGTTTTTCATATTTTGAATTTTCATCAAGATTATCCTTTTTCCTTATAAGATTTGATTCATCAAACAGTCTTTGTCAAACTTTGCTGATTATTACTTCAGCTATTATAAAATTTACTTGTTAGCCATTATTTCAAGTTGACCTTTTTCTAGGAGCAATTTTAGCCATTGTCAGTTTTATTTGTGGAATTTTCCCAGAGGTCAACTTTGCAGTGTTCAATGTAACTAATCAAGATGGAATCCTTCAATTTGCTTTTCCTTCCATGATAAATTTGGCCACATGTAGTTTTAACTATTACCAGTTTTATTTTTTTGTTGATTATTTCTATCAACTCTAATTTTTTTTCCACTGAAACCTCATCAAAACAAATTCAGGGTCGAAATGACAGGACCAAAACCACAATTCTTTGCCTGTTAACTGTCTGATTAACTGCAATGGTTTTGTCCCAGCCATGTTAATGAGCTTGCTTTGAGCTCCTTTTCTCTTAGAAAGCATCCCTCTGGGAGCATTGGCACATGTGTAGGTTGGAGTTTTACTTTAGAATTGCTTTGGAATCACAGCAAAGTAGATAGTAAAGACACATTAGGAGAATTTATCTTTAAATAGTCAGGTGTTATGCTGATGTCTAAAATCCATTATCTCATTAAATCCTTTAGCCTAAAACTTGGTTCACATGCCCATTTTGTATTAGAGGGGAAATGGGGCCAAAATAGAGGAAGAGACTGACAGAGTTAGTCTTAGAAACCTTAATTCTCAATTAGTCCAATTTGAAGGGTTATAAATTCCAAAGTTTCATTTTTTAAACTTTTGCAATCATATTGTTGGAAAAACAAATATAACATTTTAGTTTAGCTAAAACAATGACGAGAAACCACACCAATATAAACAAAGCATTCTTGAAGAGCTCTGTATGACAGCAAATGAGACAAGGAGTGTGAAAATGTTTTGTAAATGGCCCAACATTGTGCAAATCAAAATTACTGCCATTTGTGCTGAAGGCTGTTAAATAAACCTGTTATGCCAGCTTGGTCGAATGCTAGACAGCTAGTAACACAAACCAATATTCAGTGGAAGGGCATCAAATATCCACCCATAAAAACAGTGTGGCCAGCATCTGACCCCCACTAACACTTCAAAGGGAATAATCTCCATCCCCAACATCAAGAGTACCAAAAGAGTTCCTTCAGGGGCAGACATTAAACACAAAGACACTGTCCCTGCTCCGCCTTCTAACAATTCTGACACCAACTATCCCTCCAAGGGCTCTCACTGCTCTGCTACTGGATCCATTAGTCTATTGCACTAGCCACAAAGAACTCTTAGAAATACTTAAAATTAGGGGGATAATTAGGGAAGTTAACTTCTTAACTTGTATAATTTAGGGAGAAAACAGGATCTTCAGTCAGGACAACTTGTCAGCCATGCTCAAAAGCTCTCTGGCCTTCAGCTTCACAGAATTTTAGGTCAGAGTTACAAAGTTATCTTAGATTTATGGCATCTTCCCCCAATCCCCAGTCCTCCAGCAAGCTTGGGCAAAGGCCCTGGGCAGTGACTCTGTGGAGCAGCAGTTCCAGTTCAGCTCTGTCTCATGTCGGTCTCTGATTCTCTGCAGCCTCTGTCTCGATCTCCATCTGTCTAGCACAGAAATCTCTGGCCTCGAAGAACACACACTTCTTTCTTGCTGCTAGAAAGATTCCTGCTTTCGGCCTCTGTTGTTTTTGTTATGTAATGTTGAATCAGAACCAACTGATAGTTGACCCTCCAGCATGTTTTCAGAGGCATTAATCGCACTGGAGATTGCCCATCTTTCTCCAATGGAGCAGCTGGTGGTTTTGAACCACATGCCTGTGGGATTGCAGCATAGCTTCTTACCTTTAGTCCACCAGAGCTCCCTTGAAGACCTTATAGACCAGACCAGGTAAAACAGTTAAAGATAATAGTTAAGATACTGTGGTAGTGCAAACTGTAGGGAGTTTCACCACCAAGTTGGGCTGCTCCAGGGATTCAAATTCACCAGCAGGTCCTTCAGAGAGAGATGAGCTATTCCTTCCCATGCTATTTACATCCTCGGAAAATTCCCGGGAAGGATGGCTATGAGTCCATTCCCACTGGACAACAGTGAGGTGGGGTATTTTCTTTAGCTTTGCATGTAAGCTGTGAAGAGCTAATAGAGATAAGTAAACATTGTTACTGTCAAAAGGTGGTGGTGGTTGTTGATTGCCATTGAGTCGAGGACGACTCGTAGTGACCCTATGAACAAATGGCCTGAAGCTTTTCTATATGGTCATTTTTGAAAGTTCATAGAGTTTCCAGAAACATGTAGTTTAGGAAGTGGATACCACTCCTGCTTCTGTCAAAGGGTACTAGTTGTTGTTGTTGTTGTTATGTGCCATTGAGTCGCTTGCGACTCATAGTGACCCTACGTACAACAGCCCTAAACACTGTTCTGTCCTGTTCCAGTCGCACTGTCTCTGATACACCCATCCTGATTACCCTGAATCAATCCACCTCATAGAGAGCCTTCCCCTCCTGTGTCGTCCCTCCACCCTCCCAAGGATGATGTCCCCCTCCAAGGAC
>NW_006399794.1:15946086-15947334 GCF_000299155.1 Elephantulus edwardii
TTGAGCCTCAATCCATTTTGAAGGCAGCAGTCCTTGACCCTCAGCAGCAAGCACTTCAGGTGTTCCTCAGTTTCAGCAAGCAGGGTTGTGTCATCTGCATATCGCAGATTGTTAATAGATTTTCCACCATTCTTGACCCCACATTTCTCCTCATAGAGTCCAGCCTCCCGGATAATCTGTTCTGCATACAGGTTGAAAAGGTATGGAGACAGGACACAACCCTGGTGCACGCCCTTCCCAGTTTTGAACCATGCAGTGTTCCTTTGCTCTGTTCTGATGAAAAAAACAAAACAAAACAAAAAACCAAACATTTAACCACTTTACTCAAATTTATTAGTGTATAATTTATACACAATAAAATACAACAATTTTAACTAAACAGCTTGATGAGTTTTGACATTAATATAACTATGTCATCACCATTCCCACCAAGGTAGAATGTATTTCTATCATCAGCCCAGGGAGTTCCTGTGCCAATCCTTTGCAGTCCATGCTCCTCTTGTTCATTACACCTAACAAACGACCAGTAATTTGCTTTCTGTTACTACAGTTTTACCTTATCTAGGATTTCATATTAATGGAATAACTCCATATGTAGTCTTTTACACAAGAACATTTGAACAAAAGTGGTTGGAGTTCAAGTTTATGAGAATCGTTTTTCTAAAGCTGCTCAAGTTCATAAACTCAAGAGAAGAAAAGAAGCAAGTGTATACCAATTAAGCTGGAAATTCAAGCTAATCAAACAATTGGTAAATCGTTTAATTCTTCCAAATAGATCCAAAAGGGACCCATTTTGGTAAATGCTTATCAGTTCCACTTGAATTTGTCTAACAGCAGCTATGAAAAATTGATAGTAACACCACTGTCTTTGAATCTTCATGGGTTTTTTCTCTTTTTAATTCTTACTACAGTCCTATTGTTTCTTCCTCTCCTGAAATGACTAGTATTTCTAATTAGTAGCAAGAAGTCTGGTGTCATAAGAAGTATAGATAGCTCATTTAGCGCAGCGGAGGACTTGAGGTACTGTTTTTTCCCCTCTCCACCACCTGGGACTTTCATTAAGCAACCATGTCCAAGGGCCCTGCGGTTGGCATTGATCTTGGCACCACCTACTCCTGTGTAGGGGTCTTCCAGCATGGGAAAGTGGAGATCATTGCAAATGATCAAGGCAACCGGACCACGCCAAGCTATGTCGCATTTACCGATACCGAACGACTGATTGGCGATGCGGCAAAGAATCAAGTTGCA
>NW_006399794.1:15949251-15950305 GCF_000299155.1 Elephantulus edwardii
GCATTCATTGTCCCACAGTTAAAAAATTTTGAAGGACCCAAATTTGTAGCACACTGCAGTTGAAAAGTCTAAACTGCTAGACTAAATTTCTGTGCATTCTCAATACTTGAATATGGAATGTGTAGAGGGAAAGGAATTAACATTGCACTTTATTATCACTGTATTGTAAGGGCAAAATGCGATGTCTCAAATAAAGATGTATTTAAAATTGGCACCATTAAAAAAAAAAAGAAGTATAGATATGTGTTGACCAGACTTAAACTCTTATCCCAGTATAATCACAGCTACCTTAGGGAAATCATTTCTCCTTATTGGACCTCTGTGTCCTTGAGTGTAAGAAATGGTTAATAGGATCTCCATCACAGGATGAAATGAGTGAGTTCATAGGAAGCCCAGAGCCTGATCTAGCAGTTTTAGAACTTTGAGTTACTCAGAAAGCACAAGAGGCCTGTTTTGTGTAGTAAGAAGTATTTTCATTTCAGCTGGAAAGTAAGAAAGTCTCCCAGAAAAAGCATAGAGACAAAAGGATTTTGTCTTTTGTCTCTAGAAAAGTTGAAATTTTGCAGATAGATGTCTATGAACTCCATGGAAGTGAATAAACAATGTTGGATATTTATCAATTATTCATTCGTCAGGCTTGTTAGGCCACACTCAGAATGCTAGGTAACACTCACAGGACCATCCCCCAGTTTACCACTTCACAGGAGATCCTACTAAAACCCCTACCCCAAAGGACTTTTCCCAATTATTATTCCCTACCCCCTGCCTGGCCCATTCAGCATAAACTCCCCCTCTATTGCTCTTCTGGCTTGGTTCAAGTAGAGCCCATCTTTGGCCTTGCTTTAAAAAGCTGGCTCAACCTACAACCAGGAGAAGATAACATAGATGAATGGGACCTTCTAAGACTGAAATTCCTGTGCACATCCAAAAACTTCTCCAATAGAGTAAAAAAGGGAAGCCACCAACTGGGAAAAAGTATTTGGTAATGACATATCAGATAAGGGACTTATATCCAGAATTTATAAAATACTTGAGCACCACAACAAGATAAAGG
>NW_006399794.1:15951318-15958290 GCF_000299155.1 Elephantulus edwardii
TATGGAGTTTACGTTCCCTGGTGGTCCTTTCTTCACCTACAAGCCCCTTTTCTGGTTGCCAAGTTCCAAAGCTGAATTGAATATGGTCTTGTCCTCAAGGAGTTCAATGTCTTAAGTAACTCACTAACAGGGAAGTAAGGCATTATATCCTAGAGTGGTCCCATGGTGAGAGAAAACAAGAGGCCCAGGATACACAGAGTGGCCACATATATACCCTTCTGAAGACAACATAAGGTCCCTGTGGGCCAGGATTTTTGTCTGTTTTGTTTACTGTGATATTTCAGTACTAGAACAGTGCTAGGAACTCAATAATATTTGACAAGTGAATTGATATAAGTTAAATCACATTGCACAGGACCTCTAGATCTCTTGCCCTTACAAAGCCCTTTCCCCCATCACACCTTATCTTATATTTATTCATTCATACATCAAACTTCTACTGAATACTTACAATTTGCTAGGTCAGTATTTTGAACCAACCAACCACTCTGCAAGAAGAAGATGAGGTGGCCTGCTCTGCAATGATCTATAGCCTTGAAAACCCCAAGGGCAATTCTACTGCATCCTCAGAGTTTTTGAGAGTCAGAATCAACTCAAAGGCAGTGGGGATATTATTATGCTAAGTTCTGGATTCTGAATAGTAAGCCAAACACACAGGTCCTTGCCTCCATAAAACTCATGGGCTAAGGGAGCTCTGGTGGCCTACTGGCAAGAAGCTGCACTGCAATCCCAGAGATACGCAGTTCGAAACCACCAGATACTCTACTGGAGAAGGAGGGACAATCTTCTCCTGTACCAGTCAGATCTGATTTGACGGTACACACAGAAAAAACAATAAAATAAAATTTAGAAAAATAAATTAAAAAACCAAAAACTCATGGGGTAGGAGAGACACGGAGACAAAACAGTTTTCTGTACTACTCCCTTGCTCCCCCAGCCCCAACCTAGCTTTCCTGCATGCTATACTGCTGTTCCCTTGGCTCAGCCTTCTTGTTGGAATAAGTCTTAATAAATCCATAGTTGACCCTCCAGTGGTTTTTCAGAGGATATCAATTACATGGGAGGAGATTTCCCACTTTTTGTCATGGAGCAGCTCATAGATTCAAACTGAGTTTTGGGTTAGCAGTGGAACTTCTTACTACTGAGCCACCAGAACCCCTTCCAGAAAGTATTAGATTCTATTTAGGAGATCAGGGATGAATTATCTCCCCTACTCTATGCCATCTGCAGTCATCTGCAGGGCTCCTATACACCTGTTCCTTTACCAAAGCATTTCTCCAACTTCTGATTCAGCCCTTCAACCTTCCAGCAAGGATTATCAGCAAAACAAGTTATTTGCACTGTCAGAAATAAGATTTCCCTCCACAGCAGAGGCTATTTGGGAGTGAGTAAAGGAGGATGCGATTCAGGCCCTCCGGTCTCAACTTCCATCCTACACAGAGCTCCTTTGAAGAAGTTTACTGAGCTGGATACCCTTGAATTAAACTGTTTAAGTATAAGAGAAAATTCAGCAGAGAGTTTAAGGTCCTGTGGGGAGCCGGCGAAATAACTTCAGGCAAACTTGTCAGGAGTCCTCAATCTTTTCTGTTCCATGAACTCTTTTTGTAGACTATTGAAATCCATTAAACCACTCCCCTCAAAATAATATTTCTAAATTAATAACATACACAGGAATATGCACACATACACAAGATGCTCATACATACAAGATGAAACTACTATATAAATATTATAAACGTCTTATTTGGAAGCAGGAATGGAATCAACTTCCTAAGTAATATGCCTCTAGAAACTCTGTAAATTTTTATAAATGTCGATAATTGTAGAGGGGCTTCAGGCCTTTCATTCATAGGGTCGCTATGAGTCGTGCTCAACTCAAAGGCAATCAACAACAACATTATAATATATATATATATATATTATAGCAAAATCAAATGTTTGTAGCAAAATCAAATAACCACATCTAATTACTAGTTCAAAAACTTCCATAACTTCAAAATGTAATGAATGCAAATAATATCTTGAGATTTCTGGAACAACTGTAATGTGGTAGGAAAGCATCTGTGATTTCTGTTGGTGACGAAGTCACAGATAAAGAGGTATTGCTAACATTATGTGCAATTTGTTCTCTATATTTAAGACTGAATAATAAATTTCTCTAAAAACTAATGGCTAAAACATAACTTTTCCCATCAAATATCACACTCACTCTGATTTCCCTCTCTAGACTCTCTGATAGTGAAGAACCTTTCTCTTTGGACCAGAACACAGAGGGTATGGGGAGGGATGACAAAGCCTGAGAATTTGAGCCCTCAAGTGAGAACCAACTCACTCCACTGGGTTTTCAAAGGGCATAAACGACACAGGAGATTGCTCATCTTTTTTTGCATGGAGCAGCTGGTAGATTAGGGTTAGTAGGGTGACTCTTTAACCACTAGACCACCAGAGTCTGTTTTTATGTCAGAAGGTTTCAATAAAGTGTGAACTTGAAGAAGTAGTGCATGACAGAGACTAAGAAGGCATACAGAAATTAAGCCAACCTTAGCTGTATGATTTTGAGCAAGTTATATTACTTTTTGCCAAAACAAACCTTTCCACATACTAACAAATTATGGCTAACATTGAGAAGAATGGGAATTCCAGAATACTTACTTATGCTCACTAGAAACCTATACCTAAAATAAAAAGCTCTTGTCCAAACAGAGCAAGGGAACACTGCATGTTTTAAAATTAAGAAAGGTGTGTACCACTGAAAAATCACTGAAAAGTTGGACTCTTAAAAAAGAATGTGGCAACAGGACTGGAGGAAGACTCATCAACAACCTATGTTATGCATAAAACATACCTTGCGGAAAGTAAGGAGGACTTGAAATACTTGCTGCAGAAGATCAAAGAATACAACCTTAATTATGGACTATCTCTCAACACTAAGAAAATAAAAATTCTCACCACCGTACTGATGTTGTTCCTGTGTACCAGAGAGGCAGAACAACCCATAGCAGACCTTCTGGAGGGTTTTCAGAGGCGGTTAAATGCATGAGAGGAGACTGCCCATGGTGGCCTAGAACCATGTGCCTGTGCGGGACTACAGTGCAACTTTTTGCCACTAGGCTACCAGAGCTCCCACTGGACTGATAGGCAACCTTATGATAGATGGAGGAAAAACTGAAATTGTCAACGACTTCATCTTTCTTGGATCCACAATTAACACCCTTAGTACCAGTAGTCAAAAGAGGATGAGACATATTGCATTGAGAAAGTCTGCAGTCAAGGACGTCTCTAAATTACTGAGGAGTAGGTATGTCAGTTTAATGACTAAGGTGAACTTGCTTAAGGCCATGGTCTTTTCAGCCACTTGTTATGCATCCAAGAGCTTGATAACCAGTAAGAATGACAGAAAAATAACTGATCTTTGAGCTGTGGCATTGGAGAAGAGAAGAGAATATTCCATGGACTGTCAAAAGAACAAACAAATATGTCTTGGAGAAAGTACAGCCAGAATGTTTCTTTGAAGCAAGAATGGGAAATCTTCATCTCATATACTTTGGTCATGTTCTTATGAGAAATTATTCTTTGGAGAGACATCATGCCTGGAAAGGTACACAGTCATCAAAAGAGAGGAAGACCCTCAACAAGATAAATTGACATAGTGACTGCACCAATGGGCTGAAGTATGTCAGAAATTATGAAGATGGCACAAGATAGGACATGATTCAGAACTGTTGTGCATAGAATCTCTATGAGTCGTACTCGAATCGATGGCACCTAACAACAACAATATAGCCAGACATATATTATTCAGAGTCATGATAATCTAATTCTAAACACTGCCCAATCCTGTGCCATTCTCACAATCTGTTATTCTTAAAACTGTTGTTCTGGTCACTGCATAAATTCTTATCATTTAGAGTTTTCCTTTCCTTTATTGAACTTCTACTTTCCCAAGCATAATGTCATTTTCCAAGGATCACCCTCCTGAAGGAATTCCCATTGTATATAAGACTTTCAAGTCTTACCATCATTGTTCCTAAGGAGCACTCTGGTTGAACTCCTTCCAACACAGATTTGCTTATTCTTTTGGCACATATATTCAGGATATCATCTGAATGGTCCAGGCTCTGGAGAAAGATATCATGCTTGATAAGATAGAAGGTCAGCAAAAACAGGAGGACCTTCAGCAAGATGGAGTGGCACAGTGGCTGTGACAGCACTGACTGTGAAGAGGATGCAGGCTCTGGAAATGTTCTGTTCTGTTCTGTTCTATGTGGAGTTGTTATGAGTCAGTGCCAACTTGCCTAGACCCTAACAAAAAAAATAATAACTAATGCCATTGAACATCTGTCTTTGTGCTTGTTGGCCATTTGCATATACTCTTTGGTTAAATAAATATGCTCAAGCCATTGGTCTACTTTCTGATTGTTTTGTTTTTTGTGTTGAGCTGTCTCTCTTTCATTGCCATGGAGTTGGAATCTACTCATAGCTAACCCTTCACTGGATTTTGGAGTCTGTAAATTGCACGGGAGGAGATTGCCCATCTTTCTTCTACAGAGTTCCTAATGAATTTGAACCTCCTGAGAGGCATAGTTTTTGTGTTAGAAGCACAATCCCCTATAGACTATACCACTAGAGCTTCTTGTTGATTTGTTAGTTATTGTTGTTGTTACATACTGTCAGTTGGAATGGACTGATAGCTGACCCTCCAGTGGATTTAAGAGGCTGTAAATCACATAGCAGAAGGTTGCTCGATTTTCTCCCACGGTAGAGCTGATGGATTCGAGTTGCTTGCCTTTGGGCTGGCAGTGCAATCATTAGCACTAAGCCATCAGCGCTCCCTTGCTGAGTTGTAGTTGTGTGTAGTCGAGTTGGAATCAACCCATATTTGACCTTCTGAAAACAGGTTTTCAGAGCCATGGGAGGAGATTGCCCATCCTTGAGGCAGCTGGTGGATGTGGATTCAAACTATGTACCCTGAGGATTGCAGTGCAGCTTCTTACCACTACGTCAATAGATGGTTAGGAAAAAAAATATTCATTTTTATAAGGTCTATTTATTTTGCCTTTCATTGCTTGGGATTTTAGTGTCAAATCTAATAATCCATTGTCAAAGATTATGCTCCAAAGTTTTGCTCTTGTGTTCTTTTCTAAGAATTTTATTATTTTACTTCTTATATTTAGGTCACTGACCCACTTTGAATTAATTTTTGTGTATTATTTAAAATACTTCATTCTTTTGCATGTGGAGATGGAGTCGCTACAGTATGTATTACATTGTGTTTGTTTTTTTTTTAATTTATTGGTTTTCATATAAGAATTTACGTTGTGTTTTATTCTTGTACTTCACAATCCCTCATTTACATTCTGTTTCACACAATAATTTATACACTTTTACATATAGTCAATTACCATTGATCTATGGTTATTATTACATTATCTTTTCAAGTCCCCATTTATATAGTGGTTTTAAGAGTAGTTTTCTCTTTTCAGAAAAACTATATTGTAGATGTTTGTTGTTACTGTTCAAGCAGGAACTAACTCATAGCTGACCTCCCAACGGGTTTTCAGAGACGTAAAATGTATGGAAGGAGATTGTCTATCTTTCTCCCATAGAGTGACTGGTAGATCTGAACTATGTGCCTTTGAGTTGGCTGCACAGTCCTTAACCCCTAGGCCATCATAGCTCCCCTGTGTTGTTGACAGTGGCCTTTTATCAGTCAAAACTGATTTAAAAGAAGAAAAGAAATTTATGCTCCTAGGCCTAATCCTTCTCTTCCAGACTCTCAATTTTTTCTAAGAATTTTGGGTTTTTAGAAGTTTGTCTTGAAAAATTCTGGTGCTTTGCCAATGGCACTAGCAGCAGCAGTGAAAGTTCCGGAGGTGGATGCATTGAAGAAGTCAGTGAGGCAGGATTAGGCAGTGTGGGGCAAATGCAGGTGCCTTCTGCAAGAGACATACTGAAGAATGTGTACAAATGCAAATGTTAGCAACATTTGCTAATTCCAGCAAGATGTCCAAATTGAGAGTTAGCAAAAATGAGTTTGTATTTCACTATGACTTTCAGAACAAGGAGTTTTGCTGCTCAAATTGCCAATCATTCATGCTTCAAAGTGAATGAGGATGGTTATAAGAAGACAGGAGGGCGATCCGGCTGTGACATCTGTCACTCCATTGATCACCAGGGTTGATTCAGCTGATCTGGCTGGCTAGGCAGGTGTCTCCTCCCTCGCCGATTCGTGTGCGTCTCTCCTGAACCTGGGCACTCTGTTAAAAAAGATGACCATCCCTGATAGAAGGAAGACTGTCCTTCGGTCAAGGGTCAAAGGTATACGCATAGCTGCACTCCCCTGCTAGAACCTCCAAACAAGCTCTCAAGAAGACAGGAGAGCTTTCCTTTTGGTTGTGCACAAAGTAGCAGTTTAGCCTAGGGCTTTTATCAACTGACCTACAAAATGGCAAGGAGGGAGTACCTATCTGCCATGCCTTTCTTAAGGGGAACTACCAGAGAGTAGCCAGCTGCAAGATCCGTCACCTGTAACAAATGGAAATTTGAGTTTAATTCTCAAGATAGATGAGGAACTAGAGGTCATGGTCCAGCAGTTCCAGTCTACACTGGATAATGCTATGACCTCTCTAATATCTACAGCATCCCTACAGAAGCTTTGAGGACCGTAAGTCAGGTCCAAAATATCAGACCAAGTGGACGGTATTTTCCAGATGTTGTTATGTACTGTCGAGTTGCTTGCGACTCATAGTGACCCTATGTACAACAGCCCTAAAGCCTGCTCTGTCCTTTGCCAATCTCACTGTCTCCAACACATCCACCCTGATTACCCCAGTCATTGAATCAATCCACCTCATAGAGGGTCTTCCCCTCCTGTGCTGTCCCTCCACCCTCCCAAGTAAGACATCCACTCCAAGGATCGGTCCCTCCTTGCAACACCTTCAAAGTATGTCAGATGAAGCCTCAGAATCCTTG
>NW_006399794.1:15958654-15963932 GCF_000299155.1 Elephantulus edwardii
GTTGACTGTGGAGCCAAGCAAACTAAAGCTGTGTACAATCTCAATCTTTTCACCATCCATCCTGATGCTGCCAATTGGCCCAGTGGTGAGAATCCTTGTCTTTTTGATATTGACCCTTAATGTATGACTACAAGCTGGCTTCATCCCAAGGAACGGAGTGCAAACTACTTAAAGAAGAGAATGTCTGGCTCAGGAAGCAGAAGAGGAGCTAAAGAAGGTCAACAACCTGCTGGCCGCCAAAGCAGTGCTGCTGGAACAAAATATCTGGTTCTGTAATCAGGCCAACATTGTGAAACTGAGCCTCAGTGCACAAGCTGACTCTGGCCCTAGCTGTGGACATTTGTCACTGCTTTTAAGAATGGTCTTGCCCAAACCCACACTACTCTCAGCAACCAGTACCAAGAACTGGTGAACACTCCTCAACAGGAGCTGCACCTGCTTCCCCCAACTGACTACACAGCTTGCTGTTTTGGTGTTCCTGGCCCCGGCAACTGAACTTAGAGACCACCCAGTGACAGTCCCTTGCCTTGAGAACCCACTGTTCAGCATTCCCTTCATCTTTCCATCCATCTTCTCAGCAGATCTTCATCAAGAATCCACATTGAGAGAGCTCTGGTGGCCTAGTGTCAAGAAACTGCATTGCAATCCCAAAGGTATGCAGTTTGAATCCACCAGATGCTCTGCTGGAGAAGGAGGGGCAATCTCCTATACCGGTCAGATCCGACTTGACGGTACACACACACACACACACACACACACACACACACACACACAAACATTCACACTGATCTGCCCTGGAAGAGAAATAAGGCCAGAGTCCTCACCTCAAATCATGCAAGGTTTAGTCTTTTCTTTCTAATTCTACATTTTCTTTTTTTCTTGCTCTTTCTCTGAGAAAGGACCTTTCATATTGAATAGAAGCAGTGGTAGTAGACAATGTCTTCTGATTCTCATTTCCAAAGATAATTTTTAAATTATTTATTTGTTGAAACTTTACAAATCATATTGGTTTTTCATTCATTCATGCATATTTTGTTTTATAATATTTATTATAATTTATTAAGGTAATTGATCAAGTATAATATCTGATCAACCCGTATAATATATTGCCTTCCTCTTCAACATAATTTGTCTATTTATTAATTTTTTTCTTCCCAACCTATCCCTAGTAACCATCAAGAATGATTCTGGGTATATGCTTTTACTTCTCTTTTTATAATAATGGTCTTATTCCATAGAAATTGAAACTATCAACAGCTCCACCTTGCTTGAATCCATGGTTAACATCCTTAGTACCACCAGTCAGGAAATAAGGAGACACGTTGCATTGGGAAAATCAGCTGTTAGATATCTTTCCAAATTTACTTTTCTTTTTCTTGAATCAGATCCGACTGGCACAGGAGAAGATTACCCTTCCTTTTACAGCAAAGCATCTAGTGAATTTGAACCTCAGGCTTTTGGCATAGCAGCACAGCTTCTTGCCACTAGGCCACCAGAGCTCCCTAGAGATCTCTCCAAATTATTGAGGAATTATGGTATCAGTTTGAGGACTAAGGTACATCTGATTCAGGCCATAGTCTTCCCGATCACTTGCTGTACACCTGAGAGCTGGACAGTGAGAATAATTGATGCCTTTGAGCTGTGGTGTTGGAGAAGAGCACTGAACATTCTATGGACCACCAAGAGAACAAACAGATCTGTCCTAGAGAGGGTGCAGCTCAAGTACTTTTTTGGAGACAAGAATTATGGGGCTTTGCCTCACATGCTTTGGGCATGTTGCTCGGAAGGGCTGTTGCATGGTGCTGGACATGATGTTGGGAAGGGTGGAGTATGGGAAGCCAAATTTCATATCAAATATAATATGAAAACCCTTGTTCAGGAATTGAAGGAATTACAAATTTATAAGTTAAGATTTCTCTTGTGACAGATCACTGAAATAGAGCTGTTTTCAGCAGACAAGAGACAGCGAGAGACTCCCTACAGAGGAAGTGTTACTATGTGTGAAATACTTCCTGAGCTAGAGCATTAGGTTGACAATAGAGAAAAATTCAGCTTCATTTACAAGGAATTCTTTTTATGTTTGTGTCCCCTGATTATCAGTAAATACACAGAGAGGCATGGCTTGAGGCCCTTCAGTCTAGAACTGCTGGCCCCTGTTTTTAGTTCTCTGTTTTATCTCATTGCTGGCTGTCTTTCTCATTATCAATAATTACAAAAATACTTTACCCTCGGTCTGCAACAGTAGAGGGTCAGTGAAGGAAAGGAAGACCCTCACAGGCAGATTGATGTGATGACTGCTTCAATGGGTTCTTGTGTAAGGATGACACAAGATAGAACAGAGTTCAGATCTTTCCTTCATAGGGTCACAATTAGTCATACTCAACTCGATGGTACCTAACAACAACAACAATTTATATCATAATTGTCCTTTTTTTTTTTTGTGATGTTGTAAAATCAAAGTACTACTTTATTAAACGAGTTATTTTACACAATATGAACATCAATATAATTACAATTGTAAAAAAATTTTTTATAACAAGGATGGATTGATTTTCAGATTTCCAAATCAGTCAACTGTACATTTACACAGAATTGTCTTTGCAATGAAGCCCAAAAGGGAACAGTGTTTCTGTAGCCCCTTTATTTTTGCTGATCAACAGTTTGTTAGAAAAGCAGCTGCAGGTTTGTTAAATAAGGTCTGAGACAGTAGAAGAGTCAAAGGTGTCATGGATTCACCTGTAAACAACCTTATGCTTGAACATCAGCCAATTCTGGAGGAAGTGGAGTCTTAGGATGTTTGCTCTCAAAGTGCTGCTTGAAGGTCTTAGGGTCTGGCATTTGTGTCCTACAGACAGTGCAGGTATATATTAAAGCAGCTTTGGCGGCAGCCTTTTGATCATGGCCTTGTTTCTTCTTTTGTCCAGCTTGCTTTTTGGCATTTTTCTGCTGAGACTGAATCTTCTGCTGCCCACGAGCCATATCGGGGCTGGGACAGTCTTGCGTCGGAGAGACCGCGCAGCGCGAGAGGGCCGGGGGAAGTCGCCGGGAGGGAAAGGAAGCGTGGAAGCGCACTTAGCACCGCTTCGGCCTCCTCCACTCGCCAAGAAGGGGAAAGGGGAGAGCCGGGAGGACAACAGTCCGCGCCTCGCAGGCCCGCCGCCGCCGTCGCCGCCGCTACCGCGCGCGCCCGCCGCCACTTCAGCCTCTCATAATTGTCCTTTTATGACTAGCTTATGTTACTAAGCATAATTTCCTCTAGATTCATCCATTTGCGGCAGTATTTCACAAATGTTTTTGTATTTTTTTTGCTGTTGCATAATATTCCATTATGTGAATGCACCATAGTTTCTTTAAACATTCACCAGTTGAAGGGTACTTGGGTTTCTGTCTCTTTGCTATTGTAAATGATGCTGCATGAACATAGGTGTGCATATATTTATTGGGTCACAGCTCTTATTTCTTTGGAATATATACCTAGAACTCACTTTGCATTTCTCAAACTGAAAGAACTGAAAAACAAATTTAAGCCTCAAGTCACAATATTGAAAGATGCTATGGGTAATATATTGAATGACCCAGAAAGTATCAAAGGAAGATGAAGGTAATGCACAGAATCACTGTAACAAAAAGAACTGATTGACACTGTCCCATATGAACAGGAGCCAATTGTAATAAAGGAGGAAGTGGAAGTTGCATTAAAGACATTGTTAAAAATAAGGCCCCAGGAATCGATATGATACCTATTGACTTGTTTCAGTTAACAGATGAGATGCAGCCCTGGATGTGCTCACCAGTCTATGTCAGGAAATTTGGAGGACAGCTGTGTGCCTAATGGATTGGAAGAAGTCCATATTTTTCCCATTCCCAAGAAAGGTTATCTAATAAAATGTGAAAATTATCAAACAATATCATTATTATCACATGCAAGCAAAATACTACTGAAGATCATAAAAAAATGGTTAGAAGTTCAAGCAGGATTTAGAAAAGGCTGTGGCACCAGGAATATCATTGCTTATGTCAGATGGATCCTGGTTGAAAGTAAATACCAGAGGGATATCTATTTATGCATTATTGACTATGCAAAGGAATTTGACTGTGTGGATCATAACAAGTCATGACTAACATTAAGAATAATGGTAGTCCCAGAGTACTTAACTGTATTCATACAAAGCCTATACCTAGACCAGGAGGCTGTTGTATGAACTGAGCAAGGAAACACTGCATGATTTAAAATTAGGAAGGGAGTGCAACAGGGTTGTATTCTCTGTCCATACACATTCAATCTGGATACTGAGCAAATTATTTGAAAAGTTGGATTCTAAAGAGGAATGTGGCATCAGGAGCAGAGAGAGATTAAAATTAATAACCTGCATTATGTAAGTGATACATCCTTGCTTGCTGAAATTAAGGGGGACTTAAAGCACTTGTTACAGAGATCAAAGAATACAACCTTCAAAATGGATTGCATCTCAATGTCAAGAAGACAAAGATTGTTACCACTGGACCAATAGACAACCTCATGCTAGATGGAGAAAAGATTGAAATTGTCAAACATTTAATCTTGCTTGGGTCCACAGAATTAACACCCTTGGTACCAGCAGCCAGGAAATCAGGAGTTGTATTGCACTGAACAAGTCTGCAGTTAGGGACCTTTCCATATTATTGAGGAGTAATGGTGTCAGTTTGAGGACTAAGGTGTGTCTGATTCAGCTCATGGTCTTTCCAGTCACTTGTTGTCCATCCGAGAGCTGGACAATAAGTAAGGAGGACAGAAGAAGAAATGATGAGAAGAGGGCTGAACATTATATGAACTGCCAAAAGAACAAATAATTATGTTTTGGAAAGGATACAGCAAGAGTGCTCTTTGAGATAAGAATGATGAGGCTTTGCCTCACATGCTTCAGGCATGTTGCTAGGAGGAGCTATACCTTGGAGAGAGACATGAGAGAGAGTTGAAGGGTTGGTGAAGGAGAGAAAAACCCTTGACCAGGTGGATGACATGATGACTGTTGCAATGAGCCCTAGTGTGTAAAGAGGCCTAAGGATAGCACAGGAGAGGACTGGGTTCAGATCTGTAGCTCATAGAGTCGCCATGGATTGTACCTTGATGGCACCTAACAGTGGGGTTACTTTCTATTGTGGCAAGAAGTTGCACTGCAATGCCAGACGTACACAGTTTGAATCCACAAGTTGCTCTGCTGGAGAAAGAGGGGCAATCTCCTCCTGTACCAGTCAGATCCTATTTGACAGTAAACACACAAAAAATAATATTTTTTTT
>NW_006399794.1:15966377-15971789 GCF_000299155.1 Elephantulus edwardii
AACAACAACAACAACATATTTCTATTGAAGGAAAGATTTTTTTTATTTCATCAGTAAACTTGATGTTTGATGTAGGTTTGTTTCTGTGCATGTTGTTATTGTTTTTGCTATGTGCTGTCAAGTCTATTATGACTCATAGCGACACTATGCATAATAGCTCTAGATCCTGCTCTATACTGAGCCTGTCTCACTCTCTGATACACCTACCCTCATTACCCTAGTTATAGTGTCAGTCCATCTCATACAGGGTCTTAATTTCCTTTGCTGTCCCTTGACCCTTCCAAGCATCATATCTTTCTACAAAAATTGGTCCCTCCTGTCAACATGTCCAAAATACGTGAGATGGAGTCTAAAAACCCTTGCCTCCAAGGAGCAGCTAGGAGCACCTTTTCCAGGACAGACCTGTTCTCTTGGCAGTCTATGGTATGTTCAATACTCTTCTCCAGCACCACACTCAAAGACATCAATTCTTCTGTCATTGTCCAATTCTTCTTGGTCATTCTCCAGCTCTCTGATGCATAGCAAATAATTCTGAAGACCATGGCCTAATACTCTATCAAATATAGGAAGTTCCCTTTTGCTGGTTACTTTTATAAAATTAATTTTCTAGCTATGGAGATGACCCTATGGGTGTTTTTTTTTCTTACTTTATTGTGTTAGATTTTTTTTTTTTACTTTATTGTGTTAATATAATTAAGTTGGTTATTTTGGTTGACTTTTCAATGCTAAACCAATCTTGTATTACTGTAACAACCATAACTTGGTTTTTTTTGGGGGTTTTTTTTATAGTATTCCATTTATGATTTTTTTATTTGTTTTGCTGTTATTTTGCCCAGAATTTTAGCATCTGTGTTTGGCCTGTTGTTTCCCTTTATTGTAATATCTTGTGTTGTTAAGTGCCATTGAGTACAACTCATACTGACCCTATGAACAAAAGAGCTGTAACTATAATTATCATCATTTCTCTAATGTTCATAGAGTTTCTAAAGGGCTGTGGTTTAAGAAGTGGATGCCAATCCTGCTTCCAAGTATGTCTTAACCTGGGAGCTCTACCAAACCTGTCCACCATGTGTAAGCATTAAGACATTTGACACACCAGTGGCAGAGCGTTTAGTATCACAGCAACCCCAAGTTACCTCAGTACAGCAACATCTGACAGATTAAGTGCTATACCACTTAGTACAATGTTCTTCCCAAACACAAATAGTATCAGGCCCAAGAGGGCCCAACATTTAAATACAAAAGCCAGTCCAAGAGGTCCTGATTGATTTAAACAAGAGGCTTCCTGCCCACAGGTGATTGTTGAATAAATCCAGGCGACCCATCAGCTTATACACTACACAGGATTGTACTATCTTAGTATTAGATTTTTCTATCAATGTATTCTAACCTCACAAAGTGAGTTGACAAGTATCTCCACTTTTTCTGTTCTTTTGAAGACTTTCATTTTTTCCTTTTAAGGGAAAGCAGCTTGCCTTTTGTTTTAATTTCCTTCTAATGTTTTTAAGCTTTAGTTTGCTTAGCTCCACAATCAAAACTCTTGGTACCAGCAGCCAGGAAATCAAAAGACAAATTACACTGGGAAAGTCTGTAATCAGGGACCTCTCCAGGGTACTGAAAAACAACGATGTCAGTGTGAAGACTAAGGTGTGCCTGATCCAGAAAAAGAATTGATGCCTTTGAGCTGTGGTTCTGGAGAAGAATATTAAATACACCATGGACTAGGGAAGCTCTGGTGGCCTAGTGGCAAGAAGCTATGCTGCAATACCGAAAGCACATGATTCAAATCCACCAGATGCTCCACTGGAGAAGGAGGGGCAATCTCCTTCTGTACCAGTCAGATCTGATTTGACAGTACACTGCCAGGAGTTTCGTCCTAGAGAGGGTAAAACCAAGCTGCTCCTTGGAGACAAGTATTCTGAGGCTTTGTCTGACATACTTTGAGTATGTGGCAAGGAGGTACCAGTTCTTGGAGAGGGACATTATGCTTAGAAGGTTGGAGGGACAGTGCAAGAGAGGAAGACCCTTGATGAGATGTATTGACTCAGTGACTGGGGTAATGAGAGTAGGTATGTCAGAAACAATAAGGTTGGCACAGGATAGAGCAAGTTTCAGGGCTATTGTATATAGGGCTGCTATGAGTCACAAGTGACTCAACACACATAACAACAATGTTTTTCTTGTAGTGCTGGACCCTAGGTGAGATATAGGGAGGAGGGGGAGAGGACATGGCTCTGGCTGTGGGCTCTCAGACTCTGTCCAAGGGATAGGTGGCTGTTAAGGTTGCAGGAGGACCAGGGGCAGCTCCTGCTACTCAAGTGAGGAGAACACTAGGCAGGATAGGGCGTGTTTCACCCCATCCTCATCACTTCTGCCCTTTCAATTACCACTGCTGCTGGTGGTTCTGGCCTCTGCCAGAAGCTCTGTCAGCAGCAGCAGCAGCAATAATCAGAAGCTGGTTTCCACAAGGTTTTAAAATGGTGTTTACACAACATCCAAATAAATATGTCCATCTCACAGAATGTGTCATGGACATATTGATGCCTTTGAGTTGTGGTCCTGGAAGAGAGTTCCAGTACCCCATGAACTGCCAAAGGAACAAAGAAGTCTGCCCTGGAGGAAGGGCAACCAGGTTGCTCCTAGAGGGAAGGATGGTGAAATTTGGTCTTGTATGCGTACTTTGGGCATGTTATCAGGAGATGCCAGTCCTTGGAAAAAGACATCATGTTGGGAAAGGGTCATCAATAGAGAACAAGACCCTCACCAGGATGGATTGACAGAGGGATTGTAACAATGGGCTTGAACATGTCAAAGATTGTGAGCATGGTAGAGGATAAGCAAAGTTTCAAATCTGTTGTTCTTAGGGTCACTATGAGTTTTAGTTGACTCAGTACATAAGAACAACTACAACAAACAACAGCTATCTGCACACCACTTTCGGTAACTAATAGAATATGTAGGGTATTTGGACTGTGAAGGAATGGACGGTCTTGCCTCCTTTTCTCCCTTCCTACTGGCTAGAAGGTGAATGCTGTAGTGAGCCATGGGTCTCAGGATGGTGGAGCCACCATACCCAATGCATGATGACTCACTTCTAAGAATGGAACTCACTCCTAGTACTCCTATCCCTGTCCAGTCCTTCCACAACCTAAATAGGGTGGATGTATGCAACCAATAGGATATGGTGGAAATTAATGACTGATTTCAAAAGCTGGGTTGTGACTTCTATCCTTCTCTGTCTTAGATCACTCACTGTCAGCTGCTATCATAAGGACACTGAGGTAGCACTATGGAAAGAACCATGTGACTAGATGCTGATGTCTCCTGCCAACATTCATTTTTCCTGTTAAGCGTTCAGCTGATTTCCACTCAGGTCAACATCTTCATGGCAATCTCATGAGAACGTCGAGCCAGAATCAGTCAGTTAAGCCACTTCCAAATTCCCAAGTATAGAAATTTGAGGTCACCCAAATGACCATCAAATCAAACAGCAGAGTTTACAGAAGAGTACCGTCTTCAGCAGTTTGGCAGTGGCCCAAGGCTTATCTCGAGGAGACATATGAATATACTTTTGCCTAGTGGAATACATAGGGTTGCTATCTAACACAGGTGACTCAAACAATAACATTCTAGGACAGGTTTGGAAGCAGGAGTGGAATCCACTTCCTAAACAACATGCCTCTGGAAACTCCATGAACTTTGATAAATGTTGATAGTTGTAGAGGGATTTCAGGCCTTTTGTTCATAGGGTCACTATAAGCCGTGCTCTATTCGAAGGCAATCAACAACTGTGGTGAAAATCCCAATAAGACTCACAGGGAAGAACACTGGTGGTTCAGTGGTTAAGCGCTCAGCTGCTAACCACAAGGTTGATGGGCTAAAGCCAACAGCTGCTCCACGGAAAAAAGATGTGGCAATTTGCTTCCTTAAGGATTGCAGTCTTAGAAACTCTATGGGGCAATTCTGCTCTGTCCTAGAGGTTGCAGAGAGTCAGAGTCAACTTAATGGCAATGGGTTAGGTTTTTACTGTTGTTTAAGAGTCACAGGAGACCCATAAGTCTTTATGAGTATTATATTGGCAGAAATACTTCCAGGCTGGATGAAAGAGGCAGACAATATGAAATGAAAAGAGATCTTTGTACTTTGTACAAACTTGTACAAGCAGGAGCCAAGCTGAGAAACTACTCAGCCAAAAATACAGGCTACCTTTTATAAAAAGAAAGAATGAGTCAGAGGACAGAACTAAGGGCCATGGAGAGCTGTTGCTAAGTCTTGAATCTGAATCAAAGAGCAGGAAATATGGACCCTGCTTGATTTTTCAGAATCACTATGGGACAACGACTGCTATATGCTTCCTATTTATATTCTCTTAAAATGGGAATATTTCTAAAAATTAGTATCCCTAATAGTTGAGCAAATTTCTTAGGGGCTCTGGTGGCATAGTCTGCAGGGAATTGCATTGTTAACCCAATGATAGTGTCTTTCTGGCAGTTCCAATCGACCAGCAGCTCCATGAGACAAAGTGGCACTCTTCTCCTGTGCTATTTACAGACTCTAAAAACCTCCAGAGAGGTCTGGTGGTCTAGTGATAAGGAGTTGTACTACCAACTCAAAGGCACACAGTTTACATACAGCAGCTGTCCATGGGAGAAAGATAGATAATCTCCACCTGTACAATTTATTGCCTCTGAAAACCCACTGCAAGGTCAACTATGAACTGGCTCAGACTCAACAGCAATAAGAGAGAATTCTTTTTTTTATTTTATTATTATTTTTGTGAGTCTGTGTACCGTCAAATCAGATCTGACTGGTACAGGAGGAGACTGTCCCTCCTTTCCCGGCAGAGCATCCGGTGCATTCGAACCATGGGCCTCTGGGACTGTAGTGCAGCTTCTTGCCACTAGGCCACCAGATCTCCCCTGACAGAGAATTCTTGATAAGAGTATTTAAGGCACTGAGAAGCCTGAACTTCACCTACACTTGATTTAGACAACAAAACTCTGGATTTCAAAACCAGAATGTTATAATGGGATGTAGAAGCACTCGGGGCACAGTGACCAAAGCACTCGGTTGCTAACCAAAAGGCTGATGGTTCAAATCCACCAGCCACTACACAGAAGAAAAAAAACTTAGCAGTCTGCTTCCCTAGAACAGTCTTGTAAATTCTACAGGGAAATTTTACTCTATTCTATGGGATTCTTATGAGTTGGAACTGGCTCATGGCAAGGGGTTTGGCTTTTGGTTTTGAAAATAGCATGAGATTATTGGTGGCCATGGGAGACAATGAGAGTATTTTACATGTAGGTGGGATATACATGAGGATGAGGAGGAATTCTATGGTAGCCAACCTCCAAGATGGCCCTAAATAGTTCTGACCTCCTCCTATTCACAGTCCTGTATGTTGTCGTTGTT
>NW_006399794.1:15974274-15988439 GCF_000299155.1 Elephantulus edwardii
CCCTCCCAAAACTGAAGCCAAAGCAAAGGCATTAAAGGCCAAGAAGGCAGTCCTGAAGGGCATCCACAGCCAAAAAAAAGGAGGAAGATCCGCACAACACCCACCTTCCAGCGGTCTAAGACACTGAGACTCTGAAGGCAGACCAAATACCCCCAAAAGAGCGCCCCCAGGAGAAACAAGCTTGACCACTATGCCATCATCAAGTTTCCCCTGAACACTGAGTCAGCCATGAAGATAGAAGATTACAAGACACTTGTGTTCATTGTGGATGTCAAGGCCTACAAGCACCAAATTAAACAAGCTGTAAAGAAGCCCTATGATGTTGATGTGGCCAAAGTCAACACTTTGATTAGGCCTGATGGAGAGAAAAAGGCCTATATTCAACTTTATCCTGACTATGATGCTTTGGATGTTGCCAACAAAATTGGGATCATCTAAACTGAGTCAGCTGGTTAATTCTAAATACAAATTTTTCTCACCATAAAAAAATAAAAAGAAAGTAATAATATAGGGCAGAAACAATAGAATATGACTTAAGACTTGTTATTGTTATGGGGAGGGGGGGTTGGTCACCTGTGACTCATAGCAATCCTATACACAATAGCTCTGAGTCCTGACCTATCCTGAGCCAATCTCTTTGTCTCCAACACACTTACCCCTGTTACCCAAGTCACTGAGTCAATCTATCTCATTCAGGGTCTTCCTCTCCTGCGCTGTCGCTTCACCCTTCCAAGCATTGGAAGACCTTCTCCAAGGACCCATTCCTCCTGGCAACATGCTCAAAGTATGTGAGATAGAGCTTCAAAATCTTTCCTTCCAAGGAGGATCTTGGTTTCACCCTCTCTGGGACAGACTCGTTTGTTCTCTTGGCAGTCTGTAGTATGTTCAGTACTCTTCTCCAGCATCACAACTCAAAGGCATTGATTCTTCTATTTTTCTTAGTCATTGTGCAGTTCTCTGATGCATAGCAAGTAACTGTGAAGACCATGGCTTGGATTAGGTGCACTCTAGTCTTCAGAATGACATTGTTACTTTTCAGTACTCTGGAGAGGTCCCTGCCAGCAGATTTTCCAAAGCAATTCATCTTTTGATTTTTTTAAATAATTTCTTTCCCCTTTCTGCTTTTCGTATAGTGTACCATCAAATCAGATCCGACAGGCACAGGAGGATATTGCCCCTCCTTCTCCAGTGAAGAGCATCTGGTTGATTTGAACCACACACCTTTGGGATTGCATCACAGCTTCTTGGCATTATGCCACCAGAGCACCCTGTCTTTTTATTTCTTTTTAAAATATTTTAAATTATTATTATTATTTTGTGTGTACCATCAAATTGGATCTGACTGGTACAGGAGAAGACTGCCCCTCCTCCAGCAGAGTATCTGATGGGTTTGAACCACATACTTCTGAGATTGCAGAGCAACTTCTTGCCACTAGGCCACCAGAGTTCCCTCTGTCTTTTGATTTCTTGACTGCTGGTGCCAAGAGTGTTAATTGTGGAACGAATCAAGCTGAAATTGTTAACAGTCTCAATCTCTTCTCTTTCTATCATGATGCTGCCAATTGGCCCAGTGCTGAGAATCTTCATGATGTTGAGCTTCAATCCATATTGAAGGATGCAGGCCTTGACCTTCTGCTGCAAACACCTTACGTCCTCCTCAATTTCAGCAAGGAAGTTGGTGTCATCTGTATAACACAGGTTGCTACTGAGTTTTCCTCCAATCCTGATGCCACATTCATTCTCATAAAAGTCTAACTTCCCAAATGATCTGTTCTGCATATAGATTGAAAAGATATGAAAATAGGATGCATCCCTGATGCACTCCTTTCCTAATCTTGAACCATTCAATGTTTCTTTGCTTTGTTCTGATGACTGCTTCCTGGCCTAAGTATAGATTTTACATGAGCACAAACAAGTGTTCTGGCATTTTCATTCGTCTCAAATTTAGCCACGATTTGTTGTGATCCACACAGTCACATGCCTTTGCATAGTCACACAGATAGACATTTCTCTGGTAGCCTCTGCTTTTGGCTAAGATCCAGCTAATGTTGGCTATGATGTCTCTGGTGCTACAGCCTCTTTTAAACCCAGCTTGCATATCTGGCAGTTCTCTGCTGTTCCAGTTGTTTCTGTATAATCTTCAGCAGGATCTTGCTGGCATGTGATTTTAGTGATATTGTTCAATAATATCCGCACTCTGTTGGATCACCTTCTTTTTGGAACAAGAATAAATATGGATCTCTTCCAGTGAGTTGGCCAGGTAGTTGTCCTCCAGATTTCTTGGCACAACCTGGTGAACATGTCTAGGGGAGCATCTATTTGTTGAAATGTGCATCAATTTCTGGGGCTTTGGTTTTTGCCAATTCTTTCAGAGCAGCTTGAACTTCCTCCTTCATCACTATTGCTTCTTGATCATATGTTGTCTCATTAAATTCTTCTATATCAGTCAATTCTTTTTGGTACAGTGACACTATGTACTCCTTCCATCTTCTTTTTGATGCTTTCTGGGACATTCAATATTCTGCCCACAGCATTCTTAAGTATTGAAACTCAAGGCTTGAATTTGTTCTTCAGTTCCTTCAACCTAAGATATGATGAGCGAGATTATCCCTTTTGATTTTCTGACTCAAGATCTTTGTACATTTCATTATAATACTTTGCTTTGTCTTCCCACATTGTCCTTTGAAATCTATTCAGCTCCGTAACTTCATTTCTTCCCTTTGTTTTGGCTTTTTGATGCTCTAGTGCAACATTCAGAGTGTCTTCTGACATCCATCTCAGTCTTTTCCTCCTCCTCCATCTTTGTAATGATTTTTTGCATTCTTCATAGACAATATTCTTTATATCCTCCCACAGATCATCTGATCTGTGCTCATTAGTGTTCAAGGCCTCAAATATGTTTCTGAGATGGTCTTTCAATTCAGTTGGGATAGACTTGAGGTCAAACTTTGATTCTTGTGGATTTGAGGTTTTTTCCTTTAGCTTCTGTTTGAACTTGCATTTGAATAGCTGATGGTCTGTTCCATAATTAGCACCTGGTCTAGTTTTCACAGCTGATATTGAGTTTCTCCAATGATTTTTTTCCACAAATGTAGTCAGTCTGATTCCTGTGTAGATGACCAGGTGAAGTCTATTATATAGTTGTTATTTGTGTTTCTTATGAAATATATTTGGGGTTATTTTATTTTATTAATTTTAATAAACACAGATATTTTGGATTTTCATTTATTCATTGCTGTACTTTTTTCTTTACCCTCTCCACCCTATAAAGTATATTTTTACTGAATGAATCCTTGATTGTACTTATTTTTCTATGCCTTGTGACAGGGACACTGAACTGTATGGACAGAACCTCATTGTGAAGAACAAATGATGAGCTCCTTCAGGACAGGACTGCAAGGACCCCTGGGGACTGTGTAGGATCAGGCATGTTTGAAAGAGTCAGTAGGTGTTTGCTGAGTGATTACATGATGTATGAAATAGCTTTTCACCCCTTGATGGGCCTTGGTCAGTTTAGAAAGCCTTTGTGATACAAATCTCATATACACCTGGGGTTTTAGGGACCTCAAGGGAAGAATCAAAGGAACTCCCATATTAGGCCCACAACCAACCCAGAAGAGAAACACTTCTCAGCTTTTAAGCTTCAGAGGTTCATAGTTGTAAACAACATAAACTAATTCTGGTTCATTTAAGAGAAGGGATTTATTAACAAGCTATTGGGAATAAGCACATGAGAAGAAAGTCCACCTCGTTAATCACTGTTGTTGTTGTTAGGTGCCATCAAGTAGACAACTCGTAGCAACCTTATGAACAACAGATCTGATTGGTACAGGAGGAAATTGTCCCTCCTTCCCCAGCAGAGCATCTGGCGGATTTGAACAGTGCGCCTCTGGGATTGTAGTTGCAGCTCCTTGCCGCTAGGCCACCAGAGCGTCCCATTTTATTTTTATTTTATTTTATTATTTTTGGGTGTGAGTGTACCGTCAAATCAGATCTGACTGGTACAGGAGGAGATTGTCCCTCCTTCCCCAGCAGAGCATCTGGTGGATTCAAACCGTGAGCCTCTGGGATTGTAGCTGCAGCTCCTTGCCACTAGGCCACCAGAGCTCCCCTGAACAACAGATCTGAATCTCGCTGTCACCTGTGTCATTTTCACCATCTCTTATATTCACAAACCGTGATTACAGTCACTGTGTCAATCCATCTTGTTGAGAGTCTCACTCTCTTTCTCTGACTCTTTACATTTCCCAGTATGATGCCTTCTTCCAAAGTTTGTTCTTGTGCATCACCAAATAGGGACTGACCCCTAGCTGACCCTACAGCGGTGACCCTCCATCAGGTTTCCTAGGCTATAAACCTTCGCTGGAGGAGATTGCTCATTGTTCTCCTTTAGAGCAGCTGGTGAATTCAAACTGCTGACCTTTTGGTTAGCAGTCCAATTCATTACACAACACACCACCAGGGCTCCTTCTTTGTACTAACGTGAGGTTAAATAAGAACTGAATGTACCTGTTCTGACTTACCTATGAATTAGACTTAGAAGAATGCTTAGGAAAGGCTCTTGCTCTATGTATTTCCCTGCTCCATTGATATTAGGCTTGACTGTGAGACTAGCTCTGACCAGTTGAATACTAGTATATATAACATGGGCTGTAGCCTTAAATGTGTTTTTGGTTTTGCTCTAATACTTCAGTCAGATGCAATAAGAGGAGATGTCCAGATAGCCTCTGATCCAGAGAGGATGATAACCACATGTAGCAAGACTGGATCCAACCTGTGGTTGGATTTAAGCAAAGCCAAACCAGAGCTTAATGCAAAGTCACCCCACCTAGCTCAGCCTAGATTAAATGAACTGTAGTTGACCTGTAGACCATGAATGCTACATTAACATTGGTTATCATGTTTTGAGGTATTACTGTAGTAAATCAAGTCAAAGTCAAAGCTATTGCCATAGAGTTAGCACCAACTCATAGTTGACCCTCCAGTGGTCTTTTGGAGACTCATCGTTCTTCTAAGAGTCACTGGTGGATTCGAACTACCAGAAAGGTTCCACTTTTTGGTTGGCTGCACAACTCCTTATAGACTACAGACAACAAGTAACTGAGCAACAGCAAATTCAGGAAAGGAAAGGGGATGATATGATTAGGGAAGGAAACAGAGAGCTTCAATGTATCATTGTTTTTATGCAACATCCATCCAGTCAGAATCAACTCACAGTAAATCACACAGGAGGAGATAGCGCATCTTTTTCCAGCAGGGCAGCTGGTAGCTTCAAATCGGGTACCTTTGTGCGGGCAGCATAGCTCCTTACGGCTAAGCCACTGCGTAGTAATGCTCAATTTTTTATGCTGAGTTCCCTAGTGTTGATTCATCGTTATTCTTTAAACCATACACATCTATTATACATACTCTGGGAAGGAGGGGAGAGAAGAAGAAAAGGGAGCGCAGGGGAGGGGAGAAGAGGGGAGCAAATCTGTTACTGTTGAGTTTATTCCAAGTCACAGTGATTGCAGGTATTATAAACTTTTTTTTAACTGTATTTTTTGTGGAGGCAGATGGACAGATCTTCCTAGGCTGACACCACTGGATGGGCTCAAACAAGTGAACTTTGGATTAGTTTCTCATTGTTGTCAAGTCTGAACTGACTCATACCTCACCACTCTGGTTCAAATCCACCAGCTTTGCCGGCCTAGTAGTGGGAAGGAGCTGTGCTGCCAACCCAAAGGCATGCAGTTCCAATCCACCAGCTGCTCCACAGGAGGAAGGGGGCCACTCTCCTCCCATGTGATTTACTGCCTATGAATCAGTTCTGACTTGATGGTACACAACAACAACAACAACAACAACAACTGACTTTGAGTTGGCAATGTAACTCCATATACAACAGGCCACTAGCACAAAATAGTGTTGTGGTTTGTTTGGGATTTTTTTTAGCTTATGTTAATGAGAGAAGAACAACTTGGAAAAAAAGAGGGCAAGAATGGCTGCACTGTTTGAGGAACACAATCAGTGTCACTAAATTTCCCATGTAGGAAGTGTTGGGTTCATGGTTATTCGGCTATGTCTATTCCCAACGATGGCAACCAAAAAAACATAATAAATTGTATATGAAAAGAAGCACAGCAGATTAGGCACAGAGAAGGATTCACAAGTGGAGAAAAATATGTGCCATATGATGATTGTCAAGGAATGAGGAAAAAGGCTAAAAGAGACAAGGAACTTCCCCAAAAATTGACAGAACAAGAAAGTCTTTCTATAGCTGGTGCCCTGAATTTGAACTTCTATTCTCTTAAACTGTCTGAAATACATTTTTGTTTGTTAAAGCCACTCATTTGTGGTATTTATGTTACAGTAAAGGGGAAAATTACAAAGAAGCTTGACTTCAGGGTTCCAGCCACATGAGCTGAGGGTCCTTCCACGTAGTATGTTCAGAGAATGCAAGGGCCATAATCTCTACCAACCACTTGTACGTGGGCTTCAGGTACTGTTATACTCTATAAATGGGGAGACCCATCGGTGGCATCACTAATCTCCCTGAATGGAGCAGAGTGAAAAGTAAGGAGATAAAACTGTATAGGTGGTGCCCAGACTGGGTACTATAGGTCAGCTCAGCTGAAAGACTTGCTTTAAAATTCCAACTCAGTTTATCTTGGTGGTGGTTGTGGTTGTTATGTGCCATTGAGTCGTCTGAGACTTATAATGATCGTACGTACAACAGCCCTATAACCTGCTCTATCCTGTGCCAATCTTAAAATCTCTGACACACCTACCCCATTACTCCAGTCACTGAATCAATCCATCTTATTGAGGATCTTCCCTCAACTTCTCAAGCATGATGTCCCTCTCCAAGGACTGGTCCCTCCTTGCAACATGCCTAAAGTATGTCAGACTTGGCTAAAGCACCTGAAAAGTCCTCACCAAGGTGCCTTCTTTGGGTGCAGCAACCAAATATGGCCACAAGGGGTCAGTGATGTCTGTTACTGGCTCCAGAATTTTGACATCAACCAGAAACAGCTCAAGATGTTCTTGTCCCAAAGCAGAAAGGCCAGATGGAAATCTGTGGGTACTTTGATGAAAAAAAATGTATTTTAGATGCCTTTAAAAGTTACATTATTTAAAACTGTTCAAATATATTTGAATTTAAATAGAAAATCTTGTAATTCAAATTTTTATTTTAATTCAAGTACAAAAGAAACTATCTTTTTTGTTAATAAAAACTGTACTCCATGCATATAGCAACTAGGTGAAGATGTGAAAGAGTTGGTTCAGGTACGATATAGATAATAAAAATCATGTGGCTTGGGAGGGGAGATTCCTTCTCTGTGATGGATGGGACCTGGCTCTGCATCTTTTGTTTGGCTGGAAGCCTCTTATTGGAGCCAATGAGAACTTGGGGTGTGGGCCTGGGATCTCTGAAAACTCATATGGGTCCAAGTGCCATGTATTGAGGTAACTTGGGATTGCTGTCATATTGAATAGTGTGTCCATCAAATACCATAATGATTACACATAGTTGAGAGTGTGTGGTAGAGCTCACTGATTAAGACAGGCTTAGAAGCAGAAGAGGCATCCACTTCCAAAACATGCCTGTGGAAACTCTATGAACTTAGAGGAAGGACATTAGTTATAGAACAAGGTCAAGATCTCTTGTTTATAAGGTTGGTACTAGATGGCACTTAACAACAACATATAACCCCAAGCCCTTGTCTCCATTTTGGAGTTGTATGAAGTGGCTGGACTCTGTAAGATGATGCTTTTGTTTTAGTTGAGGATCTGTGTGGATTGTTTGGTTGTTTTTATTTAAGCCTCTTGTTTAGAATTAGAATCAATAAGGCCTCCTGAAGGTCTATTATATTTAAAAGTTGGGCCTGAGGAATTATATTTTAATCCCTTGTTACTATCTTTTTTAAAAAAATTTTTTAATTGTTATTATTTTATGCGTGTGCACTGTCAAATTGGATCTGACTAATATAGGAGGAGATTGTCCCTCCTTCTCCAGCAGAGCATCTGGTGGATTTGAACCACACACCTCTGGGATTGCAGTGCAGCTTCTTGCCACTAGGCCACCAGAGCTCCCTTCTTGTTACTATCTTTTGGAGGAACATTCCTCTAAATCATATAGCACTCTGGTCAGTTTGCTGTGCTGAGGTAATCTGGGTTTGCTGTGACACTGAACCTTGTGCCATTGGAGTCTCAAATGCAGTAATGGAACAACGGTGCCATAGGTGTGCCAAACACCATAATGGCTACCCATTGTGGGCAGTGTTTGGTGGAGCTCCCAGAATGATTCAAGTTTGGAAGCAGGAGTAGCATCCACTTACTAAACTACACATCTCTGGAAACTCTATGAAGTTGGAGAAACGACTTCAGGCCTTTTGTTTATACACACACACACACACACACACACACACACACATTACAAGTTGGTTGGGCCCAAGTGTCTAGTGTTATTTTATTTTGGAAAAACACTCTTCTAAGTTGTATAGCACCCCTCTGTCAATTTGCTCCACTGAGGTAATCTGGGTTTGCTGTCATGCTGAACTTTGTGCCACTGGGGGGTCAAATGCCATAATGGCTGCCCATGATGGACAATGTTTAGTGGAGTTCCCAGTTTAAGGCCCGTTTGGAAGCAGGAGTGGCATCCACTTCCTAAACCACATGCTTCTGGAAACTCTGTGAATTTAGAGAAACAACGATAGTTATAGAAAGGCTTCAGGCCTTTAGCTCATAGGGTCACTATGAGTCAGGCTTGACTGTATGACAATCAACAACATCTGTATTCACCTTTGCTCTCCTAAATCAGATAATGCCCCTCTTCCCAGATTTTCACCAGGCTCAGCCAACATTCAGGGCATTTCATGCACTACTGGGCCAATTGGCAGCACTATGATAGATGGAGAAAGGATTGAGGTTGTTAACAATATCAGCTTACTCAACTCCACAATCAACACTCTTGGTACTAGCAGTCAGGAAATAAAAAAGATAAAATGCACTGAGGATGTCTGCTGTCGGAGGTCTCGCTAAAGTGCTGAGGAGCAATGACGTCATCCTAGAGACTAAGGTGTGCCTGCTCCAAGCCATAGTCTTCACAATTACATGCTATGTGTCAGAGACCTGGACAATGACTAAGGATGACAGAAGAACTGATGCCTTTGAGTTGTGGTGCTGGAGAAGAGTCTTTAATGTACCATGCACTGTCAAGAAAACAAATGGGCTTGTCTTGGAGAGGGTGAATCCAAGTTTCCCCTTGGAGGCCAGCATTTTGAAGCTCTGTCTCACATACTTTGGGCATGTGGCCAGGAAGGACCAGTCCTTGGAGAAGGACATCATGCTTAGAAGAGTGGAGGGACAATGCAGGAGAGGAAGACCCTGCATGAGATGGATTGACTCAATAACTGGGGCAATGGCATTAGGTGTGTCAAAGTCATTGAGACTGGCTCAGGACGGGGCAGGCTTCAGAGCTGTTGTATATAGGGTTGCTATGAATTGCAGGCGACTCGATGGCACATAACAACAACAGATGTCTGTAAATATATTATGCATGAAGAAAAGTTTGTTTTAAAAATCTATTAAAATAATGTTATTGTTGTGTGCTCTATAGTAGTTAAAGTCTCAGGAGGGAGCTGTGGTGGCATAGTCTGTAGGGAGTTGTACTGCTAACCTGAAGGCCTCATCTCTCTGGCTGTCTGAATCCACCAGTATCTCCCTAAGAAAAAGACAGATAATCTCCTCCTGTACGATTTACAGCCTCTGAAACCCTACTAGAGGGTCAGCTATAAGTTAGTTCTCACTCAATGTCAATGAGAGAGAGAAGGTTCTCTGTAAGTCCAAGATGATTCCGTGGCACTTAACAAAACAAATGACGAATCTGTTTAAAATTTTGAGGAATTATCATACTGTTTATTTGGGTCACTGCACCATTATACAATTCCATCAGCAAAAGATGAGGGTTCCAATTCCTCCACATACTTGCCAACAGTTATTTCTTTTTTAAATTTTAACCATCCTATTTTAAGAACTACCTTCCCTCTGTAACTTGATTTGTGCCACTATTAGAACCTCTACTTGGAATATTATTGCTTTTTAATTTTTGACTCATGTACTTTTAACTTGTTAGTCAAATTTGTGTCTTCTAGGCTGCAATAGTTCCATGATACATCTTCAAGGATATGAACATGTACAGCTAAGCACAATTGATAACAGTGCATCTAAATTCCAAAATCAATCTCCACAATAGTCTACATGTTTCCTATTGCCAAAGGGGCCCTTTAGAGTAGTGAGAGAAGATCTTCACTCTGAAATCTACAGCATCCCTTTTCAGCAGGAAGTAGCTAAAAGAATACGCCATCCCCTTTTCCTTATGAATCAGGGTGAAGTCTCTCTCAGGGAGGAGTGATAGGGAATGGCAAAGGACACACTGACAAAGGACATTAATCAGAACTGGCTTTGACAAGCACTGTGGCAATGGGACAATTAAAACAGACTTTCAAGGGGGGGGAAAGAGGAATGAACGGGGGGGAGGGTAGAGAAAATAGTGCAACAATGAATGAATGGAAACCCAAAATCTCTGTAAATGTTCATTAAAATTAATAAAGTTTAATTAAAAAATTTTTTAACCATCCTAGTGGTGAACTCTGATGGCCTACACCATAGGGAATTGTACTACTAACCAAATGTGGTGCCTCTCTGGAAGTATGAATCTACCAGCGATTCCCAAGGATAAAGAGGGGCAGTCTCCCCCAGGTGGTTTACAACCCTTGAAAACGCAATGGATGGTCAGTAATGAGTTAGCTCTATAGCGATGAGTCTGCATCTCTGAACTTGAGAGGTTTCTGATTTGTTGCTCATACGGTCACCATGAGTGACAGTAGACTTAACTACAGCTAGCAACAAAAGTGGATTTTTCTTTTTTCAGTGAGTGTAAAGTAATATCTTATTGCCATTTTGATTTGCAATCAGCAGACAAATTGGATTAAGTAAGTCTACTGCCCTGAATATTTCCAGAAGGCTGAAGAGAAAAGATGTCAGTGTAAAGACTAAGGTGCGTCTGATCCAGGCCATGGTCTTCACAATTACTTGCTATGTGTCAGAGAGCTGGACAATTATTAAGGATGACAAAAGAATTTATGTCTTTGAGTTGTGGTGCTGGAGAGCACCACGTGGTATTGAATATACCATGGACTGCCAAGAGAACAAAAAGTTCTGTCCTGGAGAGGGTTAAATCAAGTTGCTTTCTGAAGGCAAGGATTTTGAAGCTCTGTCTCACATACTTTGGGTGTGTTGCCAAGATGGAACAGTCCTTGAAGAAGGTCATTATGCTTGGAAGGCTGGAGGAACAATGCAAGAGAGGAAGACCCCAGTTGAGTTGGATTGACACAGTGACTGAGGTAATAGGGCTAATTGTGTTAGAGACAAGTGAGATTGAATCAGGATAGGACAAGGTTCAGAGCTATTGTAGGTAGGGTTGCTATGAGTCGCAGGAGATTTGATGACATGAAACAACACAACAAATGACCAGTGATACACTTTTCATGTACTTATTGATGAATCCTTTGCCCATTTTTAATTGGTCTATGTTTATTCTTACAAAATTTTCTCAACTAGAACAATACAAATAATTTAAAAATATCTTTGAAGAGAAAGAAAGAAATAACTTAGTGTTTCAAGATTTTGAGTAGAAAGGTCAGGTGGGAATTTACTTATATTTTCTGAGTGGAGGTGTCCAGGGAAAAATCCGATTTATGGAAGAGGATAAGATGCACAACAATCTTTGGTGCAAAGACATACTAGAGGGAGTAATCCAGGATGTATAGACCAGGTGGGAGGAAGAAGTCTTCTTTCCATGAAAACACATAAATCCACTGGAAATACTGGATTTAAGAAGAAGTAACACTGGCCAATGAAGAGAGAGCCTACGGACCAGAAAAACAGGAGATCTTCCTGTCTTATAGGAAGCAGCATCGTATACTCAGAAATAAAGAAGCAAATGATCTCTGAAAAATACTCAGTCTTTATAATTCTTGAGACTCTAATTCTAGAAGTTAAAATTTAATTTTGTTTATTGTTACGCCTCATGTTTGCATTCTCCTGTCTTAACTGACGAGGCTTCTTTCCATCTTCTGCCTACTCATTCAATGATCCTAAGTTTCTAGATCATAGAGATTTTAGAAGGCAGTATTGGCTTTCAGAAGAGCAAATAATTTTAGTTTTTCTGTAGAGTCTTTGATATGTTTTCTGAAGTTCTTCATTCACACAATTAGCATTTGATTCAGAACTTTCTTCCTCTTACTCTAAGTAATTATCTATCTGCCTGGGAAAATATTGTCCCAAAAACCTCCATTTCTTTTTCTTGACAAAATGCAGCCACTTCATTTCCTCTTTCCTGAAGCTCTTGATTTTCACTTCCAACCGAGATTTATTTAGCCTGAGAGACTTATAAGATAATCCATCAAGTCGATTTTCTGTTTTCTTCTATTGCAGTGTTGGTGTAGAATTGATTTTTCTCTCCGTCTTGGTCGTTTAAATGCACACTTGACTTTTCAACATCAGTCAATTTACTTCTGGCCTCTTGTCTGGTCATAAATATTGCCTCCACCGCCTGGGATGTTACCTGCATTCTCTTCTCTATGGAAAGCTGTCAGATCATTCATCTTTAGCAAACATTCCTCTAGAGACTGGATCTGATGCCTCGCACCTATCCTGGAACTCTGTATAAAGGTCCCAAGTCTTTCTTCTCTTGCCCATAATAGTTTAAAGTTTGTTTTTCTTTACTTTTGTATTTTTTTAGCTTTAGTTTCTGCTTTTAGAGATAAGATCAACTCTTCTAGATGTGAATTTTGAGGTTTCTTTCTTTCTTGTGGGTTTGCTATTTAAAAACCAGTTTCTGTTAAATCAATTCTGATTTACAGCAATCCTGTATGTGTCCAAGAAGATCCATGCTCCTCAGAGTTGTTTTTGTTTTATTTTTAATTGAGGTAAAAATTTACACAACTTCAACATGTACAAATTCAGGGATATTGATTTCTTTCTGTGTGCTGCATAACCATAATTTCATAAGGTTCTCAATGGTGATTCTTGTGGAAGTAAATAGTCAGGCTTTTCTTCTGAGGTGCTCTTGGTTGGCTTGAACCTCCATCCTTTCAGTTAGTAGCTAAGTGCATTAACAATTTGTACCACCCAAAGAATGCTATTTAAGGAAATAAAGGATCAAGTTACAGGTGTTCAGGGCCTTGGGCACTTCTGGACTTTTATTTTCTTTCACTGCAGGTTAAAACTTAACAAGAACTTTAATTTCATTAGAACAAATGTGGAAATGTTGGTGATATATTCATCGACTATCACTATAGGACTATTTTATATTCATGGACTGAAAGATTCTGTCCAAAACAAAAAGAAGTATTAGTTTCTGTACCATCACATCACCAAGCACCGTCTTCCACTGATACCCAAATAGAACAAGATTTGCTGTCACAATGTCAGGTACTTCCATACAGAATTCTGCACAGTCTACCAGTTTCAACGGTGAAGCCTCTCTGTAGTGATCAGGCCATTGCCAGGATCACACTGCAGAGACCACCTAGAAAACTTCTACCTAGAACCAAACCTGCATCTGGCAACTGGGCAGACCATGAATACTGAGGGTGCAGAGGGTCAGAACCAATACAGCCAGGAGTACCCTCAACCTTTTCCAGGGTTCATTGTTTTCTCCACTTAAACTTCTCCTACTAGAGGCTTATCTCATCCTCTGTGCTTGCCATTACCTCTGCCTTCCTGCTTACATGAAGAACAAAACCCATCCAATAATGACCATTGTCAACTTGGGATCCCCAGTGCCCAAAATGGGGCCTGGTATACAGTAGGTTTTCAGTGCTGCATCCATGTTTGTGAAGAAATGAATGAATGAGTGAATAAGTAAAGGAAGGACAAAGCCATTATCTACTGCCATAATCTGGAAGATTCAAATATAACAGAGTGTGATTCCCTTAGAAGAACTGAATACTCCAGACAGAACTGAGTGGGAGGTGGTGAAAAGAAGAAAGATGGTCATAGCCAAGGAGCATCTGGGGCTACCAGAAGCTGAGACAGAAAGAAAATCTTCTCCTTGAACATTCTGAGAAATGTGGGCTTGTCTACATTTCCACAGGAGGAATTGTGGAAGTCTACTT
>NW_006399794.1:15988720-15990932 GCF_000299155.1 Elephantulus edwardii
AAAAAAAATTAAAGTATTAAGAAAAAAAGTTCCAATCTCTCTGCATCATCTATAAAAAAATTATACCATTAAAAACTCTATGGGACTCTTCTTTGAGATATATCTATATCCAAATCTATATCTATATCTATCTCAGGACAGACTGGACAATAGCAGGGTATCACTATGTAACAAACTACCCCTAAACTCAATGAATTAAAACAGCAAAATTTTTTTTTACTTCTTTGTATTTTGTTTTCCATTTTCAGATACATAGCAAGTATTGAAAAGACCATGGCAAAACAACTATGAGATATCATCTTACACCAGTAAGAATAGCAAAATTCAACAGAGCAGCAAAAGGTAAATGCTAGTAAGGTTGTGGAGAAACTGGAACCTTTATTCACTGTTAGTGGGAGTGTAAAATGGTCCAACCATTATGGAAGGCGGTATGGCACTTTCTCAATAAGTTGAAAATAGAAATAAAATTTGATTCAGCAATTCCACTACTGGAAATATACCCTAAAGAAACCAGAACTATGTATACCCATGTCTAGTGCTACTTTGTTCACAATAGTAAGGAACTGGAAACAACCTAAGTGCCATCAACAAACGAATGGATAGAGAAGCTGTGGTATATTCACACAATGGAATACTACACCGCCTTGAAAAACAAGGAACCCATGCAATATTGTTCAAAGTGGGTGACCCTTGAGGACATTATGCTGAGTGAAGTATCTCAGTCACAAAAGGACAAATACTACATGGTGCCACTGTTTTAAAACAGGACTGACCTTGGGGTTGGGGAGAGACTGAAAAAGATGGGTTCAATAATACATACTGCGTTGAAACAGATGAGGGAGAAAAGTGCTTAAAAGGGATATGTTATTACGTATTTTTGTCACAGGAGTCTAGAGTGAAGCCTACATGGTGGAGTGGACCAGGGGGACGGTTTGTAAAACAATGAAATAATCTTTGTTTTACTTTTACAAAAGGGTAGTGTACTAGGGAGGAGGGTTGGGAGGGGAGGAAAATGCAACAATGAATGAATGGAAATCCAAAGTCTCTGTAAATTTTTACTGAAATTAAGAATAAATTTTTTTTAAAAAAAGAAACCAGAACTGCCACCCAAGCAGATATATGCACACCCATGTTTATCATGGCTTTGTTCACAATAGCAAAGGGTTGGAAACAACCTAAGTGCCCATCAACAAACGAATGGATAGATAAGCTGTGGTATATTCATACAACGGAATACTATGCTGCATTGAAAAACAAGGAACTCATGCAATATTATACAAAATAGCTGAGTGAAATATTTCAGTCACAAAAGTACAACACTGCATAGTGCCACTGTTGTAAAACGGGACTGACATTGGGGTTGAGGGGAACCTAAGAAAAGAGGAGATAAATAATAATGTATACTGCATTGAAACAGATGAGGGAGATAGGATGAGGTATTATTTTCATGACAAGATTACAGAAAAAGAAATGCATATTAAAGTGGACTGTGGACTGGGAGGATTGTATAACAATAAAAGAGTTTTCTTTTTCTTCAAAGAGAAAAACAAACTGGGGGGAGGGGTGTGTTGGGAGGAAAATATGCAACAATGAATGAATGGGGGGGAAATTAAATGGAAAGAATATGCTGTAAAAAATATGGTGCATTAAAAAATCATTAATAATAAAAAAAGAGAGAAAAAAAAAACCCAAAGAAAAAACCATGGCTTGAATCAGGTGCACCTTAATCTTTAAGTTGACACCGTTGGTCTTCAATATTTTGGAGTGGTCCCTGGTAAGTAGACTTTGGGCATATTGTTAGGAGAGACTATTTCCTGAAAATAGAGAATACCTTCAGAAGGGTATGGATAATTTAAGTATTAACTCCAATATACATTTATCATCTAATCACAGCTATGACATACATTCAAATTCTTTATATGTAAGTGTGCCTGAGGCGGAATGTACAGAAGCAATCTATTTAAGGCAGAGTTTCTAGTTTCACATGAGGAAAGCTGTAAGAAAGCTCAAGCAAGAATACGTCATCCCCTTTTCCTTATGAATCAGGGTGAAGTCTCTCTCAGGGAGGAGTGATAGGGAATGGCAAGGGACATAATGACAAAGGAGATTAATCAGAACTGGCTTTGACAAGCACTGTGGCAATGGGACAATTAAAACAGACATTCGCGGGGAGGGGGAAGAAGAACGAACTGGGGAGGAGGGTGGAGAAAAC
>NW_006399794.1:15991032-16015757 GCF_000299155.1 Elephantulus edwardii
GGAGAAAACAGTGCAACAATGAATGAATGAAAACCCAAAATCTCTGTAAATGTTCATTAAAACTAATAAAATTTAATAATAATAATAAAAACAAAAAAAAAGAAAGCTCAAGCAAAAAAATATGTTCAGGTTCTCTCTTCTCCTCTTTCTCTCTCTCTCTCTCCCTTTCTTTCTCCATCTCTGCCACCACCTTCATGCCTGGCCTCTATGTGTCTACCTCATTCTTTCCTATATGCCAGTTCTTGGACAATTTCTTGATGCATCTTAATAATCATAATAATTGTTGTTGGGTACTGCTCAGTCTGAATCGATCCATAGTTGGATCCACAGTGGATTTTCACAGGTGGTATATCTCTAGAGAGGAGATTGCTTGTCTTTCTCCGACAGAGTAGTTGGTGGATTTGAATTGGAAGTGCAATTCCTTATCATTAACTATATATATATATATATATAACTTAATTCCAACTTATATCAACCCAGTAGGACCGAGAATTGTCCCACAGAGTTTCCAAGTCTGCACATATTTACAGAAGGAGATTCCATTCTCATGGAGTGGAGTGGCTGGTGAGTTTGAACCACTGACCTTATGATTAGTAGCCAACCACCTAACCATTGTACCATTAGAGCTAATAAAACTTGTCTAACACTTATTATATGCCACACTCTGTTCTAAGCACCTTCCATACATTAGCCCATTTGATCCTCAGAACAACTAAGGTAAATTCTATTGCTAATGTTGGTTTTAGTTTGTTTTGTTTTTAAAAAAACTCCCTTAATTATTCAAAATAGCACAAAATTATATCACGCCATGGCAATATTAAGGCATGGAAATTCATCTACAATAGAAAAACAGGAATACAGTTCTTGAAAAACCCAAGGGGTGTTCAGGACGGCACGGCATGACAGCTAGACAACAGTCGGACGAAGCCTGTGGTTCCACAGTGACCAACAGTGGCACTTCCCACAGCAAGATGTACAATATTATGCAATGGACTTATTCTGGGGCCTCAGGCACTGGAGGCAAGATGTCCAGGTGGGTAGAAACAATCTTAAAAAGAGTAAAAGCAATTTTAAGAGAGTAAAAGGTAATTTTGAGACTTCTGGGGTAATAAGGGTACCTGTGTCAGAGACAGTGAGATGGGCTCAGGACAGAACAGGATTCAGAACTATTGTGCATAGGGTCACTATGAATCATAGTTGATTCAACGCCACATAACAACAACATAGTTGAATCTGCATTGGGTTTCTCAGACAGTAAATTGCACAGGGGAGACTGCTAATCTTTTTCCCTTGAAATCACTGGTGGATTCAAACCACTAGAGTGATGTGGCCTTTGGTTTTCTGGTGCAGCTCTCATGGATTACTCCATGAGAATTCCCTGATAAAGCAGTCAGTGAAAAAGGAAGACCCTCAATAAGAGTTAACATTTTAGTGAGCTCTGGTGGCCTAGTGGTAAGAAGCTGCACTGCAATCTGAGAGGTGAGCAGTTCAGATCCACCAGATGCTTTGCTGGAGAAGGAGGAACAATCTCCTCCTGTACCAGTCTGATCTGATTTGACGGTACACACACACACACACACACACACACTCAACCACACACAAATAATAAAAAAAAATAAAATAAAAAAAGTTACCATTTTATTGTTGTTAGGTGCAGCCAAGTCATTCCCAAAGCATAGCCACCATAGTATAACAGAAGGAAACACTGCCCGATCCAATGCCATCCCTCCAGTCACTGCTGAATTTAAACACATTGCGGTCACACTTACCATATGACCCAGCAATACCACTTCAGGCATATACCCAAGAGAAATGACAATATATGTCCACATAAAAATTTGTAAATAAATGTTCATAACAGCATTATTCCTAATAGCCAAAAAGCAGAAATAACCTAAATGTCTATCAATCCAAGAATGGACAAATAAAACTGTGGTCTATTAATATACTATAGACTAATACAAAATACTACTCCTCAATTAAAAAAAAAGATTTAAGATATATTACAGCATGAATGAATCTTGAAAATGTGAAGCCAGTCACAAAAGAAGATATTACACAATTCCATCTAAATAAAATGTTCATAGCAGGCATATCTGTAGAGACAAAAAAAGGAAAGTTGAGGTTACCAGGAGCTGGTGTGGGGGTTGGGGATTAGAGGAAAATGGGAAGTGACTGCTAAAAGGAATATAGGCTTTCTTGGGGGTGATGAAAATGTTCCAGAATCGTGCTGATGTTTCTACAACTGTGAATATGCAAAGCAGCACGGAATCATACCCTAATAGGGTGAATTTTATGCTATATAATGATTTATCAATATTATTAATTTTTTAAGTTACTATATGAGTAGTTTTATTTTTATTCAAACTATATATAAATTTTAGTATTTTTTTAGTAAATAAATATCATTTAAGTTATTCTCACTATATTATATATTATACTGAGATAGTCTTCTCTGATTAGGAGAGTAATTAACACCTACAGCTTTGAAAACCTGATGGAGGGTCATTGTGAGTCAGAAATGACTGTGTGTCAGTGAGTTTAAGCTTTTTGTTTAAGAAAATCTAAGAAGTCAACTTTTATTTGATGAGTTTGTCAGTCTCCTTATTCTCTAAAATGTTGTAAGCTTTTTATCCACCAAAGAATTCAAAACAGCAAAATGCTTTTCTCCTTGCCAATCAGTCTAAGGTACTACAGTTACAACAGAAATGCGAAAGTAACTTGTTGTTTGTTGGTCTCAATACATTTTAGCTGACTAAACAAAGAAAGTCTGTCATCATCTGCATCTTGGTTCCCTGCTATGTTCTCAGTGTCTCTCACTCCCCAAGTCACATTCTTCCCACAAATCGACACAGCTCCGGAGATTAAAAATTATCTTAACAGACATCACCATGTCTCCTAAGAACTGCCAGGAATTATATGCAAAACGTTACTATGTGTTTGTGGGGTTTTTTTCTGGGAAAGGTTTACAGCTTTTAGCAATTTCTTTTCTTTTTTTTTTTTTTAATTTTTGTGTGAGTGTACCGTCAAATCAGATCTGACTGGTACAGGAGGAGATTGTCCCTCCTTTTCCCGGCAGAGCATCTGGTGGATTCGAACCATATGCCTCTGGGATTGTAGTTGCAGCTCCTTGCCACTAGGCCACCAGACCTCCTCAACTTTTAGCAATTTCTTAAGAGAGTTATTGACCCACATTGAGAGACATGTGGGGTCTGAAGGCTTTTAGAGACTGGAGCATTTTGGGGAATTTTGATGGCTTGAGGCTTAATCGTTCAGCCACTAACCAAAATTAGTTCAAATACACAGTCACTGAGTGGGAGAAAGATGTGCCAGTCTGTCCTAAACGATTACTCCAGCCTTGGAAAACCTATGGGGCTTTACCACCTTGTCCTGTAGAGATGCAGAAACAGTCAGTGATGACAGTCAATGAAAGGGTAAGAGGCACCTGTGGCTTTAGTTTGCCGGGATTCTTTCCTTTTTCTTGTCTTTGAAGAGAGCAGAGGTCTGTCTTCAGGGTTCTTTCCGTATGTGAAACCGAGAAAGAACGTATTATTGTGGGAGCTGTGTGCCCAGCTCCTTCCACCTCACTCCACCCCATCTGCGAAGCAAACCCAGCAGCTGATCAAGGTTGCGAGCAGGGAGGGCTGGGGAAGGGGACAGGGGAGCATTTCATGCCCGGATTTCCGGGGTGGCAAGGTAAAAAAATCCCTTCCCCCCCCCCCCAAAAGGCCCTGTCGAGTTTTGTTTTGGTTTTCTTCCACCCGGAGCTGCAGGATCTGAGGAGCTCCTTCCTTCCTTCCCCCTCTCCCTCTCCTTTCTTCCTTCCTCCCTCTGTGAGGATAGACTATTGAGAGGTTTGATGGTTCAGGGACCTGACAGTGCAGAAGGCAGAAGGGAACACTGCGTGGGTTGAGGAGGGAAGGGGTGAACTCGGTGGCTAATAGGATCAGCCATGGTGAATCCTCGACAAGGCATGCACTGCACGCAGGGCTGAGGCGCCAGGGTGGCCTGAGGTCAGGATTACAGGGACCCACGAGCAGGAGGGAGGATTAGGGAGTCATGCCCCAGCAGCCAGGACTGGGGTGAGAAGCCCCGCCCCCGGCGAGGAGGAGGACGCGCCCGCCCCTCTCCAGTCACCCGGGGCTCGCCCGCGAGAGACCACCTCTGAACCACTGATGACTGACTGTTGCCCAGTGAACTAAGGATGAGCATCAGCTGGGAAGGTTTGAGGAGACTTCTGGAGAAACAGAACGATTTTCCAGGATCTTCCAGGATCCATGCACCTGGTTCTCTGCCTACCCCCTCCAGCTCCCACTTGGTGGCACCTTCCTGATCCCCTTATCTTTAAGGCGCTCATCCCCTTATCTCTAAGGAGCTCAGGGAAATAGCCCTCGCAGGAGCCTTCTCGGAAATGCTGCCCTGGCCGCCCAGGAACCATGAGCCCTGCAGCTCCGGTAAGGAAGAAGTGTCTGGGGCAGGAGGAAGGGGCCTAGCGCCAGGCAAGTGCCTTTCCCAAAAAAAGGGGATGATGGGACCAGGAGCCTTTAGTTCCTGACGTCCACTCGTCTCTGAGTGCTATTCTGTGTCTGCTTGTGATATAGAAAGTCTATGGAGCTGAAATAGTCAAGGAATTGATCTTGGAGGGGCAGACTTAGGAGTAGTTGTGCAAAATGATTTATATTCTCCACTTAGACCTGCTCCAATTCACCTTTGACTGTGCCCTGGAGGGTCCTTTCAAGCCCACAAATCTGGTCATCTCACTCTTATCTTGAAATCCTACTCTTGGGCTCTATTTACTTTATCATGATGTCCAACTTTTTTTTTTTTTTAAATATGATTGAAAGTTACAAATCATGCTGTTTTTTTCATACAACCATTCTTGGACATTTTATTCTATAACATTCATTGTCATTGATTAAAATAGTTGATTAATTACAATGTCTAATCAACCCCTAGTCTCTCTGGAGACTAAGGTGCGTCTGCTACAGGCCATGGTCTTCGCAATCACCTGTTATGCATCAGAGAGTTGGACAATGACCAAGGAGGATAGAAGGAGAACTGATGCCTTTGAGCTGTGGTGCTGGAGAAGAGTACTGAGAATACCATGGACTGCTAGGAAAACAAATAGATTTGTGCTGGAGAGGGTTAAACCGAGTGGCTCCTTGGAGGCAAGGATTCTGAGGCTCCGTCTAACTTACTTCGGACATGTAGTGAGGAGAGACCGGTCCTTGGAGAGGGACATCATGCTTGGGAGGGTGGAGGGACGGCGCAGGAGAGGAAGGCCCTCTATGAGGTGGATTGATTCAGTGACTGGGATAATTGGGATGGGAGTGTCAGAGACAGTGCGATTGGCACAGGACAGAGTGGAGTTTAGGGCTGTTGTACATAGGGTCGCTATGAGTCGCAGGCGACTCGATGGCACATAACAACAACAACAACAATCAACCCCTTGTTGTGTCTTGCCTGTCCCTTCACACAACTTGTTTATTAATTTTTTCTTCCCTTTTCCTTCTTATCCATCCCTACAAAATAGATTCTGTGTGTGAACATTTCCGTAGCTTTTCTAATTGTAGTTTTATGCTGTAATTGTCTTTTTGGCTTAAGTCACTCAGCCATTCCTCCATGTTGTGCAGAGTTTCACAAACTCTTGCTCATTTTATAGTAATGCACCATAATCCACTATGTGAATGATGCTATCATTAGCCATCCATTTGTTGATGGTAATGTCCAGCTTCGGTTTTTATTTATATTTTAGCAAAAGTTTACAGAAAACTTGGATTTTCATTCTTTTGTTTTTGCACATTTTCCTCCCTAACCCCTACCCTCCACCCCGGCCAGTTTCCTTTTCTCTTTAAAAAGATTCTTTCATTTTTTTTTGTATGATTTCCTCTCTCTCACCCCCAGTCCACTTTACTGTGCACCTCTTATTATGGACTGTTGTCACGCAAATAACATCTAATCATATACTTCTTTTAGATAGTCCTTTCCCTCATCGATTTAAATACAGTGTTCCTAATTTATCCACTCTTAGTTTCTTCCCAACCCCCATGTCAGTCCTGTTTCGTAACAGTGATATTATACAGTATTTGTCCTTTTGTGACTGAGATATTTCATTCAGCATAATGTCCTCCAGGGTCACCTATTTTGTATATTTTATGAGTTTATTGTTTTTCAGTGCTGTGTAGTATTACATTATGTGACTATACCACAGCTTCCCTATCCATTCATTTGTTGATGAGCACTTGGGTTGCTTCCATCTCTTTGCTATTGTGAGCAATGCAGCAATAAACATATATCTATCTATCTGGGTGACCGTTCTGGTTTCTTTAGCGTATATTCCCAGTAGTTCAATTGCTGGGTCAAACAGTATTTCTATTTCCAGCTTTTTGAGAAAGCGCCATACTGCCTTCCATATTGATTGCACTATTTTACACTCCCACCAACAGGTTTCCAGTTTCTCCACAATCTCACCAGCATTTTTTGTTTGCTGCTCTGTTGAACTTTGCTGTTCTTACTGGGGTGAAATGATATAGTTGTTTTGATTTCATCTATCTTAGAGCTAGGGATTTTGAACATTTTTTCATGTTCATCATCTGAGTCTCTTCTTTGGTGAAGTGTCTGTTCATATCTTGTGCCCACTTTGCAATTGAGTTGTGAACTTTTATTTTGTTGAGGTGTTGAAGTATTTTATAAAGTCTAGATCTAAGTCCCTTACCAGACATGTCATAACCAAATATTTTTCCACAGTCTGTGACTTTCCTTTTTACCCTGTTGGAAAAGTTTTTGGATGTGCTTAGGGATTTGATTCTTAGAAGATCCCATTCAACTCTCCTGGTTGTAGATAATGTCCAACATCTTGAGCAAGCTATCCGGCTTTAATGCTACATATTTGCAACCTCAGTAGCTTTATCACCTGATCACTTCTGTGTTCTCACCACCCCTGCACTCTGCTTTCTAAACACACTGAAATGCTGAACACACTTTTGAATGTCCTGACCTGAACTCACATGGTTTCCTGAGGTGCCCCCAGGAAACACTCTAGAAACTGTTCCTGAATCTCTTGGACAAAGTAAGTCTTTTCTTTCCCATTGTTAAATTGTACCTTTTGCTTATTATAATTGTGTTTTCATGCCTATTTTCCCCAACGAGACTGGAAGCTGGAGGTGGGAAGAAGGATCCTGGGGCCTTCTTCTAGCATCCAGTGCAATGTTTGGCACAGATTGAGGTTCCAGAAACTGGAAGCTTAACTAGTAAAGAATGCCTACCTTGACTATTAGGCTCTTTTAAGATCCTCTGCATTGGATCAAACTGACAACAGCTACTAAAAAGATTAAATAGGAACAAGTGCCAATCCCATATTTGTGTGCTTGCTTCGAACTGTAATGAGCCTATGTATGTCAGGTTAGTAGAGGTCCTTTGTGAACACCACATCAACATGACAAGAAGAAACTAGAGGCGTACAGCAATGAATGAATGGAAATCCAAAATCTCTGTAAATGTTCATTAAAATTATTAAAAAAAAAAAAAGAAACTAGAGGCGTGGGTAAGCCTCTGCAAAGCTGACCAAGAAGGAAAGCTCCACAAAGAGGTTGGCTGCAGTTGCGTAATTGTTAAAGACTATGGCAAAGAATCTTAGGCCAACGATGTCACTGAAGAGTATTTCAAATGCAGGAAATGGAACTAATAAAGAACTTGGCATATTGAAAAAAGAAAAAGATTAAATGGGAGCCTTAGAGGGCAATGAGTTTATGTTAATATGGGAAGAATAACTCAGGGGGAAAAAGGAGGTAACCGCCACCCATGCAGATATATGCACAGCCATGTTTATTGCAGCTTTGTTCACAACAGCAAAGAGCTGGAAACAACCCAAGTGGGATAGAGACAAACTAACGGATAGAGAAGCTCTGGTATAGTCATACAATGGAATACTATGCTGCATTGAAAAAAGTAATTACTGAAATATTATACAAAATGGTGACCCTGGAGGACAATATGCTGAGTTAAATATCTCAGTCACAAAAGGACAAATATTGCATAGGGCCACTATTGTAAAATGGAACTGACATCAGGGTTGAGGGAAGACTGAGAAAGAGGGGATAAACTGCTCCTTGGAGTCAAGGATTCTGAAGCTTCATCTGACATACTTTGAGTGTGTTGCAAGGCAGGAGGGACCATTCCTTGGAGAGGGATGTCATGTTTGGGAGAGTGGAGAGACAGCGCAGAAGAGGAAGACCCTCAATGAGATAGAGTGATTCTGTGATTGGGGTGGTGGGCATAAGTGTGTCAGAGACAGTGACGCTGGCACAGGATAGAGCAGTGTTTAGGGTTCTTTGTACATAAGGTCGCTATGAGTCGCAAGTGACTCAACAGCACATAACAGCAACAACAACAACAAAAACTTCATTGAAACAGATGAGGGAGAGAATTGTTTAAAAGGGATATATGATTAGGTATTCTTGTCATGACAGAAATCCAGAATGAAGGCTGCACAGTGGACTTGCGGGGAGAGATTGTATAACAATGAAAGAATTTTTCTTTTACTTTTCAAAGAGAAGAGTGAAAAGTGCAACAATGAATGAATGGAAACCCTAAGTCACTGTAAACTTTCCTTTAAATTAATTAAAGAAAAATCAAGCCGAAAAAAAAAGAGGAGGATGAGAATGCATGCACAATCGAAAGATTATAATCAATGCCCCTGGAATGTACATGCAGAATTTGAGTTGGTTTTATATTTTTTGCTGTGTATATTCTCAATAACAACAAAAAATATTTGAGTTAAAAAAAAAACAAAACACCAACCAACCAACCAAGACACTGGCTCCTCCTTACAGCTTTACTTTTTTCTAAACTAGTTTTGTTGGTTCTTTAAAATATTTCATGGTAACTTTTTATTCGTGAACAGATATCTTAATGTTGTTATGTGCAGTTAAGTAGGAATTGACTCATAGCTGGCCCTTTAAAGTGTTTTCATCACATCTCAGCATCACGAAAACAAAAATCCTCACCTCCAGGCCAATAGTCAACATTATGATAGATGAAGAAGAATGAAACCGTCAACAATTTCATCTTGCTTGGATCCACAAACACCCTTGGCACCAGGAGTCAGGAACCTAGAGATGTATGTTGTCGTTGATTGCCGTCAAGTCGAGCACATCTCATAGCGACCCTATGAACAAAATGTCTAAAGCCTTTCTATAACTATCGACATTTATCAAAAGTTCATTGAGTTTCCAGAGGCATGTTGTTTAGGAGGTGGATGCCACTCCTGCTTCCAAAAGAGATGTATGACATGGGTAAATCTGCTGTGAAGGACCTGTACAAAGTCCTGAAGAGCAATAATGTAAATTTAAAGACTAAGGTGCACCCGATTCAAGTCATAGTCTTTTCAATCACCTGCTATGCATATGAGAGCTGGACAATGGAAAAAAATTGCAGAATAACTTACAGCTTTGAGTTTTGGTGTTGGAAAAGAATACTGAATATCCACCTCATGGACTTCCAAAAGAAGGAGATATGTCTTCAAGAAAGTGCAGCCAGAGTTGTAGTGCAGCCCAGACCTGGGGTTGTAGTCTGCAACTACACATCCCAGCATGCCTCGCCAGCGCTTCCCTTCAGGCCCTGCCCCCTCCCTGGGGTGGGGCGGGTCTGGAGGGCGGGACCCCAGGGCGGTGGTGGCCTGAGACGCCTCCCGCGGAGCAGAATGCCCTAACCTCCTTCGGGCACATAAAGCGCAGGCGCAGCGGGTTGGGCAGTAGCGGCATCAAGTAGCCTCCGCAGTGACATCGTTCACTACAGGTGTAGAGAGGTAGGTGTATGGGTGAGGGGGCTGGAGGAGTTTGCACCTGTGTCTAGCTGTTTTGTCTGAGCTGAGTCTAAGCTTTGTGACGGGAGAGGGTAGCAGGAGAAGCAGAAGCCTGAATCCGGCCGAGCTTTCCAGCCTAGGTGTGCCAGCCAGTGTTACGCAGCAACAGGTGTTCGCAAGGGGGGAGGGGCAGAGGCACTCATTCTGGTCAATTTTAGGGACAAAAGACCCTTAGATTCCAAGCTCTATCACCTATGTGGACAAGTTAGTGAAGATCCTTACCTGCCTTCAAAAGAGCTTAGCAGGGAAAGGGGGAGACTACCACATGTATAGTGGCTCCCAAACTTTGCCTCACATTGGAAATGCCTTGAGATCTTTAAAGTTTTCCAGTATTTGGCTCCCACTCCAAACATTCTAATTTAATTGATAAGGGTGTGACCTGAGCCTTAAGATTTTTTTTTTAAAGCTCCCATTAGTATTCGAATTCCCTCACTGCTGGCGAGTCCGATTTATAGCGACCTTCCATTGGGATTGTGAGGCTGTAAATTGCTACAGGAGGAGGCTGCCCGTCTTCCCCACTCCAACCCTGGCCTTGGAGCCTCTGGTGGATGCCAGCTGCACCAGAGACGCGGGTTAGCAGGGCACCAGGGCTCACCCACCCCCCACCCCCGGAATAGCGGCCGCCAACCATTGTGGTTTAGAGGCCAGGACTGCTGGCCCTCCTGCTTACTTATCAGGTAGAACTGAGCAAGTGACTAGACCTCTTCAGACCCTATTTCCTCATCTGTAAAATGGGAAGTATGCTGAAAGCACTGAGTATTGTGAAAACAAGGAGCTTTGTAATGAAGGAGCTGAGAACAGTGCCTGGACATAGGGCTCAATGAAAACTATTATGTCACATTCTTGTAAATTATTTAGGTTAATTTCTGCTGTAAATTGGGTTTTTCTGATTATGAGTCTTCTATTCATTTCTATGCCTCTCTATTCCTAGTATTTAAAAATTCCAGCATTTCTACCATTTTAAGATTTCCTCACTCCAGCCCCACAGACACACTTCTACAGATCTGGAAACTGAGGCCAGGGCCAGAGGGATGGGGAAAAAGGCACTCGGCCAAGGTTATTGAGCTGAGATTGGAATCCAGGCTTAGAATTCTAATCCTACTACCCATCATCTGCTCTGCTGACTCCATAGGGACAGTGCTCCCATTATCTGCCCCGAGTACAAAATGGGGAGGAGACTGAGGCAGTCTCTTGGGGAGGACAGGGCTGGGGGATTTTCTCTGGGGCGTTCTCCAGGAGCTGCTTGTGAGGCCTGTGTGTTCTGTGGTGTCTCCAACAGGTCCCGCCTGACTCCGCCCTGGAGAGTCCTTTTGAAGAAATGGCCCTCGTGAGGGGCGGCTGGCTGTGGAGACAGAGTAAGTGACCTGAGCCAGGCCCTTGTCTGCCCTGTTGCTCAGTTCCCAGCACCGCACCTTGTCCTGAGGCACACGTGAGGGAAATGGCTGATTGGGCTTGCCACAGAGAACTTTCTCCTAAGAAGACAGTGACTTTTAATTCTTCTTGCCCTCTCCATGCCTCCCTTTGACTTGGAATATCCTTTCCATCTTTGACTTCCTTGGCTTATTTCTACTTATTCTTAAAAATGTCCCTTTCTCTGAAAGGAACCTTCTCTGATACCCTTTAAATTCCCACCTCTGTCCTCCCTGTAGTTGTTAGAGGCTCCTTTCTCGGCTCCTAGGATATCTCAGATGTACCTTGTTAGCAAACTTACCCTCTTACAATATAACTCTCTACCTGTGGGCCTCTCTGCTTTCCTGGAACACACTAGCCCCAGCCTATGAGCTTCTCAAGGACAGGAATGGGGTTGACTGTCCATTGTTCCTAACAACATAGTCTAGGGCTGGACACAAAAAAAGAGTACAGAACAAAATGAAAAATGTTTCTGATCAGTGCTTTGGAATATAGAAAGCTCTAAAAAATTCTTATGCCTTTTCTCTTACTTGTTAATATTTCCCATTATAAAATATGAGACTAGGGCTCTGGTTTCCAGATCCACTTCTGACCAGAATTATGATTTGAACATGAGTATAATGGAGACTCCTGGGACTAGGAACCCCACATCCTCCCTTGGTCCGCTGCTGTCTTCAGTTCAGTTCAGCAATAATACAGGTCCTTCTTGGTGCCAGCACCTACACGGAAGCTGTGGAAGAGGCAGACACTATACAAAAAACTGTCACATAAGTCAGAGATAAGAGAATTGTGTGTGTCTCATAGGAAAGACAGGTTTTTACCCTTGAAGACCTGAGGTTTGGCTTTGAAAACTCTACTTATATCATTGAACACATTTAATGATCCTCTATTGTATGACACATATTTCGGATATATTGTTAGGAGGGACAGATCCTTGTAAAAGGACATCATGCTTTGAAAGGTAGGGGATCAGTAAGGAGGGAAAGACCCTGGGAGAGATGGATCAACATCATGACTGTACATGGTTTAAGCACAATGGAAATTGTGAGGCTGGATTGTGGGCATGAATTCAATCTATTGTACATGGGGTCGATGAGTTGGAGTTGATACAACAGCATCTTAAACTATGTGTTAGACTGAATGGGAGGAAAATGAGATGGATGAAACAAACAGGAAGCCAAGGAAGGGGTGGTTACAATACTGGGTGTAGAGGTGAAGGGATCCTGGGAATCCTGCCTTCCAGGCTGTAGAATCAGCCTGTCTAGTGAATCTGGAATATCTAATAGGCTCCATCCTTCGCCGCTGGAAGCGGAATTGGTTTGCCCTGTGGCTAGACGGGACCCTGGGCTACTATCATGACGAGACAGCACAAGATGAAGAGGATCGTGTGCTCATCCATTTCAACGTCCGCGAAGTGAAGATTGGTCAAGAGTGCCATGGTGAGCAGACAACCCTTTCTTCTCTGGCACTGTGACTAGGGACAAGGTCCTTTCTCTGTATCTGAGAACACCTGCAGTTAGAAGACACTGTAACTTTCAGAGGGCTTACATGGACATTGGTTCTGGGCCTCACCAGCTCCAATTCATTTGGGTGTAAATGAACACATGGGTCCATTATTGAGTGCCTAGCTTAAGCCAGACACAGTGCCTGCCCTCTAGGTCATAGGAACTGCATAAAGGTGAAATGAATGCTCAGAGAAGGTCAGTGGCTGTTCCAGAAGTATACCACAAATCTCTAAATTATTTTTCTAAAGCTCTGGACACAGTTTTAATAGAGTAGCTAGAAGATGCACCTAGGGAAATGGGTAAAGTGGGAGAGCTAAAAAGGACTGAGAAGTAAAACAGAATCCCAAAGAAAGTAGTGTGTGGGCTCAGAGGAACTTGGCAATAGCAGATAAACTTGACTTAGGGAAGTCAAATCTTGTTGGTCAGTTTGCTTTGGGGTCCTGGGATCTGGGGCCATTGGAAACCCTATTATGTGTGTCTGCCTCCAGATGTGCAGCCCCCAGAGGGCCGGAGCCGAGATGGCTTGCTGACTGTGTACCTGCGGGAGGGCTCCCGTCTGCATCTGTGTGCAGAGACCCGGGATGATGCCATGTGAGTCTTGTCCTGCAGAGGGTGAGGGTGGAATCTTGGGAAATGAAACCAAATGCTCCCTCTTTAATGGGCCTTCTGCTTCCCTGAGAGAAGGAAGAAGGGGCTCAACACCAATCAGAGTGGTTGTCTCATTGAAAGGCAGTGTAGACTTGAACAGCTCATAATGATTGGCTGATGCACAGTCAGGACAGAGAGGGTGCACATCTACCTCAGATGTGTGGTCTCTGGTGGCTCAGCCTCTTTGCCTCAGAGGATACAAAGTAGCCGACAAGCCTAATGCTGTTCTCAAAAAACCCTCCCACTCTCTTTTGAGGTCTATGGTCTTGCTCTGATTTCAGGTTGAAGGGATTCTGATCTAAAGGGGTTACCCAGAGGCAAGCAGATCATGTCTCAGGGGTACCTTAATGTCAGATGCACATCACAAGTCAAGACCGGCTGTGTCTTCCTCAGGCACGTCAAGACCGGGTGTGTCTTCCTCAGGCACCCATCTGCTCCCTCATGTTCTTTCCCTTCCTACCTCCTGGCAGGGGGTCAGTTGGCCTCTGCCCTGTAGGAAAGGGTTGAGGTATGTGGGAGGAGAGAAAGCTGAGTTCTGGGCAGACAAAGCACAGAGCCGCCTTGTCCACTCTGACCAGGCACCATGGCAACCAACAAAGGCACAATTGTCTGGAATCCACACTGGCCTTGCTGCCTCTGGGGTCAGAGCTTTGAGGAACTTTGTTTATAGGTTCAGGATATGGAGGTGGGCTGCAGCTAGAGAACTTGCCCAGGTAGATCAGATTGAAGGCCTCTTAGAGGCAAGCCAAGCCTACCTAACCAACCATTGCACAGATCAGAAAACTAGAACTTCTAAATGGGAAGCGATGTAAACTAGTTCCAGCCTGACTTAAGGCTCTGTCCATGTAACTAGAGCAGAGGAGAGGTCACCTTTGCACAAGGAGTCACTGAGAGGCTGAGATGAGTCTGAAATGTGGGGATGCAGTTCTCCCAAGCTCCCTCCTCATGGTCTGGTGGGGTTCCCTTTTGCAGAGCATGGAAGACAGCACTGCTGGAGACCAACTCCACCCCGGTGAGCCTCTTGTCCCCGCTCTCCCCACTCCTCTTCCCCATCTGCCATGGAATCATGGGTGCTTCAGATTCAGTCTCCATCTGCCAGGAGTTCCCAGCCTAGTGTGGAGAAACTTGTGTAGACTCAGATGCCCTGAGTCTCAGGTGGAAAAGGATAGAGAACAGTTAAGGGGTGCTCAGAGGAGGCAGAGACAGGCCGTTTGCATGCGAGCCAAGGGAGAAGTGCCTTTATCGAGCAACTGTTACATGCCAGGTCCATGCGATGCTGGTGATCTCCCAGCTGCTTCTCACAATAATCCTGTAGATGGTAAGACTGAGGTTCAATAATCTGCATTACAAATCTTTACTATGTCAGGTGTTGGGGATCAGAGATGAACAAAGGAGAAGTGTTTCCCCCCTCCACCCAGTTCAGAACTCACCCTAGTGGGGAGACAGATGTCAAAACTGATTATACAGATAATTATTTCAGTGCAATGATGGTAACTGCTCTTGAGAAACACAGTGTGCAGCCAGTGTGCCAAGTCCCAAAGGATAAAAGCAATCAACTCGATGAAAGGGATGGGATGGAGGGAAGGAAATTGCTTTCTGGGCAGAGAGAATGGTCTGTGTAAAGCACATTAGGGTGGCTGGATCTCAAGGAGTGAGGAGAAGGTAGGATCAGCAGTTCAGGCCTTCTGGACCATGTTAAGGATGTTGGTTTCTGGTAAGAGCACTAAAAAGCCACTGACTGAGAAAGCACGGTAAGATTAGATTTACATTTTAAAATAGTCAGCTTCGCTGTTCGGTATGGAATAACATGTAGAGGACAAGAGAGGCCATTGTGGACCAGTTAGAGGAATGGAACAAGTTGAAACTGGAGGTGTGCACTAAGACTTTGAAGCAGAGACTAAAGGATGAGCCCTGAACATACTTAGGAGGTGGACTCACTAGAGCATGCTGATTGATATAGGTGTGAAGCTGGGTTCAGGAAGCTGCTCCAGGTCGCTAGCTGAAGGATGTCACAACCTGGTCTTGGTCCCCATCTGCCCAGCTCTAGATTCTGTGCTTCTTCACTCTGGGGTACAATGGAGCCCCTTCTCATCTTGATGTAAAAGCCTGTGGGGAAATAGCATGGGAGGCTAGGTGCATTTGGAAACCCCATCTGTCATCCACTTCAGATTACTGAGCAAAAGGCATTGCAACAACCCTGGCAGAGTGTAGGGTGCGGCTAGCCCATTATGTAGACTGGGAAGCTGAGGCTCAGGTGAAGTAACTTGTCTAAAATCTCATAGTCTTGCACCAGAGAAGCTTCTATTGGAACCCAAGTCAGTGAGATTTTGAGAGGAGAGAATTATCCACAGAAGGAACTCCATGACACTGGTGGGAAAGTGATGTGTGCATGTGTTATGCATGTATAGATGTGTGTAAGGGCCAGGAGGCTGGCCTGGCTGAAGGCGAGCACAGAGGAAGAAATGAGAGAGATAACCTGATATCACCAGAGGGTAGATCTGGAAGGTTCTAGAAGTCCATTTGAAGGAACTGGACTTTATCTTGATGGTGTAAGGAATTGTAAAGGGCAATAGGGAGGATTGGAAAAACCCAGACTTCCTGGTGGAGGCTAGATTGAAGGAGTCCAAGACTGAGGAGGCTGACACAGTGGTGAGCGGTGCAGAGGGACCCAGGCTTGGGCTAATCTGACTCTTAGCTTCAGATGCTTTTATGCAGGCAAATCAGTGCCCCCTCAGCGGACAAGGTGAAGGCTGACTGTTCTGCACTCTGACTCTATGAAGCCTCCTGTCCTTTCTCTGCTCACACTCCTATGACTTTGCTTACCATCTTTCTGTCCCCTGATCCCATATTCTACCTCCTGCTGCTCTACACACACACACACACACACACACACACACACACACACACACACTCACTCTCTCTCTCTCTCTCTCTCTCTCTTTTTCCCTCCCTCCCTCCCTCTGTCTTCTGGTCCCAGGGCTTACTAGAACAGGTCTATATTTGTGCCTCTGTGTCTGCCTGTGTATCTGTATGTTCATGTCTGTGTCTGAGAGCTTCTCTACCTTGCTGCCTATGTAAGAGGGACCTGTACTTTGTCCTTCTACATCCTGTAGGGTTAGAGCCTATTCTGGTTGGTGACTACAGGAGTCTGAATTCTGCTGTATCAGGGAACACAGGATGACCCAGGGATATGGACAATGTCAAGACTTGGCAGAGGGCCTGCTGTGAAGGCAGCCAGGTGGGAGGGTACATCATAGGTGCCTTGTCCTCTCTGGATGTGGGGTGCCTCCACTGCCTGAAACAGGTGAAGGTGGGCTAATTCTGGAGAGAGACCATTGGTTCTTCTCTGAGTAACCTTGGCAAAATCACCATCTCTGAACTACCTCATTGTGATGGGCTAAGAAGAGAGCATCTCCTCTCCCACCCTAACTCACAGAGGGCCCTGTTAAGAGATCTGAGTTTCTCAGAGCCTCTGACACCTCCCTTCCTCCTCCTTCTTGGGTTTCTGTGGCTTGAACAGGCCCCAGCTGGAGCCACAGTCCCTCCCAGGAGCCGCCGGGTTTGCCCCAAGGTCAGGTGTGTGACCCGCTCATGGAGTCCCTGTAAGGTTGAGAGGCGGATCTGGGTAAGTGCTGGCTCAGCCCTCCCTGCCTCTATACTGGCAACTAGGATGAGCCTTCAAAACTGGGCCTGGTCACATCCCTCCCTGCTCACAAACCTTCCATGGCTCCCTACCATTGATGGGACACCAACCACAGCTCAGTTTTCAAAGCCTCATAATTTGGCCTGCAGTCAGCAGCCTCCCACACATTGTTTGTTCTCCAACCACTCTTGTTGACTCTCTGCTCCCAACACCCTACACCTTAGACTTGCTTCTAACCCTGCACATGGTATTCTCAGTCAGAAGGCCCTTCATTTCCTTATGCACCAGACAAACTGATGTCAATCCTCTAAGGTCCACCTCAAAGGCTGCCTCTCCCCAGTGAGGACTTCCTAGGTGCTGGGCATTGTCATTCCCTCCCACAATCCAGCAGGTGACACTAATGCTTAGTCCTTTTCTGCATTTGGCCTGGTTTCAGAGTCAGTTCATTCCTGCCGGTTTGCCTCCCCATAGCACCTGGCACTTCTTCCAAAGCCAGGGGCAGGTCTGCTCAACTGTGCTTTTAAGGAGTTTGGTGCATGGCTGGGTATCCAGCAGGTGCTTAGTGAGCATTCAATGATGAGGACCACCTATTCTGACTGTTCATTCCTGGCACATGGGAATCTGACATAAGCAGGCTTAACGGAATGTTCATTGAATGGAGGAATGGAAACCTCTGCTTTGACATCCTTACTGCATTTTGTAATTTGGTTCGTCCACTGCTGTCTCTTCCCATGTCCTCCCACAGTGTTTTTTGGAAGCAGGATTTGGACATATATTCTCTGTCTGTAGTGTACCTGTGATATTAGTCAGCTAGAAACTCCTTCTTTACCCAGTGATTCTCAATATGGCTCTCCATCAAAATTGCTTAACCAATTGCTGTGGAATTGATTTCTAACTCCTGGTGCCCCATATGTGCTCTTCATAGGAATGTTAATAGCTGATATTTTGGAAGTGAGTCACCAGGCCTTCCTTTCTAGACACCTCTGAGTGGACTTGAACCTCTAGCCTTTCAGTTAGTGCCGGAGTACATTAACTAGTTACATCCCCTAATGACATCCTAGAATCATTTAGAGACTTAGGAAAAAATTCAGATCCAACTTTCTAGATGCTCTGATTCCTTAGATCTTGAGTGAGGAAATCTGCAGTTTTAAAAATGTCTCCATGTAATTCTGATGAGAACCCCTGAGCCCAGAACTGGGAGCATACAGTTGCATAGGCATGGCTCTGAGATTTGCACCCTGCCTTGAGAATGGGCAGTCTCTATTTATAGAGGAGAAAACTAAAGCTCTGTGAGTTTTAAAGTGGAAGATACGTAAAAATAAGACTTAAAAGTCGGTGAGCCTAAATACACCCAATCTTCTGAGGGAAGGGGCCTTTATATGTGATCATTAATTAGATGGCACTGCCCCCATCCACAGAAGGAACTGGGCGTCAAAAAAGAGAGGAGTGGCAAGCAAGGCTTAAAGTTCTGTCCCTGAGGTCCCTGGGGCCTCACTTGCTTGTCTGACTGTTGCCAGGTGACCTACATGAATGCCTTTGGGCCTCCCAAACCAGGAGAGTAGAGACTGGTGCCCCCAGAGGGAAATGAGCTGGTGTTTTCCACCTTCCCCAGGCCCTACCAAATGTACTGATGCATTGTAGCTACAGAGCAGATGCTACTTTCTGGACCTTAGATTTTCTGTTAAGTTGGGGCTCTGAAGGCTTAGATCCCTCCAAACATTCTGGGCTTAGGGCCCAGACCCTGACCACTTCCACCAAATAACCCTCTTGGGGTTACTTGAAACTGAGGACTCACAGTATTGCCTGGCTGATCCTCTTATACTGCCTTGAAATTTGGTTGGATTTAGTCTTGGATCACTCTGTATTTGGTTCACTTGATAGAAATTCAATAAACGTTTAAATATTAGACCCCTAGATCCCTACAATATGCAATACTGCCCGATTTGACTGATTAGGCCTAGTCCCTGCCCTTGAGACACACTCACAGGGACACAAGCAGTGACAATATAGTGTGACCAGTGCTGTGGGTACCCAGAAGGGACCCCAACAAAACCTAAAGCCTAGGGAGAGTGACACATGAGTTGTCTCTAATCTAAAATTCAGGTTGTTGAAAGAAAAAAGAGAAAGTGCATCCTATCAAAGGGAAAGAGATAAAATGCATGAAGACTTAAAATCCTATGATGTGCTGCTTCTTCTTGTTGATTGCCTTCGAGTCGAGCAGGACTCATAGCAACCCTATGAACAAAAGGCCTGAAGCTCCTCTACAACAATCAATATTTATCAAAGTTCATAGAGTTTCTGGAGGCATGTGCTTAGGAACCCTTTTAAAGTTAAATGTCTTGAAAGTGATCCCTGTATGTTGAGATACATATATACACATTCTTTACCTCTCAACTATTATTAACTCCCTAGAGTTTGGATTCATTCTGCCAACCACTCTAAAAAAATGTTATTCATGGTCTCCCACAACTCCCAAGTTGCCAAAACTGCTGGCTTATTCTCTTGGCATTGGCCATGAGGATGGACAGAAGAACATTCCTAGATGATAAAATCATGAGACCTGGATATAATATGGAAAGCAAACGTGAGAAAACAAGATAAATTTTGTGTTTTGGATGCATGCTGGTGGTATTTACGGGAAGATGAGCTGTTTTTGGAGATGGAGAGATGATGTAATACCTTGGAGATGGTTTGAGTTTGGCACACCTGGAAGAAAAGGGAAGTTGGACACTTCAGGCATCAAGATACAGATTTGGAGGGAGTCCAAGAGGAAGGAGCCAAAAGAGAGGAGGATCCCCCTTCTCTGAGTCAGCTTCCTCATGGATAAAATGAGATAGGATTGGGAGATTTCCATTTAATTCGGGTTCCTGCTTATGTTAAGCCCTGTAGATGACTCAAAGAAATTAGAGTCCTTTTGTATAGTTAGCTCACATTTAGAATGTGGGCAGGAAAGGACCGGTGAAAAGCTAGAAACGAGAGACAAGAAAAGTCTACAGAAAACTGAGGAAAGTATATCAGAGGCCAGGCAGTTTCCTAGACTGAGCAGCTTTTGAGTTAGGCTTTAAAGGATTGGTAGAAATTTTCTTCTAAGTCTCAGTCTTCCCTTCTGCAGTAAAATGAGTTTTCCTTAAGATTAGTGGTAATAATACATATTGTATATGTATTATATAAGTATATAATACATTAGAGGTGATAATACCTCCCAGTACCTAGTACATAACAGATGCTCGATAATAGTTACAGTAGTTCCTTCTTATTCCTACCCAAACCTTCCCCTTCCTCCCTCTCCAGCACCCCTTTACTTCCCAGGAGTGGGGAAATCCATTTGGTTTCTTCAACTGGAATCACTGTAAAGCTGCTAACAAATATTTTATCTATGATAAGATTATCTACGAAGGGACGTTGGGAGCCACGGAGAATTTCTGAGCAGAGGAGTTCTAGGTAGGAAGGTAGGGAGGGAGAACGACTGGAAGATGTAAGGGGAGAGTAATTTTAAAGGACAAGGACCTTGAGCTTGTGGAGATGAAAAGACTCTTCCAGGTGCCTGCTGGTTCCTGGAAGCCCGTTTCTAAATTTGGGGAAGAGACCCCATGGGGATTAGAAGTGGGGTCTGAGCCAGGGTGCGGGATGTAAGGAGCTAATTCTGGGAGTTTCCTAGTCAGCTAATCTGGCGGGCTCCCCAGGTGCGTGTCTACAGCCCATACCAGGACTATTACGAGGTGGTGCCCCCTAACGCACACGAAGCCACATACATACGCAGCTACTACGGGCCGCCCTACGCAGGTAAGTCTCTAGCCAGGTCTGTCCTCTTCCCCTCTTCTTTTAATTAGTATGGACTTTCCCCTGGCGAGAACTTCCCTAAATTTCCCCCATCTCGACCCAGAATAGTTTTAAGGCAAGCCTTACTCCACTCCAGAGCTGATCGCACGTCTAGACAGGCTTCTATTCAGCCTGGCTAGCCACAAGTACCAGTTTCTAAGCTGGCAGCGACCCCTCGTGGCAAATAGGAGAAGTCACCTCCTTGCCTCTCCTGGGTCGGGTCCCTCAGTCCTTAGGACCTCCTATCTTTAGGTATTCTCTTGTGGTCTTAGGGCCTCCTACTAGGGTCTGGAACTGTGTCAAAGTTTCAACCTCCCCTCCTGGAGAGAAAATGGGCTTTTGCTTGTCCTCTTGGATGATCCTGCCTTTCCCTGCAGGTCCCGGCGTGACGCACGTGGTGGTGCGGGAGGATCCCTGCTACAGTGCAGGTGCCCCACTGGCCATGGGCATGCTCGCGGGGGCTGCCACGGGCGCTGCGCTCGGCTCCCTCATGTGGTCGCCCTGCTGGTTCTGACGCCTGGAATTCAAGCCTTGCCGCTGCTTAGACCGCTGAACTCCTCCACCTCTTCCTCCTAAATCTCTTGCTCCACGCTCACAACAGTCCATAATCCATGACCTGTTCAAAGGAACTATAATTTCACAAGCACACCACCAAACAGCCCAGACATCTCTTATACACTAGGTCACAACAAACAACTTATTTAGCTTCATGTTCTTCAGTCACTGGAGGCATGCCATCTCTTTTGGGAGCTGAAGACTTGGCAGGCAAAACAACTGTAAACACACTTGGCAAGTGAGTTGTCAGTCTGTGACAGGGACCCATGAGGGCTGGAAGAGAGGTAGGTAGGCTGGGACTATTTTTGGTAAGCGTAGAGAGAGAGCCCTGTGAACACGATGGTGTAGGAAGTTCAGATGGAATGGGCTGGGTCTCCAGTGTGTTGGGTAGCAGTTTTTTATTTTCCATGATTGCACCTGTATTTATTTTATACTGACATGAACTCACACCTAAAGAACTGCCCCAGTTCTGTTCCACCATTTCCACCACCAGCTTCCTGGGCCGCCGCCTGTTCCTTTGGTGCTCAGAAAGCATACTGGCTGGGGGGAAGGTGAGCTGTTTGAGACCTCCTTATAAAGTTGAGTCCATAGAAAAGAAAATTATTTTTTGATCTCCAAAGTTTGGCCCACTGTCCAGACTTGAGGCTGCTGCCATCTTGTATTTGGTCTCTTCTATCACTCTAGGGAGCACAGAAGGGTCCCTTTGGGAGCACTTACTCTGGGACCTGAGTCTCAGGTGCACCTCACAGCAGGTGGTCCAGTGGTCCATTGGGTTACCTTCCAGGCCCTCTTCATCCTGTTCACATCACCTATAGAAATGCTAACATACTTGCCATTAGCATAGTCGTCTGCTTTCAGTTCCCTGTAGGGCTCCACTAGCTCCGTGGCAGAGACTAATAAAGGTATGGTTGGCTCTAACTTTGGCTCTGGCTCTGTTTATTCTCTCAGGAAGCAGTCTCCTCTTGGTCTCCCTGGCAAATTTCCACAACCATGGCACCTACCAATCAGTGCCTTTTCTGCCATGAGAGGAGTGTAGATCCCAAGGTCAAGTGGACCCTGTGAGAGCACAGGCAATTTCGGTAAGCCAATTAATCTTTCTGAATCTTGTTTTCCTCAAATAGGCTGATCAGAGTCTTATCATCTGACTCGGGCTCTGCTTGGCCAGTCAGTTGTCAGCTCACCAGGGGTCACTTCACCCCAGCTCCATTCCTAAGACTGTCTGAAGGTCTGTACACTTGTATTCTGAGCATCAAGGGTACTTTTCTAGTACCAACTATGTGACTCACAACCTGTGTCCAGAAAGTTAAGATGAAAAGTATCCTAGATACCTTTACAAATCGATGTCTCTCTCACCAGAGTGGACCTGTTTTATTATTTTCTATGATTCATAGGGAGTTCATTCCTTTCCCTTCATTTACTTGATGGCTCAGCGTGTTTAATAAATAGGTCTTCCTCCATGGGAGCGGAAATCCAACTCCTGTAAACTTTCAGAATTCAAGGATCAGCTCTTCTCCTAGGCTCAGACCACAGTGCATTCAGCCCCAAAACTCCCAATGGAGATTTGAAGACATCTCAATGGTCCTCAGACTTTTCAGTCTAAGACACATCCCAGACAGACTCTCTCCCCTAAACCCAGAACACAGAACCTTCATGTCTGACCTTTTCCAACCAGTAACTAGTCTTGGTGAATGAGTGGTTGCAGAGTTGAAGCCCAGGATATGCTAGAACAGATAAAGGGTGTTAAATAAAGAGTTCCAATGATCAGGGAGATCTGGTGGCAGAGTGGCAAGAAGCTGCACTGCAATCCCAGAGGTACAAGGTTCAAATCTACCAGATGCTCTGAAGGAGGAGGGGCAATCTCTTCCTGTACCAGTTAGATCCAATTTGATGGTACACACTTAAAAGGTTCAAACGATCATGCAGATGGCAGTTTCTCTTCTCTACAAGTCACCCTCTCTAGTGTGTAATGGTAGAAAGGCCTTTTCCACTAGCCAGCTGTTCCGAGGTAGGTATGTTGTTATGTGCCCTCGAGTCACCTGCAACTCATAGTAACCCTAAGTACAAGAGCCCTAAACCCTGCTCTATCCCTTGCCAATCTTACTGTGTCCAACAAACCTATCCCCATTACCACAGTGACTGAATCAATCCATCTTGAGGGTCTTCCTCTCTTGCACTATCCCTCCACCCTCTCAAACATGATGCCCCTCTCCAAGGACTAATCCCACCTTGCAACATGTCCAAAGTATGTCAGATGAAACTTCAGAATCCTTGCCTCCAAGAAGCAGCCTGGCTTCACCCTCTCCAGGACAAACTTGTTTGTTCTCCTAGCAGTCCATGGTATATTCAATACTCTAGTACTAAAGCTGAAAGGCATCAATTCTCCTTTTATCATCCCTAGTCATTGTCCAGCTCTCTGATGCATAGCAAGTAATTGCAAAGACCATGGCCTGTATCACATGCACCTTAGTCTCCAGACGTACATCATTGCTCTTCAGTACCTCACCATGTGCTTACCAAGTTGTACCAAGAAATCTGGAGGAAAACCACCTGGCCAACTGAGTGAAAGAAATCTATATTTGTTCCCATTCCAAAGAAAGGTGATCTGACAGAATGTGGAAATACTCAAACAGTATCACTGATAGTATGCAAGCAAGATTCTTCTGAAGATTATCCAAAAATAACTGGAACAGCACATCAACAGAGAACTGCCTGAAGTGCACTTGGGATATTATAGCTAATGTCAGATGGATATTGGCTGTGTTTCATTGACCATGCATTTATTTAACTGTATGGATCACAACAAACTGTGGCTGACAGAGAAGAATGGAAATCCCAGAATACTTGATTGTGCTTATGTGAAACCTATACTTGGACCAGGAGGCAATTTTCAGAACCGAGCAAGGAAACACTGCAAGGTTCAAAATTGGGAAGGGTGTGCCTCAAGGATGTGTTCTATCTCCGTATCTTTTCAATCTATACGTGGAACAAGTTATCCAGGAGGCTGGTCTCTATGAAGAGAAGTGTGACATCAGGATTGGAGGTAGACTCATCAACAACAATCTGCGTTATGCAGAGGACACAACCCTGCTTGCTGAAACTGAGGACCTGATGCACTTGCTGCAGAAGGTCAAGGACTCTGCAGCCTTCAAAATGGACTGAAGCTCAACATCAAGAAAACAAAGATTCTCACCACTGGGTTGATTGGCAGCATTATGATAGATGGTAAAGAGATTGAGATTGTTGACAGCTTCAGTTTGCTTGGCTCTGTAATCAACACTCTTGG
>NW_006399794.1:16016767-16017707 GCF_000299155.1 Elephantulus edwardii
ATTAAATGTTCTGGGATTCCCATTCTTCTCAGAGTCAGCCACAGTTTGTTATGATCCACACAGTGAAATGCCTTTGCATAATCAATGAAACACAGTAGGTATACTAATCCCATATTCTAGTCTGTTGCCACTGACCACAACAGGATGGAAGTCGGGTGCTTTCCTAGCTTTTCATTTTCATTATTCTCTCTCCAAGCTACATATACATCCGATTTTACAGAAAAGTAGAACCAAAGGAAAACCACCTCTCCATCATGCAGTCGAGTTGGTGCCTTCCATTAGGTTTCCCAGGCTGTAAATCCTTACAGGAGCAGCCTGCCCATCTTTCTCTCTTGGAATGGCTGGTCGTTTCAAACTGCTGACTTTTTGCTAAGCAGAACTAAACCACCAGGCTTTAGGTTAACAGCACTACATTACATATTACACTATTAGGGCTCCCCAACGAAAGGAAATAAAGAGGAAAATGAAATTTATATGCAGTTTGTATACTTCAAGACTCTATATAAACTCCTTATCTTAATCTTCCCCACCTCTCCAAAACAGGTAGGTTATTGGTCTACTCAAATAAGTGACCCCATGTGGTCATTTATCTTCCTCCTCTATGCTTGGTTCTGCCTTTGCTGTCCTCCTCTACCCAAATCTCTCTATATTTTTGTCATGGTCTTTCCCCTTGTCCCAATGAACATAGAAGTACAAATGGATACTCAAATTACAGTCAGCTTTAAAATTTCCTCATCAGTAGGATTCCAGCATAAATTTTTAATTCTTCAATTTGTCTAGTAGACAACTTTTAAATTATAGCATGAAGACAGTTATTTTCATATACAACAGAGTCTAAACTAGAGGGCTACATCTGACGCAAACATTGGCCAGTATGTCTAAATTTTTTTAAATTTAAATTTATTATTAATTTCAGTAAAAATTTAGAAACTTTGGATTT
>NW_006399794.1:16018180-16030768 GCF_000299155.1 Elephantulus edwardii
CTTGGGTTGTTTCCAAGTCCTTGCTATTGTGAACAAAGCTGCAATAAACATGGGTGTGCATATATCTGCTTGGATGTCAGTTACGGTCTCTTTGGGGTATATTCCCAGTAGTGGAACTGCTGGGTCAAATGGTATCTCTATTGGCAACTTTTTGAGAAAGCGTCATACCGCCTTCCACAGTGGTTGCACCATAATGTCTAAAATTTTGAATGAAAATGTGGTATCACTCAAAGAGAAAAGACTGGTATGTAGTGGATAGTGGTGTGCAGTGTATAAAGACAAATAACAAAGTTCTGATGTGGGGCAACTGGAAATCTCACATACTACTGGTGTGAGTGTGAACTGGTGGTACAATGCTCTGGAAAACAAGATTTGTAAAGCATGCCTTCTGACACATACATCCCAGCCACACCGTACACTCAACAGAAATAAAACCTTATATATAACTGAATCTCACACAGAGGGCAGGGAGAGGTGTGAAAAGGCATTATTACACTCTAACTTTTCTGTAACTTATGCAAAACAGCGTAATTTTAAATATATGACAAGAGGCACGATTCCTAGAGTTGTTTATTGATATGTGCTGTCAAGTTGCCCACGACTCAAGAAGACCCTATGTACAACAGCTCTAAACCCTGTTCTATCCTGTGCCAATCTTATTGTCTCTGATACACCTACCCCATTACCTCAGATAAATGAATCAATCCATCTCATCGAGGGTATTCCTCTCTTGCCCTGTCCCTTCCACCCTCCCAAGCAGGATGTCCCTTTCCAAAGACTGGTCCCTCTTTGCAACATGCTCAGACAAAGCCACAGAATCCTTGCCTCCAAGGAGCATCCTGGTTTCACCCTCTCTAGGATAAACTTGTTGGTTCTTCTGGCAGTCCATGGTATATTTAACATTCTTCTCCAGTACACAGTTCAAAGGCATCAATTCTCTATTATCCCTAATCACTGTCCAGCTCTCTGATGCATAGCAAGCAACTGCAAAGACTATGGCCTACCTGTATCAGGCAAACCTTAGTCTCCAAACAGATGCCATTGCTCTTTGGTGCTCTGGAGAGGTCTCTGATAGCTGACTAAAACTTGTATCCATAATAAGCAAAGAACTTTTACAATTCAATTAAGAAAGAACAAGAAATCCAAATGATAGATGGGCAAATATAAAGACACCTCAGCAAAGGTGACACAGAGATGACAAGACTGGAATATTGCTCAACATCATTTGCCCTTGATGTTGTTAGGTATTGTTGAGTCAACTACTAAGAAAAACAGATTGGAACCTTGCCCTATCCTGCAACATCTCCACCATCTTTTACATGCCCAAGCTCATTATTACAATCACTGTTGTCTGTCCATCTCATTGAGTCTTCCTTTCTCTATTTGACCTCCAACTTTTACAGCATGATCTCTCTGTCCAAGCACTAGCCCTTCCTGACAAATTGCCTAAGGTAAGTGAGGTGAAATTTCACCATTCTTTTCTCTTAGGAACACCTTGGTTGCATGAAAACAAGAAACCACTACACTTACTAAAATCCTTGTTCCCCTCAAAAAACCCCCAACATTAGCAAATGTTGACAAAAGTCAGTGGCAAATAGGAACACAAATTTTCTTCCTCACTGCTGATGGGAATGCTAAATAATACAGCCACTTCAACAAGACAATTTGGTAAGTCTTTACAGAGTTAAACTGGGATGCTGTGATCAAGCACTCAAGCTCCTAGGTATCTAACACAAACTCCTACATAAAAACCTTTACATGAAAACCTTATATAATGATCTATCTTTATACTTGTTCTAATTGGAAGCAACCAAGAAGCCCTTCAAGAGAAGAATGGATAAACAAATCTGTGGTATAGTCATACCATGGAACATTTTTCAGCAGAAAGAATAATTATCAAGCCACACAAAACCATGAATGAACTGGAAAATGTATACTACTAAATGAAAGAAGTTTGAAAATACTGTGTGATCCCAAGTATATGACATTTCAGAAATGATACAGCTATAGAAAAAGTCACTTGATGGCTAATTATTTAACTACTAACAGGTTGGCAGTTCAAATCCATCTAGCAAAAGAAAGGTGCAGCATTTATTTTAAAAAAAATGATAGCCTTATGATTGTATGAAATGCAATGTTTATAAAATTTGTAAGCAAACCAAGATGACACATTACTTGCTGAAACTGAGGAAGGCCTGAATCATCTGCTGCACAGGGTCAATCAAGGATAGTAGTATGCAATATGGATTGAAGCTCAACATCAAAAAAATAAATATTCTCACTACTGGGCCATTTGGCAGCACCATGAAAGATGGAGAAGAGATTGAGATTGTTAACAATTTCAGTTTGCTTGGTTCCATAATCAACACTCTTGGCACCAGCAGTCAAAAAATCAAAAGATAACTGCATTAGGGAATTATCTGTTGTCAGAGTGTTGAAGAGCAATGAAGGCAGTCACTAGGGTGTGCCCGGCCCAGGCCAAGGTCTTCACAATTACTTACTATGCATCAAAGAGCAGGGCAATGTTCAGGGATGACAGAAGAATTGATGCCTTTGATTTGTGGTGCTGGGGAAGAGTACTGAACATACCACATACTGCCAAGAGAACTAACAAGTCTGCTTTGGAGAGGGTGAAACCAAGCTGTTCCTTGGAGGCAAGGATTTTTGAGACTCTGTCTCACATGCTTTGGTCAAATAGCCAGGAGGTGCCATTCTCTGGTGAAGGCTATCATCCTGACGGGTGAAGGGACAGCATAAGATAGGAAGGCCCTATATGAGATGGACTGACACAATAATTGGAATGAGGGAGGTGTGTCACAGACAGTACGACTGGCTCAGGATAGAGCAAGGTTCAGAGCTATTGTACTTAGGGTTGCTGAGTTGTAAGCAATTTGACAGCACATAACAGCAATATAAAATAAAGCCTTGAAAATACTATTAAGTGCATTTCCATTCTGGCTGCCATGGATTAGAACAGAACCATCAGCTATTTTTTGGGTTCATTGTTATGTGCTATCAAGCTGGAACTGTCTAGTGGGTTTTCAGAGGCACGGGAGAAGACCGCCCATCTTTCTCCCATGTAGTAGCTGGTAGACTTGAACTGTTTGTTTACCTCTGAGTTGGCAGTGAAACTCCTTATTCACTAGGCTGCCAGAGCTCCTTTGTTTATAGATAGTAAAGATCAGTGGTAGCTAAAAGTTTATAAGAAGTGCATAACGCAGATTGTTCCTCCAATCCTGATGCCACATTTCTCCTCAGAGAGCCCAGCCACTCGGATAACCTGTTCTGCAAAAAGACTGAAAAGGTACGGAGACAGGATACAGCCCTGGCATACACCTTTTCCAATTTTGAACCATGCAGTGTTTCCTTGCTCTGTTCTGATGACTGCCTCCAGCACTTACAAAATAAAATAAATAACTGAACAGGAAAAGAAGAGAAAAACCTCCCTTGTGGAATTCTAAATAGTTGACATAGATTCTCCACTCCCAAGGACAGGGAACATAAATCCCTACCCAATTAATTTGGGCTGCATACAGTGACATCCTTTTGAAGAGTACAACATGGAAAGTGGTGAGAAATAGTAACTTCACAGTTGGCAAAAAACAAAGAGTCATAAATCAGGTTGGCAGTATAAACCCTTGATATGCTGTGAGGAAAATTATACTTACCACTGAGGTCTTCAATCTTAAAAATATGTAACTCAAAAAAAAAAAAAAGTAACTCAAGTCCAATCATGAGAAAGATATCAAATAAATTCCAATAGCAAGACATTCTACAAAACACTGGACCAGTATTCCTCAAAACTGCCAAGACCATTAAAAATAAAGTGAGAAACTGGTGGCCAAAAAGAGCCTGGAGAGACAGTGAATAAATGTTAGGTGGAATTCTGGATGGTATCTGGGATAAAAACCAAAAAGAACATCTTAATAAAGCAGTGATTTTAGTAAGTGTATCAATGTTGGTTAATTGTAACAAAGGTTAAGTAATAGAAACTGAATTTGGAGTATATGAGAATTCTTTGTATTGTGATCTCAATTTTTCTCTAAATTTCAAACAATCTTAAAGTTTCATAAAAAAACAGAGCTACCTATAAGCCAGCAAGTCCACTCATAAAAACCTATATATGCCAAAAAATGTGTCCACAAATGTTCATAGCAGAGTAATTTATAACATCCAAAGTGAAAATAAATTTAAATGTCCTTCAACTAATGGATAAAATATATTTTCATACAAGAGACATAGATTTTAGGCCTGTCTTCCAAGGAACTTGGGGTGGGTAGGTTTTAACTGCCAACCTCTTTGTTTATTTTGTTAACTAGGAACTCCACCAAATTGTACCTTTCGTCAAGGCTGTATCTGTAAGTCTAAGCAGCTCTTATAGGAGCCAGCCTCCAAGGGTTCCTAGACTATATCCCAAACAAAACCAGACCAGGCTCCCTGCTATTATGTCGATTCTGAGAACTGCCCCATATGGTTTCTAAGGCTGTAAAATGGAAACAGACTGCCACATTTTTTTTCTTTCAGAGTAGCTGGGAGGCTTGAAACACTCACCTTTTGGTTAGGAGCTGAGTATATGTTTAAACACTATACCACGAAAGATCCCAGGTAACAGCCTACTAAGCCTGAAAGGTGAAAGGTGGAAATACCTAATGCAGGCCACTGTAGATAATTTTTATGAAGTTTTCATGTTTACGTATCAAGGCCTTTCATTGGCCTGTGGTTCCCTATATGAGAAGTCTAGCCTGTGGTCACCATTTCCACATCAAAGCGATCAGCTATGATTGTCTCCAGACAGAGATTAGGACTGTTTTTGGACAAAGTTTTAAGAGTAAGTATTTCAGGCTTTGAAGCTTATCTTAACTACTCAACTTTCCATTGGTAATGAAAAAGTATGGCTGTTTCTCTGCAAACGCTGATTTAAGTACAGGTAACAGGCTGAATGACCATGGTTTGCCAAGTGTGTGTGTCCCAAAGCAAAACTAGGGCTCTGAGTGAGATGGGAAAAGTAGAACTAAAATTACTTTCCTTAATATATCCTATTACTACCTCCATTAACACAAAGTACAGCGTACAGCCATCCTCTCCTTCCTCCAGTCGTTGAAAATTGTCTTCTGACTCCCTAGGGGTTTCTCCTGTTGTTCCCTCAAAACACCTTTTAAGAGAGGTAGTGATACGTATTCCATTTCCCCTTTACACGTCGTTTAGAAAGGCAGCAAGAAGCACATGCCAATTCATCAGTTTGGCAGGAATGGGAAATCAAGTCAACAACTGTTTTCCTATGTGTTTTATTTATTTTGGCAGCAAAATGGTGTTTATTTAAAAAAAAAAAGGTGGTCTATGAGCTTCTGTTAGAAGAACCCAGACAAATGCCAATACTAAAAAGTGTTTAACTGGCTATATTCTTAAAGACACATTAAAAGAACAAAATGCAGTGCTGTAATTTAGGAAGACAATAATCCCCCAGTCAGAAATCACAACTTTTCCAAATAAAGAATATGACCCATCTACCATATTGAATTGATATTTATTTTAGGGCATGCCATGTCAAAATAAAACAAGAGTCAACCCTTACCTTTAACAATAATATTGCATTATAAAAGCACTTTACAACTCCATTTTGTCTTTGAGCATAAGTTATTGGTATGTGGCCTAATGATTATCTGAAAGCATTTCTCTAGTCAGATCAATAACCAAGTGCTCTCTGAATATTACAAGGTGACAGTAAGTGGGAAGTGGAGGAGCAAGAAGAAAAGAGAAGGGAATAGGGTTCCCCATTAAAGTGTTTTGTGGCAATGAGGGTATGAGGAAGTATGAAGATATTTTTGTTGTCTTTTCACCTTTATACTGTGTTAAGTAATGCTTACAACATAAATTTAGCAGGGTTTTCCTGAGCAGCAACTCAGAAATTCTTTTCCTGCAAACAATGTATTTACAAATGTGTTTATTAACTTACACAGCAATCTCACAATAACTAGTAAAGGTTAAAAGGGTGCACTCCTAGTATAGGTGTTTGCAGTGTTTTAAGGGAAATACATATTGCCATGGTGATCAAGCTTTAAATATTTAACAAAAAAGTCCAAAATCTGAAAAGTAGTTTTTTAAAAAGGCAAAGAAATAAATATGACCAAAGAAAAAAAAAGATTAATTGTAGCTTAGATATAAAACTAAATCACCAGTTAATTGACCAAACTATACAGATCTAATGAAAAGCAAAGCTAGCCTGAGCAACCCAACATTTTTTAAAGAATAAGCTAAAAATAAGGCATAAGTCTGCATAATGTTTAATTTTATTAACATTCACTCCTTCCCCTCTTCTATGTATACTTTATCAGATCTACCTATAGGGGCTTGTAAGAAAACTGTTTCTTTCAATTTGACCTCAGATGTCCTGAGTAAAGTATATGCAATTATGTTTAAGGTACTTTTAATGCTAAACTTTAGTAATCTTTGTTAGGAATCATTATAGTAGTTGACTGTGGTGCCAAATTAAAATTCTTCCACTAGTTCTTCGTAAGTAAATTTGAACTTAGTAGTGTTTTGCCTACACTGCATTTTTCAAAAACAAAGAGAACCCAAGAGAAATCTATTGCTTTAAAACATTTTTCTAACAAATAGACAAAATCTAACTTGACAATTTAAAAATCCTGGGAGAAACAGTTCATTAGAACTTTGTAATTATTACAGTAAAGAATTAAATATTAAAAAAAACCCCCTATTTTGAAACGTTTGCTCATGTTGCTCTCCCAGAGTCTAATAAAGCACATGTGAAAGGGTTATTTCTTTTGGTCAGAAATACATTTTATATTCCTCTACTTGTAAGTATTCAGTATATTTATTACAACTCATTTTGAATATGCATCAGAACCATTTTCTTATTCAAGCACTGCCTATCATGATAGCTGAGTCTTGCCCTCGGAGGGGGTCTAAGTAGTATCTATCAGTGCTCAAGAATTATTTTGGACATTTTGGCTCAAAAGGCCTACAGAAAGTTATTTTCCTAAAGTTGAAGGATAATTCCAATGGGCTTGGTCTTACTGCCGCTGTCACCTCTTGTTTGTTTTGAGGAAGTAAGGGTGGAACAAGGACTTGGAAATGGGAGAGGTGAGCGAAGTGGGGTGAGATCAAGCAGGAAGGCAAGTACTGCTATTAACATATTGCTCCTTAACCAAGCCACATCATAGTTTGAGATTCCCATTAATTTTTAAGTACATTATCATAACATTTAAAAAGGGAAAAAAATGTTAAGAAAATGTATCTAATTTTTAAAGTTATCACTGGAATATGCTGAAATCTTTTGGCTTTTTGTAAAATACAAATAATGAAGACACTGACTTTTTTGTGCTTGTGAAGCTAATAGATCATCTCCACGAGACAGGCAGCAATGATGAATTGCAATACGTTATTACTGAGGGGAAAAGGTTCAAGCCAATATTCACACTGCAGTCAATGAAGAGTAAGGGGTCAAAGCAGTGAGCTTCTGGAGAAGGGCTGAGGACGCCATGGGAGATTAACAGGAGCAGCCTCCTTCACTGACTGGTTGCTCCTGAGGCTTTTCCAGTTTTATGTCAATCACTGAAACAAAAGTTAAGGACTCATAAAATAAAAGCACAATTCTGCTGAACACAGTATGGCCCTCTCTGGAAATCTCCTTCTATTCCTATCTAGAGCCTACCCAGTTACTACTTCCCATACTGCTATCTTGCCATATGAAGATAGGGAATAAACTTGCTTATATTTAATACATGTAGCAAGGTTCAAACCCTACTCATCAGAATCTCTCCTCTCCTAAGGAAGTCATTCGTAACATTTCTTGTAGGATCATCTACGACAAAAATCTGAGAACAGTCTAACAGAGAGTTCCAACAGCAAAGAGAGCATTTAATAAATTCTGGGACTCTGGCTGAGCAGAATATCATTAAAAAGTGAGAAAAGCTTTTAAAACAGGAAACATTTAGAAAGTGAGAAGACTGAATATAAAATGCTAGGAACTCTATGGCTTTATAAAAATGCCTGCATTTAGAAAAACACTATGAAGTAATATACAACAAAATAAACAATGAAACCATCAAAATTCAAAATCCTTTGAACAAAGTGAAATTAGATATACAACTAAGCATGTTGTATTTCTCAAAGCAGAGGTTATGATTAAATTCCATATGGACTTTTTTTATACCAATGCTAAGGAAAAACACAAAAAGAGACAGAAGGAGGGGTGGGAGATTTAAAATTAAAGAGACTGAGATTCTGAGTTTCCTGTTCATTAAAAAAAAAAAGCAAACAAAAAAAATCCTCTCAATGACTGACTAAACTGAGTTGTTAACGACTCATAGCAACCCTATGTACAACTGCAGTGAGTAGCAGTCTGCAAAAGGTGTACTTGGATAACTGTACAAAAAAACCTCTGAGCTTCTATGCCCCTGGGCCATTAATTCCTTGGTTTTCAAATTCTTGGCAAACCATGTGAGGCTCTAAAGACAAGCTTTAAAAATCCACTTTTCTGATAAAACAAAAAGGATACTGTCTTCTCTGCTTCTGTCCTGTGTACTTTCCATTCCAGGTAATGCTGCTGCAACACGTCGGAAGAGCTGAGACGATAACAGGGAAGGAAAATTTAGCAAATGGTAACAAGTAAAGGTGGATAAAAGATAGGCTCTCCAGTCAGACCTTTCACAAATATATTATAATGTCTTTTAATTCTAGTAATTAATATTATAGTAATAGTAGTATTTTATATACATAGAGGTTTATTTCTAACCAGTGAGATGAAACATGGCTAGGATATAAGCAGCAAACTTGGTCTCTGCAGCATAAAACCAAAAATAGTATTGGAACCTAGAAAAAGGACAGAGTACTCACTTCTTAAAACTGAATAGAGATATTTCCACCTTTCACAAGTGGTTAGGTTCTAGAGTCAATATAGAGAGTAAGTCAATTAGGTAAAAATATAAAAATTAACAAAAAAATCCCCAAACTCTCAAACTCACTGCCTTGGAGTCAGTTCCAGCAGATTTCTAAGATTATAAATTATAATGAGAAGAGATTGCTCAACATTCCCTGCAGAGCAACTGGTGGAGTTGAACTTTGGGGGACACATAGCTTTAGGGTTAGTGGTGGAACCAACACCAGATTTTATCACCAGAGCTGCTTAGGTCAAAATTACTCTTGATAATTCCTTAGGGAAGTAAAATGTTAGAGATTAACACACCATCTTTCCAGTCCAACAGACTGCATTTCCTCTAACACTGGAATGTGCACGAATGGAAGTGGTTGGCTTATTCTGAAGATATGATGTTACAAAAACTATCTCCAACCAGACAATCACCTCAAGTTTGATACTTACTCTAAGAGGCATATGGAAATAGAAATCAACAGAAGGAAAAACAGAATTAATAAGTAAGATTATATTTAATTTATCTAACAGCTGATACATCGAAGAAAGATGGTCAGTCTCCTCCTGTGTGATTTACTGCCCCTGAAAACCAACTATGGAAGGTCAACTATGAGTTGGTTCTAATTAACAGTACACAGCAACCACCATCACCTTGGAGTTAGGGTTAGGGTTTGCAACTCCTTATCCACTAGGTACAAGAGCTCCCTAACTAGCTCACATCCTTAACAAATTTCTGTAACAAAAAGTCAGATAAAGCTATCCAGTATTTTAACCTAGAACAAACATAGCATACGAGACAACTTAGACTATTTCAATTCTTTAACTGTCTGTGACTCCTATGGGCTATTATTTATCATGTACTAAATTTCAAGGGAAACTCTGGTGGCTTAGTAACAGTTGCACTGAGAACCAACCTAAAAGCATGTGGTTCAAATCCACCAGAGGTTCCATAGGAGAAATGATGGGCAATCTTCTCCCATGTGATTTACTGCTGACGGTCAGTTACGAGTTGATTCTGACTCAATGAGTCCGACTCTAAGGTATAACAACAACTAAGTTCCATAACACTCTTAGATTTCAAGAGATAATTACAAAAGAATGTTGTAAATTCTGAGTCCCTTATCAGCCTGGAGGTAGTATGAGATGTATGGAAATGTATGAGAAAGTGTCTCTAAAAATGTGCCATCAAAACTCAATTTTTTAAAACGCATATTATTTTAAAAAGAAAATCCTTTGTTGATTGTCTATGAAAGGAAAAAATTATTAGTCTGCCTAAAACAACTACTCTTTATAATACATAACTAAAGAATCATACAGGTGAGTTTTTGGCTGTATTGTAAAAGAGCTAGATAATATGGGATATCTCCATTATTTTCTTCTCCCTCTATTCCTTTTATATAAACACTGTGACTTATCAACAATTTATTAAGAAACTGAAAAAAGTTATCAATGTACTTTGGTGGGGTTTTTCCTATACTGGTTTATTTACAAAGTTCATATACATTGTTTTTCATACCAGATATTTCCATTTGCTTCACCCACCTCTCCCTCAGCTCACCAATATTAATGTATTTTTAAAACAAAACAAAACAAAGCATCATTCTTTACAGCAAATATGGACTTTATTTCACCAAAGTATTATGAAAGTATAAAATAAAAAAGCTCTCTAGATCTGAACTACCAGAAACAGCCTTTGGTTAGCAGAGCAACTCCCCATGAATTAGGTAGGATACTAGAACTCCCTGAAATAAGAAAATGTTATCTTTTAATCAATATTACTAGATTGAGTGAAAACATGGTGACCCCTCACTTTGCAGCTATAATGATAGTTATCCTAGGTGTAATATCAGCAATTTGGCAAAACTATTTTCTCCTCCTAAAAATTATGATACAAAAACAACAACAAAAAAGCAATGCTACAGTTTGTTTTCACAGTTTCAAAATAGTTGCTAATTGATAAAGTGTGCTGTTACTAATGAGAAGAAAATGAAGAAAAAGAGCTTCAATTTTGTAGCATGTTTTTATAATCTAATAATAACCCACACTGAAAGCACACTTACCTGCTTTACATTGTATCCTGCTTTTGCACTAGTTTCAATGAACATAACATTCAGCTCTTTGGCTTTCCTTTCTCCTTCCTCAATTGACACTTGCCTACAGAAAATGAAAAACAGAGAAATTCCTTTTATGAAATACAGTTTTATAAATACTATAAACAAAGTTCTAATAGTAATTCTTCTTGAATTGGTATTGATTACTTAGGCAAATCTGTTTTTTTTTCTTCAATACTGGATCATGAGCATTTACCTTGTGATGTGACACAAAGCTCTTATTTGCTACTATAAATTATACACAAAACTATGGATAAATTATGTATCCATTCCTAAACTATCAAAAACATTGTTCTCAAATTTTACATGGAAAAACTTGCTATAAAAACATGTTTGTGACTAACATTTTGTGCTTTATGGATCATTTCCTTAGGTTTGACTTCCTGGGGTTCTTTAAGTAGAACGTTTGAGTCAAAAGATTTAGGTATTTAAAAAAAAAAAAAAGATTTAGGTATTTTAAAGCCTCTTAGTACACATAGCATCTTCCAATACATTCTAATTAGCAATGTTTTTCCAACTGTAAACTCATGAAGTGCAATACTATCTTGGTATTTTTAGTGTCTAGCTAGCCCATGGGTATTCTACATATATGAATATTCTAATTAAATCTATACTATTAGCTGACAAATTTTGTGTCTTACAATAATGGAAGAAAAAATAAGGGAAGAAAATTTCCAGAAGCTCCCACATCTATCCAACTTCCTCCCCACAGGTGTACCCATTCATTCCATCTCTTCTTCTCGTTGTTGTTGTTTGTTGTTGAGTCAAAACTGACCTTAGAGTTGAATTTCCAGTGGATTTTCAGAGGTAGTAAATCACACAGGAGATTACTCATACTTCTCCCACAGAACAACTGGTGGAGTTGAACTACCTTTGGGATTGTATCACAGCCTCTTACACTAGGCCACCAGATTCATACTCATAAACCTTCTATTAGATCCCATTTGCCTCATCTCTAGAAGGAATTATCCTAGAAATTTTCCCCTCTTAAAAAAAAAAGGACATTCTCTTACATAACACTCCAACTCCAAACATTTTTATTACTATTGTTTTAGCCTCTCTCTGTAATGTGTATGTGTGTATAAAGGTAAAGCTCATAGATCTATTTTTTTCCTTGAAAATTGTTATTCTGTAACCTTTATTTTAAATCCTTTAGTAGTCCAAACTCTATAAAAATACATTTTTCTCACAAAGCAACAGCATGCTTATTAAAATCCAGTAATCAATATAGGTATTTTACTATTATAGAATCAAAAATTTTATTCAGGTTTCATCACTAAGGAGAAATGGTATTTAGAGATGATGTGCTTCTCGGTTGTATTCTTTCATCAGACTTAGTTAATCTCTCTGCTGAGCAAATAATCCAAGAAGCTGGACAATATAAAGGAAAATGTTGCAATATTAGAATTAAAAAAAATAACCAACTTGTGATATGAAGATGACACAATCTTGTTTGATGAATGTGGAGAAGATTTGAAGTACCTACTGCTCAAGAGCAACGGTGTCTCTCTGGAGACTAAGGTGTGCCTGATACAGGCCATGGTTTTTGCAATCACTTGTTATGCATCAGAGAGTTGGACAATGACT
>NW_006399794.1:16031078-16033654 GCF_000299155.1 Elephantulus edwardii
TAACAACAACAACAACAACTGCTTCAGTAAGAACCATATAACACTGAGAAAAAAAATTATCACAACTGCGACAATGGTCCATGTCTTGATAAAAAGAGGACTGATGTTGTTAAAGACTTAATTTTACTTGATTTACAATCACCATCCATGTGGAAGCAGTAGTCAAGAAATCAAATGATGTAACGTACTACACAAGTCTGCTTTGAAGTCTAAGGTATACTTGATTAAAGTCTTATAAGTTCAATTACCTTATATGGATGTGCCTTCAATATGGATTATCTCATTGTCCAACATTCGGATGCACAGGAAGTAAATGAAAACATCATGACTTGGATGAGGCTCAACTTAGTCTTTAGATTAATCCTCACCCTTCAGCACTTTGCAGAGGTCCTTGACAGCAGAATTCTCCAATGCAAAGTGTCTTGATTTCCTGACTGTTGTTACCACAGGTGTTGACTATGGTTCCATGTCAAATGGAATCCATGACAACTTCTATCTTTTCTCCATTTATCATGTTGCCTATTGATCAAGCAGTGAGGGTTTTTATTTTCTTGATGCTGAGATGTAATCCATAAAGAAGACTATAATCTTTGATCTTCTGAAGCAAGTTTTTAAAAACTTCTTCAGCTTTAGTAAGGTTGTGTTATCTGCGTAATGCAGGCTGGGGATGACTCTTCCTTCAATCTCGATGCCACATTCTTCTTATAGTCCAGATTCAAGAATGATTTGCTCAGTATACAGATTGAACAGGTACAGAGAAAGGATAGAACCTTAATGCATCTTTCTTTATTTTAAACCATATAGTATTCCCTTGTTCTGTTTGGTCTATGAATACGTTTCTTATGAACACAATTAAGTTCAATTTATAGTAACCCTCTTAATTTTCTGTGGTTGCATGTAAATCTTTTCAGGAGGAAACAATCCCTTTCTCCCACAATGGGGTTCGTGGATTCAAACTGCTTGGCATTAACAGTTCAACATGAACATGAAAAACTAGAGTTCCTTCCATAGTATTTTATCATTTTAATGTCAATTGTTTCTCATGTTAAGACCACTCATTTCACTTATTTGTATTCTATCACCTCCTTTTTCGACTTTAATTTGACCAGTACTTCCTTGATTTGGGGGAGCTTTCGTGACTTAGTCCGCAGGGTTTCACTGCTAATGCAAAGGTCAAAGTTCAAGACCACTAGAGGTTCTATTTTAATTTATAGCCACTGAAAAGCCACTGGAGTCAGGTATGAGTTGTTTGTGGTTTGCGGGCAGTATGAGAAAGAAAATTTTAATCAGAGTGCTGTAATTAGAAAATATAATGTAGATGTTATTTTAAAAGGAAGTAATATAAGTGGGTGAAAATGTGCAACAATGAATAAAAAACTGGGAAGGGGGAGGCAACATAAATAGAAAAAAAAATTAACTGATGCTTGCTTTGTGTCCTAACATCTAGTCTACTCTAGAGAATGGTCTACAAATTCTGGAAAGAAACACGTATTATGCTGTTTATGTCAACTTAGTTGATTAAATGGTTGGGATCTTCTGTAATCCCCCCTCTGATTCTGTCCTTCATTAAAAGTGATGTATCAAAGTCATCTACTATTATTGACTGGATTCACTATCAACACTTATGGTAGCAACAGTCAAGACATCAAAAGGTTTATTTGCTGTTTAAAGAGCTAAAGAGCAAGAATATAAATTTAAAGGTGCTCCTGATCTTGTTTTCCTGTATATTTTAAAGTTGTGCAATGAATTGATACTTTTGAACTGTAGTGCTAGAGAAGAGTACTGAATATTTCATGAACTTCCAAAAGAACAAACAAGTATGTCTTGGTGGAAATACAATTAGAGTGCTCCTTGGAGACAAGGATAGTGAAACTTTGTCTCAAATACTTCAAATACTTTGGGCATGTTGTCATGAAGGGCAAGTTCTTGGAAAAGATATCATTCTGGGAAGGTAGAGGGGTTAGAAAAAGGGAGGAAGGCACTCAAGAAGATAAAAAGGGACAATAACAATGGGTTTTAAGGACAGCGGAGATTATAAAGATGGCAGAGGATACAGCAAGGTTCACTTATGTTGTTTATAGCATTGCTATGAATTATAGTAGACTCCTCAGCATCTCACAGTAACAGTAATTATGGATTAGCTGTTTTCAATTGTTTTTCCATCACATTTATTTTAGTGCTCTTTCCTAGTACATAATACCATTCCTTGTCTCTTAAAAAGATTTTTGCTTTACAGTCCATTTGAGAGGTTAGTAATGCTATCCCTTTTTTTATTGGCATCTGCTTGGAATTTTTCTCACCTTTTGATTATTTTTCTTAAAATGTGTCTCTCATAGGCAGAAGATTGATGAGTCATGTTCTGCCACCACTGGTGTATTTAAGCCATTTATACTCAGGATTGGTGGAAGATCTATTAACAATCTGCTTTATGCAGATGATACAACCCTGCCTGCTGAAAATGAGGAGGACCTAATGCACTTGGTGCAGAGTGTCAAGGACTGCAGCCTTCAGTATGGACTGAGGCTCAATGTCAAGAAGACAAAGATTCTCACCACTGGACCAATTGGTAGCATCAG
>NW_006399794.1:16033754-16050495 GCF_000299155.1 Elephantulus edwardii
TAACAACAACAACAACAACTGCTTCAGTAAGAACCATATAACACTGAGAAAAAAAATTATCACAACTGCGACAATGGTCCATGTCTTGATAAAAAGAGGACTGATGTTGTTAAAGACTTAATTTTACTTGATTTACAATCACCATCCATGTGGAAGCAGTAGTCAAGAAATCAAATGATGTAACGTACTACACAAGTCTGCTTTGAAGTCTAAGGTATACTTGATTAAAGTCTTATAAGTTCAATTACCTTATATGGATGTGCCTTCAATATGGATTATCTCATTGTCCAACATTCGGATGCACAGGAAGTAAATGAAAACATCATGACTTGGATGAGGCTCAACTTAGTCTTTAGATTAATCCTCACCCTTCAGCACTTTGCAGAGGTCCTTGACAGCAGAATTCTCCAATGCAAAGTGTCTTGATTTCCTGACTGTTGTTACCACAGGTGTTGACTATGGTTCCATGTCAAATGGAATCCATGACAACTTCTATCTTTTCTCCATTTATCATGTTGCCTATTGATCAAGCAGTGAGGGTTTTTATTTTCTTGATGCTGAGATGTAATCCATAAAGAAGACTATAATCTTTGATCTTCTGAAGCAAGTTTTTAAAAACTTCTTCAGCTTTAGTAAGGTTGTGTTATCTGCGTAATGCAGGCTGGGGATGACAACATACTCAGTGCTTTATTTTAAAATATGTACGTATTTACTGCTGTCATTTTGTTGTGCTCTGTATGTATATATGTAGTGCTGATTTGTCCTATGTTATTTTGTGTTGAGTTCTTTGCTATGGACTTTCTTTTAATTAAGTGCTCAATGAGTTGTTATTATTTTCTTCTTTTTTAAAACCTTGAACCACAATCCCAGAGGTGTGTGGTTCAAATCCACCAGATGTTCTGCTGAAGAAGGAGGAACAATGGCCTCCTGTACCAGTCAGATCCAATTTGACGGTACACACATTAAAAAAACAAAAACAAAACAACCTTGAACGAGAATTTAATCAATAAACCTAGAATCATTCTTTCAATATTGGTATTTTACCGGTTGTTTTAAGGGACATTGCAAATTGTGAACAACCTGTACACAATTCTTACTGTATGTACTACCAAAAATCTAAAAATGCTATGTTATAATTTTCTAAATTCCGGTGACTTTCCAGCTTTAAAAATTGAGCAAAATTTTCATTAGGAGGAAAGTAAGTACTAAGTAAATCAAGTAAGTATCTTGATTTGTTGATAAAATTGTTACACCATTTGTTGTTAGGTGTCAAGATGAGTATGACCCATAGTGACCCTATGAACAACAGATCTGAACGCTGTCCTATCCTGTCCCAATTTTATGATCAAAGATACACTTGAGGCCATCGCTGCAGTCACTGTATCAATCCACCTGGTTGAGGGTCTTCTACTCCTTCACCATCCATCCACGTTTCCAAGCATGATGTCCCTCTCCGAGGACTAGCTTAGCAACAAGAAGGACTAGCTGTACCTTCTCCAAGACATATCTGTTCTGTTCTTTTGGCAGTTCATGGGATATTCAGTATTCTCCTCCAACACCACAACTCAAAGGCATCAATAATTCTGTCATCTTTATTCACTGTCTAACTCTGAGATGCATAGCATATGACTAAAAAGACCACAGTCTGAATCAGGTGCACCTTAGTCCCCAAATTGACATCACTGTTCCTCAAGAATTTAGAGAAGTTCCTGACTTTACAGACTGTCCCAATGTCAATTGTCTCCTGATCTCCTGACAGCTGGAACCAAGGGTTTGGATTACTTGGATAGTGGATCCATGTAAGATGAAGTTGTAGTGAATTTTACTCTTTCTCTATCATGATGTTGTATCGTTGTTAGGTGCCACTGAGTTGCCGGTGACTTATAGCAACCCTGTGTACAATAGCTCTGAAGCCAGCCCTGTCCTTAGGCAGTCTCAGTCTCATAGACTCTGACATACCTACTCCCATTGCCCCAACTACTCTATTAATCAATCACTTTCATCTGAGATCTTCCTCTCCTGCGCCATCCCTCCACCCTTCCAAGAATGATGTCCTTCTCCAAGGACTGGTCCCTCCTGGCCATGTGCCCAAAGCATGTAAGACAGAGCTTCAAAATCCTTGCCTCCAAGGAGAAATTTGGTTTCACCTTCTTTAAGACAGACCTATTTGTTTTCTTGGTAGTCCATGGTAAGTTCAAGGCTCTTCTCCAGCATCACAACTCAAAGGAATAGATTCTTCTTCTGTCATCCTTAGTCACTGTGCTCTCTGATGCACAGCAAGTAATTGAACCAGGTGCACCTTAGTATCCAGGATGACATCACTGCTCTTCAGCACTTTGGAGAGATTCATGAAAGCAGTTCCCCCCCCCCCCAATACAATTCCTCTTTTGATTTCCTTACTGCTGGTACAAAGAGTGCTGACTGTGGAGCCAAACAAGCTGTATTTGTTAATAACCTCAATCTCTTCTCTAGCTGTCATGTGCTGCCAATTGGTCCAGTGGTGAGAATCTTTGACACTCAGATGTTGAGCTTCAATTCATATTGAAGGCTGTAGTCCTTGACCCTCTGTAGTAAGCACTTCAGGTCTTCCTCAGTTTCAGCAAGCAAAGTTGTTTCACCTGCATAATGCAGGTTATTGATGAGTCAGTCTTCCTCCAATCCTGATGTCACATTCCTCTTCATAAAGCTCAGCTTCCCGAATGATCTGTTCTGTGTATAGATTGAAAAGGTATGGCAATACTATGCAATGTTTCTTTGTTCTGTTCTAAGGGCTGTTTTCCTGTACGAGTATAGGTTTTACCTGAGCACAATTAAGTGTTCTGGGATTCCCATTCTCTTCAAAGTTATATCATTAAGTCCCACTAATCCACAATTAATTATCACACATATTAAACACTCAAATTTGCAATGGTTCACAGCACATAACAAAGTTATTAAGAAAACTGGACTACCATGATCAAAGGTGTTACAGAATCCACACAATTCTGACAAGGAGAAAGCCATGAGGAGGGAATAGTTATCGTTAAGAAAAAATTTTACTAAAAAAATGTTCTAATTTAAGTATCTAAAAAACACGGGAAACAGACTTAATTTACAATTACAATGTTCCAGTCATAAATGCAGAACTATGATTCCAAATTGTCACTGAGAATGCTTTGTATTATAGGATATAAAAACTATCCTCCTCCTTCATTGACACCCAAAACAGGCAAAGCCCATCCCCAAATTTTAACAACACACATTACCCCATGCAATTTTACTGCCTCTGAAAACGTGTTAGAGGGTCAGGTACAGGTTGGCTCTGAAACAACAGCACACAACCACTACCACCCCCCCAAAATAAAAGACCAGTAGACCATCTTACCTCTTGAAAAAAGTATTTACACTTAAAAAATGGGATAAAGTAGGATTTCCTTCTTGAAAATGTTTCTAGAGCTACTAAAAACTTTATATTTGTTAAATAGCTGATAAAAATATCTCTCTGGATTGTACAAGGGAGATACAGGGACCACTAATAAGACACAGGAGATAAATATCAACCAGACTTCTTTCTCTCTTGCTTCTTAAGAGGCTATATTCCCTTTGTTTTTAATTTTTCTGTTTTCTGTTAAGTTTGCTTTCCTTTTGCTTCCCTTTTCCCTTTTACTTTTTGTCAGACTTCTCCTTTCCTGTTGCCTTTGTGAGTTTTGCTTCCACTTTTGCAGGCAGTTTAGCTGACAGCCTTGCTGACCGCCTGGGCTCATCCTATACGGGCCCTTTGATCAGATGAACTGACCTTCCTCTTGGGCATCTTGGTGGCACGGAAGGCACAAGCTCGGTGCCTGTGGGCATGACACTAATGAAGCTAGGATGCCCGGCCACTGCCTCTCCACCTGCTGGTAGAGATGAAGGTTATTCTCTTCTTTTTTTTAATTGAAGTTCGTTAATATTCTTTTGGGGTTATCCTGAAATTTACTTTCTTCTTTCTAAGACTAAACAGTCTAGTGTATCTTTTATTTTTAAAATTTTTGTTCTATATTGACACTGCTTTAACAGCTTTTAGATATTCCAGTTCTGTAATTACACTGTTTATTTCTTCTTTTTTGCTTTGAAGTTTTCATTGTTTATAGATTGCTATCTCTAGTTCTCTGTTTACTGAAAAAGGGAATAGACAGCTTTATTTCATTTTGAAGACTCTTTGAATCAGGTGTTATGAGATGTCCTTGATTTCAAGGTGTCTGATATCATTGGTACTTAGTCCAAAGGATGCTTTTAAGTGCTTTTTATAAGGTTGGTCATGCTTTTACAATCATTCTTTTTAAATACAAATTTCTTTCTTTTGTGGAAATGGAAATGTCACCAAGTTATTGAGAGAGTCACTGTGTCAAACCGTCTAACTGAGGATCTTCTCATTTACCATACCTTCACCTTTCCAAGAATGATGTTGTTCTCCAAAGAATAGCCTTTCCAAGCAATGGGCTCAATGTGGCAGAGATTGTGACACTGGCACAGGATCAGGGTTGTGGAGTTGTACTTGACTCAACGGCATCTAACAACAACATCCGAGAGACAAGTTTGCTAGATAAATTTTTGGTTAGCTACCTTTCTCAGTGAAGGAGGGGAAGACTCAATAAAATGGATTAACACAGTGACTGCATAGATGGGCTTAAGCACAGTGGAGAGTGATATTGGCACAAGACTAAACATAGTTTCATTCTATTATATATAGGGTCACTAATAAGAGAACTGACTCTAGCACTTAGCAACAACTCTCTGCTCTAGCAGCAGGACCTGGCATACTGAACAATAATTAATATTTCTTGAACAAATGACTATTAAATAGTAAATCTACGGCTTGGAAGCAGGAGTGGCATCTACTTCAGTAAACAGCTTGCCTCCGGAAACCCTATGAACCTGGAACAAGGATGAAAGTCACGCAAGTATCGAGGACTTTCGTTCATAGTCTCCTATGACTCAACGGCACTTAACAACAACAAAAACGTGAAGGCTTCTAGGCAGAACTGATTTTGGAGTCCTGAACATATTCAGTAGGATAATGGTAAGTAGTTGCCATCAAGCTGACTAAATCACAATGGCCTAAGAGGTGTGTCAGAGTAGAACTAAAGCTCTACAGGGTTTTCAATGGCTTTTTTCAAAAGTATATTGCCAAACAGAGATACTTCTAAGTAGATTCAACCCTCTAACCTTTGGGTTAGTAGCTTAACATTCTACGAGTCTACAGAATCCCTGGAGTTGACTGTAGGTTAGCTATAGGTCATCTGAATAAAATATTCAAAGGTTATAGTAATGGTCCTCCAGTGTGGTTGGATGATGTTAAGAGTCACTTAAGTTTATTTAAAACATTTATGTGGCCCCACCTCAGATCACTAAATACCATTCTAAAGATATGGCTAAATATTAAAAATTTTAGGTTAACTTTGATTCCTTACAGCCTAATAAGTTATATTTACCACATGATCCCTAGAAATGAAATGTTTGGAAATCACTAGACTGCAGGGGAAGGAACACTAAGTACCAAGCAACTTATGTTGAGGCAATGAAGTGGATATCCTTTGATCTAAAATACACTTTCAAGTGCTTAATAAAGACCTGTAATTTTTACTTTTTCTTTTTAATTGTTTCTCCTCCCTGCTTTAAAAGTAATAAACATTTTAAAAGGTTCAACAAAACAATTAAACAAGCAGTAAAAGTTCTTAATTCTAGCCCTCTTCCAAAGACACAGTAAATTTTTTTAAAAGATCAAAAATGTTTAAATATTTCTCCCATTGTTACATTCTTTCCCTCTCCTTGCCCCACAATACACCCCTTGTTCCAGATTGCTGCCACACATATAATGCCTAATCACATATTCCTTTTAAACAGTTTTCCTCTCATCTGATTTAATGTAGTTTTTATTATCTAGCCACTCTTACCATTCTCTCCCAAATCCCTCCATATCTGTTCTATTTTAAAACAGTGATGTTGTGCAGTTTGTCCTTTGATGACTAAGATATTTGACTCAGCATAATGACCTCCAGGTTTTCCCATGTTGTGAATTAATTGTTTTTCAATGCTGCGTAATACTACTACATTGTGTGAATGTACCACAGTTTTTCTATCCATTCTTTTGTTGATGGGCACTTGGATTGCTTCCATTTATTAGCTACTCTGAATAATACAGCAATAAACACAGATATGCATACGTCTGTTTTGAGTCGTGGCTGTGGCTTCCTTAGGGTATATTCCCAGTAGTGGAATTTCTGGGTCGAATGGTATTTCTATTTCCAACTTTTTGAGAAAGTGCCCTATCATCTCCATAGTCACTATGCCATTTTACATTTTCACTGGCAGTGAATAAGAGTTCAAATCTTTGCAAAACCTTGCCAGCATCTGTTATTTCTTAGCCTGCTGAACTTTCCTATTTTTGCTGGGGTGACATGATACCTCATAGCTGTTTAGATTTGCATCTCTCTGATAGCTAGGGATTTTGAACATTTCTTCATGTGTTTGTTTGCCATCTGAATGTCTTCTTTGGTGATATGTCTATTCCTATCCTGTGCCCATTTTGTTAGTGGGTTATTTACCTTTTTCCTACTGAGGTGTTAAGTATTCCTTACATTTTATATATAAGTCCCTTATGAGTATGTTATTGCCAAATATTTTTGTCCCAGTCTGTGGCTTTCCTTTTTCACCCTAGTGGAGAAGATTTTTATGTGTGTACGGACTTGATTCTTAGGTCTCATTCATCTATTTTATTGCCTCCTGCATATAGGAATTTCATTTATTCTTAAGATTCATTAATTTAGATTTATCATAAATTTATATCATCTTTAAAAGGAAATTATACTATACATACTGATCAAATCCTTTTTAGTTTCACATGTTACTGTTATTAGGTGCCATCGAGTGAACCCTATGAACAAAGATCAGAACTTTGTCCTGTCGCGCACCATCCTCATGGTATCTGCCATGCTCCAGCCCATTTCCCTTCCAAGTACGAAGTCTTTTATCCAAGGACTAGTCCCTTTGATAATATGCTCAATGTATGTAAGGCAGTGTCACTATTCTTGCTTCAAAGGAGCACCCAGTTTGCACATCCTTACAAACAGATTTGTTTGTTCTTTTTGGCAGTCCACAGGATATTCAGTCCTCGTCTTTAAAACTACAATTCAAAGGCATCAATTCTTCTCTGGATTTCCATATTCATCTTCCAATTTTCAGAATCATACAAAGCAACTGGAAATATCATAGTTTGGATAAGGCACACCTTAGTTTTAAACAGGTATCATTGCTCTATTAGCAATTTAAAGAGGCCTTTGACAGCAAATTTCCCCAATGCAAGTCATCTTTTGATTTCTTGATTGCTGCTATCAAGGGTGCTGATTGTGGATCCATGTAAAATTTAATCTTTTCTCTATCTAACCTCATGCTGCCTATTCATTTAGTGATAATTTTGGTTTTTTTTTTTATGTTGAAATGAATCTATATTGAAGAATTACATAGTAATAGGTTGGATTAATTCATAGAAGGGTTCACAAAGTCTTGGATATTCTACAGTAAGTGCCTCAGATCTTCTACACTTTCAGCAATAAAGGCTGTATCATCTGTATAATGTGAGCTGCTGCTGAATCCTTCTCCAATCCTCATGCCACATTCTTCTTCATATACTTACACATATTCATTTGTTAAGACATCAATATATTCCTGTAGTTTTAATGAATAAGAAGTATTTAATTCTGTTACTGATGAGAAGTTGTGTTTTTTTTATTATTTGAAATAATAAGGCAATGAACAATCTCTTATATTGATCTTTTTACAATTCTGCAGGTACTATGGGATAAATCAGTGTTGATCAGTGTTGGTAGCACAATGTTGTTGTTATGTGCCATGGAGCTGCTTGCAATTGATAGCAACCCTATGCACAACAGCCCTATATCGTGCTCTATCCTGTGCTAATCTTCTGTCTCCGACACACCTACCCCCATTATATCCCAGTCATTGAATCAACCCATCTCATCAACGATCTTCCTCCCCTGTGCTGTCCCTCCATCCTCCCAAGCATGAAGTCCCTCTCTGAGGACTGGTCCCTCCTTGCAACAGGTCCCAAGTAAGTCGGACAAAGCTTCAGAATCCATGCTGCCAAGGAGCAGCTTGGTTTCACCCTCTCTAGGATGAACCTTTTTGTTCTCCTAGCAGTCCATGGTATATTTAATACTCTTCTCCAGAACCACAGCTTAAAGGCATCAATTTTCCTTCTATCATTCCTAGTCATTGTCCAGCTTTCACCACACATACAAAGTAACTGCAAACACCATGGCCTTAATCAGGTACATTTTAAGTCTCTAGACTGACATTATTGCTCTTTAGTACTTTGGAGAGGTCTCTGACAGCAGACTTTCCCAATGTAATTCATCTTTTAATTTCCTTGCTGCTGGTACCAACAGTGTTGATTGTGGAGCCAACCAAACTGACGCTGTTAATAATCTCAATCTCTTCATCATTTATTATGATGCTGTCAATCAGCCCAGTGGTGAGAAACTTTGTTTTCTTGATGTTGTGCTTCAATTCACATTAAAGGCTGCAGTCCTTGACCTTCTGCAGCAAGTACTTCATGTTCTCCTCAGTCTCAGCAAGTGGGGTTGTATCATCTGAATAACGCAGATGATTGATGAGTCTTCCTCAAATCCTGATGCTACATTTCTCCTCATAGAGCCCAGCCTCCCAGATAATCTATTCCGTATATAGATTGAAAAGGTATGGAGATAGGACACATCCCTGCATACATCCTTCCCAAGTGTTTCCCTGCTCTGTTCTGATGACTGCTTCCTGGTCCAAGTATATTGTGTTTCACATAAGCTCTATCAAGTGTTCTGGGATTCCCAATCTTCTCAGAGTTAGCCAGTCTGTTGTGATTCACACGGTCAAATGCCTTTGCATAGTAATGAAACATAGGGGCAGTGAGTATTTAAAATTCTGGTATTATCAAATCCCAGTAAATCTGTGTTAATGACATAACATTTTAGAGTGTTTGTATATTCAGACTCTTGATAATGTGAATAGCAATCTTTTAAATGTTGGTCAATCTAATTGGTGAATATGATCTTTATATTTATGAATTTAAACTTACCAATCTTTCCATTTATAGCTTCAAGGTTTCATACCATGCTTACAAGAAGCCAACTACCATCAAAATCTTCTTTAATGCTTTCTCAGTTAATTATATAGCATTTTTTTGTTTGATCCATTTGAAAATTATTGCAGTGGAATGAACAGGGGACCATTATTCTAAAATGTGAATAGCCAAGGAATGGCAGTCTGGCAAAAATCACCATGAAAGATTATAATTCCAAAGCAATGGATAAATAATTTCCTAAAGAGAAATTATTATATATTAAGCAATAAAGGGCTACTTACTAGCCACTGCTTAGATAACTCTAGATACAAAGGAAAGAATTTAAATTTATAATTTTCTACCTAAAAATGAAGGCATCAAGAGAATCTACTAGAATGAATATATCAATATGATCCCTGTATTTTCATATGGCAACAAATAAAATAGGGACAATTAATAAATTTTCATAAAGAAAGGTTGAAGCCACAAATTACTCTTAAATTAATAAAGATCTTTTTGTAACTGTACCACCAATTCTAACTGAGGTAACACAGGATTAGGCTAAATATCTTTATAAGTCTTTAAACACTGGGTTTCTTGGCAACGTTTTAACTAACAATACAAGTTCATTCCCTGAATTTCAATATCCAACTCATGAATAAATAAATAAATAAAAAATAGTAAAAGTGCCTGCTAGTATGTAGAATGACTAACACTATTTAAGGCAGAACCGCCCCCCCCCCCCAAAACCCAACCCTGCTAATATCCAATATGTCATTTAAGCACACTGAAAGCAGATATTCAAGCTATGGGATTCTACAGTGAATGTTAATACATTTTATACCCTGTGACTTGAATATGGCTTTGCTCATTTGACTATGGTATCACAATCAAGCTATTCAGTTCAACTACAGAGTTTGGCTCAAGTATACAACTAAAAACCCCCAAAACTAAAACTTTACACGACTGAATTATAATGAATCCTTATGAAAAGGTGACCAGAAAGCGAGTGTATTTAATTATAAAAACTTTTTTCCTCTTTCCCCACCTCTTCCCTCCATAAACAATTTTTAAAGACATGATTTGTAAGATTGCTTCTTTAATTAAAAATATTGCTCATGCTTATGAATCCAAAAATATTTAAAATATCCATCACTTTCTTGAGCTGCCTTGCCTTGGATTCACATAAAAGCAAACTTTTAAGGGCTGAGTTTAGTATTTTTATTTCAGATTTCCTCATTAAAACTGTTTAACACAGAAATCAAACATTCAATACATATACACAAAATCACTCCATACCTCTTGTCAGCAAGATCTGTTTTATTTCCTACTAGCATGATGATAACATCACTTCCTCTTTCTGTTCTGACATCATCAATCCATTTTGTAGTCTGCTGGAATGAGTTAACATCTGGTATAGGAGGGTGGACAGAGAAATTAAGTACTTGCAAATGCCTCCTCAAAGTGATGAACTCCCCCCTCTTACACACAAAAAAAGAATCTCTGAAAGTGGAAAGAGAACTGGCACATTAGAATCCCACTTTTAATGCGCCTGCAATATAAGTCCATTTTATCTGATTACAACTGTCAGTGATCTAAAGAAATTACACATACACAAATTTTCAAGATTTATTCTATAATTTTAAAAGTTTTGGACATGACCAAATGAGTGCAATATAATAAATATAAGGGGGGGGGGAAATGCTTTTAAAATGTAAGGACAGCTATGGCAGATAATATGGTATCACATTGCCACAATGATAACTTACATATTTCAAACATGACAAAGAAAGCATCTCCAAAAGTATGTCAGGCAGTAAGTCCCAATACATTCAGAAATTTTATAAAGACTTGAAACAGCTTTTCAACACCACTCTGTTTACATTTACTTAGTTTGTGATCACTTTAACTTGAAATTCATTACTTTAATATCTCACAATCACTTGTAGCAAGTCTCCTCTTTTCTAGTGTTGGTGTCTAAGAATATTGCAACACATTACAGGTGCCTTAAAAAAAATTCTACTGATTGTATTTTATCATTTTTGTATAATTTTTAGAGAGAAATTCCCCACGTTTCACTTGCTTTGCTTTGGTTAAAGTAAGCACAAACATTTTAAAGCTGCATAACATGTAAACGCACAATAATGAATACTTAAAAAAAACCAAACAACAAAAACAAAACACCACACCAAAAACCAAGTAGCATCCCAAAGTGAAGCTGCAAGAAAAGACTTAGCACCTATCCAAAAGTGTTTTAAAATCAAGAGTCCCTGAACGGCAAACCTCTTAACTTCTAATTCTGCCATGGCAATTAATGTTAAATATGCATCAATTTTGATTGAACAGATACATACAGTAAAATCAAAATCAAATGTTTTCCTTTTTAAAGCTCTGGAAGGTACACTATCCTGCCTTTCCTATAAATTAGACGACTTAATACAGACTATGGGATAACATCTAATATTACTAAAAGCTTTTCTTAAGTCAATTTACAGACAATTTCAATCAGAGTACATTTTTTTCTATCAGCCACAAATTCTCCACAGAAAATTCAAACACTTAAAATGCCAAAGGCATTACTCAGTCTTTGGGTAAAAGAAAAAGCAAAGCCATTACTTATATGTTTTAAAATTTTTTTCCTAGGTGAGAAATGAAAGCATACTTTCTTAGCAACACTGTAAATCAGTAATAGTCACAGAACCCAAACATGATTCAAATGAAAATGATTAATAGAAAAGCACATTATGTATTCTCTGTCTTCCTCTCTATAGAGAGAGGATGTCAGAAACAGGGAAACAGAAAAAGTTAGCAGAATCTTTGAAGAATCTCAGCAAAGGCCTTGGAAGATCTGGTAAACTTGACAAGAGATTTAAATGCAGACTGTTTTATTTTACAAAAATCTGAGATCAAGTTAAACGAAAAAGGACACAGTCCTTCTACTATAATCATGGTATGGGTGAGTAATAGCAGAATGCTAAGAAAAGTCTTAGGGAGTAACTATTTCTGACCTAGTTAGGTCTGTGATAAGGTTTGCTATGATAAAACTCATTTTAACATGCCAGGATAGAAAACAAGCACAAGACAAGAACATGCATGCAGCTAAGCTAAAGTTTAAAAGAAGATTAAAAATGAGTAATTCCCCCCACTCACTTGTGATATCATAAACAACAACTGCCACAGTGGAGTCACGAATGTAGCTAGGAATCAAGCTCCTGAACCGCTCTTGACCTGCTGTGTCCCATAATTGCAATCGTACCTAACAACAAAATCAGTCAAACAAGCAAGAAAAATAAGAGAGGTCAACCTGTTGCAAAATACCTACTTGTGATATCGTAAACTACTACGGCTGCAGCAGAATCACGGATGTAACTGGGAATGAGGCTACGGAAACGTTCCTGACCCGCAGTATCCCACAGCTGCAGCCTGATCTGTGGGATGGGAAAAAATAAATAAAAAAAAACCAAAACAAAACCCAAAAACCAAACTAATACTAAAAAGAAAAAAGAAAATGTTTTTTTTTGAAAGGGAAGGGGAAGGGAAGTAGAAAGGAGATTCATGCAAGATGCCAAAAATGTGCAAGAAATGGAAATAACACAAAGCTTTCCTGTTTCAAAAGAAAGTACTGAAAATTTTGTTTACTCAACATGACTAAAAATGGCAATGGGAAAATTTTACATCATCAAAAATATGGCTTTTCCTTTTTTCCTTTCTGTAACTGCTCTTAAAATAGTTATTATCTTCTAGATGGCAAAAACAGACTCTATTGGTATTTAAATAATGAGAATGAGAGCAAACAAGAGGAAAGTTATCAATCCAGTCTATCAGATTAAAGAATTAATACTTCTTGTAAAGTCTTTTTAAAAGCCAAAATGTGTCCCTTCCTACTGTAATTGTATGTTGATGTACCGTTGAGTCAGACTGATCCATACCTGACCCTTCAGCAGGTTTTCAGAGGCAGCTAATCACACAGGAGAATGGCTACCCTTCTTATGTAGAGCAGCTGGCATATTTGAACCGCATGCTTTTGGGATTGCAGCACAGCTTCTTAAAACTAGACACCAGAACTCCTTAATTCTATGTTATCACCATACCAACTCTCCCCAGCATATTCCATATCTATTGTCCATCAAGCTGACTGACTCATCAGTGACGCTACATGTATAGGTACTTTTATACTTAGGGGGAAAAAAGAATGTGTTTTTGTAACTCTACATGAAATAATACGTGAAAAACAATGTATACGAACTTTGTAAATAAACCAGTATATTAAAAAAAAAAAAACCCTCAAAAAAAAATCTTTAATAAGAGAATAACAGCTTGAAAACAAGTATCACGTCCTCTTATGTTTCCAAGCTTTTATTTTTTAAAAGGCATGACATATATTAAAGCATACAATAAAATAGCCACTGGTTCAAATCCACCAGATGCTCTGCTGGAGAAGGAGGAACAATCTCCTCCTGTACCAGTCAGATCTGATTTGACGGTACACACAGAGACACACACACACACACACACACACACACACACACACACACCCCAAAATAAAAAAAATTAAAAAACATTCCAAAAGATGGAAGGGAAAATAAAATCCAACAAATAAATACATGTTATTTTATTCTATTCAAAGTCTATACACATTGAATTGTGGCAAAGAAAACCTTACAGTTCACAAACTATGCAATATGCACATAATCTTCCTAAAAAAAAAAAAAACATTAAGAAGATACTGGTAGCTCTCATTTCTTCAAGGGAATTCTTGTAACCCTATGTATTATCACTTTTCTAAATCAAGAAAAGGAGCATTGTGGTATAGTCTGTAGCATGTTGCCTTTTTAACAAAAAGGCCACGCGTTTCTGACTGTTCAAATACACCAGCAGTTAGTTCTGCAAGAGAAAAACAGGCAGTCTCCTATTAAGTTTTACTGTTTCAGAAACCCATTGAAGATTGCTTAAGTCAGAACTGAGGAAGCAGTAAGGAGAAGGAAATCATGATGACAAAACCTGTGTAAGAGATCTAGTGTCATGAGGATTTTGTGAATAACATGGTTTTCTCTTTCCTTTGGATTTAACCTGGAGATAAGTCAAAGTACCAACTGCTGTTAGTTTTGCGGTAAAAGTTTTCTAAGAGAACTGTAAACTTACTTTGACAATTTTGGTAACCTGGAGATAAGTCAAAGTACCAACTGCTGTTAATTTTGCGGTAAAAGTTTTCTAAGAGAACTGTAAACTTACTTTGACAATTTTGGTAAGTACTTCTTAGAGTGACAGTCACTGATTAGAGCTTTGATCAATTTTCTACTCTAGGTGTTGCAAAAATTGCACGCTAAAAATATTACTCACTGTTCGGTCTTCCAAGTACATTGTTTTTGATAAAAAGTCAATGCCAATTGTTGCCTGCAAGAAAAAACAAAACAAAGAAGTTAACATAATAAATTAATGGTGGTCAATAATTTAGGTAGGGCTCAAACAGGAATTAAAGATGAAAAAAAAAACCAAAAAACAATCAAAGCCAAAGAAAATTTTCTGTGATAATGGCTTATATCTATTTCATACTGTATGTTAAGGGATTTTTTTTAGGCCCTTTATATAATCATCTCTAATTCAATGTTATTAGGAGGGACTAGTCTGTGGAGAAGGATTTTATAAACAAGAAGATCTTCAATAAGCTTGACACAGAGGCTTCAACAATGAACTCAAACATAGCAATAATTGTGACAGCACAGGACCAAGCAGTGCTTTATTCTACAAGAGTTGGAACCAACTTAACAACTCCTATCAACAATCCTTATACAGCTCTGCAAGGTAGTCATTATCATCCCTATTTTTCACATAAAACTTAATGCCATTAAGTCAGAATCAAGTCACAGTTGACCCTCCACTGGGTTTCCAGGACTGTAAGTAGCCTAGAAAGACTGCTCATTTTTCTTCTGAAATAACATGAAAAATAGGGATGATAAGAATATTGGGGGTCAGAGACGATAACTAAATGGCCTACTTATCATATAGTTTCTGTTGTAGAGTTAAGACTGACTATTAAGTTCAGACCTTTCCAAAACATGATTTTTACTGAAATAATTAAGATGATTTTTTTCTTTCAATCAATAATTTATTCACTGCTCATACCTTTTTACAGAAAACCAGAATAACATAAATGACAATTATATACATGGATCATACCTAAAGGAATTCAAATTGGTTTTATCTATAGAAAGAGACAATACAGAACTCATTATAAGCTGTCTAAACAAGCATTGAGGCTGATTGTGGAACAGAACATTAATTACTCATATGCAATTTAAATTGCAGCAATTTTTTAAATATATATATATATTAGGCAACTATTCTTTTTTTTTAATACAGTAAACATAATTTATCCAGTTTTTCTCAGTCTTACCCCCACCCCAATGTCAGTCTCATTCTATAACAATGGCACCATATAATATTTGTCTCTTTGTGACTAAGATTTTTTAGTCAGCATAATGTCTTCCAGGGTCACCCATTTTGAATAATATTGCAAGAGTTCCTTGTTTTTCAAAGGGGCATAGTATTCCATTGTGTGAAAATACCACAGCTTCTCTATCCATTCGTTTATTGATGGGTACTTAGATTGTTTCCAACTCCTTGCTATTGTGAATAAAGGTGATTTTTAAAAGAATTCTTTTTGTTGTTTTTGAAAATAAATACAACAACACATACTAACTCATTATCTTCTACAGGTATGACTGACAGATTAAATTCTTGGAGTGATGCAACCATTCTTATTCCCCTTTTCCAAGTTGTTTTTTACTGCTCAGTATAAACTCATTGCTTGAAACTGTACTTTCAAACCTAATCTTTAAAACTGTTGTCAATTTGATTCTGTATATATAAATTTTGGAAGACCATTAAGATCAAAGTAGATATTTTTTATTAGTTAAGCTAAACAGGTGTTTTAATTTTAAAGAAGACTACAGAGATATCTTTTATTTAAAGATTACCTCAGAGGAATAGTTTCAGGGTTTATTCTGCCACATCTCTAGCAATTTATCTTCCTCTATGCATAGAAATGGCAGAAGCTTTTAATGGCCTTAGCAGAGGCCTTGGAGGATTTGATAAACTTGGCAAGAGATAAATGCAGGCTGTTTTATTTTAGAAAGTAAAATTAAAGAATATCCCCTTACTCTAATCAAAGTCTGGGTTAGTGGTAACAGGACTTGGGGAATAAGTGTTTCTGGCATGTGTGGTCTGTGATAAGGTTTGCTAGGACAGAATTGATTTTTTAAGCAAACCAAACATTTGAGTAAATGAACTATTTACTTAAACTTTTGAACTTGTGATTTACCATTAAAAAGACTATTCCCATGTGCTTTAAACATGAGACCAATTCAGTTGGGAGATGGATTATTTCTTGATTGCCTTACCTCTTCTCCCCTTTCTTGTTTAAATTGCAGATACCAGGAGAATTATTCCTAGAACATTCAGAAACCATGCAGCACTCTTGAATATGTAAAGTCTTATGCTTAGAGTTGGTCACGCACCAAGTGAAAATTCTGGGTCCATCAGGACCAGAGTTGTCACATAGGACCAAAAATATCTATACTTCTAAATATCTCTCAAATGGGAAACAAGCCAACAGTATATGCTGCTTACTACTATTCTAATATAAAAAAA
>NW_006399794.1:16050595-16071039 GCF_000299155.1 Elephantulus edwardii
TGGGTCAAGTATTATTAACTTTCTCCCCCCCAAAAAAAATAATTTTAAAGATATAAACATTCTTTGATTTCTAGTCAAGAGAGAAAGATTTTAAATAGGAGTTATAAAGTCAAATGTTTACAACAAAATATAAGAAAATATTCCTGCTGCCTTCTGACCCCAAAACACCACAGACTGCACTATTCTCATTTGAAGGCATCATTTAAACCACTGAATTTATAAAGATCAAGATCATCCTGAAAAATATCACCTGTTGTTGATCTTGTTTTCAGTTAAATTTATGCAAAGCAGAGTTAATATGGAAACAAAATCAACCACTCATGAGAAGTAAACCCACAACAAGAAAAGAAAAAATGCTGAGAAACCAAACATTACCAGCAAAGTCAACATCCTGGATTCTACTGACGTGGAATTAATCCAAATTTTCACAAAAGCTGAACAGAACATTTGTGTTCTCTTGCTCATCTCCCTTATAGCAAATTAGAAGGAAGTGATTTGTAGAAGAAACCAACATTTACAGGAAATTTCCCCATTCATTTTAATTTACAGCTTCAGATAATTTTCATTATTAATTCTCTGGGTCTATGTACCAAATAAACTGAGCACTTTTATTCATTAAAGTCCTTTCATACACAAAAGGTTTTATTAACAAAGTGAAAAAAATATTTGCAGAACAGGATAAATTATTTGGAAATTCTGTATTTGAAGAATTCTTGTGGTATAAGAGTTGCAATGTTAACTAAAAGAATGGAACTTAAAAAAAAAAAAAAAGAATGGAACTTCTCCAGCAATTTGAATCTGCCAGTAGCTCCTCGGACAAAAGACTGAAGACTGACAATCTCCTCTCATGCAATTTACAGTCTCCAAAAACCCAGGGGAGGGTCAGCTATGGGTTGGGTCAGACTCAGCGTCAATGAAAGAGAAAGATATTTTATTTTAAATATTTCACATTTATTTACTTCTTAGAACAAGGTTGGTGGTGGAGATGGTAGGGCTGTTGGTGTTGAATACCTTTGAGTCAGAACCTCGACCCTCCAGCAGATTTTCAGAGGGAGTAAATCGCATGGGAGGCAATGGCCCATCCTTCCCTCACAGAGCAGCTAGTAGATTTGAATCGTGTGCATTTGTGACTGCAGTGCAGCTTTTTGCCAACAGGCCACCAGAGTTCCCTTATTTTAAATATACTGATAAAGATTTTAAGACTATATAAAAAGAACTTCTATAACGCAATCACAAAAAAACAAATAATCAAAAGACGGGCAAAAAATTTGTATAAACACTTTACAAAAGAAGATATACAAATGGCCAAGAAACACATGAAATGGTGGAAAAGTTCCTTAATAATTTAGAAAATGAATACCAGAATCACAGTGAGAAACTACTTCACCCTCACAAGGACAGCAATTACTAGACAATTAAAAATAAGTGTTGGCAGGGATGTGGAAAACTGGAACTTTCATTTACTGCATCTAATATAGTTGTTTAAAGAAAGTAATTAAGGCTGCTCTTCAAAAAGCTGGATAAAAAATTATATCTAGTGCAACCACTATGGAAGGCAGTATGGTGCTTTCTCAAAAAGTTGCAAAGAGAGATACCATTTGACCCAGCAATTCCACTACTGGGAATATACCCCAAAGAGACCATAAACGATATCCAAGCAGATATATGCACACCCATGTTTATCACGGCTTTGTTCCCAATAGCAAGGAGTTGGAAACAACCTAAGTGCCCATCAACAAACGAATGGATAGAGAAGCTGTGGTACAGTCACACAATGGAATACTACTCTGCATTGAAAACCAAGGAACTCATGCAATATTATTCAAAATGGGTGAATCTGGAGGACATTATGCTGAGTGAAGTATCTCAGTCACAAAAGGACAAATACTGCATGTGCCACTGCTGCAAAACAGGATTGACCTTGGGACTGGGGGGACACTGAGAAAGATGGGTTCAATAATGTATACTGCATTGAAACAGATGAGGGAGAAAACTGTTTAAAAGGGATATGTGATCAAGTGAAGGCTACATGGTGGAATGGACCTATGGGAGGGTTTGTACTAGGGGGGAGGGTTGAGAGGGGAGAAAAGTGCAACAATGAATGAATGGAAATTAAAAAAAAAAAATTATATCTAACCATTTCTATAACTTCATTATCCCCCCCATAATTTGAAATTAGATATTTAGACAGATACTAACTAGTACACTACTGTTCATTGTAGGATTACTTACAATAACCAAAAGGTAGAGACAATCCAAGTGGCCATCAACAGATGAGTGGATAAATAAACTGTAGTAAATCTATACAACTACTGAGCGATAAAGAGAAAGGAAATTACAGTGTACCTTATGACATAGATTAGACTTGAATTAATTATATGGAATGAAATAAGCAAGTAGCAAATGGATTAAGTATCGTATGATGCCATTTGGGGTAAGTCAACATAGAAACCAAAGCTTTAGTCATTAATAAGGAAGGTGAGAAGAAAAAATGGGATATTACTGTCTAGCAGATAAGGTACTGAACTTCTTTTAAAGGTAATGAAAAATTTGGAAACGGTCATCATACTGCAAAAAACCATGAATGAAATCAATGTCGATGAACAGGACATATAAAAATAAGGTCAATACTTTGCAGTAAAAATTTTACCACTATGAAAAAATTAAGAATATATTTGAAAACTGGCATCTTTCTGGACAAGTTCAATTATTTGTCTGAAATCCATTGTTTTACCAATGCCAATATGAACTTGGGCTGTCAATTTGCAGTAGCCCTTGGGAAAAGAATTTTGTAACTTCACAGTCATAATTGACTCAACAGTAACACTAGTTTATTAGTGTTAAACTACAATGGCATTTTGGTTTCATTAAGAACAACTTTTCCGGAGAGAAGGGAAAAAACTGCATCTTCAAGTAACTATATCAACATCAGTACCCTTGCTGTTGTTAGGTGCTACCAAGTTAGCCTAGACTTATAGTGACACACACAGAGGAAAACACTAACTGATCCTTTTCCGTTCTAACAATCTCTGTCACTGTGTCAATCTCCTTGGATGTTCCTCTCCTTCAACAGGCTTGCATTTTTCAAAGCATTATGTCTTTTTCCAAGGACTGACAATATGCTCAAAGAAGTGAGACAAAGTCTCACTATCCTTGTGCTTCTAAGAAGCACTCAGCTTATACTTCTTTCAAGACAAATTTGTTCTTTCTTTTGGTAGCCCACTGTACATTCAATATTCTTCATCAACATCACCACATAAAGGCACTAATTCTTTGGTGTTCTTTATTCATTATCCTACATTGACAAGGAAATAAAGCAACTGAAATGACTATGGCTTGGGACATATACATCTTAGTCTTTAAACGGTATCCTTGCTCATTAACACGTTAAAGAAATTCTTGAAAGCATATGTGCGCAATGCAACAGGTTGTTTGATGTCCTGACTGTTGCTTCCAGGAATGCCAACTATGGTTCTAAGTAAAATGTCTTTATATGCTTTTACCTGCTAAGAAATAGAAATTTCAGTGTGTGGGGAAAAGAGTAGTGACACTATAGGGATACCTAACTCATTTCACAGAGAACCTAGCTATACAAAGTACACTAGAAATATCCATAACTATAGGCTCTATCTCTAAGTTCTTTAACCTCAGACTCCAGTTCTAAATTGTTCTTTTTATCTTTGATCCCACTCCCAAGCACTTTATAGTCAAGCTAATGAACAAAAGATTTCCACAGATTGCTCAAAAACCTCAACACACACTACCTAACTTGGGAGGGACTGGAGAGCATCATGCTGAGCGAACTAACTCAGTCACAGAAGGACTCTGTACAAGACAATTATTGCAGAATGTTTACGAGGATCCAAGATAAAGGAAATAGGTTAAGATCTGGTATGAAAAACAATGTATATGAACTCTGAAAAGTAAACCAGTACAAAATAAAAATATTTATAAATATATAAAAATTAAAAAATACATATATAGGATGTATTCATTAGCTTTTATTTTAAAAGTTACTTTCCTTAAATCTCTGATCTATATTTTAATAATTTCTTCTTAAACACTATCTTTACAGTTTGGGTAAGAGTTGAAAGAAATTCATTTCAACTAGATTACAAAGAAGCACAAGATAACTTTTGAGGGTGATGGAAATACTCAGAATCTTGACTGTGATGGTAGTTTCATAGGTGTATGAATATGTTAAAAATTAGCATGTAAAGAATGATTCTTTTCTACTATCTCTACTATATAAAAAATTATTTTTCAATAACTGCTTTTCTATAATTAGAACAAAAGAAGCTCCTCCAACTATATTTAGCTGTTTTCTCTTAAGTCTTTTTAACTATGAACAACACACACTGCTCTCATAATTATTTTTCTCTATGTAATTGGCCTAAAGTGATTGGTCGGTTTTCCTATGTTGTGGTTAGGTGTTGTCAAGTGAAGTACAACTCACAGTGACCCTATGAACAACAGATCAGAACCTTATTCTATCCTGTGCCATCCTCATCATTACTGACACACTCAAGCCTATTGTTGCAGCCACTGTATCAATCTGTCTCATCGAGGGTCTTCCTCTCTTTTGCTGATCCTCCACCTTTCCAAGAATGATGTCCCTTTCCAAGGAATAACATCTTCTAGCAATAGTCCAAAGTAGGTGAGATGAAGCTTTGTGATGCTTGCCTGCAATCTTGCTTCATTGTGGTGTCCATTTATTTGTCTTATCCTCTGTATTTCTTGTAAATTTTAAGGTAGATACAAAGCTTGATAAAGGAACTCTGGGGACATAGTCCGAATTGAATTGCAACCGAGTTTCTCACTCAAAGGCATGGTCTCTGGCAGGTCAGATCCACCAGTGGGTCTACTGAGGAAAGATAAGCAGCTTGCCTTCTTTGCAATTTACAGCCCTGGATCCCCATGGAGAGTGGCTATTACTGGTAACCAATTCGATGGTACGGCGGTAAGTGAGTGAGTGAAAGCTTGTTAAGATTCAGATTTAACATATTCAGGGTCACAGCTGCTATAGAGAATTTTCTTTCATACCAAATCAATACCCAATTTGTATACTGTATCATAATGCTCAATTGTTCTACTGCTAACAATGGAACTTTTGTTAACATTTATCATAGTTAATAGCAGATTCCTCCACTGTAAAGGTGTATTTTTTCGTCCTCAAGAGCAAGAGGTAATCTATGCAATGAATGAGAACTTTAGGATACTGCAGATATCCGATTTTCCATTAATCTTTCAATTAATGAGTTTAATGTTTATTATTAAAAGCTCACAGAATCAATTTGTCTTTAAGATTGTAAAGTAGGGATTTCTAATTAATTTTACAAGACGGAACTCTTCTGTAAAGAATATATCAGGACAGATATTTAAGTAAGGAGTAGGTAAATAAAAGCAAGAGTAAAAATTAAATTTTTGAGGATTACTTTTCTGGATTTATGATTTAAAAATTTTTCTTAATTGAGTCCTTCACAGTACAAAGTTTTAAATTTTTATAAGGTTCACTTTATTAAGAATTTCCTTTTATTGATCATGTATTTGGTGTCATATGAAGAAAATTCTTCCTAATTTAAAGTTGAGTGTCTCTTTTAAAACAAGTGTTCTTTATCCTCTGGGTTTTAGATCAGGACTTATTTAATTTTTTATACCTTATAAATTATAAATTATTGTGGACCTTATAAAAGGTCCAAACACACAGAAAATATAGTACGTGTAAAATAAAATTCTACACTCTTTCCCCAAAACGGCTCCTCTATTTTTTCCTATTTCAGCTAATGGCATTGTCATTATCTATTTGCATTTCTATTTGGGACAAAAATCTAGACATATCCATGTTTAAATTTCTTTTTGTTTCCTCAATCTTTTAATAATAATAATAATAAATCCCATGAGCTCTTGCTTCCACTGCTGACAGTCTAATCAGCCATCACATACATGCAAACAAATAACACAATTATAAAAATATTTCCAATACCTTTCCATTTTTATATAATTAACAATAAAGTAAAAATTTCAATTGTCTAGACATTCAAATGGCCACCAAACACATAAAAAGTTGCTCAACACTGAGTCATCAAAGAGATTAAAATAAAAACCATGTTGTTGTTGTTGTTATGTGCCGTCGAGTCGCCAGCGACTCATAGTGACCCTATGTACAACAGCCCTAAACTCCACTGTCCTGTGCCAATCCCACAACCTCTGACACTCCCATCCGAATTATCCCAGTCACTGAATCAATCAACCTCATAGAGGGCCTTCCTCTCCTGTGCTGTCCCTCCATCCTCCCAAGCATGATATCCCTCTCCAGGGATCGCTCCCTCCTCACAACATGTCCAAAGTATGTTAGACGGAGCCTCAGAATCTTTGCCTCCAAGGAGCCACCCGGTTTAACCCTTTCCAGGACAAATCTGTTTGTTTTCCTAGCAGTCCACGGTATTCTCAGTACTCTTCTCCAGCACCACAGCTCAAAGGCATCAATTCTCCTTCTATCCTCCCTGGTCATTGTCCAACTCTCTGATGCATAACAAGTGATTGCAAAGACCATAGCCTGTATCAGATGCACCTTAGTCTCCAGAGAGACACCACTGCTCTTCAGTACTTTGGAGAGGTCCCTAACAGCCGACTTTCCCATGGCAATGCTCCTTTTGATTTCCTGGCTGCTGGTGCCAAGACTGTTGACTAGGGAGCCAAGCAAACTAAAGCTGTGTACAATCTCAATCTCTTCACCATCCATCCTGATGCTGCCAATTGGTCCAGTGGTGAGAATCTTTGTCTTCTTGACATTGAGCTTCAATCCATATTGTAGGCTGCAGTCCTTGACACTCTGCAGCAGGCGCTTCAGGTCCTCTTCAGTTTCAGCAAGCAGGGTTGTGTCATCCGCATAACGCAGGTTGTTGATAAATCGTCCACCAATCTTGACCCCACAATTCTCCTCATAGAGCCCAGCCTCCCAGATAATCTGTTCTGCATGTAGGTTGAAAAGGTATGGAGATAGGATGCATCCCTGGCGTACGCCCTTCCCAATTTTGAACCATGCAGTGTTCCCTTGCTCTGTTCTGACGACTGCCTCCTGGTCCAAGTATAAGTTTCGCATTAGAATGATCAAGTGTTCTGGGATTCCCATTCTTCTCAGAGTCAGCCATAGTTTGTTATGATCTACACAGTCAAAGGCATTTGCATACTCAATGAAACACAGATAGACATTCCTCTGGTATTCCCTGCTTTCAGCCAAGATCCATCTAACATCAGCTACAATATCTCTAGTACCACGACCCCTTCTAAACCCAGCCTGGACTTCTGGTAGTTCTCTGTTGATGTGCTGTTCCAGTCATTTTTGGATAATCTTCAGTAAAATCTTGCTTGCATGTGAAATCAGTGAGATTGTTCTGTAGTTACCACATTCTGTTGGGTAACCTTTCTTTGGGATAGGAACAAATATAGATCTCTTCCAGTCAGTTGGCCAAGTGGTCGTTCTCCAGATTTCTTGGCACAACTTGGTGAGCACGTCCAGGGCAGCATCTGTTAACTGAAATATGTCAATTGGTATACCATCTATTCCTGGAGCCTTATTTTTTGCCATTTCCTTCAAAGCAGCCTGAACTTCTTCTTTCATCACCATAAGCTCTTGCTCATATGTTGTTTCATGAAATTCTTCTGTGTCTTCCAATTCCTTTCGATACAGTGACTCAGTATATTCCTTCCATCTTCTTTTAATACTTCCTGAATCATTTAACATTCTGCCGAAAGCATCCTTGATTATAGCAACTCGAGGTTTGAATTTGTTCTTCAGTTCCTTGAGCTTAAGATATGCTGAGCGAGTTTGGCCCTTTTGATTTTCTGACTCCAACTCCTTGAACATTTCATTGTAATATTTTGCTTTGTCATCCCGTGCTGCCTTTTGAAATCTTCTATTCAACTCTTTAGTATCTTGAATTCTTCTCTGTGCTCCAGTGCAATTTTCAGAGTATCTTCTGACATCCATTTTGGTCTTTTCTTCCTCATCTGTCTTTGCAATGAACATTTGCACTCTTCCTGGATGATACCCTTGATATCCTCCCACAACTCATCTGGCCATCGCTCATTAGTGTTCAAAGCCTCAAACCTGTTCCTGAGATGGTTCTGAAATTCAGGTGGGAAAGACTCAAAGTCATATTTTGGTTCCTCGATTTGGTTTAATTTTCCTCAGCTTCAGCTTGATTTTGCATATGAGTAGTTGGTGGTCTGTTTCACAGTCAGCTCCTGGCCTAGTTTTCACAGCTGATATTGAGCTTCTCCAGTGGTTCTTTCCACAGATGTAATTATTTAATTTTCCATACTAGAGAAAAGATTCAAAAATGAAACCTAGCAAATGTCTGTAGGAAGAGACAGGAAACTAGAATCTCAATCCCAATGCAAACTGGTACCACTGCTGTGAAAAACAGAGTGGCAATCCCTCAAAAAAACTGAAAATAGGGAGCTCTGGTGGTGTAGTCTGTGGTGTGTTTTACAGTTAACCAAAAAATCTATCTGATTTAGCAATTTCACTCCTAGATATATAACCAGAAGACTTGGGTAAAAGGAAAGACTTACACAATAGCGTTCAATACGGCATTATTCTTAACATATAAAAGGTGGAAAATACCCTAAATGTCAAAAGGTGAAATAGGTAACAAAATATAGTATATATATATATACACACATACATACAATGGAATTCTACTCAGCCACTGATACAACAGAGTTGAGACACGACATAACATCACTATCACTTGAAGATTCTAGGCTAGACAAAATTAGCTGATCACAGAAAAGGAGCAATATTATTATCTCATTTGTACAAAAAGACAAGAAAATGCAAATGTATTAAAAAACCGTTTCTGAATGGAAAACAGGGAGTGGGGGTGGGGGGTAAGAAAAAAAGGGTCATTATTACTTAATGAGTACTAATGTTAGGTTTACCATGAGTGAATTTTAGTAGTTGTGTCTATGTTGAAGTTTGTCTATGTCATTTAGATTAATTTGTTGGTAGATAACTATTCCTAGTATTCCCTTTTAGGGTTTTTTGTTTTGTTTTGTTTCTGCATAGTCAGTAGTATTGCCCCCCATCATTCCTGATTATAACAATTTCAGGTTTGTCTGTTTTTTTAAATTTTTTTGATCTTTTGTAAGAAACACTTTGCATTTTCATTCATTTTGCTATTGTTTCCAGTCCCTATATCACCTCTTTAAGGAGCCCTGGTGGGACAAACGGTTAAATGCTCAGTTGTTAACAAAAGGTTGGCAGTTGGAATCTACTAGCCACTTCACAGAAGCATGATGTGGCAGGTCTGTAAAGATTTATAGCCTTGGAAAACATATGAAACAGTTCGACTCTGACTTACAGGTTTGCTATGAATTGGAATCTGCTCCACGGTATGGAATTTGATTTAGGTGTATTTGGTGGCAGAAGCTGTTGATATTATCCGTTGTTAACCAAAAAAAAAAGCTAGTAGTTTTATGGAAAAAAAATCTAGCCATCTACTTCCATAAAGATTACAATCAAGAAAATCTACAGGACAGTTCTATCCTATGGGGTCATTATTAATTGAAAATGACACAATGGAAAAACGAAACAAAAAAATGACTTAATGGCACTATGACAAATAATAACATATCACATATTCACACTCTAGTATTTATGAATCATATCATCCTATATGCTTTTGATTTTATCTTGTTTTCCCAATTTCTTAAAGTTACCGATTTAAGGTCTTTTTAAATTTGGGTATTTCCTACTTTGAATTTCCTTCTAACATTGCTTCAGCTACATCTCAAGAGCTTTGTTACATTGTTTTCATTTTCATTCACCTCAAAGTATGTAATTACTTGTGATTTCTTATTTGTCCCACTTAGACGCATAGAGTTTAACTGCCACATATTGTCCTCTGTTACTAGTTTCTAACTTTTGTAATCATTCTTCAGCTCAACTTTAAATAGAAATACCACAGAATCTTACATTTATGACAAGTGGTATCAGAAATCTTTAATAGATTTTGAGATTAAAATAAAAATGAAAAAGTTGAAAATAACTAAATTTTATACAGAATTTTAGATTACAAAAAGGGCTTTTGCATTAATAGTTGTCTAAATAACTATCTTCTTAAAAATTCCTTGAATATTACTTGTAACTAACACATATAAACTAGTAAAAGTAGCAAAATAAAGTACCTGATAGGTGTTGTCAAAACTGTCATACATGAATCTGGTGATCAAGGATGTTTTCCCAACTGAAATTAGAAAAAAAAAAAAAAAGGATTCATTCAGTAAATTTCAACAGGTTCTCAAACAATTTTCTACAAAGAACTGCAATTAAACTGAAAGTTTAAGTATCTGTAATAGTTGTATCAACAAGTCATATGGCTGAGTTTGTCACATATCTTTCTTTAAAAGCAGGTAATGGGGTATCAGTGGGAATATGTCAGAGTATGTGCCAGATGGAAAACTGTGACTGCAGCAGCTTTAAAAGCAGAAAAGATGATGGCTGAAGGACAGAAGCTGAGCCATTGGGAACTGGTGCTGTCACCCAAGAGGTAAAGGCCTCTGGAAGAGTTCTGGAACACATTTTTGCAGAACTCAATTTCCTGGAGGAACACAGTGTATACTGACACAGTACCTTTGCTTTTATTCATGTACTTATACCTGCTTGGATTATTCATTATTATCTCAAATATTATTTGAATGTCAAACCATATGCCATCATTGAAATGAAGCCTAACTACTCCCAAATGATACAATTTTGGAGTTTGTAGTAGATTACTCTACCAATGACTTTCCTAATCAATACACTGGTTGTTGTTGACTGACACTGGGTTGAGCATGACTCACAGCCACCCTATGAACAAAAGGCCTGAAATCTTTCATTACTTTCACTACCAACATTTAACAAAGGTCACAGTTTCCAGAGGCATGTTCTTTGGGAAGTGGATTCTACTCCTGTTTAAATATGCCAAAAGCTTATAACCCTAAGACCCCCATTATCATTTTAATGAGTATTTTCTAGAAAATTTATTTAAGTAAATTTATGAGTTTAAAAAATTAAAAGCAGATAATAGTACCTCAAACTAAAAGCATTGAGAAAGAGTATGTATTGAAATACTTAAAATATTAGTTATTGCAGAATATGGGGCAAAATTGGGATATAGTAAAACAATAAATTGTACAAATATCCTCAATTCAAAAAGGCCAAGCAGATCATTTTACGCCCCAAGCCAATTGGTCCAAACATGTTCACTCAAAGGCCAATGAAACATTCTTCTAGGTGGTATAGCACTGGTCTGTGTACAGCACTGTGTATAGCACTGGTACTGCTGTACAGAGGTAACTCGTGTGGTTGCTGTGATGCTGAACCCTGGGACACTGATGTGCCAAACGTGGTAATGTGTTTGCTGGAGCTTCCCGACTAAAACAAGCAGGAGCGGCATCCACTTCCAAAATGGCTTGCCTTCGGAAACTCTAGGTACGAATGGTGCTCAGGCCTTTCGTTCACAGGGTCACTATGAGTTGGCTACAACCCGACGGCACCTAACAACAACAACAACATGTTGAAATAACCAACCAGAGACTTTAGCTGTTGGTGATCACAGGGGACATTACCTTTAGACTTAAGAGTTTAAATCCATACAACTCAACTGCGCTACAGGCCAAAAACTACCCTTCGAAAGAAAAGCAAAATCTATTTATATGTATCCTTAATTATATTCAGTTGTTGCTGTTTTGTGTCATCATGTTGCCTGCAACTCATAGCAACTCTTTGTATGATAGTCCTGAAACCTGCTCTATCTTGTGTCAACCTACTATCTCTGACACATGAACCCTAATTACCCCAGTATCTGAGTCAATCTATCCCACTGAGGGTCTTCCTCTCTTGGGCTGTATCTCCACCCTCCCAAGAATGATGTCCCTCCCCAAGGACTGGTTCCTCCTTGCAACATACCCAAAGTACTTCACACAGAATATATAGTAAAAAAATATTGTTGTTGCCTGTGACTCACAGCGACCCTATGTACAATAATCCTAAACCCTCTTTTACCCTGTGCCAATCTTATTGTCTCTTACACACCTACCCCCATTACCCTAGTCACTGAATCAATTTATCTCATTGAAGAGGGTCTTCCTCTCCTGCGCTGTCCCTCCACCCTCCCAAGCATGATGTCCCGTCTCCAAGGACTGGCCCCACCTTGCAACATGTCCGAAGTATGTCAGATGAAGCTTCAGAATCCTTGACTCCAAGGAATAGCCTGGTCTCACTCTCTCTAGCATGAACCTATTTGTTCTTCTAGTAGCCCACAGAATATTCAATACTCTTCTCCAAGCACCACAGCTCAAAGGCATCAATTCTCTGTCAATCATTCCTAGTCACTGTCCAGCTTTCGGATGCAAAGCAAGTAACTGGAAAGACTATGTCCTGGATCAGGCACACCTTAGTCTCTAGACTGACATCATTGCTCTTCAGTACTTTGGGGGGGGGGAATTAGACATGTTGTTATTGTTGACTGCCTTCGAGTCCAACACGACCCAAAATGACTCTATGAACAAAAGGCCTAAAGCCTTTCTATAATTATTGACATTTATCAAAGTTCACAGAGTTTCCTGAGGCATGTTGTTTAGTACTCAAGGAAAAAAATTAGTCAATACATCTTTCTCCATTTCCTTTTTAATAAACCTCCCCCAAAAAAACTCAACCAAAAAGACTTACAAAAAAACCAGGTTCCAAGATGATCCACTGACTATAGTTTGCAGGCAAGAATTTAAAGAAACCACTATAAGTATGTTCTAAGACTAAAGCAAGATATATACATAAGAAATTAATGGAGAGGAAATCTCAGCATAGAAACAGAAATGTGAACAGACTAACCAAATGTGCACTCTAAGATAATTACAAATAATAAAAAGTTAACAGTTTAGACTTCACAGAAAATGGAGATAACAAAGAATCAGCACACTTCAATACATATCAATTGAAATGACAAGTTTGAAGAAGATGAGAAGAAATATTAAAGTAAAATAAAGTCTCCGTTATTTATAGTATAATATCAAGCAGGCATGTCTATATAAAAACTGAGCTCTAGTGAATCAGTGTTAAGAAGTTGCACTGCAATCCTGAAGGCACTAGGTTTGAAGCCACCAGCTGCTCCACAGGAGAAGGATGGGCAACCTCCTCACGTGCAATTAACTGCCTCTGAAAACCTGCCAAAGGGTCTGCTATGGGTTGGTTCTGACAACAACACATATAAACAACAGTTCCAGGAAGATAAAAATAGGAGGAGTCACTTTATAATTCTGAGAACTGTGTGATCCATAGATGAGGTCCATGTGTTGTCACCCTATATACTTTTTATTATATTAGATGTATACTATATATAACTGAATTAAAAAGTTAGATAGTTTTAAAGTAAAAAGAAAATCATTTATACTATTCATAACCATCACAGGAACTCTCTGCTATGCTGTGACAAGAAGGATACATCACTTCTGTATTCTACCGTGAGAAGAAAAAAAAAAAAACCCAAACACCAAAACACAAACAGACAGATCTAAATATGCAGACATCGATAGGATATCTTAAGACTGTCCTAGTCATGAAAAACAAAGAAAAACAGAGACATGGTCAATAGCAAAAGAAACCTGGGTGACATGAGCGGAGGGGTGTGTGTGTGTGTATAAATGTGCTAGGCTGCAACACTTCCATGATACATCTTCAAGGATATGAACATGTACGGCTAAGCACAAATGATAACAGTGCATCTAAATTCCAAAATCAATCTCCATAACAGTCTATGTGTTTCCTACTGCCAAGGGGGCCCTTTGGAGTAGTGAGAGAAGACATTCACCCTGAAACCCACAGCGTCCCTTTTCAGCAGGAAGTAGCTAAGAGAATACGCCATCCCCTTTTCCTTATGAATCAGGGTGAAGTCTCTCTCAGGGAGAGTGATAGGGAATGGCAAGGGACACACTGACAAAGGAGATTAATCAGAACTGGCTTTGACAAGCACTGTGGCAATTGGACAATTAAAAGAGACATGGGGGGGGAAGAAGAAAGAAGAACGAACTGGGGATGAGGGTGGAGAAAACAGTGAATGAATGAAAACCCAAAATCTCTGTAAATGTTCATTAAAACTAATAAAATTTAATAAAAAAAATAAATGTGCAGTATAGTATTCTGCACTGTATCCTGAAACACAAGGACATTGGATATCTCAGTACCCAAGGAGCTGCTGGTGAATTTGAACCAGCAGGTACTGATTCTTCTTCTGTCGTTTTTATTCATTGCCCACTTGACAATGTAGAGCAAGTGATCAAAAAGACTATGGTTTGCTTCTAAGAATCAAATCCTCATACACTTCCAAAAACTTCTCCAACAGGGTAAAAAGGAAAGCCATAGACTGGGGAAAAAAATATTTGGTAATGACATGTCAGGTAAGGGACTTATATCAAGAATCTATGAAATACTCAAGCACTGTGACAAGATAAAGGTAAAGAACCCAATTGAAAAATGGGCACAGGATATGAACAGACACTTCACCAAAGAAGATATTCAGTTGGCCAAAAAACACATGAAGAAATGTTCAAAATCCTTAGCTCTAAGAGAGATGTAAATTAAAATAACTATTAGCTATCACCTCACCCCAGTAAGAATAGCAAAATTTAACAGAACAGCAAACATCAAATACTGGCGAGATTGTGGAGAAACAGGAACCCTTATTCACTGTTGGTAGGAGTTTAAAATGGTGTAACCACTAGGGAAGGCTGTATCGTGCTTTTTCAAAAAGTTGCAAACAGAAATACCATTTGACCCAGCAATTCCACTACTGGGAATATACCATAAAGAAAGCATAACTGCCACCCAAGCAGATATATGCACACTGATGTTTATTATGTCTTTGTACACAATAGCAAAGAGTTGGAAACAACCCAAGTGCCCATCAACAAATGAATGGATAGAGAAGCTCTGGTATATTCACAGAATTGAATAGTATGCTGCACTGAAAAACAAGGAACTCATGAAATATTATACAAAATTAGTGACCCTGGAGGACACTATGCTGAGTGAAATATCTCAGTCACAAAGGGACAAATACTGCATAGGGCCACTGTTGTAAAACAGGACTGGCATCAGGGTTGGGGGAGACTGAGAAAGATGGGATAAATAATGTATATTGCATTGAAACAGAGAAGGGAGAAAACAGTTTAAAAGGGATTTGTGATTAGGTATTATTGTCATGACATGAGTCCTGAACGAAGGTTGCATAGTGGAGTTGACCTGGGGGGAGGGACTGTAAAACAATGCGGGAACTTTTCTTTTACTTTTCAAAAAGAACAGCGAACTGGGGGGAGGAAGGGGTTGGCAGGGAGAAAAGTGCAACAATGAATGAATGGAAATCCAAAGTCTCTGTAAACTTTCATTAAAATTCATAAAAAAGGACTATGGCTTGGATCAGGCGCATGTTGGTGTTTAAACAGACATCTTGAAGACTCTTGAAGACTTTGGAGAAGTCCCTTACAGCAGATTTTCCCAATGTGATATATATCTTTTGATTTTTTGACTGCTGATACAACCAACTATTTCCCAATATTTCCTTTCTAACTTCTACCTGTGAATGTGACATCATTTAGAAATATGATCTCTGCCACAATAAGATAAAGGTAAATAAGACAATTGCAAAATGGGCACAGGATATGAACAGACACTTCAACAAAGAGGACATTCAGAAAGAAGGCAGACACACACAGGAAGAAATGTTTAAAATCCCTAGCTCTAAGAGAGATGCAAATCAAAACAACTATGAGATATCATCTCACACCAGTAACAATAGCAAAATTCAACAGAGCAGCAAACAAGAAATGCTGGCAAGATTGTGGAGAAACTGGAACCCCTATTCACTGTTGTTTAGAGTGTAAAATGGTGCAACCACTGTGGAAGGCTGTATGGTGCTTTCTCAAAAAGCTGGAAACAGAAATACGATTTGGCCTGCAATTCCACTACTGGGAATATACCCTAAAGAAACCAGAACTACCACCCACGCAGATATATGCACACCCATGTTTATTGCTGCTTTATTCACAGGCGCTAGATCTTGAATATTTTACTCACCATATTCAGTCAGAAAAAAAGAAATTAAAAATTAGTGGCTATTTAGGGGGGAAAAATTCCTCAATACCTAATATTGGAATAGCAATAATAATGGGGGGAAAGGTTAAAGATTAGAGAATTATTGAGCCTCTGGAAGGCTATAAAAAAATTATATCTATAAATAAACCAAACTCTGCCGCTGAGTTAGAAATGACTCATTCCAGACCCTCTAGTGGGTTTTCAGAGGCTGTTAATCACACAGAAGGACTGCCCATATTTCTCTTGAGGTGGATTCAAACCACTTTCCTTTGGGTCAGCAGCACAACTTCTTAATGAGTAGGCTACCAAACTCCTTTCTAGAAGGCTAAGAAATACTAATTTAAGCAATACTGTAAGATTAGTATTGGAATAAACAGAGACTTCAAAGCTATTCTACAACTTATAAGCAAAAAATGATAACCTAGGCTTATTAATTCTTATCAGTTACACTGATTAGGTGGTAATGAATAACATTAACGAGACATTTCTATTTTGCAACCTTTTCCTGGGGGGAAAAAGCCACTATAAAAGATTAAAATGACATGGAAATAAGTTATTCAAATCAAATCAAGCCAAAAATATATGCAGGGACAATAGTAGACAACTCAGCTGCAAATAAAAGTCAATGCAATAACATAGCACCTAAAGGTGCTGCTACTCTACAGCAAAACGGGAGTCAATCAAACAGGTTAATGTTAATTCAGTGTTGCTAGCCTCATGAACAGTATTAAAGCTTAATATATCTTAAGCCTGACCTTTTAGTCTCTCGTGTTCTACACTTAACAAACATAAACTCATATGATGATCATGGAAGGCTATTAGTTATCTATCAAGCATGCCATAAAACTTCTGACACCAGGATCATGTAAGCTTTCTTTCCTAGTTACATTGTGATCTTATAAATTTGATACGAAATACATTCAGTCCAATAGTATCTTTCCCCAAATCTACTAGCAAATCAAATGTTAAAAGATGGGCAATTTTCTCCCTCATTTTCCCAGAATTATTGTTGTTTTTCAGGTGCTCTGAGTCAGCTGTGACTTATAGTGTCAGTACAAACCACTGCTCAGTGGTCCAGAACTCTCCTAAAAATCTCTGCTATATTTGACCTCACTGCTGAAGTCACTGTGTTCATTCATCTCTTTGAGAATCTATTTTTTGCTGACCCTCCACAGAACCAGGCAGAGTATCCTTCTGCAGGGACTAGGTCCTTCTGATAACAAAAACACTAAGACAAAGTACTCAACAAACTCACTCTTGTTTTAAAAAGCATGTTGAATATATGTCTTCAGTACAACTTATTTCTTCTTCAATCCATGTATATTCAATAATCTTTGCCAACACCAACATTCCTGTGGATCAATTCTTGTTCAGCTTTACCATGTGTATGAAATAACACATTCAAATAATGATTACAGGTGTTTCTTCTTTGAGTTACGCCACAAAATAAAAGTCTTAAAAAGCTTTACTCTATTTACATCCTCAGAATCTATTCTATTTTGAGGAAGCATTTCTTCCCCAGTCTTATTTTGAGTGCTTCCCAACCTGAAGGACTGATTTTTCTGGTACTACAGGGGAACGCTTGTGACCTAGGGGTTAAGAAGCTGTGTTGCAATCCCAAAGGCACACAGTTTGAATATACCAGCTGCTGTGCAGAAGGATGAGCAGTCTCCTCCCGTGCTATTCACTGCCTCTGAAAACCCACTGGAGGGCCAGCTAGGGTCAGTTCCAACTCAACGGTGCACAACAAGAAGGAGGAGCTCTGGTGGCCTAGTAAGAAACTGCAATTCCGCGGCTTCTTCTCTGAAAAAACACCAAATGGTGGCTGACGCTGGTGCAGCAGGAGGGCCTGGAGGCCCTGGGATGGGAGGCCGTGGTGGTTTCCGCCGAGGCTTCGGTAGTGGTCTGCGAGGTCAGGGCCACGGCCGTGGATGGGGCCGTGGGAGGGGCCGCGAAGCTCGAGGAGACAAAGCCGAGGATAAGGAGTGGCTCCCTGTCACCAAACTGGGCTGCCTGGTGAAAGATATGAAGATAAAATCATTGGAGGAGATTTATCTCTTCTCCCTGCCCATCAAGAAGTCCGAGATCATTGACTTCTTCCTGGGCATGTCCCTCAAGGATGAAGTATTGAAAATCATGCCAGTGCAGAAGCAGACACGTGCTGGCCAGCGGAACAGGTTGAAGGCCTTTGTCACCATTGTAGATTATAATGGCCATGTTGTCTTGGGCGTCAAGTGCTCCAAGGAGGTGGCTACTGCCATCCATGGGACCATCATCCTAGCCAAGCTCTCCATTGTCCCTGTGCGGTGTGGCTACTGGGGGAATAACACTGGCAAGCCTCACACAATTCCCTGCAAGGTGACTGGACGCTGTGGCTCTGTGTTGGTGCGTCTGATCCCTGCACCCCGAGGCACTGGAATCGTCTTGGCCCCTGTGCCCAAGAAGCTGTTGATGATGGCTGGAACTGATGACTGTTACACCTCAGCCAGGGGCTGCACAGCTACCCTGGGCAACTTTGCCAAGGCCACCTTTGTTACCATCTCAAAGACCTACAGCTATTTGACCCCAGATCTCTGGAAAGAGATGGTGTTCACTAAGTCTCCCTACCAGGAATTCACAGATCATCTTGTAAAGACTCACACGGGAGTCTCTGTGCAGAGGACTCAGGCTCCAGTTGTGGCCACCACATAGTGGATTTTCTTTAACAAATAAAGTGAATTAAGTTCTAAAAAAAAAAAAAAAAGAAGTTGCAATCCCAAAGGCACACAGTTCAAAGTTAATAGCTGTTTCATGGGCCATGTCCTCTCATGTCATTTAATGCTGAAAACCCCCTGGAGAGTCAGCTATAAGCCAGTTCCAACTCAATGGCACACGACCACAATATATTAGACAATTATTCAATCAGTATGCAGAGTTGAGATCAGAGGTAGACTCATCAACAATCTATGTTATGCATGACACAACTTTGCTTGCAGAAATTGAGGACTTGAAACCTGTGCGGCAGAAGATCAAATTCTACTATCTTTAATACGGTAGCATCTCAACATCAAGAAAAAGAAATCCTCACTACCAGATCAATACGTAACGTCCTGATGGCAAAGAGACAAAATGTCAATAACTTCATCTTGCTTGAATCCAAAATAACACCGTTGGCACTAGCAGCCAGGAAATCAAAAGACATATAGAATTGGGGACTATTAGGGTCCTCTCTTAAAGTGTGGAAAATCAAAGATGTCAGCTTACAGACTAAGTGCACCTGATCCAAACCATGATATTTGCAATTACTTGCTATGTTGTGTAAAGTTGGACAGCAAATAAGGGTAAAAGAGGAATAGATAAGATTGAGTTGTGGTGTTGGAAGAGTGCTGAATATCACATGAACAGACACAAGAACAAATATGTCTTGAAAAAGGTACAGCTAGAGCACTCCTTGGAGGGAAAGATGTTGTTGAACCCTGCTCGGTCCTGAGCCAGTCTCAATAATTCTGACATATCAACACCCACTACCCTCATTACTGTGTCAATCCATCTCATCTGGGGTCTTCCTCTCCTGCGCTGTCCTTCTACCCTTCCAAGCATGATCTCCTTCTCAAAGATCAGTCTCTCATGGCCATGTGTGTTCAAAGTATGTGAGACAGAGCTTCAAAATCCTAACCTCCAAGGCAAAACTTGCTTTCACCCTCTCCAAACAGACCTATTTGTTTTCCTGGCAGTCCATGGTATGTTCAAGACTCTTCTCCAGCACCACAACTCAAAGGCATCAATTCTTCTATCATCCTCAGTCATTGGAAGGATAGAAAGTTTTATCTCACATACTTTGGGCATGTTGTTAGAAGGGACCCGTCCTTCATTAGAGACATCATACTTGGGAAAGTTGGAGGGTCAGTGAAGGAGGGAAAGACCCTCAGTGAGATGGATTCAAACAGGGCCTACAATGGTGGTTCTGAGTATGTCAGAGATTGTAGGGAATGTTTAGATCCACTGTTCACAGGGGTGCTATGAGTTTTCATCACCTCAGCAGCACCTTAACAACATATCAAACAGCGTTTTGCTGCTATTGGGAAGGTTTTTCACTGGCCAGTTTTTTCAGAAGTAGACTGTTAAGTCTTTCTTCCTATTCTTAGTTTGGAAGCGCCACTGAAATCTGTACACCATGGATGAACTATTGGTATTTTAAAGACTTGTTGCATATATTTTACCCTCACAGAAAAATACAAATCATATAAAAACTATTGGACGTAGTTGACCAATTCAGCAAAGTAGCAGGATACAAGATCAACATACAAAAATCAGTTGGCTTTCTCTACCG
>NW_006399794.1:16073244-16076842 GCF_000299155.1 Elephantulus edwardii
AATAAAATATAATTATAGGAAAAAAAAAACAGTAGACAACAAAAAAAAATACAAACCATATAATCCAACAAACTAACAGACAAGTAGTAGTATTACTTGTAGCTTTTTTCAAATGCTTAAATGAAGAAATTGAAAATAAATGCATGGTCTACATTTTCTTACAGGGAAAACTAAGAAAAACTGGCAATATGATAAAAAGTATTTAATACCATCGTAGGGAGCTCTGATGACCTAACAATAAGAAACTGTACTATAATCCCCAAGGCACATGGTTCAAATACACCAGCTGCTCTGCAGAAGAAAGAAAGGCGATCTCCTCCATCAACTGTTCTGCAGGAGAATGACAATCTCATCCAGTGCAATTAACTGCCTTTGAAAAATTGCTGGAGGGTCAACTATGGGTCCTGGTTCCTACTCAAAGGCACACAACAGCACTATCTTAAATTTTCTTACTTATGTGCATTACAATTTTCTCCCAGCTTTAATTGTAAGATACAGAACAAAAACATTATCTATATTATTCATTACTAGTGTAAAGAACCAGTCCCTGTCTGAAACTCAGTGAACAAAAAAAGAAACTTTACCAAGTAGACAGAATTTAATTTTGTATGTACAAAGAAAAAAACACTTCAACTTAGTAATTAACAAAAAAATATCTTTCTCAATGATAGAAATATTCTAACATGACTAGCAATCCTGTCATTTAAGATTTTTTAAATACATTTTTCTGTATGCATATACTTTAATAAAAAAATTTCCCTAAACAATCATGGTCTGAACAATAATAATACTATGGAAAGTGGTTTTGTACATACAGCAGTAAACTGAGAGGAATGGGAGGTCAAGTTAAACAGTCTAAGTTCACCGAATTGCCCAAAACAATAAAGTTAGCAATTAACTGCAAAATCAGTTAAGTCAGAGATGCATATCACAATTTCTAAGTTAATTGCTGACTAAAGTTGAAAAAAACTGTCTCATTTTCAACCAAATGAAGTAAAAAATATACAACACTTTTTTTTAGTTTTACTTTGCCTGTCTCCTTGAGAAGGAAAAATTCGCAAACTTCAAATAGCAAAGATGCCATCTGAAAGACTAACATGCACCTGATCCAAACCATGATTTTTTTGGTTACTTGCTATTAAGCTATTATAAGTTTGAAAATGAATAAGGATGACAGAAGAACAGATGACTCTGAATTGTGGTGTTGGCAAACAATGTGGAATATTCCATGGACTGCTAAAAAGACAAACAAGTGTGTCTTAGAAAAAGTGTAACCAGGGTATTCTTTAGAGGCAAGAACAGTGAAACTTCCTCTCACATACCCTGGACATGTTGCTAGTAAGGGCCTTGATGGCAACAGATTGGTAAGGTGACATCTGCCCTAGGCTGCTATTACCTTAATTTTTTTTTTTGCTTCCAATTTTGTTGTAATTTTACCAATTAAGTACCTATCTCTATGTTATAATTTATCTCTGATCATGGACTGGTGTCTCAGTCAGAGCCAGGGGCCATTGCCCAAGACTGCTGGAGGACTGGGAGGGAGAGGTAATAATCAGGAGAACTATCAAACTGTGGCTAACTTTGAGGAAAATGGGAACCCTAGAACACTTGATTGTGCTCATGAGAAACCTATACTTCAATCAGGAAGCAGTCCTGAGAAGAGAACAAAGAAACATTGTATGGTTCAATATCAGGAAAGGAGAGTGTCAGGGATGTGTCCTGTCTCCATATCTTTCCAATCTATGTGCATTCGGGAGGCTGGGCTTTATGAGGAGTAATGTGGCATCAGGATTGGAGGAAGACTCATCAACCACTTGCATTATGCAGATGACACAACTTTGCTTGATGAAACTGAGGACCTGAAGTACTTACTGCAGAGGTCAAGGACTGTACTCTTCAATATGAATTGAAGCTAAACATCAAGAAGACAAAGATTCTCACCACTGGGCCAATACTGACAGCAGCATAATAGATGGAGAAGAGAATGAAGTTTTTAACAATTAGAGCTTGCTCGGCTCCACAATCAACAGTCTTTTTGCACCAGCTGTCAGGAAATCAAAAGATGAACTGCACTGGGAAAATCTGCTGTCAGGGACCTCTCCAGAGTACTGAGCATCAATGATGTCAGTCTAGAGACTAAGGTACACCTGATCCAGGCCATGATTTTCACAATTGCTTGTCAAGCATCAGAGAGCTAGACAATGACTAAAGATGACAAGAAGAAAAAGTGATGCCTTCGAATTGTAGTGCTGGAGAAGAGTCTTGAACATACCACAGACTACTAAAAGAACAAACAGGTCTGCCTTGGAGAGGGTGAAACCAATTTTCTTAAAGGTAAGGATTCTGAAGCTCCAACTCACATACTTTGGGCATGTCGCCAAGAGGGACTGGTTTTTGGAGAAGGATATCATGCTTAGAAGGGTGGAAGGACAGCGCAGGACAGGAAGAGCCCGGATGCGATCGATTATCACTAACTGGGGCAATGCGGATAGGTGGTCGCAGTCAGTGATACTGGCTCAGGACAGGGCAGGCTTTAGGGCTGTTGTACATACTTGATGGCACATAACAACAGAGTTTTGTAATACTGGCCTAATGTTGCTAGGTTGCAGGCTGAATGGCCTGCCAGCACACTTTAGAAGCAGTCCCAAAAAACTGTATCCTGTTGCCAACCTGAGTTATAACCTGCTAACTTTCCTTATAAGGCCCATAATCATGAGTATGGTTCTATAAGGGTTGTGGAACTCTGGCAATGGATTTCTGACCCATTAATAGAGCAGAAGGGAGTTCTGGTAATGCACTGGTAAGAAGCTGTGCTTGTAATCCCAAAACCATGTGGATGGAATTCACCAGCTGCTCCACAAGAGGACAGGCAATCTCTTCCTGTACAATTTACTGCATCTGAAAATTCACTGGAGGGTCAGCTATGGGTTGGTTCCAACTTGATATAACACAACAACACAACAAGTAGAACAGTACAACTCATGTTGGAATTAGTAGATGCAGGAGTGAGGAGCCCATATCTGGCCTTGTGGGAAATGGTTTTGTGCTGTAGATGATGTTGATAGGGACAGTTCCCCCTGTGTAGTTAGCAGCCATCCCCAACTATTCACATTCTTTTTATAGCCACACAGCTAGAAAATGCTGCTACCTGAAATGTCAGTGCTTCAAATCAACAGAGATCTATAAAAGAAAAGACTTGATGATTTGCCCCTGTAGCAATTATAGCCTAGCAAACTATGAGGCATTCAATTCTGCTAGACATAGTCATTGTAAGCTGGAACTGACATGACAGCATGCAACAACATTTCCAAGTTATTGAAATATACTCTGGTAGCAGTCTATAGGGATTTGACTGTTACTCTAACAGCTAAGTTTCCCAGTCAGTTTGTATCCACCAGTGGCTCCATTGGGGGAAGCAAAGAGGGCATTATATTCCTGTGTGATTTAGTCTTGGAAACCCAAATAGCAGAGTCAATTCTGACTTGATAGCAATGAGTTTTATTTGTAAGGATACCCTGTAAACATGTTCATGCACTCCTCTTTCTGGGGTTTTTATGATCATTTTTGCTGGTTTTTCAAAGCACTGTTCTTTTTTTTT
>NW_006399794.1:16077427-16079578 GCF_000299155.1 Elephantulus edwardii
TGTAGACTAGCACTTTGTCTATTATAGTGTACAGGTTAGGAACCACAAGATGTAGAGGCTCAGCTATGTCATTTATGCTTCTTAAGTCCTGGAGCAAATTCCACCTACCACTGGGCTGTTTTACAACTCGGAAGTTCACATGCAAGGTAGAGGTGAAGTAAGGAACTGCAAAGCACTGTTCTTTAACTGTTTTTTAACAAAAGCTAAAAACAATCTCCAAGACCATACATAGTAAAACAGATAAATTGTGCAATCATTCATATTACTGATTACTATGCAACAATGTTATGATGCAGTGAATTACTTAACATCGCTATTACAGTCATCACCTGTAACTTCCACCAAATGACTGCGTAGGGCTATACAAATATAAGTTGTCTGTGGTCCACCAAGGGGACTGAACAGCAATAGTATAAACAAAGTTTGTGTCACTCCTATGGGATGGCACCATATAAATAAGATCAGTTTATTACTGGTCAGTAGGTCAGTTTACTACTGGTCAGTTTTGCTTAACATTAGCCAAGCCAGAGGCAGAATAGAGAAATCTAACCAAGAAGGAAAAAAAAGTGCAGGAGCTTGACCCAAGATTTCTGCACTGAACGACTCCTAGATTCAGTAGACAGACCTGTAACATGGTTTCTTTATATTGTTTCTTAAGACAGTAAAAAGTAGGCCAAAGAAATGGCAACAGCAGAACAGTAGTTCTTTTCTGAGACAAAGTATGAAAGCTAAGTGTCTCTGGGCATTTGTGAGGGAGTTAGGATTGTCAATCCACAAATCTAGAGGTTGGAATCTTCAGGCTGAAGCTGCTTTTTGTCTTTCATAATACAAGAGAGTTGCCCAAATTGTGAGTAGAGGGCAGGCCGCAAGGAAAAGGGCCTAAAAGAAACAAAGAATGTGGATGTCAAAAGAACAAATAATTGTTTTAGAAGGTGGGAATAAGTGCATTTGAGATGGCTAGGCTGGCACAGGATAGAACGGTGTTTAGAGCTCTTGTACATAGGGTCCCTATGAGTCGCAAGCGACTCTATGGCACATAACAACAACAACATCCTTGGAGGTAGAGATGATGAGAGCCTTTACTTCACATACTCTAGTCTGCTTTCAGGAGGAGCCAATCCTTGCAAAAGAGACCATACTTGGTAAAGGGGAAGGTCTGCTATCATCACTGAGATGGGTAACACTGAGATGGGCTGAAACAATGGACTAAAATGGTATCAATTGTGAGGATGGCACAGGATTGGACAGTATATCATTCTACTGTTCACGGGGTGGCTATGAGTTTGAAACAACTAAAGAGTACCTTAAAGTTTAAAAGGAAGAAGGAACAGGACAGGATAAGAAATGGGAACAGGAGGTACAAGGAATATTGGGGTAGGAAGAATGCTTTTATAATGTGGAGATTATAATCAAATTCTCGAAATATAAATGTGCATGAATTACTGAATAGAAAACCATTTTGTAAGAGAAAAAAAACCCACAAAACACCAAAATCAAAACAATCAATTTAAGCTTTTATTCAAAACTGTTGTGATTAGGTGACATTGAGTCAGCTCTAACTTCTGTACAAATCCATGAACTGTCTGATATTTCACCATCCTCACAATTCTGTGCTTAGGCACATTACTGTACTCACTCTAGCTCACTGGGGGCTTCCTGTTCTCTATTGTTGTTGTTTGCTGTTATGTGCTGTCGAGTTGCTTGCGACTCATAGCGACCCTATGTACAACAGCCCTAAACTCTGCTCTGTCCTGTGCCAATCATACTATCTCTGACACTCCCATCCCTATTATCCTAGTCACTGAATCAATCCACCTCATAGAGGGCCTTCCCCTCCTGCGCTGTCCCTCCACCCTCCCAAGCATGATGTCCTTCTCCAAGTCCCGGTCTCCCCTCACAACATGTCCAAAGTATGATAGATGGAGCCTCAGAATCCTTGCCTCCAAGGAGCTACCCGGTTTAATCCTTTCCAAGACAAATCTGTTTGTTTTCCTAGCAGTCCATGGTATTCTCAATACTCTTCTCCAGCACTACAGCTCAAAGGCATCAATTCTCCTTCTATCCTCCTTGGTCACTATCCAACTCTCTGATGCATAACAAGTGATTGCGAAGACCATGGCCTGTATCAGACGCACCTTAGTCTTCAAAGAG
>NW_006399794.1:16080333-16115233 GCF_000299155.1 Elephantulus edwardii
ATGTGCTGTTCCAGTCGTTTTTGGAAAATCTTCAGTAAAATCTTGCTTGCATGTGAAATCAGTGAGATTGTTCCGTAGCCCTCTACTTTTCCAAGTATGATGTCTTTTTCCTGGGACAAGATCCTCCTGAGAGCAAGCTAAATATTTATGGTGAAAAAAAGTCTTAACACCTTTGCCTCTAAGTAGTCTCTTGGCTGTACTTCCAAAAAAGTTATGTTCATCTTGTTATTCTCAATAATTACAACAAAAAGTTTGAATAAATGAAAGCTTCTATAGAAAACAAACATTAGGAAAACAAAAACTCTACATTCCTCCATCTTGCTCAACACTGAAATATTTTTTAGAAAATGCCAAAAGTGATAAGAGAAGCTCAAGCTGCATTGAAGGCACTGACAAATTGATGGGATACCAAGTGTTTTATCAAAAAGATGTAGCCTTAGATGTGCTCACCACTCTATGCCAGGGAATTTTGAAGATAGCTACCTGGCTAACTAGAAAATATCCCTATTTCTTCTCACTCCCAAGAAAACTGATCTAAATGAACATGGAAATTAGCAGACAATTGCATTAATATTGCATGCAAGCAAAATATTGATAAAGATCATTAAAAAAATAGCTGTAATGTTACAATGACAGACAACTTCCAGAAGTTCAAGCTGAGTTTAGAAGAGGTCATGGCACCAAGGATACCAATGCTGATGTCCTAAGGATCTTAGCTAAAAAAAAAGAATACCAGACAATGTCTGTATGTTTTTTACTGACTATGCAAAGACATTTGATTGTGTGGGTCACAACAAGTTTTTCTCAATGACAGACACTGAGGAAAATGGACATCTCAGAACATTTCATTATGTTCATGTGAAACCTACACCTAAACCAAGAGGCTGTGTCCAAACAGTGCAAAGGAACACTGCATGGTTTAAAATCAAGAAAGTAATGTCAAGGATGTATTCTTTCTCCATACTTATTCAATCTCTATACTGAGTGAATCATTCAAGAAGCTGGATTTTACAAAGAATGTGGCATCAGGATTGAAGGAAAATTCATCAGCAACCTGCATTACACGGATGACACACTATTACTGGTTGAAAGAGAAGATTTGAAGTTCTTGCTGCAGAAAATCAAGGACTATATATATAGCCTTCAATATCGATTGTATCTCAACATCAAGAAGATAAAAATCCTCACCACTAGACTACCAGGCAATACCAGGACAGATGGAGAAAAGACCGATATTATCAGTGATTCCATCTTACTTGGACCCACAATCAACACTCTTGGTATCAGCAATCAGGAGACATATTCAATTGGGAAAGTCTGTTGTCAGGAACTGCTCCAAAGTCCTGAAGAGCAATGATGTGAGTTTAAAGACCAAGGTGTGCCCAATTCAAGCCATGGTCTTTTCAATCATCTGCTATGCTTTTGAGAACTGAAATAAGGAAGAATAACTGATGTCTTTGAGAATGGTACTGAATATATCCCGGACTGATAAAAAAACATACAAATTAAATTACCTTAAAGAAAGTACAGCCAGAGTATACCTTAGAGGGAAGGATGGCAAAGCTTCATCTCACATGCTCTGAGCACATTGTCAGGAGAGACTAATCCCTGAAAAGGGGCATGATGCCTGGAAAAGTGGAGGGTGAAAGAGAGGATGACCCTCAACAAGATGACTGACACAGTGACTACAGGAATGGGCTCAAGGAAGTTAGATATGATAAAGATTGCACAGATAAGACAAAGTTAAGATCTGTTATTCACAGAGTTACTATGAGTCATATTTGACTCAAAGGGACTTAACAATAGTGTTAATACGTAAAATGAAAATGCTCCAGTCACAGTTATTGAAATAGCTAGATTCCAAAGACTAGGCTATACAAAACTGAGTTATGAAAAAAATGGAGGCAACCACATCAGATCACAAAATGGAGGATGAGGACATAATTACATAGCAGTCAGATTTCATCATTACATTAACTGCCAAGCCACTGAGAACCATAGTATAGCCAAGATGACCTAGAACCTTAGCCATTACAGCCAGCATTACTCTCTTCTTGCACCTCAGTGTTCATTATTGCCAAATCTAAGTTGTTAATGTAGAAAAGTCTGATAGATTTTTTTTCCCCTTCTAGGTAAATACAAAATTTCTGTTAATAAAAAAATTAGTAAGAAATGGTTATGTCATCCAGTCACTTGCAACTCATAGCGACTTCTATGCATAATAGCTCTGTTCTACCCTAATCTGTCTCGTACATATCTACCTTCATTACCCCAGTCACTGTGTCAATCCATTTCATCTAGGGTCTTCCTTTCTTGCACTGTCCCTCCATTCTTCCAAGCATGTCCTTCTCCAAGCACTGTTCCCTCCTGGTATCAAGCCCAAATTATTTAAGATGGAGCTTCAAAATTCTTGCCTCCAAGGAATATCCTGGTTTCACTCTCTCCAAGACAGACCTGTTTGTTCTCTTGGCAGTTCAACGCTTTATCTTGAGTCACTGTCTAGCTCTCTGATGCACAGCAAGTAACTGCAAAGACCACAGCATGGATCAGGTGCACCTTGGTCTCTGGACTGATATCATTGCTCTTGAGCACTCTGACAGCAAATTTTCCCAATGTAATTCATCTTTTGATTTCCTCACTGCTAGTGCCAAGAATGTTGATTGTGGAACCAAGCAAGGTGAACTGTAACCTCAGCATTTTCTCCATCATGATGCTGTCAATGGGCCTAGTAGTGAGAATCTTTGTTTTTTTGATGCTAAGCTTCAACCCATTTTGAAGACTACAGTTATTAACCTACTGCAGCAAATGCTTCAGGTCCTCAGTTTCATCAAGCAAGGTTGTCATGTGCATAATGCAGGTTGCTGATGAGTCTTCCTCCAATTTTGATGCCACATTCCTCCTTAGAAAGTCTAGCCTCCCAAATGATCTGTTCAGTATACAGACTGAAAAGGTTTGGAGACAGGACACATCACTTACGCACTCCTTCTGTGATTTTGAACCACGCAATGCTTCCTTCTTCTGTTCTAAGGACTGCTTCCTGTTCCAAGTATAGGTTTTGTATGAGCACAATCAGGTGTTCTGAGATTCCCATTTTTCTCAATGCTAGCCACAATTCGTTGTGATCTACACAATCAAATACCTGTGCATAGTCAATGAAACACAGATATCTTCTGGTACTCTCTATCTTCTGGTACTTTCTGCTTTTGCCAAAATCCATCTGACACTGGCTATGATGTTCCTAGGTGTGATTGTATCATCCAAAAGACTTGAGTCAGAATAACAAAACTAGGATTTACAAAATAGCAAATTAATGGTTTCAAACTTCCAAAGGAAGAATATACTCAACCTAGAATTCTATGCTTAAATTCAACCAAATTTACCAGCATATAATTTTTTAAAATGTCCTTTCCTATTGGTTTGCTTACAAAGCTTTTTCTTTTTTATTTTATAGTATATAAATTTTATGAAGAGTTTCAGACACACAAGGGCTCAAAAACACTTTCATGTTCCCTTTATTAAGGAACCATCTGTTTGAGAACACTGGAAGTAAATCAAGAAAGAAAAAGAAAATCTAGGAAATAGGGGATCATATTAACATGAAGTGAAAATAAAGCTTTAAAATCATGATCCCAAGTTGACAGATATATATTCATCAGTAACTTCTTTACACTGCTGGGAAAGTGTTTGGGGCTACTATATAGGGAACACTGCATGGTTCAAAATTGGGAAGGGCGTACGCCAGGGATGCATCCTATCTCCATACCTTTTCAACCTATATGCAGAACAGATTATCCGGGAGGCTGGGCTCTATGAGGAGAAATGTGGGGTCAAGATTGGTGGACGAATTATCAACAATCTGCGTTATGCGGATGACACAACCCTGCTTGCTGAAACTGAGGAGGACCTGAAGCGCCTGCTGCAGAGTGTCAAGGACTGCAGCCTACAATATGGATTGAGGCTCATTGTAAAGAAGACAAAGATTCTCACCACTGGACCAATTGGCAGCATCAGGATGGATGGTGAAGAGATTGAGATTGTACACAGCTTTAGTTTGCTTGGCTCCACAGTCAACAGTCTTGGCACCAGCAGCCAGGAAATTAAAAGGCGCATTGCATGGGAAAGTCTGCTCTTAGGGACCTCTCCAAAGTGCTGAAGAGCAGTGGTGTCTCTCTGGAGACTAAGGTGTGTCTGATACAGGCCATGGTCTTCGCAATCACCTGTTATGCATCAGAGAGTTGGACAATGACCAAGGAGGATAGAAGGAGAATTGATGCCTTTGAGCTGTGGTGCTGGAGAAGAGTATTGAGAATACCATGGACTGCTAGGAAAACAAATAGATTTGTCCTGGAGAGGGTTAAACCGGGTGGCTCCTTGGAGGCAAGGATTCTGAGGCTCCGGCTAACTTACTTTGGACATGTTGTGAGGAGAGACCGGTCCTTAGAGAGGGACATCATGCTTGGGAGGGTGGAGGGACGGCGCAGGAGAGGAAGGCCCTCTATGAGGTGGATTGATTCAGTGACTGGGATAATTGGGATGGGAGTGTCAGAGACAGTGCGATTGGCACAGGACAGAGCAGAGTTTAGGGCTGTTGTACATAGGGTCGCTGAGTCGCAGGCGACTTGACGGCACATAACAACAACAACATATATATTAAACAAAAGGAAAAAAGAACGAGTCAATTAGTTACTCAAAGGGGAAAAACATGATACCAGATCATGTAAGTAATCAGTATACTATATGGCACAGCTGCAAATATAATTTGCCTAATTATACTAAAGAGAGCGCTGGTGGCATATCCTGAACACAACTGCAATACTAACCCAAAGACCATACAGGTTCAAAACACAAAATATTCTCTCATGTGATTTATAGCCTTTGAAAACCTGCGGGAGGGTCTGCTGGTTCTGACTCAATGGCAATGAGTGAATGAGTCACTCCCTTGCATTTTAACTCCAGTATCATAAAGAATTGTATTTACGCCATTATATTAAGTATTCCATTATTTACTCCCTTATTAAATGCAAATTTTTTTTTAGTATTTTTTTTATGTCAATGAACATCTACAGAGATTATGGAATTCTATTCATTCATTGTTGCACTTTTCTCTCTGTCCCCTCCCACTCCACCCCCACCCATTCGTGCCTCTACTTGAAAAGCAAAACTCCCTCATTGGTACACAATCACCCCCGCACAACCCCCATCCCTAACCCCACCCCAAGTATAATCCACTCTGCAACCCTCATTCCGTACTCTTAGGATAAACATAATGCCCTAAAACATAATACTTTTAAACTATTCTCTCCCTCATAGACTTCAATGCAGTAAACATAATTTATCCAGTTTTTCTCAGTCTTACCCCCACCCCGATGTCAGCCTCATTCTACAACAGTGGCACCATATAGCTAAATGCAAATTTCTTAAATGTAAACTCTAATTCCTTCCCCCATAACCTGGTGGTTTAAAATGAAAAGGGGGAAAAATATTAAAACCACATTTGTTAAAAAAATAAAATTAAAGATTAAAAAAAGGACAAAAATTAAACTCTACAAACCAATCCACACATTTTTCAATAAACATTTGTTAAATTTAAATATTTACTGAGCATTCCCCATACATTTCTAAATGTTTTGCCATTTATTAAATAATCTTCACAATAACTTTAAATGGTAAGTACTAGAAGCCTAATTTTGCAGAAAAGAAAATTAGAGTATAAAGAGAGGGTAAGTAATTTGCCAAACAGCACTAGCTGGTACTAAAATAAAGCCCAGATTATGTTCTCTTACTTACTAGGCCCACTTTTATTTAGTTTTAAGCCTTCAAAAATAAAATATGGAAATATTTCCCTTGAGTCTTATAACCTGCAATTTGAGCCTACAAGAGGGCACATGTGACTTGCTATTAACACATTAATTCTCAAAATGTGGCCCATGGAATCCTGGGGACACCCAAGACCCTTAAGAATCCACAAAATCAAAACCATTTTCATAAAAACGTTAAAATGTTATTTGGCTTTTCCAGTCTCATCCTTTCATGGATATACAGTGGCTTTTTCAGATTCTACATGATGTGTGATAATACAATAGATTAAATGTAGAAGGAGCTATCAGAATCCAGCTGGGTTTATTATTATTTTTTTTTAATTTTTTTATTAATTTTTGTGCATGTACCATCAAATCAGATCTGACTGGTACAGGAGGAGATTGCCCCTCCTTCTCCAGCAGAGCATCTGGTGGATTCAAACTGCACACCTCTGGGATTGCAGTGCAACTTCTTGCCACTAGGCCATCAGAGCTCCCTAGAGTCCAGCTGTTTTTTAAACACTGAAAACTGCAAATACAGAAAGCAATGTCTCAACTAAATTTGTTTGGAAAAGAGTTCTTTTTCTTTTTCATAGAAAATTATTATGTAATAAGTTTATTAGTGCTATATTTCAATTAATTAAATATTTCTAAATGTTTTCAGTGTATTTCTTACACGGTAAATATTGATCGGTCTAAATAAACACCATACACAGAGCTCTTGAGGGTACTCAATCATTTGTAAGAGAATAGTAAAGGAGTCCCAAGAAGAAGAAGTTTAAGAATGGCTGATGTAGCCAAGATAACCTGTTCAGTAACACTGAGTCTACGAGAGATAGGAAGACATGTTCCCCCTACCCAGCGTGTTTCAATTAAAAAAATAAAATAATAATATAAATATAAATATAAAAGTAAAAAGCAATATAAAGTAAAAAGGTAAGAAGTTGTATGGTTTCTCCCTATTACATTTCCTAATTTGCAATTCATGATATTTATATGTAATAAAATCTTCCACTGCAAAATATGAATGGAATCCCCAAAATTACCTCTGTATTTCAAGACAAAATTAATCACAGACAGTAACAAAGACACTGCAAATAAGTGTCAAATTCAAATGGTGTTATAGCAACATTCCTTTTAAAACCATTTGTATTACTAAAATATTAAAAAAAACCCAAGATCCTATAAAAAATTAACAAAGTGTTATGTCATTAATACAATCTATCTTTTTTATAAAGCATGTCGTTGCAGCTGCCAAGGAGTCAGAACTAACTCATAGCTGATCCTCCCGAAGATTTTCAGATGCTGTAAATCTCACGAGGAGATGGCCCATCTTTCTCCCTCTGAGCAGCTGGGATTTGAACTGCCTTCTTTTGAGTGAGCAGCACAACTCATTACCCACTATGCCGTCAGAGCTCTCTATTATAAAGTATGTCACTGTGTGCCATCAAGTCAAGTCTCAACTCACAGCTGACCCTCCAAGGGGTTTTCAGAGGCAGTAAATCACACAGGAGGAGGATGTCCATCCTTCCCCCAAAAAGCATCTGATGGTTTTGAACCACATGTCACAAGTATATAGTACCTTTCTTTTTTTTTATGGGTTAAATAAATATGGTGTAATGTTAAATAATTTCCAGGAACATGTCTTTAAGTAACATTTTACAACTTTACATTTGATATTTCTATTATATCCATTCAGTCTCATTTGCAGTGGAGTCAGAAGTCTCTTACAACAGACCCTCTATAACAAACCCCTCAGATTGGGTTTTCAGAGGCATAGATGGAGACTGCTCATATTTCTCTTGACGAATCGCTGGCAGATTCAGACCACCAGAGAGAGTTGCCACCTATGGGCTTATCAATGAAATTTGCTACAGGCTACTCCACCAGAACTCCCTCTCAGGTGATGTACTAAGGGAACTCTAGTGGCCTAGTTTCAAGAAGCTGCACTGCAATCCTGAAGGCACACCGTTTGTGGCCATCAGCTGCTCTGGAGGAGAAGGATGGGCAATCTTCTCCCATGCTATTAATTAACTCTGAAAAACCGCTGGACGGTAAGCTATAGGTTGGTCCAACTCCATGGTCCTCAACAACAATGGTAAATAATTTTCAATAAGGCAACAACTCAACAACAAAAAACTACAAAATCAAGGCCAATCTTGTTTGGGTTTTTTTATTAAGCAAAATTGTCAGACACGTAAATGATTCAATCAGATGCCATTACAGCCCCTACCACCTCCAGTATCTGGAGTATAACTGCATACAAACAAAAGAACATAAAGATATAAAAAACTAATAACCACATAAGTACAAAAGTGCAGACAAACCCCTCTCCCTCGCCAATAGCAAAGAGTAATAAAAATTACTAGTATATTAGACTGGATTACTATAAAATTCAATCATCATTCTTTCAACAAGTATTTCTAATCACCTACTTCCAACCCAGCCACATGCTACAAACGAAGGATACAAAAGAAAGATAATTTTTATCATTATAAAATTTTCATTCTATTATGGAAAATAAATAATAACTAAATATGATACTTACAAATGTGGTAAATGCTACTAATGAAACAAGGCTTTGTCATTGATTATAGTCTTTGAAAGATGAATTGTGGAATTTTAACAGATCTAAAATAATTCATCAAGAGTTACATCAAGATGGCATAAACTCTACAGATCTTTGCTAATGTATAATAAAACTACAGACACTATCCATGAAAACAGATACCAGTCTTTCACTGTGAAAGCTACAAAATTGGTATTACTTAACTACATAGTAGCCTCAAAAGATAATTAACCACAAATCCACAGTATAAAAGATATGTAAACAAAATCTTAAACAGTTAAATATTATATAGTAACTTGGATAGACTCCTGGAACAGAAAGAGAGACATTAGGTAAAAATTAATCTAAATAAACTAAGGATTTTAGTTAAAAATGTCAATATAGGGGGAGCTCTGGTGGCCTAGTGGTAAGGAGCTGCAACTACAATCCCAGAGGCGCACGGTTCAAATCCACCAGATGCTCTGCCGGGGAAGGAGGGACAATCTCCTCCTGTACCAGTCAGATCTGATTTGACGGTACACTCACACAAAAATAATAAAATAAAATAAAAATGTCAATATAGGCTCAATAATTGTAATTAATGAACCACGCTAATATAAGTTGCTAACAATAACAGAAAAGCTGGGTGCAGTCTATGGAAATCCTCTGCACTGTCTTCTCAATTTTTTTGCCAATCAGAGACTGTTCTAAAAACAGTTCATTATACACACTCGTTAAGTTGGTATTAGAACTTCCTAAGAAAAAGTGATTGAAGGCTTAAAGAAAGTAAGAATAAAACACTGCACTATTTATTGAAACATAAATTTTCCAGAAACTCAGAGGAAACCTGAGATACTTAAGAGCTCTACTCTTGCTAAAATCTTCTAGGATAAGAGATTAATGGGTTTTTCACACAAACTAAATAGCTCTACATCACAACATAAAGTCAGACAATATCATCCCCAGAGTGCACAATAAGCACTCTAGATCCTATTTACCAATAATGAGTTATAGACCATCTTTTTACCTGTGGTCTGTCCTGAAATTGACATAAAATGGCTGGACCAGGATCAACTCTAGAGTGAGTAATTCTATCAAAATTACTCACCTACAGAAACAAGTTTCAACTTGCTTCTTGAAAAAGATGCAATATTTTTCTTTGGTAAAATATCATCCACATATGAAAGCAGAAAAAAACCTCAGGATAATTTTGCAACTAGTATCAATCTACTTTAAAGTCATACAAATCAGCATATAAATAGCTCAAAAAAAGATCCTAAATTTGTATCACTGTCTGCCTTCTAATCAAAATAACTAATGCTTTCCCTAAGCTCACCTAAAATATCTAGTAGGTACCTCATGTTTCACGATTTGGAAGAAATTAGTATCTCAATATCAGAATTTTAAAGAATGCCATGAAAAGTGTGAGGAAGACAAAGGGGAGCTGATAATTTCTAAATTGGCAAATATAAAATTTGTATACTATAGTATAAAACGAGACTACCTAGCAGTAATCTTGGAGACAACCGCCACTAAATTAGGATCTTGTATGTAATACAAAGTACAGCAACAAGAGACCATGTAAATGACATTACAGTTTCACTCATCAGACAGTATGCAATGTTAAGCCTACTAGCCATTTAGTCAAAATGTATTTAACATGTTAAAACTAATTTAGATAATTGGATGACAAATTTATTACAACTCTACTGTATTCCTACATAACCTCATAGAAAAATCCCACAAAACAAAGATGTACATTTTCTACAGGATCTTCTCACCGAAATTCTAAAAATACCGCTGGAAAATACTAAAAAAGAAATAATAATTAACATTTCCCCCCAGTAATTCCTATTTGCACCACCATGAAGATAATCAGTCAACGTTTCGTGTTGAAATGAGAAAGAGGTGAGATGTGAAAAATTCCAAGTAAAAATGATCATGACATAGCATCTGGCAGAGATGTGAAAATCGCCAACAATGCCAAAAGAACTGTCAGTGATGAAAGTGAGAGAAGAAAATGAGGGCTGCCAACAAGCCACAGCCCAACCTAAGAGAAAAAAAAAATCGGACCCCACCCCCCCCATTCACCCCAACACCCCACCTTCAAAGCAGCCTCCCAGTCGGTATCTTCCTAACATAACCCAGGCTAATTCTCCACCAAAGTGAAGAGAGAAAATAAATACCCAAGCATTTTTTACAACCACCTTCGACAGCATCCGTACTTCCCAGGGCCAAGTCTCTGGGGAAAACAACGCCCAGATCCCACGCTCCTTGCCCAAGGTTGAAGAGGGCCTGCTCCCCGAAGTGGGGCTTCCTGGGGTGGGCCTCACAGAGCTGAAGAACAGGGCAAAGAGCATGGAATCAGGGTGGGGCTCGGCTAAGGGGCCTGGGCTCGGGGAGGCATGGGAGACCACAGGAAGAAAGGAATGGACAAGAGGCACGGGCAGGGCGGGGTGAGGAAAGGCAGATCCAGACAGAGGGCCGAGCTGCGGGAAGCAGAGACGCCGAGGAGGGGAGGGGAGAGCCCAGGGATAAAGGATTAAAAATAATAATAAAATCGAGCAATGTATCCAGACAAGAACCCAGGGGCAAAGCCGGTGGGCGAGCGCGGGGAAGGTCTGGAGCGGAGACCGGGCGCAAACGCGAGGCCGGCGGGGAGCCTCCGTGGACGGAAGGGCCGCACTGGGGGCGGTGCGGCGGAGCCGCGGCCAGCTGCCAGGAGTGGGGGAGCCGCACACTCACCGCTCTGCTCCCCCAGGAACACCAGCTTGAATTTCCTCAGCGGATTCCCGAAGTCTCCGCTCGCGGACATGATGGAGCCGGAGGAGCTGCCGCCTCCTCAGTCCAGAGACCGCCCGGACCGACGCTGCTCCAACGGGCAGGAGGGAAAAAAAAAAGGCGAGAGGAAGGACAGGAGCCGAGCTCTCTCGGCCCCTGCAGGGCCCGGCGGAGGAGCAAGGCTGGAGAGTAGGAAGTCTCCACAGACACGGCAGCCGTCGCCGCCCCCTCCCCGCAGAGTTGCCTGGCCACCTAGCGAGGCCCGCGGCTGGCAGAGGAAAGAGGGCGGTGTCGGAAGCAGCCACGGGGGTGCTCGGGATTCCCAAGGCGAGCGCCCTTGCCTTCTGCAAACACCCGGCACGGAAACTCTGGTGAGAGAGGCGGAAGGTGGCAGAGCAGGAGCCGCAGGCGCGTCGGGGACCTCCTCTCAAACGCAGCGCCTCAGCTTCCCAGCTGCCGCCGCCACCGCAGCCCAACCTGCTGAGTGCGCGAGCTCTAGCGCGGCGCGGGACGAGCTCGGGCGCGAGCCTGCCACCCGCCGGTCGCTGGCGTGCGTGCGTGCGTGCGCGTGCGCGCCACAGCCAGCGCCTTCCTGGTTTAGCCAGCTCTCCCTGCTTCCTCCCGCACAGCCGAGATAAGGGCAGGTTAGATTTCCACTCGCTTCAGGAAAAGGTAGGAAGAGGCAGGGCGGAGCCAGAGAGAAATAGGGGGGTGGGAAGCGGAGCGCTTGCGTCTCTCATGTGATGAGCCAATTGGAAGAGAAGAAGGGCGGGCAGAAGCAAACGTGGGCTGGCGGCGCGCCCCGCGGCCGTCGCGCAGAGGGAAGCGTCGCGCCGTGGCGGCCATGTGAAGTGTGGCGTGGCAACCAGACTGAGGGGCGACAAGGCGGAGGCGGGGCCGGGCAGAAGTAGGTATGACTCCAGCTTTGCAAGGGTGGGATCGGTGAATCCTACAGTGTGGACCCCGTGCCGCGCCGCACCCTTGAACTCTCATCCCTCCGTCGTCACATTCCTCAAATTTTCCTTTACTCCTTGCAGTCTTCTCCATCGTCTTTCTCATGATTCCCCCCACGTCGCTCCCAGGAGCAAAACCTCCGCAGTGTGCGGGTGAGGAAACTGAAGCCCAGAAAAAGAACATGACTATGAATTGAAGTCCAAAGTCTCTGTAACCTTTCATTGGAATTTCAATTAAGAAAAAGAAAATGACTTTTAAAAATCCACAAAGAACGTGAATCCTAGGGGATTTTTTTCTCTTTCCTCCTACTGAGCCCTCTGCAGCCTGACTGACCTGGCTTGGTCTTCCCTTACCAGGCCCTATTTCTCACAACTTGCTAACTAGGGCTAATGCCGACCTGCCATGCTAAGAAAGAGTTTAGACATAGATACCAAACCCCTATTTCACAGATAATAACACTGAAGCCATCCAGGAAACAGCCTTAAAGTTACACACCAACATAAGCATATCCGCAACTGGAGTCTGGGCGAAGGGACGTTTTAGATCTCCCTTACCTTCTAAAATAGGCGTTCTGAATCAGCTCTGAATGGGTTTAATTTAAATTAGCCATATGCAGCATATGCATTTTTATGTGGTGAGGGAGCATAGCTTTCATCGAATTTTCAACCAGATTGAAGATTAAAAAAAAAAAAGACAACTCCTCTGAAAGGGTAAAAGTGAAACATAAATGTGGAACAACACTCAGAATCACGGTAATGGACACTGGGGTAATGATAATGGGCGTGTCTGAGACAGTAAGATTGCCAAGGGATAGAGCAGGGTTAAGGGCTTTGTACATAGGGTCACTATGAGTCGCAGGTGACTCCACGGCCCATAACACCACCACCACCATAATAATAACAGGCTGATAGAAACTAGGAGAAGTTGGGAGACCAGGGCCCTTACCCTCCCTTTGAGCCTGGAACTACATTCCCCCTTAGTGGCACAAGTTGCGACTAAACAACTGACAGATCTCTAAGGTGAACTAGGAAGGTACTCATCCCTTAGAACCATCCCACACAGTATCACAATGGTGGCTATGAATTGTCTGAGGATAAAATTCAGAAAGCAGAAAGAAAATGGAGGGATGAATGGAAATAAGAACCAAAGCAGTAAAAGATGATATACAGTGTGGAGATTATAATGTCATAAAACAAAATACGTGTGCTTGTTTAAATGGAACACCATCTTCTCTACAGACTTTTTATTAAGTGTAGACAAGAAAGTGCAGATAAATAACATTAAGACTTTAAAGAAACTTATTTTAAAAGGGTCTAAAGATGGTATATGTCACTATAGTAAAAAGCTAATACAAAACTTGCTGGCTCGGTACCTAACCACAGCAATAAAGAAAAATTTCTGAGGGGAGCTCTGGTGGCCTAGTGGTAAAGAGCTGCAACTACACTCCCAGAGGCGCACGGTTCGAATCCACCAGATGCTCTGCCGGGGACAGAGAGACAATCTTCTCCTGTACCAGTCAGATCTGATTTGACGGTACACTCACACAAAAATAATAAAATAAATAAATAAAAAAATTCTAAACCATGGGAAAAAAAAACACAACACTCTGATAGTTACCAGATATGAGAGAAGAAGGAAAATCTGTAGATTATCTCTTATTGCCGTGGAGCAGGAACTGATTCATAGCTGACCCTCCACTAGAGGGAAAGAGATAACTCATCTCTCTTCCTCAGAGCATCTAGTGGATTCAGACAGCCAGATAAGTGAGATCTTTGGGTTATATTGCCACAAGAACTCACTAAACAGATAACTCAAACTCCACTCATTGTCATTAAATCAGAAATGACTCATAGAAGACCCTTCATCGAGTTTTAAGAAGCTGTAAATCACAACAGAGGACATTGCCCATTCCCCTCCCATGGAGCAACTGGTGGATTTTAACTGCCTGTCTTTGGGTTTTTTCTTGATATCCTCCCAGAGCTCATTTTGTCTACGCTTATTTGTGCTCAAGGCCTCAAACCTGTTCCTGAGATGGTTTTGAAATTTGAGTGGGACAGACTTAAGGTCAAATCTTGGTTCCTGTGGACTTGATTTAATTTTCCTCAACTTCAGCTTGAACTTCCATATGAGTAGTTGGTGGTCTGTCCCACAATCAGCACCCAACTTAGTTTTCACTGCTGATATTGAGCTTCTCCAGCAAGTCTTTCCACAAATTCAATCTATTTGGTTCCTATGCATATCATCAAGTGAGATCCATGTGTATAGCCTGCATTTATGTTTCTTATAAAAGGTATTTGCAACAAATAAATCATTGAATATGGAAAACCCTATCATTCTATCTCCAGCCTCATTTCTCTCACCAAGCCCATGTTTTCCAGTTACTGATCCTACTTCCTTGTTGCCAACTTTTGTGTTCCAGTCTCCCATTATTATTAATGCATCTTGAGTGCATGTTTGATCAATTTCTGACTGCAAAAGTTGGTAGAAATTTATTTCCTCCTCTTTGGAATGATAGTGCTATTCACTGGACTTCCTTGTTTGTGTATGGATATTCTCCTGTCGCTCACCACATTGTATTTCAGGATAGATCTGGAAATGACTTTTTTAATATGAAACCAACCCCATTTTTTTCTCACCTTTTCACCCCTGTCATAGTAAATCATACAATCATCTGTTTCAAAATGTCCCATGCTAAACCATCTCATTTTGCCAATGCCTAGTATGTCAATATTTATGCGTTCCATTTCTTTCTTAACAATGTCCAATTTTCCTACATTCATGCTTCTCACATTCCACATTCCAATCACTAGTGTCTCCTTACAGCTGTTCCTCTTTCTCCATGTTTCCATTTCTAAGATCTCAGTTTCAATTGCCATGTCTGTTAGTCCAAATGATAGTCTTAAGTGGTTGGCAGTACACCTTACCCACTAGACCACTTAACTTCCCAATTGATAAGAGACGTATATTAAGATGAATAAAAGGCAGTAAAGGGATGATCATAGTAGTACTAAAGAAAAGGAAGCTTCAGATACAAGAGAAGTGCACAAGAATTGCAGTTAGTAAAAGTAAACACTATCACATGTACAACTACTCTATCATAAATAATGAACATTAATCTGTAAGTGGCAGACAGGAAAAACAAACATATGGGCCGATGAAAGGGATTATTATAGCCATGACCACAGGTTTGTTGTTGGGTCCCGTAGAGTTGGAACTGATCCATAGCTGACCCTCCAGCAGGTTTTCAGAGGCAGTTAAATTGCATGAGAGGAGATTGTCCATCCTTGTCTTGTGGAGCAGCGGGTGGCCTCAAACCAAGTGCCTTCATGACTGCAGTGCAGCTTCTTGCCACTAAGCCACAAGAGTTGTTATATCTACATTCAAAGTGGTGTATTGAAATTATATATTGGAATATATACCTGTATATGATATACTTTGGGGATGTTACAGGAGGGAACGGTCCTTGGAGAGGGACGTCATGCTTGGGAGGGTGGAGGGAAAGTGCAAGAGAGAAAGACCCTCAATGAGATGGATTGATTCAGTGGCTGGGGTAATGTGGGTAGGTATATCAGAGACAATAAGAGTGGAACAGGATAGAGCAGGGTTTAGGGCTGTTGTACATAGGGTCACCATGAGTCGCAGGTGACTTGATGGCCCATTATCAGGGTGGGGGTATGACAGAAAAAACTGGATAAATTATGTATATTGTATTGAAACAGATGAGGGAAAGAACAGATTAGAAGTGATATATGATTGAGTATTATGGTTGGCAAAGGAATCCAGAATTAAGGTTGCATAGAGAAGTGTACTCTGGGTGGGGGTTGGGGGGAAGGGACGTGGGAATTGTATACTAATGAAGGAATTTTTTTTTTCGCTCTTCGGAGGGGGAAGCGAGCTGGTGGGGAGGGATGGGCAGGGAGAAAATTGCGGCAATGAATGAATGGAAATCCAAAACCTCTGTAATAAATAAATAAATAAATAAAACAATAGAATACCAATTCACAGGTTTCATTTACTAGGTGCAGCCCTGAATATGTTCACTAATCTGTGTCAGGAAATTTGGAAGACCAATACCTTGCCAACTGACTGGAAGAGTTTAATGATTGTGCTATTCCCAAGAAAAGCGGTCCAACAGCATGTGGAAATAATCAGTATCATTAATATCACATGTAATCCGAATATTACTTAAGCTCATAAAATAATGTCTAGAACTATACATTGACAAAGAATTGCCAGAAGTTCAGACTGGATTTAGAAGAGACTGAGACATCAAAAATTTCATTGATGATGTCACATGGGTCTTGGCAGAAAGTATAGAGAGTATAGCAGAGGAATGTCTATTTGTGTTTTATTGATTATGCAAAGACATTTGACTCTGTGGATCATAACAAATTATGGTTACATTGAGAAGAATGAGAATCTCAGAATATTTAATAATCATGCTCATACAAAACCTATCCCTAGGCAAAAACAAAGTTATACCTGAATAGAACAAGGGAACGCAGCATGGGTTAAAATTAAGAAAGGTTTGCATCACGACTATATCCTTTCTCTCTACCTATTAAGTTTGTATGATGAGCAAATCCTCAAAGAAGCTATAAAGAAAAAAAACGTGGTATGAGGACTAGAGGAAGACTCATCAACAGCCTATGTTATGTAGATGAGCTTGTTTGCTGAAAGTGATGAGGACTTAAAGCACTTGCTACAGAGGATCAAAATTAGTCTTCAATATGGATTATATTTTATCAAGAAGACAAAAATCATGCACACCCATGTTTGTTGTTGCATTATACACAATAGCAAAGATTTAGAAACAACCCAAAGTGTCCATCAACAAGCAAATGGATAGAAAAACTATGGTGTATTAATACAGTGGGAAAATATGCAGCACTGAAAAATAATGAGCTCGTAAAACATTACACACCATGGATGACCCTGGAGTGAAATGTCTCAGTCAAAAGGACAAATACTGCATACCACATTGTTAGGAAGCAGGACTGTCATGGGGGAGCGGGATTGGGAAGAGACTAGGAAAAGAGTGGATAGTTAATGAACACTGTATTGTAACAGATGAGGGAGAGAACTGTTTAAAAGGAATATATGATTAGGCATTGTATATAAGACAGCGATCCAGAATAAGGTTGCAAAGAAGTCTGGAGTAGGGGTAAGGGTAGGAGTAGGGAAAGGGGGAATGGAGGGAGAAAATTGTGCAAAGATTGATGATTTATTTTTAAAAAAGTGAATGGGGGAGGGAAGAATGTGTAATGAACAAAAATCCAACTTTTCTGTAAACTTAAAATCACAACTAAAATTAAAAAAAAATAGACAAAAGTTCTACTACTGGACAAATAAGCAGCATCATGATAGATGAAGATTGAAATTATCAATGACTCTATCTTTTGAATCCACAATCATACCGTTGGTTCATGCAGTCAAGAAATCAAAAGACTTTACCAAACTTGGGAATATCTGCTATTAGAGACCTCTCCAAAGTGCTGAGGAGCAATAATATCACTTTAAACACTAAGCACCTGATTCACAACATTGTTTCAATCACTATGTGTCTAAGAGCTGAACAATGAATAAGGATGACAGAAGAAAAATCTGTGCCTTTGAGTTGTATTGTTGGAGAAGAGTGCTGAATATCCCATGGACTGTCTAAAGAACAAACAGATACGTCTTGGAGAAGGTGCAGTAAGAGTGTTTTTGTAGGCAAGGATGATGAAACTTTGGCTCTCATATTTTGGGCAGGTTGATAGAAGGGGCTTATTTCTTAGAAAAGTATATAAAGCTAGGAAAGGTAGAAGGTCAGTGAAAGAGAGGAGGAATCTCAGTGTGATAGATATATGGGACTCTGTATACTGTCCAATTTTTCTGAAACAGTAATTGCAACAATGACCTCAAGTATATCAGAGATGATAAACATGGTGCAGTATAGTTCATAGGGTCACTATGAGTCATACTTGACAGCACATAACAACAACATAAAACATAACAGAGCCAACAGGGGACAAAACTATAGATGTCTTAATCATAACCAAACATTCTGAGGGAATAAGTTCTTGGTTCTTGGAATCATAGTTTCTGGGGACATCAAGGTCAGTTGGTATAATATAGTCCACAAAGGCCAAATCCTACGTCCTACTTTGGTAAGTGAAACAGTGTGCTCCTTAGAGGTAAGGACGGTGAAGCTTCATCTCACATACTTTGGGCATGTTGCTAGGAGAAGCTGTCCCTTGGAAAGGGATATCATGCTTAGAAAGTTGGAGGAGCAGCGAAAGAGGAGAAGACCCTCAAGGAGATGGATTGATAACAATGACTGAGGTTGTAGGTTCAAGTGTGTCAGGAAGATAAGGATGGTATGCGGTATAGGACAGGGTTCAGATCTATTGTTCATATTGTTCACTGTGAGTCATACTGGACTCAATGGCACCTAACAACAACTTTCAGGGTTTTTCCTGGTTTGTTTTTTTAAATTTTTTTATTTATATAGGTTTGCTTACAAAGTTTGTATGCATTGTGTTTAACACTATCCTCACAACAGCAACTGGGGTCTTTAAAAGCTAGTGAAAGACCATTTAAGGTGCAATTATTTGTCTCTCTCTATTTAAACAAAGAATAGGGGAGAGAAGCAAAGATATACTGAAAAAAAAAAAAAAGAGTCAAAAGGACAGATGGACCATGCAAACCTCAACCCTGAGACCAGTAGAACTAGATGGTACCCAGGTACCACTGCTGACCACTCCGAATGGGATCATAGTAGAAGTTCCTAGGTAGAGTGGGCAAAAATTGTGAAACAAAACTCAAAACTATATAATTGTTCTGCTGGAGACTGGTGGAATTCTTTATATATGGTCCTTAGATACATTTCAAAATGAGAGCAAAACTGTGGCTATGGACTATGCTACTAGAGAGAGGCCCTGTGCTTCATCCTTCACCGAAGCAGTAGGTTTATAAGGAACACCAAAGAGGCACTCCTTACAGCAATCAACCATAAAAATTATTAGTTGATATTGCCCATGGACAAAATTTAGAAGGCAAGAAGGGATAAGATAGGATTGTTGTTAGGTACCATCTAGTTGAGTACATAGCGACCCTAGGAACAATAAATCTGAACTCTGTCCTATCCTATGCTATCCTAACACTTCCTGACACATTTGAGTGCATTATGGCAGTCACCGTGCCAATCCACCTGGTTTAAGGTCTTCCTCTCCTGTGCCAAATTTCTACCTTTCTGAGCATCATATCCCTCTCCAAGGAATAGCCCCTCCTAGTAAAATACCTGAAGTATGTGAGGTGAAGCTGAATCATCTTTGCCTCCAAAGTGCACTCTGGCTGCAATATCTTCAAGACATATTTTTTTTTTTATTCTTGTGGCAGTTCAATGCTCTTCTCCAACAACACAGCTCAAGGGCATCAATTCTTCTTCTGCCATCTGTATTTACTGTTCAGATTTCAGATGCATAGTAAGTGATTGAAAAGACCATGACCTGAATCAGATGCTCCTTAGTCTTCAAACTGACATCATTACTACTCAATAATTTAGAGAGGAGGTTCCTAACTGCAGACTTTCCCAGCGCAATGCATCTCCTGAATTCCTGTTTTTTCCTAAGGTGTTAATTATGAACCCAAGCAAGATGAAGTTGTTGATTTCTCCACCCACCATGACGTTGCATATCAGTCTAGTGGTAAGAATCTTTGTTTTCTCAACATTGAGATGCAATCCATATTGAAGGCTGTTCTTTGATCTTCTGCAACAAGTGGTTCAAGTCCGCCTCACCTTCAGCAAGCAAAATTGTGTCATCTGCATAACACATGTTATTTTTTAGAAGATAGTATTGAGGGATAAGATAAATAGAGGAAGTTGGTATTGTAATTGATATAATAAGACAAAATGTGTATGGTTGACTGAAAAATATTTTTTTCATAATCTTTCACTGAAATCACAATATACAAATAAATATGAGGACCCTAAGAACACAAGACAGCTAAATTTACTGTGGTATCCCACCTAGAACCCTAGAACAGAAAAAGGACAAAATTGGGCAAAAATTAAGGAACTCTGAATGCAGTGTGAACTTTAGTTAATAACACTGTACCATTTTAGATTCATTAATTATAACAGATGCACTATATTAAGATTCTAATAATAGAAGAAACTAGGGGAAGGGGAGATATATCAGACTCTGTATCCTAATTTTTCCTGTAAATCTAAAAGTGTTCTTACAAATAAAACTCCTTTAATAAAAGATAAAACAGCAACAATAAAAAATAAAAATACAACTCATTGTTTTCCAGTGGGTTCCAACTCATAGTAATTTCCCTTGTATTTCTGAGACTGTAAATGACAGCGGGATGTGTTGCTGGTAGGTTTGTACTGCCAGAGAAGCCCAGCCTTTGAGTTAGCATCACGATTTGAAGCTTCATCTCTCATACTTTGGAAATGTTGCTAAGAAAGGCTATTCCTTGGAAAAGGATATCATACTTGGAAAGGTGGAGAGTCAGTGAAAGAGAGGAAGATCTCAGGTGGATTGACATGGTAATTTCAGCAATGGGCTCACGTGTATCAGATGATGGATAGCTCAGGATAGGACAGGATCCGTGGGTGTTGTTTATAAGGTCAGTATGAGTTGTGCTTGACTCAGCGGCACCTAACAACCATAACATGCCACCAAAACTCTCTGTTGGGAGCTTTTAAACAAAAGATTAAAATCACCAAATTAGAAAATTTGGCACCCACACTTTAGCCACTCTTCACCATGGTGCACGACAAGTCCAAAAGTAATTCCTGCTCTCAAAGAAGACACTTTTAAAAACTGGTATTAAAAAACCCCATGTTCTTCCTACAGTTACACATAGTATCTTGCCATTCGTGTGTGTGTGTGTGTGTGTGTGTGTGTGTGTTTCAATTTTCAGAAATTATTTTTTACTTATCGAAATGATAAGACCAAGTAAGCACCTTTTCAAGTCCAGGAATAAATTGCTGACTAAGAATAAATCAAGGGGAGGAATTAAAGTTCTTAAAATATCTCTTCTGGTCTATAAAGAGAATAGTTTTATCCACAAATTACCTTTTTAACAAAATTGACTCAGTTCTGTTCCTCTTGGCCAAGTGGCAAGATTTTTTAACATGTGCGTCTAAAATGAAATGGTAAAAAAACTGAGTCATGATTTGGACATTGCATTGTTTTAACTATTTGATTTTAAAAGTAGCTTGTCAGGTCTGGCAAGGCCCTCCCAACCAGTAACCTATAGCCTATGTGCACAAAGAGCAGCCAGTATCAAGAGAGATTGTAAAAGCTCTTAGACACTTAAGTGAATGGCTGCTTTTTTCTTTCTGATAAGTACTAAGTTTTCATTATGTTTCCTGAAATAATTTTTAAAGTAACATCTGAGATTTGGAACATAATTACTTTATACTTTCTAGAACTTTATGAATCAATTTCTCATCATTGTTTTTTGTTGCTGTAGTCACATAAATAGATAGCTGCGGACCCTATTGTTTTGAAGAGATATTTGGTATAATCCATCCCTTACCATAGATGTTTTAAACTAGCATTTTGTTTTGACACATAGGCAACCTCGTTATCTGAAGTAGCATTCATATTTATCAGATGTTTTAAATCATATAGGGACCTCTGATGGCCGCGTGCTAAGGAGTTGTGCTGTTAACCCAAAAACAAGTGGTTCAAATCCAATAACTGCTTCAGCTTCATGAGAGAAAAATAGCCAAAGTCCTCCTGTGAAATTAGAGGCTTCTGACAACTTCCTGGAGGGCCAGCTATGAGTCAGTTCTAACTTAATGGCAGTGAGGTGAGTTTTTAAGTTATATGGTTATTTTTTTTTAGAAATTTTATGATCTAGGAAGTGCTAGGGTAACAGTACATGGAAAATTACTTGAAAAAGGAAAAATATTAGGTCTTTTTAAGATATGCAATTAAAATGAGTATTTTCTTTTTCACACAACCAATTTTGGTGATTGTTTCAATAAACATGTTGAGGTCTGGATTTTTCTTCCTCTTCTGCAGAGACTTTTCTGAACAGATAAAAAATTATGAAAGGGAGCAAATAACAAGAAAACTTCTCTGAGTCAGAGTTGGACAGATCATTGTGAGGTAAAATGGTGCTTTTCTAGGACCAGGAGCCTGGAAGTTTGAAACTATGATTGTCCTATGATTCTAGTCTTAAGTATTTTTTTTGTATCAGCAGATGGTGAATAAACGTTGAAGTATTAATTTAAAAAAAGATATGCAATTCTATTGCAAGTCGGCTTCCTTCATCCTGCTCCCATTGAGATTTTTACAGCTTTGGAAACTCAATAAAGGTTCACTATGAGTCAGAATCAATTAAACCACCATTGTTGTTGTTGTTGTTAGGTGCCATCCAGTCGAGTTTGACTCTTAGCAACACTGTGAACAGCAGACCAGAACCCTGTCCTATCCTGTACCATAGTCACCATCTTTGTGATCATTACTCCATTCATTGTGTCAACCTGTCTTATTGAAGGTTTCTCTTTCACTGATCCATCTCTTTTCCAAGTGTGATATCCCTTTCTGAGGTATAGCCTCTTCTAGCAATATGTTCAAAGTATGAGAGTTGAAGCATCCTTGCCTCCAAGTACCTCTGGCTGCACTTTTTCTAAACATATCTCTTCATTCTTTTGGCAGTACATGGGATATTCAGAACTCTTCTCCAATATCCCAACTCCAAGGCATCCATTCTTCTCCTGTCATCCTTATTCATTGTCCAGCTCTGAGATGCATAGCAAGTGATTGGAAAGACTATGGCTTGAGTCATGTGTAACTCAGTATTCAAACTGATATAATTGCTCTTCACGGCTTTGGGAAGATCCCTGACAGCACACTATCCAATGGTATATGTTCTCTCAATCTCTTGATTGCTAGTAACAAGGTGGTTAACTGTGGGTACAAGCAAGTTGAAAATGTTGACAATTTCAATCTTTTCTCTGTCTGTCATGGTGTTTACATATTGGCCCAGTAGTAAGGACTTTTCTTTTCTTGATGTTGAGATCCACATTGAATGCTCCAGTCCTTGATCTTCTGTAGCAAGCACCTCAGGCCCTCCTCAATTTCAGCAAGCAAGGCTTTGTCATCTGCTTAATGCAGGTCGTTGAGGAATTTCCTTCAACCTTGATGCCACAGTCTTCCCCATAATGTCCAGCTTCTTGGATTATTTTCTCAGCATTCCTTTCCCAATTTTAAACCACATAATGTTCCGTTGCTTTGTTTCAGACAACAGCTTCTTGGTCCAGGTATAGATTTTGTATGTTGTTATTGTGAGGTGCTGTCAAATAAAGTACAACTCATAGCAACCCTATGAACAAAAGATATGAACCCTGTTCTATCTTGTGCCATCCTAACACTTCCTGACACACAAGAGTCCATTCCAGCAGTCACCATGTCAGTCCACCTGGTTGAGGGTCTTCCTCTACTTGGCTGACCCTCTACCCTTCCCAGAATCATGCCCTCCAAGGAATAGCCCCTCCAAGCAACATACCCAAAGTATATGAAGCAAAGCCTCATCATTCTTGCCTCCAAAGAGCACTCCGGCTGGACCTTCTACAAGACATATCTGTTCTCTTGACTGTCCATGGGACATTCAGTGATCTTCTCCAACACCATAGCTCAAAGGCATCAATTATTTTTCTGTCATCTTTATCCATTGTCCAGCAATCAGATGCACAGCAAGAAATTGGAAAGACAATAGTCTGAATTAGATGCACCTTAGTCCTCAAACTCACATCAATACTCCTTAATAATTTGAAGAAGTCCTTAACTGAGGTTTTTCCAGTGCAGTATGTCTCCTGATTTCCTGACTACTGGTACCAAGGGTGTTAATTGTGGATCCAAGCAAGATGAATCTGTTGACTGTTTTAATCTCCTCTCCATCCATCATGATACTGCTTATCAGTCAAGTGTTTTCTTGACATTGAGATGCAATCCATACTGAAGGCTACATTCCTTGTTCTTCTGCAGCAAGTGCTTCAAGCCCTCCTCACTTTCAGCAAGCAAGATTGTGTCATCTGCATAACACAGGTTATCCTGATACCACACTCCTTCATAGAGTCCAGCTTCTTGGATAATTTGCTCAGCATTCAGATTTTGTGCAAGCATTATAAATATTCTGGAATTTCCATTATTTTCAATGTTATCCATAGTTTACTACAATGCACCCTGTCAAATGCCTTTGCATAGTCAAAACATGGATAGACATCCCTCTACATTTCTATACTTTCTTCCAAGATCCATCTAACAGCAATGATATCCCTGGTCCCACAGCTTCTTCTAAACCCAGATTGAACTTCTGGCAGTTCTCTGTCACTGTACTTCCCTAGCCATTTATTTTTTATTATCTTCATCAATATTTCACTTGCATGTCATAGTAATTATTATTGTAATGATTAATAAAGTTATGATATTAACAACTTTATTGTTTTTATTGTTGTTAAGTACCATTGAGTCGAGTATGACTCAGTGATCCTGAGAACAGAGCTGGACACTGACCTTTCTCCCCATCCTTATTCCAGATACTTTTGAGCCCATTTCCACAGACTCTGTATCAGTTCATCTTGTTGAGGGTCTTCCTATCTCTTGCTGACCCTCTAACTTTTCTGAGCTTACTGACCCTTTCGAAAGAATAGCGTCTCCTAACAACAATTACTCGTTATGTGTGATGTATCCCTAAAGGGTTAAGCACTCTGAGATAAGTACTGAGTAACAAAATATATTTTGCCTATCAGTGTGTCAGAAAGCTGGATAATGACTAGGGATGATAGAAGGACAATTGATGCCTTTTTAGCTGTGGTGTTGGAGAAGAGTGTTGACTATACCATGGACTGCTAAAAGAGCAAATAGGTTTGTCCTAGAGAGGGTGAAATCAGGCTGCTTCTTGGAGGTAAGGATTCTGAAGCTTCATCAGACATACTTTGGGCATGTTGCAAGGCAGAATCAGTCCTTGGAGAGGGACATCATGCTTGGGAGGGTAGAGGAAAGCAGAGGAGAGGAAAACCCTCGATGAGATGGATTGATTCAGTCACTAAGGTAATAGTGTGTTGGAGACAGATTGGCAAAGGATAGAGCAGGGTTTAGGACTGTTGTACATAGGATTGCTAGGAATTACAGGTGACTAGACAGCACATAACAACAACATATCCAAAATATATGAGACTAAGCTTCACCAGCCTTGCCTCCAAGGAGCACTGGGGTTGCTCTTTCTCTATGACCTATTTGTTTATTCTTTTGGCAATTCATGGAATATTCAGAACATTATTCTTCTGTCATCCTTATTCATTGTCCAGCTCATAGCAACCCTATGAACAAAAGATCTGAACCCTGTTCTATCCTACACCATCCTCACACTTGACACACAAGAGCCTGTTGCAGCAGTCATTGAGTCAATCCACCTTGTTGAGGGTCTTCCTCTACTTGGCTTACCCTCTACTCTTCCCAGCATCATGTCCTTCTCCAAGGAGTAGCCCTCCTAGCAACATGCCCAAAATATGTAAGACAAAACCTCATCATTCTTGCCTCCAAAGAGCTGTCTGCACCCTCTCAAAGACATATCTGTTCTCTTGACTTTCCATGGGACATTCAGTGCTCTTCTCCAACACCACAGCTCAAAGGTATCAATTTCTTTTTCTGTCATCCTTATATGTTGTCCAGCTTTCAGATCAGATAGTGATTAAAAAATCTGTTACAATAGGAAAGGACAGCCTTAGCAGCTTCAGAATAGCTAGAACAGCTTTGTTTAATCAATTTAAGAGTTGTCTACTTTGAAACTTGATGTTTGTGTGTTCAGAAACAGTGTCAGATAATTAAAACTTTCTTTGCACCTGGGGGGGGGGAAAATCAAGCTTTTTGAAGTACTGAGATTTCATTTTATTCCTAGTGGCAAGACACTATTAATTGCCTACCTAATAGTACACACATATAACACACATTATTATAAATACTATTGGATCTCATTTCTTGGGAAGGGAAACAAATATGGATGTATCTTTTCCAGTTGGCCAGGTAGCTGTCTTCCAGATTTCCTGACACAGACTAGTGAACACATCCAGGGCTGCATCTGTTATTTGGAACATGTCAATTGGTATCCCATTGATTCCTGGGCCTTATTATTTGGCAATGGCTTCAATATAGCTTGAACTTCTTCCCTCATCACCTTTGACTCTTTATCATATATTTCATGAAATTTTTCTGTGTTGGCCAGTTCTTTATTTTTTCCCTCATATTTTTATTGGTCTGCACACAATCATTCATATTCATTGAGTTTTATGTGTCAACATTGTTTTAGACAATCCTTCATTTATATTGTTTCATGCATGTACATTGTATGTAATGTAACATTCATATACATTGTACTTTATGTAATTAAGAACTATGAATCTTTGCCTGTTGTCTCCCCATCTTTTCAAGTCGCCATCGAATCTTTCCTAGTATTTCAACCCCCATCTGCCTAACTTCTGCTAACCTGTTGATTTCTCCTCTTCCTTTCCCCCTTTCCATTTGAATATTTACAGACATCTTGCCCAGTTATTTATTTTTACAATAATGGTCTTATGTAGTATTTGTTTATATGAAACTAAGTTATTTCACTTAGCACAATGCTCTCTAAACTCTCTCATGTTATATTGTATTTTCTTAAATTGTTCCTTAGTGCTGCATTGTATTCTATTGTGTATGTATCACAATTTCTCAATCCATTTGTATGTTGATGGACATTTGTTTCCAATTTCTTCCTATTGTAAATAATGCTGCTATGAATATGTTGTTGTTTTTATGTGCCGTCAAGTTACTTGCAACTCATAGCGACCCTATATGTACAACAATCTTACTGTCTCTGACACACCTACCCCCATTACTCCAGTCACTGAATCAATCCCTCTCATCCAGGGTCTTAAGCTCTTGCTGTCCCACCACTCTCTCAAGCATGATGTCCCCTCCAAGGAATGGTCCCTCCTTGCAACATGCCTAAAGTATGTTAGATGAAGCTTCAGAATTCTTGCCTCCAAGGAGCAATGTAGTTTCACCTTTTCTAGGACAAACCTGTTTGTTCTCCTAGCAGTCCATGGTATATTCAATACTCTTCTCCAGCACCACAGTTCAAAGGCATCAATTCTCCTTCTATGATCCTTATTCATTGTACAGCTTTCTGACACATACAGAGTAATTGAGAAGACCATGGCCTGAATCAGGCACATCTTAGTCTCCAACCTGACATCATTGCTCTTCAGTATTTTGGAGAGGTCTCTGACAGCAGCTATGTGAGGAGAAATGTGGAATCAGAATTGGAGGAAGACTCATCAACAATCTGCATTATGCAGGTGACACAACCCTCCTTGCTGAAACTGAGGAGGACCTGAGGCACTTGCTGCAGAAGGTCAAGGACTGCAGCTTTAAATATGGATTGAAGCTCAACATCAAGGAAGCAAAGATTCTCACCACTGGGTCAATTGACAGCATCATTATAGACAATGAAGAGACTGAGTTTGTTAACAGCTTTGGTTTGCTTGGCTCCACAAACAATACTCTTGGTACCAGCAGCCAGGAAATTAAAAGACAAATTGCACTGGGAAAGTCTGCTATGAATATAGGCATATAAATCTCCATTTGCCCTATTGAACTTTGCTATTGTTGCTAGAGTGAGATGATATCTCATACTTGTTTTTTGGTTGTACCATTTTAAAATCCCACCAGCAGTGCATGGAAGTTTCAATCTCTCTACATCTGCTCCAACATTTTTTACTCACTGTCTTGTTAAACTTTGCTACTGCTACTGTGGTAAGATGGTGTGACGTTGTTTTGATTTTTATTTCTCTAATTGCCAGTGATAGTTAACATTTCTTCATGTTTCTGTTAACCATTCAGATGTCTTCCTTTGTAAAAAGTCTTTTCATGCCCTTTGTCCAATTATAATTGGGTTATTAGTGGGTTGGTTGGTTTTTTTTTCTTTATGGAGGCCTGTTGGTGTTGTTAGATGCCATTGTTGTCATTGTTAGAAGAATACAACTGATAGTTATGACATCCTTGTCTTAAATGTCATTGCCAAATGGTTTATCCCAGTCTATAGATTTTCTTTTTACACTATTGGGAAAAGTTTTTTATGCACATAGGGATTAGATTTTTTAGAATATCTCATCAATTTTTTACTCTTCTGGTTTTTATACTACTTGGAAGGAGGAGTGGCATCCGCTTCCGTAATAGCTTGCCTCCAGAAACCCTGTGAACCTGGAGAGAGGAAGAAAGGCACCCAAGCGTCAAGGACTCTCCTTCATAGGGTCGCTATGAGTTGCCTGCGACTCGATGGCACTTAACAACAACAACATTTATACTACAGACTAAAGCTTCTAAGTTTGGTCCCATTTTGTCCCTTATGATCCTTATGTTTTGGGGTTTTACATCCAGGTCTCTGATTCACCTTGAGTTGATTTTTGTATGAGATGTGGATCCTATTTCAATTTTCTGCAGGTGGGTTTCCAGTTTTGCTAGCACCATTTGTTGAAGAGGTTTTCATTTTTCCATTTGATAGGTTTTGTTTCCTTGTCAAACACCAACTGATATGTAGATACACTGATTTGGGGATTTTTTATTCTATTCCATTGATCCATCTGTCATTATACTAATACCATGCTGTTTTAGTTACTATAGTAATATAGGAGGTTTTCAGATCAGAGTATGCAATGCCTACCACTTCATTTTTATTTTTCAGAAGAGCTTTGCTTATTTAGGGTATCTCCTTTTCAAACAAACCTACCAATTGCCTTTTCTCTCTCTAACAAGAATGAGTTTGGTATCTATATTGGGATATCATTGAACCTGCTGATTGCTTTTGGCAGGATTGTCATTTTCATAATGTTGAGTTTTTCTATCCATGAACAGGAAATATTTTTTCCATTTAGTTAGATCTCTTATTATTTATTGTAGCAATGTTTTATATTTTTCCTTGTAAGAGTCTTTTGTGTCTCTAGTTAGGTTTATTTACAAGTATTTCATCTTGTCTATGGCTGGTATTGATTTCTTCATTTCCTCCCCATGTTTTCTTTGTTGCTGTAGAGAAATCTCATTGAGTTTTGTATATTAATCTTGTATCTTTCCACTCTACTAAACTGACCTACTAGGTCTAACAGGTTTTGGGTTTTGTTGTTATTGTTGTTGAATCTTTGAAGTTTTCTGTGTATATTATCATATTATCTGTGTATAGCAACATTTTAACTCCTCTTTGCCAATTTGATTGCCTCTTATATCCTTCTCTTGTTTTATTGCCCTAACAAGTATTTCTAATACAGTATTGTATATAGGAGTGGTCATCATGGGCATCCTTGCCTGTTCCCTGTTCACAAAAGGAATGCCTTTAGTCTTTCTCCTTTGAGAATGATACTGGTTCTTGATTTTGTGTATATACTTTCACTATGTTGAGAAAATACCCTTTATTTTCCTCTGCTCTTTTAAAGCATGAGAAAACCTGTAAAGGGTCAACTTATCCTTTTTTACTGACCAATTGTTGTATTCTAACCACCAACTTTTTGCTTAGCAGCCTCATGCATTAGGCAGGACACAAAGGCTCCTTTTGTGTTATTAAGTACTTGTTATATTTAAAAGGGAGCTGTGGTGGCATAGTCTCTAGGGTTTTGGCTCAGGTACTCTGAAGGCCATGTCTCTGTGGCATTTCAAATCCACCAGGGATTCCTAAGGAGAAAGATGGACAAAGAACAAGAACCACATGATCCTATTAGTTGATATATAAAAAGCTTTTGACAAAATCCAACACCCCTTCCTAATTAAAATGCTCAACAAAATAGCAGAAGGGAATTTCTTCAAAATAGTGAAAAAGGATATATGTAAAACCAAGAGCCAATATCATTCTCAATGAAGAAAGACCAATTGTTTTCTGTACAGTGACTCTGTGTATCCCCTCCATCTTTTTTTTTTATGCTTCGTGGATCATTCAAGATTTTTCCTATTTCTTAAAACACTTTACCGACTTTCTTAAACATTAGATATTCAAAGTGGGGTATATGTGTGAGTAATAGTTATAAAATTTGACCTGACTTTTTCTGTTTGCTACCACCTAAAATGGGAATTATGGTGGTATATCCTGCAGGGAGTTGTGCTGGTAATCAATCTATAAGCTATGCCTATCTGAGAGTTCACATATACCAGTGACTCTACAGGAGAAAGATTGGCAGGTGCCTCCTATGCAATTTATAGCCTCAGAAATACCCTGGAGGATCAGCTCTGAGTTGGTTCCAACTTAACAACTGTGAGTGAGTGAGTGACCTCCTAAAAATAATTTCTTAATCTTGGAGAGACAGGAAATCAATAGAAAAGGAAAAAAACACCCAGGTAAAAAGACTGAAATCATAGGGCTGATATTTGAAACAATAATAGCTTTGGCAGAAATTCAAATTCCATCAAATATAAAGTCCTTCTAACTCACTCTCCAGGTTAGTATAATCATTGCTGCTAAAAATAATGATAGGTCAATATACAAAGTATAAAAATGACAAATGCGCAATAATTCAAGGTGACCAATTAAGTGAGTATAATTAGCACAAAATAAGTTTAAGGAAGTATCATTTTAGAAAGACATTTAGGGGAAAATGGGGAAGAGGTAGCATGTAAAAACCTGTTTTCTAAATACTTTGGCACACAAGTGTGGGGCGTGAGAGAACTATAGAAATTATTTGGCAAAAAATGGAAGAAAAGGTTGTAGAACACTGATGGAATGATTCTTTCTGTGATTATAGCCGTAGTTCAGAAGATATTTTTCTGCAAATTGAATTTGTTGTTTTGGGGGTGAAGGATTAGTTTTGATTGATCTATGGCATCTATTTTTAATAATTCTATTTTATTCCATTTGTCATGTGAATCATAATCACTATTATAATGTTACTCCTCAGAATATTGTCAGTGAGATGTGAATTCCAGGCTATGAAATTTCTTAGGGGGAAAAAAGTGACTTTTTTTTTGTTGTTAGTCCACAATGTGTAATACTTGACACACTGATGAAGCTCTACTCTCCTCACTTTATCCCCAGCAAATAGCAGTCTCCTCTTAGAAATATAGGAGAATGAATCACCACTCCACGTGCTGCTACTAAGAGATAATGACTTTCAGAGTAAGAGAGAACTCTTTCTACTGCAGTTTTTATAAATAACAGAGCATTTTTAGGATAGAAAAGTGAGACCAGCCCTGTTTTCACGGAAACAATAATAGACTGTATAGCAAAATTGTAATTTGCCTGTGATGGCAAGAGAAATTATCTCTTTGTGAAATCTTTTTCAGACTCTTGAATAACCCAAAGTGACTAGGATTTAATTTCTTTTTAAAATTTTAAAAAAAATTTATTATTTTTTAGTTCTAGGATTTCATTTCTAGTCAAATATATCAAAATCATTGTAGTCTTCAGATTAGTCAAATAGATTTAAATCTTAGAATTAAGGGCTTTAGACCACAATATCATGGCAAGAAGATTGAGCAAACTTAGGCTCTACCTCCTTTTTTTCTTGAAGTTATCAGCAAACAAGAATAAAAACTAGAAATGCATGGAAACAAATAATGATGGTGGTTGAACAGCATGATCAGCATAATTAATGTTGCGTACACAGGACATGAAAAAATTAACATGGCAAATGTTTGTCACATATGTATTTACCATAATTAGAAAACAACAAATAGAAATACAAACTCTGGCTTTAACATCTGTACTCAGAGTAGTAATTAAGAAACAAAGACAGGTAAGTGGTAACTGACTAAATAAAACATAGAAAGGGCTTTTGGAAGGGAAATTAATGAGAAACAGGCCAATGAGCCAGGCAGAACTCCAGAGAGGCTCTTGAAGTGTTAAGCATCAGGTGGTCCAGATGGTATGTCTTAGGCATTGAATTGTGTCTGCCAAAAAATACGTTGGAATCCTATCCTTATAGATGTAGTCTTAGTTGAGAATAGGATTTTATTTCTTATATTAATAAAGTCATGTCAGAAAAGCTGGAAAGAAAGAAGGACTGGTAGTCAGAAGTTATGAGCTTAGTGACAGGAGTGACATAAGTGAGGCTAGACATGGAATGATCGAATTGACTGACTTTTGTATAATCAATGATCTATATTTTTTGAAAAACACAAATGGCAAGTTGCATATGGACCTCACCTGATGGACTGCATAGGAATAAAATTGCCTACTTCTGTGAAAGGAATTGTTGGAAAAACTCAGTATCATCAGTTACTGACTGTGGTATTGATCATCAATTACTCATGTGCAAGTTCAAACTGAAGCTGAAAAAAATGAAAACAAGTCCACAGAACCAAAATATGCCCTTGAGTCTATCCCACATGAATTCAAAAGTCATCTTAAGAATAGGTGTGAGGCATTGAATACTAATGATTGAATTTATGTCAGTGTATTTTGTATGTACCTTAGATTCAGAACTGACCCATAACTAACCCTCCAGTGAGTTTTCAGAGGCAGTAAATTTCCCCAGAGGAGATTGCTCATCTTTCACTTACAGAGCAGTTGGTGAATTCAAACCAAAGGAGCCATGTTCCTTTGGGTTAGAAGCACAGCTCCTTACTACTAGGCCACCAGAGCTCCCTTATGTCACTTTCAGATGTGTCAAACCTATTCATTTTTCAAATATAAACTGAGCAGATGGTTCACAGAGAAGCAAACACAAATGGAGAGGAAAATATGTTTTGTGGAGATTGCCAGTGAATTAACAAATGCCAGGCCTACAGATATGGAAAGAAATCTTTCTTCAGAGACAGCAGAAAGAGAGCCTTCCACAAGAGTTGTGTGTGTGGAGTCGGAAATGACTCATAGCTGACCCTTTAGCTGGTGTTCAGAGGATGTAATCACACAGGAGGAAAATGTCCATCTTTCACCTGGGGAGCAGCTGAATGGTGAATTCAAGCCATATGTGTTTGGGTTGTGGCGTAATTCCTTCCCTCTTAGCCACCAGAGCTCCCTAGAGTAAGTGCTCTGAAGACAGACTTGAAGCCTCCTAAACTGTGATAAAGTCTTGGTTTTCAAATTCACCTACCTGTGCTATTTCTATCACAGCTAAGGCAGTAGGGATAAGGTTTGTTGCTATTGTTAGGTGCCTACAAGTCAGCTTCAACTCAGAGCAACTTTTTGTACAAAAGAATAAAATACTGCCAATCATTTCTTGTTGTTATTGTGTGCCATCGAGTCGTTTGCGACTCATAGCGACCCTATGTACAAGAGTCCTAAACGCCGTTCTACCCTGTGCCAACCTCGCTGTCTCAAACACATTTATTCCCACCACTCCACTCACAGAATCAATCCATCTCATCTAGTGTCTTCCTCTCCTGCGCCATCCCTCCACTCTCCCAAACATGATGTCCCTCTCCAAGGACCAGTCCCTCTTTGCAACATGCCCAAAGTATGTCAGACGAAGCTTCAGAATCCTTGACTCCAGGGAACATTCTGACTTCACCCTCTCCAGGACAAACCTGTTTGTTCTCCTACCAGTCCATGGTGTATTCAACACTCTTCTCCAGCACCAAAACTCAAAGGCATCAATTCTCTTTCTGTCATCTCTATTCACTTTCCAACTCTCCGATGCATAGCACACAATTGCAAAGACTATAGCCTGGATCAGGCGCACTTTAGTTTTTACATCCTCATAATCTCCGTTGTGCTTGAATTCATTGTAGCAGTCAATATCTCAATCCATCTTTGTCATCTTCCTTGCTTCTGAGGAGCACTCTGGCTGTACTTCTTGATTTCTTTGTTCTTTTGGCAGTGGCATAATAATATGCTTTGTGACACCACAATTCAAAGACATTAGCGCTTCCTCAATCTCCTTTATTCATTATCCAACTTTCACATGTATATAAAGCAATTGAAAATACCATGGCTTCAGTCAGATGCACTTTAGTCTCTAACGTGATATCTTTGCTCTTCAGCCCTTTAAAGAGATTCTTGGCAACAGATGTGTCCAGTGCAGTATGTTATTGTTTGATTTTTTCTTTTACTTTTGCTTTCATGAGCATTGATCGTGGATCCAAGTAAAATTAAAACCTTGACAATTTCAGTCTTGTTTATCATGATACTGCTTATTGGTTCAGTTGTGAATACATTTGTTTTCTTCATATCTTTGATCTTCTTCAGTAAATGCTTCAAATCATCTTCACACACAGCAACTGATTGAAAAGGAGGCCCAAAACAGGAGAATTTTGTCAACATCTGTTCAAACTCATTTCTCTATATGGAATAATAGAACATAAGAAACACTGGACTCAGTAACTAGTTATAATAGAATGCAAGGGCAAAACCTTACTAGAAGATGTTGGCTGTCATCAAATGGGTCCTGTCTCACAGTAAGCCCATGTGATAGGGATATGTATAACAAATTAGCTCTTCCCAACCATGTTCCAGAATACTGAAAACCAGTCTTACATGCCTGAGAAAGACAACAAAAGAACCTTCTCTACGGAAACAGAAACATCACAGAGAAAAGACAAATATTTTTAAAGAAATCCTTCAATAAAAAAGCCAGTTCAATGGGAGGGAAAGGAAGTAAGAGGAGAATAAAAATTAATAAATAGAGATCCAAGATGGCGGCAGAGGCAGAGACAGTGTGGTGAGCTGCGGTAGTAGTGAACCACTTAAAGCAGGGCCATTATGGGCTTCCACAGACTTCGACTTATTGATAATTGAACACTTAAACAGTTGATGACTGGCCCTCAGTGAAGATTGAAGCTCAACAACAGGAATTCAAGGATTCCAAAGGAGAAATGGGTGAGTCTCGTGGCTCCCACCCCCCACCCCCAGAGCC
>NW_006399794.1:16117174-16118647 GCF_000299155.1 Elephantulus edwardii
CACCTGCTCCCCCCACCAACCAAACTGTGCAGCTCTGCAACTGCATCCTGGCCCATCCTCACCCTTCTGCCCCCAACCCTCACCTCCTTATACCCCCAATATGTTTTTCCCAATAAAAATAATATTAAAAAAATTAATAAATAAACACTAACATGGGTGCTTTGTGTTGTTAGGGGAAGAGTATAGAATTTCCTACAGACTGCAAGAAGAAAAAACAAGTCTGTTTGGAAGAAGTGCAACTGGGGGCTCTGTAACAGCAAGGATGGTGAATCATCACACATAGATTAGACATGTTGTCAGAAAGGATCAGCACTTGGAAAAAGACATCATATTAGGAAAAGTGGAGGGTCAGGGACAGAAAGGATTATCTTCAACATGATAGATTGACATACTGACCATAACAATGGACTCAAGCATGTCAGAGATTATGATAATACAGCAAGGTTCAGGTCAGTTGTTCATAAGGTTGTTATGACAGCACTTAAAACAACAACAATAACAAATTGGGTCATCAAGAGCTCTAGTGGCTTAGTGGTTAGGGAGTTATGCTGCCAACACATAGGCAGATGGTTTTTATCTCTATGAGGGAAAGATCAGTCTCCTCCCATGTGATTTACAACCCCTGAAAATCCTCTGGAGGGTCAGCTATGAGTCACTTCTGACTTAATGGCAATGAGCTGAGTTGAAATTAAGTGAAGAGAAAGACAATGTTAGGACATTGTAATTCATTAATTATAATTAGTATTATAAAACAATACATAGAAAGATTGAAGACCAGTGTAAATTTCACCTAAAGCACAAAAAAGGCAATTCACCAAATATAATAAATTAATTACTCTAATCAATAAACTCTAGCTACTCACTAACATTGAATTTCCAATTAATTTGATGTCTACTCTTAAATATGAAATAAGGGTGCAGAAAAATAATTGGGATTTATATGACTTTTAAAAAAGGTTACATTTATGAAGAAAGGGGGGAAAGGACATTGGAAGAAAAATAAGCTTTTAAAAAAGAATTATTGTAGACAAATTTGAAAATGAAAACATATGAACTAAGGAAATATTCCAGAAAATATAGTAAAAACCTAAGAGATACAAGAGGTTGTGTCATCTGCATATTGGATGTTTTGCTCAGCATACGGTTTGAATAGGTATGGAGAAAGTATACAACACTGACACACAGCTTTCCTGATTTTAAACCATACGGTGTTCCCTTGCCCTGTTCACATAACAGCTTTTATATCTAAGTGTAGGTTATATATGAGCACAGTTAAGAGTTTTATTTTTCTTCATTTGTCTCAGTGTTAACCATGGTCAAGGAACTGAAGAACAAATTCAAACCTCGAGTTGCTATAATCAAGGATGCTTTCGGCATCGAATCCACCAGATGCTCTGCCGGGGAAGGAGGGACAATCTCCTCCTGTACCAGTCAGATCTGATTTGACGGTACACTCACACAAAAATAATAAAA
>NW_006399794.1:16120187-16136234 GCF_000299155.1 Elephantulus edwardii
GGACAGAGTGGAGTTTAGGGCTGTTGTACATAGGGTCGCTATGAGTCGCAGGCGACTCGACGGCACATAACAACAACAACAACAACATAGCCAAATGCCTTTGTGTAGTCATTCTTCTGCTATTCTCTGCTTTCAGCTAGTCTGACATCAGAAGTGATATTCCTGGTGCCACATCCTCCTCTAAACCCCACTTAACTTTCAGCGGTTCTCTATCAATGTATTTGTCTGTCATTTTGCTGTACAGGGATAACTTGTAGGTTGCTGTGATCCTGGAAGCTATGTCGCCAGTGTTTCAAATGGAAGAAAGGTCACACAGGTTTCAGCAGAGTTCGAAGATTAAGACAGACTTGGATGCAGGATTGGTTATCCACTTCTGAAATATCAAGCCTCTGAAAACTCTATAAGTAATAGAGAAATATGGGCAGCAATAATATTAGAGATAGAGTCGAGATTGGAAGTCACTCAAAATGAGGAGAAACAAGCAAACAAATAAATGAGGAGGAACAACTCCAAGCATCCTTTAAAGATTGAAACTTGTAGTATACAAAGTATGAGCATAAGATAATTGAAAGGTGTAAAAAGTGAAATGGACATGAAGATTGACATTCTAGGCATTAGTGAACTGAGATGAACTGGCATGAGGCACTTTGAATCAGACTTTTTTAAAAAATCTATTGTGCTGGGAATGAAAAACTGAGGAATAATGGGGTTAAAGTGGAAAAGGTAATTTCATGCCCTAACCTACAGTACAATATTATGAGTGATAGGATACTATCCATACACATATAAGGAAGACTTGTTAGTAAGACTATTATTCAAATATATACACTAAGAACTAAAGCCACAGAGGAGGAAATTGAGAGGTTTCAACCAACTTTTGCAGCCCAAAATTAACCAAACAAGTAATCAAGATGCATTAATAATTGTTGGTGACTGGAATGCACAAAATCAAACAATGAGGAAGGAATGGTAGTCTGAAAGTATGATCTTGGTCACAGAAATGAGGCTGGACATTAAATGATTTAATTTTGTACTTTCAATGATTTACTCATTGCAAATACCTTAAAAAATCCACAAAATATTACTTTACACATGAAATTCATGTGATAGACTTGATAGGGATCAGATTGAGTACATCTGTGGGAAGAATCATTGGAGAAGCTCAATATCAGCCATCAAAACCAGTCCAGGTGCTAACTGTGCAATAGACCATTAGTTACTCACATGTAAGTTCACCTTGCGGCCAGAGAAAATTAAAAATAAGTCCAACAGAACCTAAATAATACTGTGAGTCTATCCTACCTGAATTTAAAAATCATCTTTAGAACAGATTTGAGGCACTGAACACCAATGATGGAGACTGGATGAACTGTGGGATGACATTAAGGATTTCATCCATGAAGAGAAGAGAAGGTCACTAAAAAGAGAGAGGAGAATATAAAAACCAATGTGGATATCAGAAGAGACCCTGAAAATTGCAGCAGAGTGTCAGGAAGTAACAACAAAGGGAAGAGATGCTGAATTAAAAGAACTAAATGGAAAATTTCAAAAGGCAGCTAGAGAAGACAAAGTAAACTACTGTAATGGAATGTACAGAAACCTAGACTTGGTGAGTAAAAAGGGAAGACCTTGTTCAGTGTTTCTTAAACTGAAAGAATTGAAACAATGACAGAGGAGAAATAAAAATCCAAAATAGATGAGAGAAGATTATGAAAACTGTGCTAGAATGTTAAGGAGCCAAAACAAAGGGAAAAGATGCCTGAAGTAAAAGAGATGAACAGAAGTTTTCAAAGAACAGCTCAAAAAGCAAAACAAAGTATTATAATAGATTGTGCAAAGAGCTAGAGTTGGGGAATAAAAAAAGAATTTGTTCAGCATTTCTCAAGCTGTAAGGACTGAAAAACAAATTCAAACCTAGAGTTGCAATATTGAGAAATGTTATGGGCAAAATCTTAAATGATCCAGGAAGCATCAAAAGAAGAATACAAAGAGTCACTGTACCAAAAAGAATAGGTTGCCACTGAAAAATTTCAGGAAGTACCATGTGAATAAGAGCCAATGGTAATGAAGTAAAAAGTTTAAACTACACTAAAGGTATAGGCAAAAATAAGGCGTAGGAATCAATGAGATATAAACTTGCAGATTATATATATATATAATCACCAGTCTGCTTGGCCTACTGACTAGAAGAGATCCATATTTTTCCCCATTCCCAAGAAAGATGATCTAACACAATATGGAAATTATCTAACAATATCATAGATATCACATGCAAGCTTAAGATCATCCAAAAAAGCTATAACAGTACATTGATAGAGATATAAATAAATCAAATTTGGCTATTATGAAATCCCACAATGTCAGAGAGAAAAAGAAATCTTAAAAATTTCCTGAAATTAAAAATTTCCAGAAATTAAAACAGAACATTAAAAAGTTTGGAAACAGGAATGGCATCAACTTTCACAATAACAACTTTGAAAACTGGATAACAATGAAGCAATATTTCATTGTTACTGTTGTTAGATGCCATTGAGTGAACTATGACTCATCGCAGCCTTATTACCAAGGGATCTGGACCTTTTCCTACCCTGTGCCATCCTCATCATCTTTGGTATAATTGAACTCATTCTTGCAGTCCTTGTGTCAAGCCATCTTGTCCAGAGTTTTTCTCTGTTTATGTCTCTCATCTCCAAGCATGATGTCCCTTTCCAAGGACTAATCTCATTCTAACAACATGATCAAAATTTATGAATTGATGTTTTACCATGCTTGCCTCTAAGTAGCAGGATGATTGCATTTTCCTCCAGTCATATTTGGGAGATTTTTTTGGCAGTCTATAAGATAGTCAATACTCTTCTCCAACACCAAAACCCAAAGGCTTCATTTCTTCTTCTGTCAACCTTATTCATTGTCCAACTTTCAGTAGCTTAGGAAGTAACTGAAAAGACCATAGCTTGAATCAGTGGAATCTTTGTCTTTAAACTGACATCAGTGCTCCTTAACATCTCGGAGAAGTCCTTGACAGCAGATTTTCCTAGTGCAACACATGTTTTGATTTCTTGTCTGCTGCTACCATGGGGGTTGACTGTGACAACTTTGATCTTTTCTTCATCATGATATTATTGCCTATTGATGTAGTGGTGAAGATTTTTGTCTTCTTGATATTGAGGTGTAGCCTATATTACATTTAATGTAGTCTTTGATCTTCTTCAGCCAGTGTTTCCAAGTTCTCTTCAGTTTCAACAAACTAGGTTGTATCATCTGCACAACACAGGCTGTTGATTAGGATTCCTCGTATCTTGATGCCACATTGCTCTTCATAAAACTCAGCCTTTCCAATGACCCACTCAGCATAGGTATTGAATAAATATGGAGAAACTATACATCTTTGATGCACACCTTTCTTGATTTGAAACCATTTATCCAAAATCGACTGGAACAGCACATCAACAGAGAACTGCCAGATGCGCAGAATGGGTTTAGAAGAGGCCATGATTCTAGAGATATTATAGCTACTGTTAGCTGGATCTTGGCTGAAAGCAGAGAGTACTAGAGGAATGTTTATCTGTGTTTCATTGACTATGCAAAGGCATTTGACTGTGTGGATCACAACAAACTGTGGCTAACTCTGAAATTGGGAATCTCAGAACATTTGATGGTGCTTATGTGAAACCTATACTTGGAACCAGGAGGCAGTCATCGGAACAGAGCAAGGAAACACTGCATGGTTCAAAATCAGGAAGGGTGTACACCAGGGATGTGTCTTATTTCCATACTTTTTCAATCAAAAGCAGAACAGATCATCTGGGAGGCTAGGCTCTATGAGGAGAAATGTGGTATTAGGATTGGAGGTAGACTCATCGACAAACTGCATTATGCAGATGACACAACCCTGATTGTTGAAACTGAGGAGGACATGAAGCACTTGCTGCAGAAGGTCAAGGATTTCACCCTTCAATATAGTTCAAAGCTCAACATCAAGAAAACAGATTCTCACCACTGGGCCAATTGGCAGCATTATGATAGATAGTGAAGAGATTAACACTATTAACAACTTCAGTTTGCTTGGCTTCACAATAAATACTTTGTTACTAGCAGCCAGGAAATCAAAAGATGAGTTGCACTTGGAAAGTCTGCTATCCAGACCTCTCCAGAGTACTGAAGAGCAGTGGTGTCACTCTGGAGACTAACATGGGCCTGATCCAGGCCATACTCTTCGCAAGTACTTACTTTGCATCAAAAAACTGGACAATAATTAGGGATGATAGAAAGAGAATTGATGCCTTTGAGCTGTGATGCTGGAGAAGAGTGTTGAATATGCCATGGACTGCTAGGAGAACAAACAGGTTCATCCTAAAGAGGGTGAAATCAGGTGGCTCCTTGGAGGCAAGGGTTCTGAGGCTTTGTCTGACATACTTTGGGAATGTTGCAAGGAGGGACCAGTCCTTGAAGAGGGACATTATGCTTGGGAGGGTAGAGGGTTCAAGAGAGGAAGACCCTGGGTGAAATGGATTTACTTAGTGAGTAGGATAATGAGGATAGGTCATCAAAGACAATAATGTTGGCACAGAATAAAGCAAGCTTCGGGGTGTTGTACATAGGGTCGCTGTACTCCACGGCACATAACAACAACAATGTACCTTTACTTTGTTTGGACTACCACTTCTTGGTCTAAGTATATGTTTCACATAAGCACAATTAAGTGTTCTGGAATTCCCATTCTTCTCAATTGGAATATCTCTTTAGCTTTTAATTAAAAAGGTGTTTTACCCTAAAGTCCTATTCTCTGGAAAATGATCATTTACAGGTTTAAGCTGTTGTTGTTAAGTGCCTTTGAGTCATAGGTGACTTATGTTGATGTTGTTGTTGTTGTTGTTGTTAAGTGCCGTCGAGTTGCAGGCGACTCATAGCAACCCTATGAAGGAGTCCTTGTCGCTTGGGTGCTTTTCATCCTCCCTCCAGGTTCATAGGGTTTCCAGAGGCAAGCTATTAATGAAAGCGGATGCCACTCCTCCTTCCAAGCTTGTTTTACTTGGGGAGCTCCACCCCACTCTCTGTCCATATTGGATAGCCAACCATTAATGCATTTGACACATCAGTGAGGTGACTCGTAGTGACCCTATAAACAAAAGTTCTGGACACTTGTATAACTTTTTTCCTTTCTCCAGGTTCATAGGGTTTCCAGAGGCAAGCCATTATAGAAGTGGATGGCATTCCTGCTCCCAAGCTTGTTTTAATCGGGGAGCTCTACCAAACACTGTCCACCAGGGATAATCATTCTCACATTTGACTCCTCAGTGTCACAGTGTTCAGCTTCACAGTGACCACTAGTTACCTCTGTACAGCAAGTAGACAGACTAGAGTTACATGACCTAGAAGAATTTTTCACCAAAAACAATTAAAGGTAGGCCTGAGGGCTGCGGAGTAGAGTCACCAACCTTGGCTTGGGAGCAAGACTTTCTATCCACTAGGCCAACTGCTCTCTCTCTCTCTCTATACTGTTGGTGGTGGTGGTGTTGTTAAGTGCTGTCGAGCCGTAGGCAACTCATAGCAACCCTATGAATGAAAGTCCTGGACGCCTGTATAACTTTTGTCCTTTCGTTCATAGGGTTCATAGGGTTTCCAGAGGCAAGCTATTATGGAAGTGGATGCCACTCCTGCTTCCAAACACATTTAAGTAGAGTAAAAATATTTCTTAATATGGAATGTCTCAAAAATTTACCTCCTATATGCTAATTTTTTAAAAAATTGTTGAAGCCAAATAGTTCATGAAAGGAATACTACATAAGATCATTATAAAAGGCTAAAAAAAAAGGGTTATGCCCAGAAAGAATCATTATTTAATGATTACTAGGGGTGGGTAGGGAGGGAGAGTAGAATAAAAATTGGTAAATAGCTAATAGATGGACTTCAAGATGAGTGAATGTAAAGGCCATCTATAATAAGGAGAGGATCAGCATGATATTGCTAAAGAGAGTCACTAAAATATATAGAAATATTAATGAAAATTCAAGTTATAGTGAGAAGCGGGAAAGGTGTGATTCCATTGTGAGTATTGAAATTAATTTTGTAGAACAAAATGTGTATGAATTGTTGAATGAAAAATTAATTTACTTTGTGTAACATTTCAATCAGAGCACTATTAAAATTGTTTCTAAAAACCCACTGGAGGTGATAACAAGGAGTAAAACAAAAGCTAAGGAAGTTAAAATCTAGGAAGAATATAGATTTGTATAGAAAAGGAATAATAGTGATTCCACAAAAAAATCATGGGGGAGCAGATGCACAGCAGGCCTAAAGAATAACATATCTCAAATGGAGCAGAAGGAGGAAAGCCAAATTTGTTCAATTTACGAAATACTGAATTGAGACTGGAGGATAGTGAAAAACTTAACAACTGCAATAACAACAAAGCAAATAAAAGTAGCACTTTAGTATCATTAAAGTTTTTTAAGCAATGTAATTAAATCACTCCAATTAGCTGAACTTGAAAAGAGCTCATAGGCTGGAAGAAATATTGATAAATGATGTATCTAATAAGCACCTGTTATTGTTGCTGTTGTTAGGTACCATCAAGTTGACTACAACTCATTGCCATCATATGAATGGCAGAACTGAATCTTGCCCTATCCTCACAATCTCTGTAATGCTCAAACCACTGTGTCAATCCATCTTGTTGGAAGTCTTCATCTCTTTCTTTGACCCTCTACCTTTCCTAGTGTTTTTTTCTTCATGGACTAGCCTTTTCTGGCAGCATGCGCAAAGTATGTGAAATAAAGTTTCACCCTTCTTGCCTCTAAGGAGCACCCTTCTTGCAATTTCTGAGACAGATTTGACAGTCCCAATATTCTTTTGGCAATCCATGGTATATTCAATGCTCATGTTCAGCACTACAATTCAAAGACCTCTGTTCTTTGAGGTTTCTTCTTCATTATCCTAGTTTCAGATGCATAAGAAGCAATTTCAAATACCATAGCTTGCAACTGGTACACTTTAGTTTTAAAACTGACATCATTGTTCTTTAGCACTTTAGAGAGGTCCTAGACAGCAGTTTTCCCAATGCAACACGTCTTGATGTCTGTCACTGTGTCTGTTTTTTGTGGATCCAAGTAAGATTAAATAGATGGTGATTTCAATCTTTTCTCCAACTGGTATGATGTTTCATGTTGGTCCAATGGTGAGGATTTTTGTCTTCTTGATGTTGAAATGTAATGCCTATTGAAGGCTCTAGTCGATGATCTTCTTCAGCAAGCACCTCAAGTTCTCTTTACTAGTCCAGCTTCTGAATTTACTAGCTCAGCATACAGATTTAGTAGGTATGGAGAAAGTATACAACCCTGATACACACTTTTTCTGATTTTAACCATACGATGTTCCCTTGTTCTCTTCAGATAACTGCTTTTGGGTCTACAGATTGCATTTTTCATAATCATTTGTAATCACTTATATTTTTATATTTTACTCCAATTGGCCTCTAATCTTTTGTTATTGTTGGATATTTAGCCTAATCTGGCCTTCAAATAACTGTCAGAGTTTCTTTCATCATCTTGAGTTTCTACAATTCCATCTTCAGGGAACTTTTCTTACAAGGAATTTTTCTTTCTTAACAGATAACATCTATTCACCCACCTTCAACCAGTAAAAACAAAACAAAAATTAAAAACAAACAAAAAATACTTGTGACAGTGATTGTAGATAAATGAAATACTGGTAATTATTTTTTATATTTAATTCACATACCATAACATTTACCCTTTGAAGAGGAGCAAACTGGGGTGGGGGGAAGGGCTGGGCGGGGAAAGAAGTGCAGCAATAAATGAATGGAAATCCAAAATCTCTGTAAATGCCTATTAAAATTATTTAAAAAATTTACCCTTTGAAGGTATACAATGTAATTATTTCTAACATATTTACACTATTTTACAGTCATTGTAACAATCTAATTCCAGAATATCCTATCTTCTCTTAAAGCAGAGCCCATTTTTGAATAAACAGACACCAAACTAATTAGTAATTAGTTATTATACATAGGTTATTAAGACATAAACACTCTTTAGGCACTCAGTTTGCATAGCATTATTCTAAGTTTTTTCTTTACCTTAAAGTTGCCTTTAGTAAATATTATACAGGCTCAAAGAATATTTAAAAAGTAGCACCGGGAAGCGAGCTGGTGGGGAGGGGTGGGAAGGGAGAAAATTGAGGCAATGAATGAATGGAAATCCAAAACCTCTGTAAAAAAAAAAATTATAAAAAAAAAAGTAGCACCAGCTTTTGGTAACTGAACATATTAACCATTTGCACCACACTTTCTGGTGGCATAATAAAAAATTAGTGCCTCTCTGAGGGTTCAAATTTAGCAGCTCCTCAGGAGAAAGATAGGCAGTTTCTTCCCATGTGATTTGTAGCCTCTAAAAACCTACTAGAGGGTCAGCTATGGGTTGGTTCTGACTCCACAATGAGATTTATATTTATTTGTATATATTAATATAAATAACAGTACCAGAAATACCTATGAACTGATCATCAAGTCTCTGTAAGTTTTTATGTTTAAACATTTATTAAAGACTATGATTGATAAGTCAAGGTGCTTTGTGTTAAGGTTAGTTTCATATCGATCAGTTTCATACCAAAAAATCCTGTCTTCTTTGAGTCTTTATCCCTATTACTACTTAGTTACTACAAATTTATAGAATTAATGTAATGAATGATATTTTTTTATAATTTTCAAAGTCTATACAGCCCGTAGTAACAAAATTCAGTTTCTAACTTAATATCTAACTCTTATGCCAGGGACCTCTTCAGAGTGCTGGCGAGCAAGGATGTCAGTCTAGAGATTAAGGGATGCCTGATCCAGGCCATGGTCTTCACAATTACTTACAATGTATCAGAGAGTTAAACAGTGACCAAAGATGACAGAAGAAGAATTGATGCCTTTGAACTGTGGTGCTGAAATAGAGTTTTGAACAAACCATGGACTGACAAGAGAACTAATAGGTTTGTCCTAGAGGTGGTGAAACCAAGCTGTTCTTAGAGGCAAGGATTTTGAGATTCTGTCTCACATACTTTGGTCATGTAGCCAGTAGGGACCAGTCTTTGGAGAATGATATCATGCTTGGAACAGCACAGAAGAGAAAGACTCCGGATGAGATGGATTGACACAGCAATTTGGATAATGAGGATAGGTGTGTCAGAGACAATGAGACAATGAAATGGGCTCAGGATAGGGCAGGGTTTAGAGCTATTGTGCATAGGGTTGCTATGAATTGTAGTAAACTCGATGGCACAAAACAATGGCAACAACAATGCCTACTGTCCATTCTTAACATCATTCATTTAAAATGTGCAGTTAAATACTTATCCACAATTTGCTGTCCGTTAAGGGAGGTACTTCCTTGGCAATTTACAATTTAGTTGAAGAAGAAAAACATACAAGAAGTTACATAATGAAGATTTGAACACGGTTCAAAAATAGAGATTTCACAAGACATAGTATAGCCCATATAAGTAAAAGACATTTCTTACCTCTGTAATAGATTGCAGCAGAGAGCTATTTATGTTGCATAATTTTTATGTTAAGTGTGAAATTGCAGGTACATCTTGGCAGACACAGAATTTGAATAGCCAAAAAAGCGGGGGGGGAGTGGAATCTAAAAGTTCTGAAACCTTTATAAAAACATTGCAGTAACTAAAGCACCAGGATTAATGTATACCTTCAGTTCTTATGAAAATTTCCTTGGACTTGGAGTGCCAGCATTGGTTGGTGAAATTTCTCCCTATTTTTGTGAGTAAATACAAGACATTTTCAGTTTTCATGTCACTAACCCTACCATCTGCCTTTCTGGCTCCCCTTGATATGCTAACTTGTTTCTGTTGCCCAGATCTAAGACTATTCAAGGTCACTATGCAAACTGCCTTTACAGTAGAGCTTGCAAGAACATGTACTTTGCAGTCTAATATAGACAACAAAGATTGACAAGTTCCCTATGTTCACAACACATGATGATATGATAGGGGGTATATCTCAAGATACAAATTATTTGCTTTGTTATTCACTTACTAGATTATTAGTTAGAAATCTTCCAGTTGGGAGAAGTAGAAAACTCAGTTCTAAAGAGATTAAAGAATAGGTCAAATCACACATGGAAACTCCAAGTTAATTATCACCAGTAATGTCATAAATGGTTAAGTGCTTGCTTGACTGCTAGCCAAAACGTTGGTGGTTTGAATCTACTTTGGAAGACAGACTCAGTGGTCCACTTCTGAAAGATCGCTGCCATGAAAATCCTAGGAAGAAAAGGCAATATACAATAAGGTTTTGATTAGACGTTATAATTAATTACATCAATCAATCAATTATAATTAATGTTATAACACAATGTTTTATATGAACATATATGAGTGGTTGAATAAAAATTCGATGATTTGTAAACTTTCACTGAAAAGAAAAAAAGAATACCATATGGAACACAGTTTTCAACACACATGGAGTCCTCATGCGTCAGAATCTGCTTGGCAGAAACTGGCAAACACATCAAGGACCAGGTTCTTATTATGTCTTTCTGCATTACCTTTCTCAGTATAACAACTTTGTCCTTAAATACTAGTTTCCCTAATAATTATAAAATATCTGCCCCAGTTCAAGTTGACACATGTAGATACTATTAAGTCCAAAGAAATAAGAAGGTATTTCTATATATCTCCACATACCAAAAAAAAGAAAATTCTAGTATCCTCCTGGAAGATTCATTCTATCTCCTTGGCTAGAATTTTTTTGGTTGTACATTCTAAATCTTAGAATTAATTACTATGGCTGAAATACTGAAGTATATGGCTATTTGGAGGAAGATAAATTATTTAACTAAAACCATAATTTTGTTGTTAGGAGAAAAGATGGAAAATTACATTTGGCAGTCTAACACCAGTACTCACTAGACTAACACACTGACTCAGAATTGAGTATGATCTACCCTCACACAGTGATGTGTTAATTTCTTGTACGTACTAAGTGTCAGGCATTGTGCCTTTATATAGAACAATTAAACAGGTATGAGTCATAACCAATTGTGGTATTAAGGATTTATTGTTCAAAATGACTTCCCTATCATTGACTGAATTTATCATGTGGATAGGCAGGAATATGTGAATAAGGCATGTTAGCCTATTCCCAAAGGGGTTGGCTAGTCTTACTATTAAATTGAGCATATCCCGCAGCAGAATGTGAGACTCTTACCACCAGCAACGAATAAGGAACAGAATACAACACATTTTTGGTGGCTAGAGATTCTTGTGCCAGTCAGGCCAGGGCCTAAGGGAGCAGCAGCCATAGCAGCCGCAGCAGAGAACCAGAGACCTGATGTGAGACAGAGCAGATTTTGGGACTGCTACCCCACTGGGAATCAGAGCTAAGAACTTTTGCCCAAGTTTGTTGGCAGAACTTCAGAGGAGAGCTGTAATTGACAAAACTGACCTTAAGCCATGAGGCTCAAGTCTGAGGTGCCTGGAAGCCCATTTTGGGAACTGTCTTGCCAAAATTACTATATTCTGCTACTAATCTGAATTACTGACTTTTGGCTTCCCTAATATGGTTCTGTGTGGTTTTTGAGCCATTACATTGGATTTTGGACCTAAAAAAGTGGTAAGATCGGTGTTAAGATGAGTAAAAGGAGGTACTGGAATGTGGGGGACATATCTGACTTTATAGGAATTGGTTTTATATTGTTGATGTTGACAGGGACAGTTTCCCATTGTGGAGTTGCTGGAAGACAGATATGGTTGTCTCCACACAGACCTTGCACTTTTTACACTGATGCACATTCTTCTGTTTTTCTTTTTTTATTTGTGTGGAAATTCATAAGTCATACTAATTTTTCATTCAATAATTAATATATATTTTGTCTTAAACCATTAATTACAATTGATTAATATAGTTAGTTACTTACAATATCTGAGTAGTCCCTCATTGTATATTGTCTTTCTCTTCACCCAACTCATATATTTATTAATTTTCAATCCCTCATTTTCCACCCTCAATAACTATGTAGTCTGTGTTAAGTCAGTCTCTTTTAACATATGTGTATATGTGTCTATATGTGTGAAAGCAAATTAAGCAAGCAAGCACACAGTTGGGAGAAAAATAGATGGCACATCACATGAGATCCCCAAGGAGGAAGAAGCAGCTGAAGGACAAGTAACTTTTCCAAAAGCCAACACAGAGAGAGAACCTTCCACAGCTGGTGCCTTGAATTTGGCCTTTAAGCCTCTTAAATAGTGAGAGAATAAATTTCTATTTGTTAAAGCCACCTTATAGAATAATTAAGGTAAAACTAAATTTAACTAAGATAAAGCTAGATTACTAAGTTTAGTTTTAAATATGTTCTATTTGGGACAAGAATCTAAATCGTTAGGGGTAGATATTTATTACTTTTTATTCTAGAAGCAGAATTCGCAGCAGATGGATTAGTCCAAGGTTCAGTAGGCAGACCTGGAAAGAAAGCAGTAAGAGTCTCCTCTTTGGTCTCTTGGCAAACTCCATTTCTCAAAACAACTAAGCCCAGAGAATATCCATAGGGATTTCCCCTCTCTGTTCATGTTAGACATATAAACATCAGCTGATAATTCAATGCATATAATGAAGAATATCATTATTAGGTAGGTTTTTTCATACTGTTTAAGCCAAGTCTCTCCTTTCACTATTGAGTCCTTTAAAACTCACTGAACAAAGAAGAAATTTTGTTTACTATTGTGATTTCTGTTTATTGTTACCAAATGTCCTCCAGAAATAGTGGATCACATGTCCAACCTTATTAAGTTCCTTTTAAGTTCCTTAACAAAATGCTAGCCGATAGAATCCAAAAGTACATAGAAAACATAACTCATCATGACCAAGTGGGATTCATAACAGGTATGCAAGGTTGGTTCAACATAAGAAAAATCAACATAATTCATCACATTAACAAAGTGAATACCAACAACAATATGATCTTAGCAATTGATGCAGAAAATGCATTTGATATTACTGATAAAGACACTCAACAAAATTGGAATAGAAGGAAATTTCCTCACATAATGAAAAGTAAATATGCAAAACCAAGAGAATATCATTCTCAATGGAACAAGACTAAAAGCATTTCATTGCAAACAGAGACCAGATAAGGATGCCCACTGTCACACTTGTATTCTATATTGTTTTGGAAGTACTTGTGAGGACAATACGACAAGAAAAGGAAATAAAAGGCATCCAGACCAGCAAAGAGATGGTTAAACTGTCACTGTATGCATATGACATGATAATGACAATGTATACAGAAAACCCCAAGGACTAAAAAAAAAAAACAACCCACAAAACTGTTAGAGCTAGTAGATTAGGATATAAGCTCAATATTAAAAAATCAGTGGGATTCCTCTACAGTAACAAAGAGAATTCAGAGAAAGAAACCAATAAAGCAATACCGTTTACAATAGCCAGCCACAAATTGAGATACTTGGAAGTAAATCTAACTGGAAACAAAAAAGACCTATTTGAAGAAAATTACAGAACATCTCTGTAAGACACAATGAAAGATCTAAAAAAGTGGGGAAATGTTCCTTGTTTATAGATAGGAAGACTCAATATTGTGAAAATGGCAATCCTACCAAAAGCAATCTACATGTTTCATGCAATCTCAATCTTCTTTTTTATATGTATCTTTTTTAAAATCTCAATCTTCTTCTTCTTGTTAGGTACCATCGAGTCAAGTATGACTGACTCATAGTGACCCTATGAACAAAAGATCTGAAACTAGTCCTCTCCTGTGCCATCCTCACACTTCCTGATACACAAGAGCCCATTGCAGCAGCCACCTTGTCAATCTACCTGGATGAGGGCCTTCCTCTCCTTTGCTGACTTTTCACCCTTCCCAAAATCATGTCCCTCTCCAAGGAATAGCACCTCCTAGCAATATGTCCAAAGTCTGTTAGGTGAAACCTCATCATTTTTGCCTCCAAAGAGCACTCTGGCTGCACCCTCTCCAAGACATATCTATTTGTTTTCTCGGCTATCCATGGGATGTTCTGTGCTCTTCTCCAACACCATAGCTCAAAGGTATCAATTCTTTTTCTGTCATCCTTATTCATTGTCCAGGTCTCAGATGCACAGCTAGTAATCGGAAAGACACACCCAAGTCCTCAAACTGACATCACTAATATCCTCAGTAATTTGGAGAGGTCCCTAACTGCAGATTTTCCCATTGTAATGAGTCTTCTTATTTCCTGACTGCTCGTACCAAGTGTGTTAATTGTGAATCCAAGTAAGATGAAGCTGTTGACAGTTGCAAACTCTTCTCCATCCATCATGACACTGCCTATTGGTCCAGTGGTAAGAATCTTTGTTTTCTTGATATTGAGATGCAATCCATACTGAAGGCTGCTTTCCTTGATCTTCTGCAACAAGTGCTTCAAATCCTCCTCACTCTCAGCAAGTAAGGTTTTGTCATCTGCATAACACGGGTTATTGATGAGTCTCCCTCCAATCCATACTCCCCTTCATAGAGTCCAGCTTCTCAGATAATTAAAATAAGCCCTCAGGAACCAAGCTATGATCTTGAATCAATCCCATCGGAATTTCATGATCATCTTAAGAATAGGTTTGAGGCATTGAACATCAATGATAGAAAATCAAATGAGTTGTGGGAAGAAAGCAAAAGGTCATTACAAAAAGGAGAAAAGAGGAGAAAGAAAAAACCAAAATGGATGTCAGAAGAGATGAGATTGCAATCACAATACAGGTACCAAGTTCATTTTTCAAGATCAAAAGGGAAATTGTCAAGTTTATTTGGAGAAGAAAGAGACCCCAAATAAGTGAAACACTTCTGAAAAACAAAAATTAAATGGGAGGCATAGCACACCCTGACCTCAAAACCCACTACACAACAGTAGTAACTAAAACAGTATGGTACTGTTACAATGACAGACACATAAACCAATGGAACAGAATTGAGAACCTAGAAATGGATCCATTTGTCTATGGTCAGCTGATATTAGATAAGGAGATGAAACCTGTGATATGGGGAAATGACAACCTCATCAACAAATCGCGCTGGCAGAACTGCTACCTGCAGAAAGCTAAAACAGGATCCACATCCCACATCATACACAAAGTATCAACTCAAGGTGGTTCAGAGACCTGGGAGTAAAGCCCCAAACCATAAAGTTCATGAGAGACAAGCTGAGGGGACTGCCGTATACAGCCAGAAATGCACAATCTTGGAGACGTTAAAGTTGATGAATGGGATCTAATAACATTAAATCTCTATATGCAGCAAAAATATTTTCCAGCAAAGTGAAAAGAAAACCTACTGACTGTGAAAAACTTTTGGCAACACTATTCAGACAGGGTCTCATATCAAAAGTTTAGTGGTTCAAAACCACTAGCTGCTCTGAGGGGGAAAGACAGGCAGTCTCCTGTGCAATTTACAGCCTCTGAAAAATCTGCTGGAGGGTTCTGTTACTTACAACTTTTTATATTAACTGCAAAATAAATGGCTCAAGAAAAAAAAAGTTTACAGAATCCTACGGGGCCTCTATAAGAAAAAGATTGATAAAACAATTACAAAATGGACAAAAGACATGAAAATTACCATCTGGTTTTGAAGGGATTTTTTGGTCAATAAGGAGGCAAATAGTAATAAATTTGACTGCTAATCAAAGGCTGGAAGTTTTAGTCCACCTAGAAGCACCCAGGAAGAAAGTACTGGCCATTCAATGCCCCCAAATCAATCACTGACAACCCTATGGGACACACTTCTACTTTGACATACATAAGATTGTCCTGAGTTAAAATCAATTAAATGGTAATAGGTAAAGAAATCCTGTAACCTCTTTGCAACAGACTAATTTTTGTAACATAAATAATTTCACTTTCCTATTATAAGTCCTCTTCAGTTTCAGCAAGCAGGGTTGTGTCATCCGCATAACGCAAGTTGTTGATAAATCGTCCACCAATCTTGACCCCACATTTCTCCTCATAGAGCCCAGCCTCCCGAATAATCTGTTCTGCATATAGGTTGAAAA
>NW_006399794.1:16137913-16147027 GCF_000299155.1 Elephantulus edwardii
GTGCTGGAGAAGAGTATTGAGAATACCATGGACTGCTAGGAAAACAAACAGATTTGTCCTGGAAAGGGTTAAACCGGGTGGCTCCTTGGAGGCAAAGATTCTGAGGCTCCGTCTAACATACTTTGGACATGTTGTGAGGAGTGACCGGTCCGTGGAGAGGGATATCATGCTTGGGAGAGTGGAGGGACAGCTCAGGAGAGGAAGGCCCTCTATGAGGTGGATTGATTCAGTGACTGGGATAATTGGGATGGTAGTGTCAGGGACAGTGCGACTGGCACAGGACAGAGCAGAGTTTAGGGCTGTTGTACATAGGGTCGCTATGAGACACAGGCGACTCGATGGCACATAACAGCAACAACAATTATAAGTAATTGCAAGCGGGAGTAGCATCCACTTCCTAAATAACATGCCTCTGGAAACTATGAACTAGAAGGAAGAGGGAAATATCTCTACAAAATATTTTTTTTTAACAAGAGTATTGAACATACCATGGACCACCAAGAGAATAAACAGGTCTGTCTTGGAGAGGATGAAACAAAATTCTCCTTGGAAGTAAGGATTTTTTTTTTTAAGATAACAATTTTATTGTATACTGGTTTACTTACAAAGTTTGTATATAGTGATTTCACACTGGATGTTTCCCATTTCCTTTACCCATTCCTCCTTCTACTCCTCAAATTGTGCAACCCTATGATTCTCCCCCATCCTCTCACCCCTTTGCTCCCTCCCCTCAGATCTTTATACACATTTTACTAGTTATCTTTCTATTTCTATAATAAAGGTCATATACAGTAATTGTCCTTGTGAGACTAAGTTAGTTCACTTAGTTACTCTCCAAGCCCTCCCAAGTTAGGTAGTAATTTTCAAAATCATTGCTCCTGTGTGCTGCATAGTATTCTATTGTATGAATGTACCATAATTTCTCAATCCACTCAATTGTGGTCAGACATTTGGACTGTTTCCATGTTCTTGCGATGGTGAAAAATGCTGTTATGAAATTGGTGTAAAAATTTCCATTTGTGCCTCAGTTCTAATTCTCTCAGGGTATATTCCAAGCAGTGGCATAGCTGGGTCATATGGAATTTCTGTGTTCAGCTTTTTGAGGAAATGCCAATATGCCTTCCAGAGTGGTTGTACCATTTTACAGAGTATAAGAGTTTCTATCTCTCCGTATCCTCTCCAACATTTATTACTTCCTGTCCTGTTAAACTTTGTCATTTCCTCTGGGGTGAGATAGTATCTCATTGCAGTTTGATTTGCATATTTTTTATTGCCAGTGATTTTTAATATTTCTTCATGTGTTTTTTGGCCATCCAAGATGTTTTTGAACGAACTTCAAATTACCATAGAGTGATTTCTGACTGATGAGCAAGTATAGAACAGAGTAGAACTGCCTCCTAAAGATTCCAAGACTGTCAATCTTTATAAAAGCAAGCTACCATGTCTTTCTCCCACAAAGTAGCTGGTGGGTTCAAACATCAATGTTTCGTTCAGCCCAGCATTTTAACCACTGTGTCACCATGGCTTCACTTTTAGGACATGGCCTAAGAATTCTTGCTATCTCTATGACATCTAAATAATTACCCAATAACAAAAACCTTACAATTTTGAAGGAAAAAAATGTCCAGAAACTATTGGTATGGAGTTGTTTTGGTATTGGATGTATTACACTGTTCATGTCTTAGATATGTGGTAAACAGACTAGCTTTGTTCAAACTCTAATAAAGTCTACTTTGTGAATTAAATAAAAATATCTATTTTTAATATTTACTTTACGAATTGTTTTGTTATGTGCCGTAGAGTTTGAACCGATTCATAATTAACCTTTCAACAGCTTTTCAGAGGCTATAAATTGCATGGGAGGAGATTGCCACTCTTTCACCTGCAAAGCAGCTGGTCGATTACATTTAGGTTGGCAGCATAACTCCTTACCCACTAGGCCACTGAGCCCCTTGGTCTGTCTCCCCATTAGCTTTGATTTCTCCATGTAAAATGACAAGAATCTAGGCTCCAACAATCACTCAGTAAAATGGTCATGTTCTAGAACAGTCCACATTTACATTTGTTGTTGTTGTTGTTAAGTGCCATCAAGTCGTAGGTCACTCATAGTGACCCTATGAAGGAAAGTCCTCAACACTTGTGTGACTTTCATCCTCTCTCCAGGTTCATATGGTTTCCTGACGCAAGCTGTTACGGAAGTGGATGCCACTCCTGCTTCCAAGCTTGTTTAATCGGGGAGCTCCACCAAACACTGCCCACTATGGGTAACCATTAACGCATTTGACACCTCAGTGTCACAGTGTTCAGCTTCACAGCAACCACGAGTTAAAGCAGTACAGCAAGTGGACACACCAGGGCTGTACGACCTTTGGCTTGGTAGGATCGCTTTCTGTCCAGTAGGCCAACTGATCACTCTCTGTGTTGATGTTATTATTGTTAAGTGTCGTCGAGTCGTAGGCGACTCATAGTGACACTATGAAGGAAAGTCCTCAACACTCTTGTGACTTTCATCTTCTCTCCAGGTTTATAGGTTTTCCGGAAGCAAGCTATTATAGAAGTGGATGCCATTCCTGCTTCCAAGCTTGTTTTAATCAGGGAGCTCCACCAAACACTGTCCGCTATGGGTAACCATTAACGCATTTGGCACATCAGTGTTACAGTGTTCAGCATCACAGCAACCACAAGTTACTGCTGTACGGCAAGTGGACACATCAGAGCTAAACGACCTGCCTCTCCTCAAGAAGCCAGTGGTGCTGATCCTAATTATTACTATTTCCCTGTAATCACTTCAAAATAAAGTGAGGTTAATGCCATGTATCTATACAATGGAATACACAAAATCCAAACTCTGCTATTGAGTCAATTCTGACTCATAGGACTCTATAGTATAGAGTATGACTGCCTTAAAAGGTTCCCAAGATGGTAAATCTTTCCAAGAACAGACTGCCTCATCTTTCTCCTTTGGAACAGCTTGAGGTTTGAACCACTGTCCTCTTAACAGCCCAAGATGCGACCTACTAGGTGCCACCACTAGGGCACTTTAATAAAACACTCTCTCTCACTCTTCATTACCTGTTGAGTAGAAACTGACTCATAAGCTAACCCTCCAGTAGGTTTTCACAGGCTGTAACTAGTACAGGAAAAAATTATTCCTCTACTTGTGTTAGCAGCACAACATGCTACAGACCTTGCCGCCAGAGCCCCATAATTAAACAAGAAAAAGGATTGAAGTTTGGACATGTTACAATATGAAGAGTCTTCAAAAGCATCTTACTGAGTAAATCTGAACTTTCTAAGAATATAAATCCATAGACAAGGATCAACTATAAATGGACACCATGGATCTTTCTGGAATGATGGAACTGTTCTCAAGCTGGATTGTAGAGATGATTCAAAACTAAATTTATTTATAAATGTAAAAATCAATGACTCATACACTTAAGAACAGCTAATTTTCTAACGTTAAAAACAGGCTTTATACTTCAATAAAGCTTTTAAAAATAAATTGAGCTTGTGGTGGAGTATAAGAATAGACAGAAAACTAGCTGCAAGTTTCTAAAAATTGTTGAATCTGAGTAGTACTTGGGGCGGGTAATTGGACTATTCTACATAGTATTGAAATTGATATTCAAGTAACAACACAATAGTGCCTTTTTAGACTCACAAAGGTATCTTCGTTTGAACATTATATGGTTGTCCGTATGCTGAAAGAGGCATTGTTTGTTGTTGTGTAGCGTGGAGTTAGAATCGACCCAAAGCTGCCCCTCTGGTGGGTTTTCAGAGGCAGTTGATAACACTTAAGATTGCCCATCCTTCTCCCACGGAGCAGCCGGTGGCCTCGAACCCCGTTAGGACCTAGGGAAGGTTTTGTGGTGACATCACCAAAGGTATAGGGAACCTCTGCAGTTCACACAAACGCCTACGTCCTAGACTAGAATCAACTCATTAGTAAAGCTTCGCTTTTCTGTGGGCTCTACAAACAAAGTGAGAATAAATAAAGGAAAGGAATACAGGACTCAATCAAAGGCAGCCAGCCGCCAGACAAACGGCCGAACCCTGCCCTCGCCAGCCACACTCAGCATGGCGGCGCCGGCGGGAAGCAGCAGGCGGGAGCGCTCAGCTCTCCCCGGCCCAAGAAGGGGCTTGGTCGTAAGCTTCCGCGGACCAGAGAGAGGCAAGGGGCGGGGACTACCCGGGCGATCGCTGGCACGGGCCGTCGGATGGCTGTGGTCCCCCATCCTCGCTCATTTACAGCTCCTGCCACGTTACCCTCAGCCTTCGCGGCTGGAGTTTGCCCTCCGGTGCGCCACCGTCACCACTTCCGGGTTGAATTCCAGCTGATGTGATCAGACTCCACCTCATGCAGACTTGTTCCGCCTCTTCGAAGGCAGCCTTAGTCAAAGCCCGGTTGGCTTGGCTCCTCCCTCTCCTTTGATATGACTCATACCTGTTGTTGTTATGTGCCATCGAGTCGTTTCCGACTCATAGCGACCCTATGCACAACAGCTCTAAACCCTGCTCTATCCTGCGCCAACCGCACCGCCTCTGACACACCCATCCCGATTACCCCAGTCACCGAATCAATCCATCTCATAGAGGGTCTTCCCCTCCTGACTCATACCTACATCACAATTTAGAGATGAATTGAGAGCGCTGGCGTGGTCTGAAACGTTTCAATTTAAAATGTCTTTTCCCTGATTATATTAGAATACATAGGGAACTCTGGTGACTTAGTAGCAAAGAGTTCTGCTGCCAACCCAGAGGCATGCTGCTCAAATCCACCAGCTGCTCCACAGAAGAAACATGGCGAATCTCCTTCCGTGATAGTTGTTATTGGCTGCCTTTGAGTGGATAGCAGAGCTCTATCTTGCCCTGTCCTCTGCTATCCTCACCATCTACTGTATACTTGAGCCCATTGCTACAATCACTGTGGCCCTTCCTCACAACATGCCCAAAGAATGTGAGATGTTTAGCCTCTAAGGAGCACTCCAGCTGCATTCTTCTCCAAGACATACTTGTTTCTTCTTTTGGCAACCCATGGATTGGATATTCAGTACTCTTCTCCAACACCACAACTCAAAGACATTGGTTCTTCTTCTGTTAGCCTTATTCATTGTCCACCTTTCAGATGCATAGGACGTAACTGAAAATGCCAAGACAGATCAGGTGCATCTTAATCTTTAATATCCTCGTTCTTAGCACTTTGGAGAAGTCCTTGGCAGCAGATTTTCCTAATGAAACACAAGTATTAATTGCAGATCCAAGCAAAACAAAGTTGTAGATAATTTGAATCGTTTCTCCCTCTTGCATGATGTTATCAATTATTTCAAATTCTCTTTACTTTCTGAAGCAAGGTTATGTCATCTGCATAACGCAGGTTGTTGATGAGTCTGCCTAACGATCCTAATGCCACATTTTTCTTCATATCTCAAGTTATTTGCTCAGCATACAGATGGAATATTTATGGAGAAAAGGTTCAATTGTAATCTACACCTTTCCTGATTTTAAACCATGCAGTGTTTCCTTGTTCTGTTCTGACAGCTACTTCTTGGTGTGTATAAAGGTTTCCCATAAGAATCTGGGATTTCTATTCCTCTCAATGATATTCATAATTTGTTATGATCCACACAGTAAATGCCTTTGCATAGTCAATAAAACATACCTAAACTTTTTTTTTCCTGGTAGTCTCTGTTTTCAACCAAGATTCATTTGAAATTAGCAGTCATGTCCCTTGAACCATGGACTCTTCTGAATCCAGCTTGAATTTCTGGAAATTCCCTGTTAATGTTCTGTTCCAATTGTTTTTGAATAATCTTCAACAAGATTATACTTGCATGTGACATTATTTGTTCTGTAATTTCTACACTGTTGGAGCATCCTTTTTTTGGATAACAATAAACATGAATCTCTTGTAGTTAGCTGAGGTTTTGGTTGTCTAGGTCATCTTCTGCTTGTGCATTTTCAGTTTTGTTTGATAGTCTCTTTATGTCATAATAGCATCCCTAGATTTGCTCTATTTTTTTCTTTTATGACCTTTATCAGACTGATTCTCACTCTGTGTATCATTACCTCTTATTATAAGAAGACCAGTTATATTGGACTCGACAGATACTGCTCATCTTTCTTCCACAGAGCTGCTCATGGAGAAAGATGAGCTGGATACTCTTGAAAATATGGCCCACTTTTTAAAACTGGTAGAATGCTGCTGTGGGTTAAAATAGACTGAACAACAGTGGCTTTGGTTTTGGTATGTTGATATTATTATCAATGTTGTTAAGAGTTGCCACTAAATTGATTCCAACCCATGCCAGTTCCACGAGTTACTATTATAATATTATTGTTGTTGTTGCTATATGTCGAGTTGCCTGTGACTCATAGCAACCCTGTGTACAATGGCTCTGAACCCTCCCCTATTCTGAGCCAGTCTCACTGACTCTGATACAACTATTCCTACTACTCCAGTTACTGTGTCAATCTATCTCATCCCGGGTCTTTCTCTCCTGAGATCTTCCTCCACTCTTCCAAGCATGACGTCCTTCTCCAAGGACTGGTCCTTCCTGGCCATGTGCCCAAAGTATGTGAAACAGAGCTTCAAAATTGTTGCCTCCAAGAACAAACTTGGCTTCACCCTCTCCAAAACAGACCTATTTGTTCTCTTGCCAGTCTATGGTATTTTCAGGACTCTTCAGCACCACAACTCAAAAGCATCACTTCTTCTGTCATCCTTAGTCATTGTCCAGCTCTCTGAAGTCTAGTAATCGAGAAGACCATGGCCTGGATCAAGTGCACCTGAATCTCTAGACTGACATCACTGCTCTTTAGCACTTTGGAGAGGTCTCTGACAGCAGACTTCCCCAATGCAATTTGCCATTTGTTTTCCTGCTTGCTGATGCCAAAAATGTTGATTATGGAGCCATGCAAGCTAAAATTGTTAACAATGCCAATCTCTTCTTAGTCTATTGTGGTGATGCCAATTGGCCCAGTGATGAGAATCTTTGTCTTCTTTCAATAGTATTGCAATAAACACGTGTGTGTGTGTCTATTTGTGTTGCATATCTTATTTCTTTGATACCTAGTAGTTGACCTAATAGTATTCTATTCCCAACTTTTAAGGAAGCATCAAACTGATTTCCATGGTGGTTCCATCATTTTACATTTCTACCAGGAGTGTATATGAGTCCTAGTCTCTCTAGACCCTCACTAGTATTTGTTTAGGGTTTTTATTTGTTTCTCTATTTTCCATGTTATTGTTAAATTATCTTTTTAACATAAAAAAGTGTTAATTTTTTCCCATTGTTTCACATTTTCTTCCCTGTCCCCTCCCACAGCCCTCCCTACAATGCACCACCCCTTGTTCCAAGTTGTTCTTATACATATAATGCCAATCAGATATTCCTTTTAAACAGTTCTTTCTCTTATCTGTTCTAATGCACTGTTCATTATTGATCCACTCTTTTCCCATTCTCTCCCCAACACTCCCATGTCTGTCCTATTTTATAATAGCGGTGTTATGCAGTAATTGTCCTTTTGTGACTGAGATATTTCCCTCAGCATAATGTCCTCCAGGGTCCCCATGTTGTGTAATGTTTACTAGTTCATTGTTTTTCAGTGCTGTCTAGTATTCCACTGTGTGAATGTACCATCATTTTTCTTTTCTTTTTTTTTATATTTTTCTTGCTGTGTACCATCGAACCAGAACTGACTGGCACAGGAGGAGATTGTCCCTCCTTCTCTAGCAGAGCATCTGGTGGATTTGAACCATGTACCTTTGGGATTGCAGCGCAGCTTCTTGCTACTAGTCCACCAGAGCTCCCTAATTTTTCTATCCATTTATTTGTTGATGTGTTCTTGGGTTGCTCCCATCTCTTTGTTATTGTGAATAATGCAGCAATAAACATGGATGTGCATACATCTGTTTTGCTCATACATGGGTCGTAGGTCTGATTTCTTTAGGGTTTATTTCCAGTAGTAGAAATGCTTGGTCAAGTGGTATATCTATTTCCAACTTTTTGAGAAAGCATCAGACCACCTTCCATGGTGGCTGTAACCATTTTACATTCCCACCAGCAATGAATAAGAGTTCCAATCTCTCCACAACCTTGCCAGCATTGTTGTTTGCTGTCCTGTTGACATTTGCTATTGTTGCTGGGGTGAGATGATATCTCATAGTTGTTTTGTCACTAGCTTCTATTAACTTAAGTCTTATTGAACCTGGGTAATGTTGCTTGGGTGAGATGACTGGATAGAAAATTTTTAAAAAGCATAATGCTTAAGACAGGGAGCTCTGGTGGCCTAGTGGCAAGAAGCTGTGCTGCAATCCTGAAGGTACATTGTTCGAGGCCACCAGCTACTCTGTGGAAGAATGGACAATCTTCTCCCATGATTATTAACTGCCTCTGAAAACCCTCTGGAGGGTCAGCTATGCATTGGTTCTGACTCTATGGTACTCAACAACAATGTTTAAGATAGACATTTTTAACTGTTGTTATGTGCCATTGACTCATAGCGACCCTATGTACAACAGCCCTAAACCCTGCTATATTCTGTGCCAGTCCCACTGTCTCCGACACACCCACCCCCATTACTTCAGTCACTGAATCAATCCACCTCATAGAGGGTCTTCCCCTTCTGTGCCGTCCCTCCACCCTCCCAAGCATGATGTCCTTCTCCTCCTTAAAACATGTCCAAAGTATGTCAGACGAAGCTTCAGAATGTTTGCCCCCAAGGAGCAGCCTGGTTTAACCCTCTCTAGGATGAATCAGTTCGTTTTCTTAGCAGTTAACTGTTGTTGTTGTTGTTGTTACGTGCCGTCGAGTCGCAGGCGACTCATAGCGACCCTATGAAGGAGCGTCCTCGACGCTTGAGTGCCTTTCATCCTCTCTCCAGGTTCATAGGGTTTCCAGAGGCAAGCTATTACGGAAGTGGATGCCACTCCTTCTTCCATGCTTGTTTAATCGGGGAGCTCCACCCCACTCTCAGTCCGCATTGGGTAGCCAACCATTAACGCATTTGACACATCCGTGTCACAGTGTTCAGCCTCACAGCAACCACAAGTGACCTAGCAGTTAACTGTTGTTGTTATTGTTATGTGCCATCGAGTCGTTTGCGACTCAT
>NW_006399794.1:16149182-16151847 GCF_000299155.1 Elephantulus edwardii
AACAACAACAAAAAAATCTGCGGAGCTTCCGGAACCAAAGCGCTGTGGTGTTTCCGTGAGGATCGGTAGGATAGTATTACCGACCGGAAGAAGCCCATTCCGTCACTGTTTTCAGCCGCTGAAGGGTCGCAGCTACTGCAGGTCTTACATAATTATCGGCTGCAGCATCAAAAGATGAGCGGAGCTCTTGGAAAGGTAATGTAAGTCCCACGTACAAGGGGAGCAGGGGTGGAGAAAGGAGAGCTGAGAGGTAGCCCAGCTGGTACCGCCTCTGCGGACATCCGGGTCTGACACAGCGTGAGGCCATGACTCCTCCCGGCAGGCCATGCGACCTCTCGCAATAAAGGGACTGCGCGCTTTCTTTGCTCCGCTTCCGGAGCCCTCCTCCTAACTGCTAGGGCTACGCTCTTCCTCCTTGTACCCTTGCTACTCAGTGGCCTAGAAAGAGGCCATCCCATAACTGAAAATCACTGTGTCTGGACAGAACCCCAATAAATCGTGTGAACTTTAGCAGGTCATATTATTTTTGCATTGTCATCAAATAACAATTTTTTTCTAAGAATACATTTTTATCTTGCCCAGTGGATTGGAATGTGAGGCTTCTTAGTAATAAGGAGAAAGTAGTAATAAGCTACATTTTTATATCCAAAGTTTTGTATAAGTGACTGTCATAAATCCAAAATGTCATAAATGCATTATTTGGCTCCTGTTGTCCATTTATTATTTTAATTGATTTTTATTTTGCTTTTCCAGTTTTTATTATGCTGCTTGGAATAAGGCTTGTTTTAGCAATTTATATTAAAAGTTTAATTTGTGCGTTCATTGTATAGACTTTATCTCCAGGAACCTACCAAGATTGATATGATCATTGATTCTCATGGAACTGCCAAGTAGTTCTTTTGAATCAGACCCTGGTTGTCTTGAAGTTGAGTTTCCTTAATGAACTAGCCTTACTTTATTATGTATCTTTCTATTGTCTTGCCTTAACCAGTTTGTGAAACTTTGTCCAGGTATAGTGCAAGGGAATAAAAATGAAGGGGAGAAAAAGTTAGCAGGCTTCAAAATTCCATTGCTAAAGATGGTCAGACTTGTGAGCCCACTCTCCTGTTTTAATTGCTGTAGTTCTGAGGAAAGAAAAGTAGGATTATTTGCCAAGGAATCCTCTTTCTAAAGATTCCATAATCTAAGAGAGTTTGTAAGAATTTGTTTTTAGACTGCCATCGAAAGATACAAGGGCATGCAGAGGCCAAGTCTAATGCCACATCTAACCTTCTCTTCCTGACTTGACTCCCCTAAGTTACCCTTTTGCTTTGATCTTATTATTCATCAAATGCTGACTCACTCTCTTTCTTGATTATTAATCATGTTGTGCCTTCTCATCCAAATAGTTCTTTCTTCAAGTCTCAGCTTTTCTGTAAAACCATTTTTAAAATTTTATACTGTTTACAAAGTTCGACTACATTGTTTTTCACAAGATCTTTCTCATTTCCTTCACCCTTCCCACTCATCAAATTGTGCAACACCATGATTAACACCCCTCTCCCTCACCACCACTGCCCATCCTCACCCCTCTGTTTCCACCCTTCCCCACCTTGGATCCTCATACTTGTTCTACAATAATGGTTTTATGCAGTATTTGTCCTTATGGGACTGAGTTCGTTCACTCAGCTTAATACTCCCCAGTCTCTCCATAAAACCATTTTTACTTTTTGGTCTAAGTGCTTGCTCATTTTCTGAACTTCTAGCAGGGATTATCTTTGGGCACCTAATTGTGTGCAGTCTTGTGACCATCTTTATCATAGTCTGTCTTGAATTTTAGAAAATACATTTATAAGGAAAACCCAGGGAATTTGGATCAGAAATAAGTTCTATTCCTTATTAGCTGTATGACCTTGGGAAGATCATTTAACCTCTCTGAGCAGAACTTCACTTTCATATCTGTGAAAATGCAGATGATGCCTACCTCAAAGAATAGTGAGATTGCAGAAAATAATGTAGCTCATAGGGCTTTGTAAATAGTAAAAAATGTGGTGGTGGTGTTATGTGCTGTCGAGTGGCTTGCGACTCATAGCGACCCTGTGTACAACAGCCTTAAACCCTGCTCTATCCTGTGCCAATCGTATTGCCTCCGACACACCCATCCTGATCACCCCAGTCACTGAATCAATCCACCTCAGAGGGTCTTCCCCTCCTGCGCTCTCCCTCCACACTCCCAAGCGTGATGTCCCTCTCCAAGGACCTGTCTTTCCTTACAACATGTCCAAATTATGTCAGATGAAGCCTCAGAATCCTTGCATCCAAGGAGCAGCCTGGTTTAACCCTCTCCAGGATGAATCTGTTTGTTTTCTTGGCAGTTCATGGTATATTCAATACTGTTCTCCAGCACCACAGCTCAAAAGTATCAATCCTCCTTCTATCCTTCCTGGTCACTGTCCAACTCTCTGATGCAACAAGTGATTGCAAAGACCATGGCCTGTATCAGACACCCCTTACTCTCCAGAGTGACACCATTGCTCTTCAGTACTTTAGAGAGGTCCCTAACAGCAGACTTTGACATCGCAATACATCTTTTCATTTCCTGGCTGCTGGTGCCAAGACTGTCAACTGTGGAGCAAGCAGACTGAAGTTGTTAACAATCTCAATCTCTTCACCATCCATCCTGATG
>NW_006399794.1:16151947-16159443 GCF_000299155.1 Elephantulus edwardii
CATTGTCCAACTCTCTGATGCATAACAAGCGATTGCAAAGACCATGGCCTGTATCAGGCGCACCTTAGTCTCCAGAGAGACACCATTGCTCCTGAGTACTTTAGAGAGGTCCCTAACAGCAGACTTTCCCATCACAACTCTTGTTCGATTTTAAGAAGGCTTCAGAAGATATTATTAGTTTAAGGCTTAAATATTATCTCAGTGCAACAGTTTCTGGGGTTCATCTGGAAGAGTTCTTGATTTTTCTAACTCATAAAACAACTTCTCTTTAGTTGAATATGAAAGTAGCTACAAAAAGTTGGTTAGTACTGGCCAAACTGGGTGGTAAAGAAGTAGCATAACTTCTCAGGTGTCTCCCATTATGTCTATATTGAAGGAGATTTGTTAAGGTTAGCCTCAATCTAAGCACAGGTCTTGGGCTTCCTGAAGGAATACCATCTCCTTTGCCTATCTAGCTGCCTATGGATGGTTTTCTTCCTTCTGTCTTACTTGGATTCTATGATCTCATTAACCACTTGAGTTTCCCTCTTGCAGCCTCTTTCATCATCCTTTCACCCTCTCTCTAGGATTAGGTAATCTTCATTCATTCTGCCCAGCCCTGCACAAGCAGAAAGGCTCTTAGCAAAGTCAGGCAGGCTTTATACCCAGGTAGCTTTTTCTTTACCAGCTCATGCTCTTTATTTCTCTTGTCCTTTAAATATGACTTCCTTTGTAACAAAACAATAAAAAAAGAAGAAGAAATGTCCCATTGAAGTGAAAGTAGTTTTCAATTGAGGTAGCTTAAATTGTATATTAGAGCTATTTAAAGATGTTGGGAAATGTTCTATAAAAAGGTGACCAGAGAATTATTAAAGGAAGTTGAACTTGAGATCAAACATAATCTTTTAAAAGGGCTTCCCTTTATTCTCTCTTGTTCCCTAAGGATTTTCTCTGATGTGGCTGTGTTGAGGACTGAAGCAAGTTTTTCTTTTTCTTTTAAAAAAGCTTTTAAAGAAGGGTGACTTATAAAAATAAACCCCAAAAGGTCAAGAATCTCCATGCTTTTGTGTATGTGTGTGCTTGCAAGATTTCAGAAAAATAAAAAAATCTATAATTACAACTTGGAACTTTTACATTTTCATTCATTCATTATTCCATTCAACATTTATTGGCACCTCATTGTGTTCTATAATCTCTGTCTAATGCTGGGGATACAAAGAAAAAGAAAGAATATACCTTTAAAAATGTTCACCATATAGTGAGGGAAGATATACAAGCAAGCGAGTAATTACTATACACTGAGATGAGGGCATGAAAAATGGGTTGTGGAAATACAGAAGTGGGATGACATCATTCCTGTGAAGGACTTGAAGAGGCTTCCTAGGAAAGGCAGCATCCAAGCTATGTGCATCCACCTTGTAAAAGATTACTTTTCTGGGTAAATGACTAAAGAAAGGTCATTTCAGCAGAGGGAAGGGTAAAGGCAGAGAGATGGGACAGAATGCATCATGATTGAAGAACTACAAAGTCTTTATTATTTTGGCTGGACTTGGTATTATACTAAAAAGTGTAGAAAATTAATAGATAGGGAAGCAGTAGCTGGAGAGTAAAGGACTTTTTGGTCACATTCTGGTATTTGGGCTTTATTCTGTAGGTTTCTATAGGGAGTCACTATTCACATTTACATTTAAATGAGTTTAAATTATGTAACATTAAAATCCAATTTCTAAGTTGTATTCACTCACTCATTGCTGTCAAGTCGGTACTGAATCAAAGCTGACCCTCCATTGGGTTTTTGGAAGGTGTAAGCACAGAAGGAGAATGGCCATCTTTCTCATTCAGAACTTGTGGGGAATGTGAACTGGCTGCCTGTAGGTTAGCAGTGCAACTCCCTATTGTCTATGTCATGAGAACTCTCTTAATTTGGTTTAGTCACCTTTAAAGTACTCAATAGTCACATGTGGCAGGTAGTTAACATGTTAGTAAAAATCTAAATGGAGGTAATTGGAAAAAATTCTATAGAGAGCTGAAAACACTTCTATAGGCAATTGTTGAGAGCTATTAACTGACTTTGGATAGGTAAGTGACGGTAATATTTGTGTTTATTCTTAATTTTGATAACAGCAGGAAGAAGAGACGGGCAAAGAGTCATTTATCAAGTCATTTCTAAAGTGACGTGATCACAAATTACTACTGTGTTTGGTTCTCTTAGCCTTCCTGTGCTAGATAGCTGCCTTTTTTCCAACCATGAACTCATTATGAAGAGCAAACCCGATTCCACTGAGTGGATTATGACTCATAGCAAACTTCTATTAGACTTTCAAGCTGTAAATCTCAAGACGAGACTGCACATCTTTCTGCCTTGGGACAGCAATGATTCCAAGATTCTTTGCTAGTAGATTCGAACCAGCAAAGATGCACAGCTTTTTGGGTAACAGGGCAACTCCCCATCGCAGTGGACTATGCCACTGGCAAAGCTTTCCAGACTTTCAAACTCAAAATCTACTGCTGTCCAATCACTTAGGACTCATGGTGGCCCTCTCTCTACCAGGTTTTCAAGGCTGTCAGTCTTTACAGGAGACTGTTCATGTTGCACAGGGGGTTTGTGGATTTGAACCACTAACCCTTCAGTTAGCAGTCCGACACAAAACTCACCATACCACCAGGACTCCTTATCTAGAATATTGTCTAAATAATTTAAATTATGCAGTCTTTTAAAGAGAGCATTTAAGCATTCCATTTCTTTCCTTCTGTCTCACTACAGAGGTTAGGTGGGATTTGGTGAGGCTCAGTCTATTTCCCACTTTAGATTGATGATCAGAGTCTTCGAGAAAATAAAGAGAAAGGCAGTACCAGACCACAGGCCTGGGAGAACATGTCTACCTCCTTAACATCTCTCATACTGATTCTTCTTCACCTCAAATATTGCTTTACATCTTCTTCTTTATGCATAAATTACTACCTTAACCTTCTGGCTGGTCTCCCTGGCTCTAGTGTTTCCTCTCTATTCCATTTCACACTAAATCTTGACTAGCAAATGCTTTGACATGACAAAAGAATTATCTATGGTGCATTCTGAAGACACATGATTTGAGTTTACTAGCTCCTTTTGATAAGAAAGATGGGCAATTTCTTCTCCTGAGATTTACTGCCTCTGAAAACCTACTGGAGGGGCAGCTACAGATTGGTTCTAACTTGATAGTTTATAACAACAACAACATCCTGCCTCTCCAGTCTTTTTTGTCTTTCCCCATGTTTCCCCTCTATATCTACATTTCTGCCAAACTTGAAGTCTCTACAATACTCATCCTCTCTACTTTGGAAGTAACATAAAGCAGGATTTTATCTACAGCTTCAAAGTCTAGCTTCTATATACATATTCCCACCCCTACATTTCTACCATATAGCTTGTGCAGATGCTAACCAGAAATGTTATTGTAGAAAAGGAGAAAGAGTATCATACTGTAGGCCAAGGGTGAGATGCTGGAAATACAAATAAGATATATCCTTGACCTTGTTGTTTTGTGCCATGTCCAGAGCTTAGGGAGCTTATAATAGAAGCAACATAGTACCAGGAGAGTAATCTGTGTGGAATTTCCTTTGTTTTCTGTTAGGTGGTTTTAGTTTTTGAGCATGGATACAAATAAGTCAGAAAAATAGTAAAATTATAGATATGCAAATATTTCTGTCACATCTGTATGGAAGCATATATTTCTTTATAACACAATATCATGGAGAACTTAACCATAATAATACATAGTTACAGAAACTGACAACATGCCTTTTTACTGAGGTCTTAAGATTATTTGAACTTTTAAAGTACTCTTGTCTTAGGAATCAAAGGACTTTTATACAAAGAACTAAACATATCTTTTCTCTCTCTCCCAACTCCACCCCTGGAGTTGTTGTTATGTGCCCTTGAGTCCACTACGACTCATAGTAACCCTAGAAAACAATAGTTCTGAACTTTGTCCTATCTTAAGCCAACCTCATCATCTCTGACACACTTGATACCATTACCACAATCATTGTTAATCCATCTCATCTGGGGTCCTCCTCTTCTATATTGACCCTCTATCCCTCCAAGCATGAAGTCCTTCTCCACAGCCTGGTCCTTTCTGGAAACATGCCAAAAGTATGTGAAATAGAGCTTCAAAATCATTACCTCCAAGGAACAACCGGAATTCATCCTTTCCAGAATAGACTTATTTGTTCTTTGGGCAGTCCATGGTACGTTCAGTACTCTTCTCCAAGCACCAGAACTCAAAGGCATAGATTCTTCTTCTGTCTTTCATACTCATTGTCCAATTTTCAGATGCATAACAAGCAACTGAGAAGACTATGACCTGGATCATGCTCCTTTTTCACTAGACTGATGTTGCTGCCCTTTAGCACTCTGGAGAGGTTCCTGACAGCAGATTTTCACAGTATAACTTGTCATTTGAGTTCTTGACTACTAGTGCCAAGGGTGTTGATTGTGGACCTGAGCAAGATGAAATCATTAACAATCTTAATCTTTTCTCCATCTATCATGATGTTTCCTGTTGACCAGGTAGTGAGGATCTTTTTGAGATGCAATGCATACTGAAGTCTTTGGTTTTCTAAAGCAAAGATTTCAAATTCGCCTCAGTTTCAGTGAGCAAAGTTGTCTTCTGCATAAAGCGTGTTGTTGATGTATCTTCCTCCAATCCTGATGTTATGTTTTTCATAAAACCTCTCAAATGATCTATTCAGCATATAGATTAAAAAGGTCTGGAGAAAGGATACATTCCTGACACACTCCTTTCTTTGTTTTTTGTTCTCTTGCTCTGTTCATTCAACAGCTTCCTGGTCTAGGTAGAGATAGCACATGAGCACAATTAAGTGTTCTGGGATTCCCATTCTTCTCATGTTAGACACAATTTGCTGTGATCCACACAAATGCCTTTGCATAGGTGATAAAACACAGATAGACATCTTCCTGGTACTACTTTCAGTCATGATCCATCTAACATCAGTCATGAATGATATCCCTAGTACCAAGGTCTCTTTTATACTCAGCTTGTATTTCTGGCATTTCTCTGTCGATGTACTGTGTTCGTTGTTTTTGGATAATCCTCAACAAGATTTTTCTTGTGTGTAATATTAGTGATACTGTTCAAGAATTTCCACATTCTGTTGAATAAAAAAAGTGTATCATATTTACCTGGCCTAGATCAGGTCCAGCTTACGCAGCCTGGCATTTTGGAAACCTCTATAGGCACTGCAAGGAGAAAACTCATTACTTATAATGTGACCTTAACTAGGTGGCTTTTTAGTGTCTCTGTTCCTCATCTGTGAAATATGTTTAATGAACTTTAGCCTTACAGGCTTGTTGGGAAAATGGAATGAACTCATACAGCTGAGACTTGAGCTGACACACACTAAGCTTTTGACAAGGTTTTCTAATTTTTTTCCCCTTTTCAAAATTCATGTGTAAAATCCCCATAGCTTCCAGATACCCATGAGAACAATAGGACAATTTTTCCCTTCATATGGTCTCCTAGCAACTCTGCTTCAAAAGGGAGGAAGGCTACCATTGGGAGTAACAGATTTATTTTGCAGCCCCTTGGAAATCATCATAGGAAAAAAACGACAAAAAAATTAGAATAAGGGATCATGACAGGGTTTGTGAGAACAAAGGAAACTATCATTAAATCCCCACTCATACTGACCATTTTCTATACCTTCTCCTGGTAAGGAGCTATGTTATAAGCCTAAAGGCAGGTGGTTCAAATCCAGTAGCTGCTACGTAGAAAAAAATTGGGGACTCCCTTTTTGTGTAATTTATAGCCTCTGAAAATCCACTGGAAGCCCAGCTATGGGAACAGTAGCATTAACTATAATAACAACAACGACAATAATAATAATAATAATAATAACCAGATCTATTCCTTCTGTACATAAAGTGTATATGTCTATGCTAGTAAATAGAATTCCACGTTGTTTTATGTTTGTCTGTTTATGTCTTGGTATCCCCACTCATCTCTGCAAGTTAAGTCTCTGCAGAGATTATGTCACATCCAACCTTGTGTTTCCAGAGTTCAACCAAAGGACTGTCACCAAGTAGTGTTAACTGAATGGGAATGTGAAGTGAGTAATGAATGCGTACAGTGACATTATCATCTCATGGGATAAGGCATGTGTTATTAGGAAAACACTTTGCAGTAACTGAATTTGAAACTCAGCTTTGCCTCATGTAATTGATTACAGACAAGTCTTTTAACCTCTTGGTTTTGCAGCTGTAAAACGGATGATCTAACAGGTTTGTCGTGAGGAATACGTTAAGTGAGGCATTGCGCCTAATGCATTGCACATAGAGGTCAAAAGAAAAGTTGTTATTATCAATTATTATGGAGCAATTGAATGCCAGAAGATTCACTTAGGGTCAATTAGCTTTTTAAGTAGAGGTCAGAAGTCAGATCACCAGGCCTTGTGTTAATACTGGAATGAATTTATCAGGCAAGATCTCTAATTCTTGAAGAACTCGCTATAAATATAGGGAAGAGATAGTAGCACTTAATTAACATATTGCATTTGGAAACTGGGCCATAATAGACTTCTTAAAGTGTTAAAAAAGCAAAGATGTAACTTTAAAGACTGAGGTGCACCTGACCCAAGTAATGCTATTTTTATGGGAAAATTGGACAATGCATAGGGGAAGGTTAAAAAAAATTGACTCCTTTCTATTATGGTATTAACGAACAATAGTGACTGTTAAATAGGCTTCTAGAACTAACGAATCTTTAAAGAAAGTACAGTCACAATACTTCCTATAAAGGAGAATGGTGAGACTTTGTCATTCTTAATGTTACCAGGAAGGACTAGTTCATGGAGAAGGACATGTTTTGGCAGAAACAAAAAGAGAACCCTCATCCCAGAGGCGCACGGTTCGAATCCACCAGATGCTCTGCCAGGTAAGGAGGGACAATCTCCTCCTATACCAGTCAGATCTGATTTGACGGTAAACGCACACACAAAAAGAATAATAATAATAAAGGGAACCCTCAAGGAGCTGGACTGATGTAGATGCTGTAACAATGGGCTCAAGCATAGGAAGGATTTTAAGGACGGCGCAGGGAATGGGCAGCGTTTTGTTCTGTTTGTACAGTCATTATGCATCACAGTCAACTCCATAGTACTTAACAAGAAAGAACGGAGTGGTGTGTAAAATACTGAGGTAACCCAGGGACAGAAATAATCCTACCCGGAGATAGAGTAGTGAAAATAACTCTAAAACTGTAGTAGGGGAGAAGTTGGGGGATTTCTAGGTGCTAAAAGTCGGGAACAAAGAAGATTCAGTAGTTGGAAAACATGGACTCGGTGACAGAAATGGAGTGGGAGAGAGAATGATCGAATTTTGCTCAATCAATGACTTATTCATAGCAAATACATTTTTTAAGAGACATAAATGCAGGTTATACACCTGGAATTCACCTGATGGTATGCATAGGAATCAGATTGATTACATCTGTGGAAAGAACCGCTGGAGAAGCTCA
>NW_006399794.1:16164264-16184691 GCF_000299155.1 Elephantulus edwardii
TCTCAATCTCTTCACCATCCATCCTGATGCTGCCAATTGGTCCAGTGGTGAGAATCTTTGTCTTCTTGATATTGAGCCTCAATCCATATTGAAGGCTGTAAGAATATTGATTTTAAATAAATAGCCTCTATTTGCATGAGATTCATTCGTAGTATTACAAGATGATCCTGACAAACAGTACAAATGAAGAAAACAAGCTCCTGGTACAATGTCTAGTACATAGTAGTGTCACAGATATTTTGGTAAATTAAATACTTGCTTCTAGGTCACATGCCTTTAAGTGACATTGAGACTACAGCCTAGATTTTCTACCTTTCCAAGTCCCTATTTCCTTTTCTAAGTATTTTATAGCTCTCTAAATTGATGATAATCTTGCTTTTACTCATCTATGAAATTAAGAATGAAGACCTTCTCTTACCATACTTTGAGTATGCTGTTAGAAGGGGCCAGTCCTTAAAAAAAGACATCATGTTTGGAAAGGTAGAGAGTCAGAGAAAGAGAAAAAGACTTTCACCAAGATGAATTGACTTAGTGACTGTAGCAATGGGCTCAAGTAATAACTTGCCTCTGGAAACCCAATGAACCTGGAGAAAAGACAAAAGTTATAAAGGGTGTCCAGGACTTTCATTCATAGGGTACTATGACTCGATGGCACTTAACAACAACAACAGCAGAGAAAGAGAGAGTAGTTGGCCTGGTGGACAGAAAGCCATGCTCTCAAGCCAAAGGTGGGTGACTTTACTCCGTGGCCCTCAGGCCTGCCTTTAATTGCTGTTGGTGAAACATTCTTCTAGGCCGTGTAACCCTGGTGTGTCCACTTGCTGTACAGAGGTAACTCATGGTTGCTGTGATGCTAATCACTGTGACATTGATGAGTCAAATGTGAGAATGGTTACCTGTGGTGGACAGTGTTTGGTGGAGCTCCCCAATTAAAACAAGCTTGGAAGCAGGAGTGGCATCCATTTCCATAATGCCTTCCCTCTGGAAACCCTTTGAACCTGGAGAAAGGATGAAAGTTATACAGGTGTCCAGGACTTTTGTTCTTAGGGTCGTTATGAGTTGCCTATGACTCGACGGCACTTAACAACAACAACATATTAGAGATGATGAGGATGGCACAGAATAGGACAAATTTCAGATCCACTGTTCAGAACATCACTGTTAGTTGTAGTTGGTTTGATGGCACCTAACAACAATACCTCAGCTGCAGGCATTGGGATATATAGATCAAGATGTTTTTCAGCCCAGAGAAGAAAATAAGAATTGCCATATAATTCCAGGACTTGCTGTGTATCCGGAGTATATGATAGTGGAAAGAGTTCTAGTTATGGAGTCATCTAGAACACCACTTATTAGCTGTATACATTAGGTATATAAATTCACCTTCTGAATTTTGGTGTCCTTATTCTAAAATGGGGTTAGAAATACCTCCCTCACAGAGTGCTAGTGAGGATTAAAGGTAGTAAATGGTGTTTGGCATGTCCAAGGACTTCAACAAATGGTAATCTTACTTGCGGCTATTCTTATTTCTGCATATATTTCAGTAGAATAAATTGGCATCATATTTTGAGAAATAGTGTAGCAGAATGGAAAGCATGGTCTTTAGATTCAGACAGGCCTGTATTTGAATTTCTGGCACCACCTAACAAACTTGTAACTTTGAGCAATCAAGCCTTTGTTTTTTCCCCCTCTATAAAATTGAGTCAATTATCTGTAAAGGATAAGTGAAATAGGAAGTACTTAGCACCAATCGTATATAGAAAAATGATAAGTAATATTATTTTTTAAAAAACTTTTATATAGGTTTGCTTACACGTTCGTATACACTGTATTTCACCCTACCCTTCATTCAAATTGTGTTTCATACAATCATTCTGATTTATTATGTTGTTTTTTTCCTTTCCTTTTCTTGTTGTGCATCATTGAATCAGATTTTACTGGCACAGGAGGAGATTGCCCCTCCTTTTTCAGCAGAGCATCTGGTGGATTTGAACTGCATGTCTTTGGGATTTCAGTGCCCATTCATTATATTTTATAAAACTGATCATTGTTCAACTATGTCCACTATTACCCTGTCTTTCCAGATCACTGCCAGATCTTTACCATTTCCTTTACCTACCCCTGAAAAATGACATTGTTGTTCTTAAGTGCTGTAAAGTCATGGACGACTCATAGCAATCCTAGGAATAAAAGACCTGAACATTTGTATAACTTTCATAGTTTCTCCATGTTCATAGAGTTCCCGGAGGCAAGCTATTTCAGAAGTGTATGCCTCTTCTGCTTCCAAGCTCGTTTTAATTGAGGAGTTCCACCTAACGCTGGGTAACACCATAGATAACCATTATCTCATTTGACACATCAGTGTCACAGTGATTAGCATCACAGCAACCACAAGTTACCTCTGTACAGCAAATGGACAGACCAGTGCCATACTACTTAGAATGTTTGACCAAAAACAATTAAAACCAGGCCTGAGGGCCGCAGATTAAAATCACCCACCTTTGGCTTGGTAGCATAACTTTCTATCCACTACGCCAATAGAGGTCTCTCTATGTCTGTGTTACTGTTGTTGTTAAGTGCCGTCTGAAAAATGGTAGTAATACTATTTTAAATACTATTTGTTGTTGATATATGCTGTGGAATCAGAAATGACTCATAGCTGACCCTTCAGAATATTTTTGTTGTAGTGCCATTGAGTTAGACTGACTCATACCTGACCTTCTGGTGTGTTTTCAGAGGCAGTAAATTGCATGAGAGAAGACTGCTCATCCTTCTCTCGTGGAGCAACTGGTGGATTCAAATCTTGTGCCTTCAGGATTTCAGCATAGTTTCTTACCACTAGGCCACCAGACTTCCTTCCAGAAGATTTTTTAGGAGTTGTATATTGCATGGGAGGCAGCATTGATGGCTTAGTGGTAAGTAATTGTGCTGCCAGCACAAAATTATGTGGTTCAAATCTACCAGCTTCTCTGTAGGAGAAAAATAGGCAATTTCTTACCATGTGATTTACTACCTCTGAAACTGCTGGAATGTCAGCTATGAGTTGGTTCTAATTCAACAATAAATTGCATCAAAGGATTGCCCATTTTTCTCCCATGAAGTAGCCAAACTACATGCCTACAGCACAACTGCTTACCCAATAAGCCACCAAGAGCTCCTTAAATACTACATATTAATAGAAAAATACATTTTAATTGAAATGATTAATTCTGTATAACAGGAGCTGATATAAGAAATCAATCCTGAATAATGTTCACAGTTTCTACATCAAAGGATCTTGGCCCATTCCTCTCACCCTGGGGCTCTGGTGTCTGAAGCTGCTTATATACAATAGATTTTGCCGGTGACTTTGGCTCTTTGGTAACTATGTAATTCTTTCCTGGTCCCTGGTGCATGGGATGGGTATTTTTGTAAACCACTGCAGCAGCTGTGTCCTCATTCATTCATTCACTGCATCACAGCCCTCTTCTTCCACTTTCTACTGGCTCTGGAGCTGGAACTGCTCTTCATTTGCTGACTGAGGAGAGGAGGCTGACATTTGTGGATACAGACCCAAAATAGATTACTTTTGTCCTGATAAATAATGCTGAACATTGCAGGGGAGAGGAAGCACATTTCCCAAAGCTGAAAGAGAGAGTTCATGCCATAATTTGAGTGTCTTCCAGAAAGCTGTCAACTCCTAAAGCTGGCTTTTAGATAATTAAATTCTTGGCTATTGTAGAGACTCAGAATTCTAAATGATTAAAGTGAGGAAAAAACCCATATCATATAGACCTTCCCATTCAATACCTACCTCTTCTGTATGAAGTGACCCATTTAAAAAGTTTTTCTTCACTCTGATTTCTATTCTATTTTGTCATGGTCAAAAGATCTCGGTTCTATAGGGACCTTAGAGTCATCAGCTCTGAGAAGGGATATACTAGACAATTTATGACAGCCAAAGTGGAGGGAGGAACCAGCTAGAGTTCCCAGAATCTCCTGGACCCCTAGTTCCCAAGTCCACCTTTTATACTGGCCAGAATTAGGTTAAGCATATTGCCCACATGTTTAAACCAAACAACCCTTTAGATTATATTTAATGATTTTTAGGATCATGTAGACATTTTGCCCATTTGTCTGTCTGTTCACATTTGTCCCAGTCTTCATGTTCTCAAAAAAACTTCCTTAAATCTGATCACTTGATTTCCCAAGCATTAGTGTATTCTTAAGCGAAAAGGTATAGAATCATGAAAACATTCTAGGTTTAGACTCAGGAAAGCCTTCTGGTAGTAGCTGAGTGCTTCTAAGCAAATTACTTAATCTCAGTTTCTTCAACTGTAAAATGAGGATAATACACTGGTCTTGTAAGAGTATTATGATTTAGTCACATGATACTAACAATATTAGAGGTGCTTAATAAATGGTAGTTACTACTCATTTGCTTCTTTCCAACTACATAGTCATCAAAACAAACCCTTTTTTTAAATCTATAGTATGCACAATGATTAAGGAATACAGGACTCAATCAATGCCTTTGAGTTGTGGTGCTGGAGAAGAGCCTTGAACATACATACCATGGACTGCCAAGAACACAAATAGTTCTGTCTTGGAGAGGATGAAACCAAGTTTCTCCTTGGAGGCTAGGGTTTGAAGCTCCGTCTCACATACTTTGGACACATGGCCTGGACAGACCAGTCCTTGGAGAAGGACATCATGCTCAGAAGGATGGAGGGACAGTGCAGGAGAGGACGACCCCAAATGAGATGGATTGATAACAATAACTGGGGCAATGGGGGTAGGTGTGTCGGAGCCATTGAGTTTGGCTCAGGACAGGGCAGGCTTCACAGCTGTTGTTCATAGGATCACTATGAGTTGCAGGTGACTCGATGGCACATAACAACAGTTATGCATGAAAGGAATAAGACATGACCGTTGTCCCTAAGGATCTCTTGGTTTAACATATGGGTCATGGGTAGTCTTAAGGTTTTTAGTGAATCTCTTGAAATGTATGTTCATACTGGTATGTATTAGTTTACAGAGAAAATTCATGTCTTTGAGTACCTCCTCAGCAATCTGTAATACCCCAGAAACTAAGAACTTGACCATCTGTACCTGGATATCCTACTAGGGTGCTTATTGCTCATACCACCTATTTTGACTTTATCATGTAATGTAACAGCATTGCTTAGCTGTTAATTATGAATATATGTCATTTTCTCCAAGCAGCTGAACTCCTATAGAGCAGGGATTATGCATGTGCATTTTTTTTAATATTCATTTTCAACAACTTTTTTTTAACTGTAACTCATGGAACATATAATTCACTCATTAAAGTGTATAATTCAGTGGTTTTTCATATACTTAATACAGTTATGCACCTATCACCACAATCAATTTTAGAATCTTTTCGTCATTCAAAAGTAAACTCTACACTCTTTAACCATCATCTTTGTTTCCCAACCCCCTCACCTCTAGACAACAAATCTACTTTCTGCCTCTATAGATTTGCCTGTACTGGACGTCTGTTTTCTGTAAATTAAATTATATAATATTTAGTTCTTTGTGACTGGCTTCTTTCTGATAGCATAATGTTTACAAGGTTTCTCCATGTTAAATTTTTATTTTATGTTCTTTTTAATATTAACTGTCTCTTTGCAGAGAAGCTGGCACATAATAGAAATTTTTAATACAAAATTTTGTTTTAAAATAGTTTCAGGTTTATAAAAAAGTTACAAAGATCATAGAGTTCTCATATACCCCATATTTAATTTCTTTTATCCTTAGCATCTTACAGAAATATGTTACATCTATTACAATTAAGAAACCACTTTGAGCTGTGGTGCTGGAGAACAATATTGAATATACCATAGACTACTAAGAGAACAAACAAGCTCATCTTGGAGAGGATGAAACCAGGCATCTCTTTGAAGGCAAGGATTCTGAGGCTCCGTCTGACATGCTTTGGGCATGTTGCAAGGAGGGACTAGTTCTTGGAGAGGGATATTATGCTTGGGAGAGTGGAGGGACAGTGCAGGAGGAGATGACCCTCAGATGGATTGACTCAGTGACTGGAGTAATGGGCGTAGGTGTGTTAGAGACAGCAAGGTTGGCTCAGGATAGAGCAGGGTTCAGAGCTGTTGTACATAGGGTCGCTGTGAGTTCCAAGCAACTTGATGGCACATAACTATAACATTGATACATTATTATTTGCTAATATGAATGTTTTATCCAGATTTCTTTCATTTTTCCCAATATTCTATTCCAGGATTCCATCCAGGGTTGTTGTTGTGTTGTTGTTTGGTGCTGTCGAGTTGTAGACAACTCATTAGCAACCCTGTGAATGAAAGACCTGAGCACTGTTCATAGAGTTTCCGGAGGCAAGCCATTTTGGAAGTGGATGCCAACCACGGTACCATATTGTATTTGCTGCCATGTCTCTTCTTAGACTTTCCTCGCTTTTATGTTAGACTTTTATTATTTGCTCATGAAATGATCCTACTTTGTTAAACATTTCCTTAGTAAAACTAGATCTCTGGTCAATTGAGTGGATGTCCCAGAGTCAAGGCAGGGTGACACTGAAATAACGGGGGGAAAGGAAGGTTAAAAAGGAAAACTGCCAGCTTTTGTGTTAGACTTTTATTATTTGCTCATGAAATGATCCTACTTTGTTAAACATTTCCTTAGTAAAACTATATCTCTGGTCAATTGAGTGGATGTTCCAGAGTCAAGGCAGGGTGACACTGAAATAACGGGGGAAAAGGAAGGCTAAAAAGGAAAACTGCCACTCTTACTGCTTCATCTCATTATATTTTGTTTTTGTTGTTGATGTTGGTATCACTATTGTTGAGGTAGACTGCTGTAACAGACGCATAGCTTTTGGAGTAAGATAATTCTCTTAGTCACTCACTAGCTGTAATTTCTTGGAATATAATCTCTCTAGGCCTCAGTTGCCTTGCCTATAAAATTGCCTTGGAGTGCCATTTTGAGAATTAGAGAAAATTTAAGAAAGCCCTTTGTATTTTATCTGTACATGTCAGATACATAATAGTTAATGATCAAAGACTGCTAGAAAAAAGAAAAAAGATCAAGGCGAGAAACAGTAATAAAAAGCAAGATGTAGAAAGACTTCTGGTTTTTAGCCTTTTCTTTAGGGGTAGAATAAGAAAGATACACACTTGAGTTTGCATGGTGGATGGCTTCTTTGCTAGATAAGAAAAGCCTTTGTATCCTTTTTGGGTTTTATTCTCTGGGCTTCTTTCTAGCTCTCCTTGATGAAAGGTACTTGAAAATCTGTGAAAGGTTAAGGTTGTACTAACATGACTGTTTCGCTCCATAGGTGCTGTGCCTGAGGAATGAGACCATTTTCAGACAAGCATTTTCTTTCTTAAGGTAAGGACTGCTGTTGTTGGTTATTAGGTGGCATTGAGTCAACTCATAACAAACCTGTGAACAACAGATTGAAGCCCTGCCCCATCCTTACCTTGCTATCAACCTCTGCTATGCTCAAGCCCGTTGCTGCCATCACTTTATCACTTCATCTTGTTGAGGGTTCTCATCTCTTTTTTGTTTGTTTGGTTTTTGTTTGGGTTTTTTTGTTTGTTTGTTTTTGACCCCCTACCTTTCCCAATATGGTGTCTTTTTTCAAGGACTGGCACCTCCTGGCAACACACACAAAGTATGTGAAATGAAATTAGATCATCTTTGCTTCTAAAGGAGCATTCTGGTTGCATTTTCTTCAAGACAGGTTTATTTGTGCTTTTGGCAGCCCATAGGATATTCAGTACTCTTTGTAAACACCATAATTAAAAAATATCAACTCTTCACTCTTCTTTATTTATTGTCTAATTTTTATGTGCCTATTAAGCAATTGAAAGCATCATGGCAGACATGTCTACAATAAGGAGATGCACTGCCAACCCAAAGGCATGTGGTTTGAATCCGCCTGCTACTCCACAGGAGAAAGATGGGCAGAAAGATGGAATCTTACATGCGCTTTACTGTCTCTGAGAACCTGCTGGGGGGTCAGCTGTGAGTGACTGTACACAACAACAACATGTATATGAAATATTTGCTATTGTAAACTTTTTTTAATATGAGGTAATTATCTGAATTTTAAAAATAAGATAGTGAGTTGTAGAAATATGAAACAACATGTCTAAAGTCATGGATTTTAAATAGTAGATCTGTTTGGTTACAGATTTACTTGCCTTTTATCTTATTGTACTTAGTTTCTGAAATATAGTGGCTTCAGACCTCACTTGACTTCAGGGGAGAGATAAGAATCAGGGTAAGCCCAAAGCTGATTCCTGTGAAGGATAGGTCAGACAAATATCTTCTCTCCAGACTTTTCCCCAATTCTGACATCATTTGTCCCTTTCACAACACTATTGTTCTCCTGGATTTGATAATATATTGCAGTGTCCACACAGAACTCACAGACCATACTCATAATTACGTAGTTTATTAGGGAAGTCAGAGATCATAATTCAAGATCAAGATCATATTGGCCTGTTCAGGATATTGTTGTTGTTATGTGCCATTGAGTCACCTGTGACTTATAGCATCCCCGTGCACAGTATCTCTGAACCTTGTCCTTTCCTGAGCCAATCTCACTGTCTGACACACATGCCTCTATTACCCTAGTCACTGTGTCAATCTTTCTCATCCAGAATCTTCCTCCCTGTGTTGTCCCTCCACCCATTCAAACATGATGTCCTTCTCCAAGGACTGGTTCCTCCAACATGGCCAAAGAATGGGGGATGGAGCTTCAAAATCCTTGCCTCCAGAGAGCATGTTGGTTTCACCCTCTTTAGGACATATTTGTTAGTTTTCTTGGCAGTCTGGTATGTTCAATACTCATCTCCAGGATCACAACTCAAAGGCATTGATGATTCTTCTGTCATCCTTTTTCATTGTCCCACTCACAGATGCATAGCAAGTAAATGCGAAGACCATACCTTGGATTAGGCGCACCTTGGTCTCTAGACTGGCATCTTTGCGCTTCAGCACTCAGAAGTCTCTGACAGCAGAATTTACTAATCCAGTTTGTCTTTTTATTTCCTGGCTGCTGGTTACAAGAATGTTGATTGTGGACCCCAGCAAGTGGAAATTGTTTATAGTCTCAATCTCTTCTCCATCTGTCTCTATGTTGCTAGTTGACCCAGTGGTGAGAAACTTTGTCTTCTTGATGTTGAGCTTTAATCCATATTGAAGACTACGGTCCTTGACCTTCTGCAGCAGATGCTCAGGTCCTCCTTAGTTTCAGCAGGCAGGATTGTGTTATGTCATTTGCATAAGGCAAATCGTTGATGAGTTTTTCTCCAATTCTGATGTCCCATTCCTCCTCATAAAGGCCAGCCTTCAGCATGATCTGTTCTACATATAGATTGAAAAGAGATGGAGACAGGATGCATCCCTTTCCTGATATTGAATGATGCATTGTTTCCTTGCATGTTCTGGTGACTGCCTCCTGGTCCAAGCATACGTTTTGCATGAGCACAATCAGTTGTTTTGGAATTCCTCTTTTTCTCAAGTTTAGTCACAATTTGTTGTTATCCACACAGTCAAATGCCTTTATGTTGTCGATAAAACACAGACATTCCTCTGGTATGCTCTGCTTTCAGCCAAGATCCATCCAACTTTGGCAATGATGTCCCTAGTGCCATCGCCTCTTCTAAACCCAGCCTGTACTTCTGGTAGTTATCTGTTGATGTAATTTTCCAGTTGGAAGCAGGAATGTTTCCAACTACTTAGCTTCTTCTCTGCTGTGTCTTCTTCTGGCCCTTACTTTTAGCCTCTTCCCTGCTTAACGTAGCCTCTGCCCTGCTTAGTAGGCAAGTGTTAGAGCTCTATAGTGTAGAGCTTTGTTGACAGAGGCCTGGAGGCACATGACTGAAAGTATACTGTTTACTCATTCTGTGGGTTGGTGAGCCACTGTCTGCTGACCCTATATCAGTGTCATCTCATGCCTCTACTGTCTTCAGTGTGATAGTTTTTTTAGTGTTATAGATTTCTATCTCCTGTGTCTAGGACATTCTTAGCATATGGAACTTAGTAGGTCCAAAGGATACTGCCCACTCCGGCTTTTCTTGATGGTAGTGAGGTCTCTCATCATCCTGTAGGATTTACTGTTTTTAAGCTTAACAGCACAGCAAAACTGAGCAATACTCTTGGTGGGCCATAGGCATCTTTGCATCGTTATCCCTACAAGAGTTTGGGGTTATTTGGTGAGAAAAATTTGTATTTAGAATTCGCCAGATGGACTCAGTTTAGGTGATCCCAATTTTGTTGGCAGCATCCAAAGCATCATAGTCAGGAGCAAGTCGAACACAGGCCTTCTTCTCTCCATCAGGCCTAATCAAAGTATGGACCTTAGCCACATCAATGTCATAGAGCTTCTCTACAGCTTGTTTAATTTGGTTCTTGTTGGCCTTGACATTCACAATGAACACAAGTGTGTTGTTATCTTCTTTCTTCTTCATGGCTAACTCAGTGGTCAGGGGAAATTTGATGATGGCATAGTGGTCAAGCTTGTTTCTCCTGGGGGCGCTCTTCCCAGGGTATTTGGGCGGGCTGCCTTTGGAGTCTTAGCGTCTTAGGCTGCTGGAAGGTGGGTTACATGCGGAAGGTGGGTGACATGTGGATGATCTTTTTTTTTTATCCCTTTTGGCTGTGGATGCCCTTCAGGATTTCCTTCTTGGAAATTGGAATTACAATTCTGCCAGTGGGTTACAGAAGAGGGCATTACACAGGAGATTGCCCAGCCTTCTCCCACTGAGCAGCTGGTGGATTTGAACCATGTCCCTTTGGAATTGCAGCACAGCTTCTTACCACTAGGCTACCAGAGCTCCCACATGTACACTATTTGTGGGTTTGTATTTTTTTCCTCCTTCCCTCTATCCAACAACCTTTTCAGCCACGTATTTTCCGCCCTCTGCTCACCATCGGCCCCTCACCTCCTCCGCTCCCCTTGTTGTATATCTATACACATCTCACTGGTTATCCTTTTTTCTATGGTAATGGTCTAATACAGTATTGGTTCTTTTTGCACCTGAACTAGTTTACTCAACATAATGCTATCTAGTCTCTCCCATGTTATATATTATTTTACTACTTTTAATTTTTAGAATATTTTTAATTTAAAGTTTACAGATGATTCAGGACAGTTGTTTCAGGGGTTAAGTTGGCCCCCATGGCTCCACAAAGTCTGGAGTCTGTGAGAATTTGAAAATCTGTTCTGCATTTTTCCCCTTTTGATCAAGATTCTTTTATAGACACCTTGATCAGAAAGTTCAATAATAATAGCCAGGCCATCCAGTTCTAATGATCTCAAGGCAAAGGAGGCATTTGGTAGTTCTACTTCTAGTTTTTTGAAGATGTGCCACACTGTTTTCCACAATGTTTGTGCCATAGTCATGTCACTACTATGCTTAAAATCTGCCAAGAACTGCCAATAGAGTATAGAACAAACTTTTTTTTTTAGAAAATGTATATTTTTCTTGATATTAATAGGTTTGAACATATTCTCTTTTTTTATTTCCATTCATTCACTGTTACACATTTTCCTCCCTGTTTTCCCTCTCCCCCTAGAACAAACTTTTTGATCTATTGCCCCTGATTATCACTACTGTCTTGTCTCTCACCTTGAGACACTGTCTCTCGGTGGCTTAAGTTCCAATTGGATTTAGCTGCTTACAATACACTGAACATACAATTTATTTTATTTTAGATTTAATACATGAGTTTATTTGTCACTTTGACTAAATTTGGATTTGGAGATAGAACTGCATAAAGGACAGCCTCTGTCTCTTGGCAGTCTGCTCCTGGCACCTTTCTTTGGCCTCCTTTATTCTCTTGGCCAAAAGCTTAGCATACTCTGCAGCCTCCTCCTTATTCTTCTTAGTGCGCTGTTTCTTTAGAAAAATAAACTGGTGCTTGTGCTGCAAGACACATGGAGTAACAAGACACTTGGGTGCTTTGGTCCCTCACTTTCTTGCCTTCTTTGTTCAGTGACTATCTCACAAAATGGTAAACTTTGTTCAGTGACTTTCTCACAACATCTTCCTTGGAAAATAAAAATTTGGTGAATTCTGCTGGCTCTTTTGGCCTGCAGGTGACCAGGCACAGCAGTATCAGTCAGTCCTGGGATATCCTTCTCCTTTTTCTTCACTATATCCAAGTTGAAAATACTCAGGTTGGTATCTATAAGGCAACCCCAGACAGATTTGCTCCATGGTCTGTAACAAGGGTGCCCCTTATTCAGCAGCAGGTAAACTAGGCCCTGGGTCAAGACACCCTGCTTCATGGGAAAACCTTGTTTATCGTTTCCATCACTGATTCAGAAAAGATATTTCCTCCCAGCAGCAACTTCTTTGGCCATTCGTTTCTCATAAAATATATGAAGTTTGCCTTCATCGTCTTCTTCAGTGTGTTTTTGGCAGCCAGTGGCTAGGAAGGAGATGTTCAGTTTCATGGTGAAGCAGCCGATTGCTTGAGCGGCACCACAAAATAGAGCCAAACACACCATTTTAATACCTTTGCCTAGAATGCTCTTCCTTTAGTGCTAAATAACTAGTAATAATTGATTTTTTTAACACAACCCCGTTAGTTCAGCTTCCTAACATGTGATCACACTTTCCTGTGTGATCCATTATATCTTTCCAATGTTTCTCCCTAAAATCAGTACTCTGTTGTGGCAGCTAGACCATTGATGGAGGCATCTTATTTTCCCATCCACAAGGTCTAGCTCTATTAATTATGAGCTGGATCCTGAGGATGCAAAATAAGTAAAATGCCTTCTTTTTATTTTATAAGCTTACTGTAAATCAGAATTAATTTGATGGCAATATGTTTAGATTTTTGGTTGTGGACGTAGTGCATTACTCTTTGCATTCTAAAACAAACAAACAAAACCACAAAAACCACAAACCAACCAATGTTGACTTGATTCTCACTCCAGGCAACCCCATGTGTTACACAAGAGATCTGAACTGCAGAGGGTTTTCTTGTTGTTGTCCCTCTACCGAAGCAGATTGCCAGACTTCTCATCCCTGAGACTGCTTGGTGGGCTAAACTGTGAGTCTTTTGGTTAGTAATCAAGTGAAATCTGTTTGTGGAACGATTGTGCCTGGCACATAAAATATTTGTAGAAAGAAGAAAGGCAAAGATAGAGTAAGAAAGTACATAGCATTGATAAACCCTTAATGAGTATCATCCAAGTTTCCATAACACTGTGCAAAGACATTGTAGCTATCTATCTAATTGTACTAACCATTTTCTTTCTCCCTCTTTTCAGGTGCAGAATTTCAGGAGAGAATCCCATCTGTTCTGCGGGTGAGCATTTATTTTGTGATGATAGTTTACCTGCTAAGTGACTGTCTAGTACTCAGTGATAGTTTTGTCTAGGAAGAATCCTAACATGTCTTTAAGGTGTGTACCTGGGACCAAATTCCACCCTCATATCAGATAGGCAATGGAAAACAACATAATGTAGTAAAATGCAAGAAATCTGTACAAAGTTTGAATTCTGACTCTAGTACATAGTAGTTCTATGACCTTTGGCAAGCTGTCTTGCCTCTCTGTTGCTTGCTTTTCTCTCTCAAAAACCAGAAGTTACAGTACAAAGTGATATGAGTTTTGAAGGTTTATTGGAGTAAATCTCACTGCTGCAGTTGATTCTTAGTCAAGCAACGCACTGTAGGGTTTCTAAGTCCATAAATCTTTAAGGAAACAGACTGTCACATATTTGTTATGTGTAAACCTTCATAGTGTTTAAAACACTAGCTCTTATTATTACTATTATTATTGTTACTGAGTTGTGGTGTTTGAGAAGAGCACTGAATATCCAAAAGAACACACAGATATGTCTTAGAAGAAAAAGAACAGCCAGAGTGCTCCTTGGAGGCAAGGGTGGTAAAACTTAATCTCTCATACTTTGGGCATGTTGCTAGGAGACACTATTCCTTGGAGACGGATATCATACATGGAAAGATAGCAGGTTAGCAGAAGATAGTAAGACCCTCAACAAGATGGATTGACAGAGTGACTGCAGCAATGAGCTTAGGTGTGTTGGAGATGATGAGGATGGCACAAGATAGGACAGAGTTCAGATCTGTTGTTCATAGGGTTTCTATGAGTCATACTCCACTTGATGGCACTTAACAACAACAACAATTACTATTCTAGACCTTTTATATCTACCATCTACCAGGACTTTCTTAATAGTGGCTTATGCAAAACTAATATCTACTCAATCTTAGTAATTCAGTGAATTTATGTTTCTATTTCAGTTAGTTTTACTTTTTCTTTTGCCTGTTATGTGACAAATTTCAAAACAGTTATTGGATTTTGATAACATTTCTTCATGTGATTAATGGCTATCAAGAGGTAAAGATGTTAGAATAAGAAAGCACTGAGAACCTATTATTGTTATGTGCAGGGCAAGATGTGAGAGTCTTTATATTATTTTAGAAGATAACAGCAATGTGTGAAAAAATCACCATTCTATCAGTTCCAATGCCAGCATCTCAAAATGTGGGTTGTTGTGGGGTTTTTTTGGTACAAATATTCTGGTTGTCCATAAGGGCTAAAGAAAACTTAAATAGAATTAGGACTTTACCATTTTTTAGGAAAAGCCAAGAAGTATGCATGCCTTCTAAAATTCTCATTCATTCATTTATTCATTCACTCAACAAACATTTATTGTTGTGAGCTGGGGATATGCAATTAAAGTCATTGTCCTTGCTTTCCTCTGTCCACCATGTCCCATGCCACCACAATGGTGCATATGAACGTCCTGGCTGACACTCTCAAGAGCAGCAACAATGCTGAGAAGAAAGGCAAGGCCAGGTTCTTATCAGGCCGTGCTCCAGTGTCATAGTTCACTTCCTAACAGTGATGATGAAACACAGCCACATCGGCAAATTTGAAATGATTGATGATCACAGAGCGGGAAAAATTGTTGTTAACATCACAGGCAGGTTAAAGAAGTGTGGAGTGGAGTGATCAGCCCCCTATTTGATATGCAACTCAGAGTTCTAGAAAAGTGGCAGAATAATCTGCTCCCATCCTGTCAGTTTGGTTTCACTGTACTGACAACCTCAGCCAACATTATGGACCATGAGGAAGTAAGATGAAAACACACAGGAGGGAAAATCCTGAGATTCTTTTCTTAGAGATATAAAACATAGTGCAAATGAAATGCCTCAGTGAAAAAAATTGAAAGGATTGTCCTTGCAATTTACAACTCAAAGTTTTATTAGAAGTAATATTTTTCTCTGAGAATAATACAAAGAACACCTCTAATCTCACCACCTAGATTCAGCTGCAGTTAACATTTTGTCCTGTTTGCATTTCCTTCACCCTCCACTTCATAACACTTCACCGCTAAGTACTTTGGCATGCATTTTTAGAAATAGGGACATTTTCTACATTCTGTTAGGAAGGTCTGATATTTTAGTTCAGAGCAGGTTGTGCTGCTAACCCAAAGTCTGAAGCCTGAGCCTCTCTGGTGGTTCAAATCTCCCAACAGCTCTGAGGAAGAAAGATGAGCAGTCTTCTCCCGTATGATTTACAGCCTCAAATCCTGCTACAGGTTCAGCTAGCTATGAGGCAGTTCCAATTCAGTGGCAGTGAGTTGAGTCTACATTCTGTTGCTGGTACCTTTATTTCACTCAAGAAAATGAACAACAGTGCCCTGTTATCTTCTAATATTCTTTCAATTTTTCTCACTTGCCTTTAAAATACCTTTAATGGATAGTGTTTTTGACCCTAAACTAGTGATGCTTCACCCTTTGCATTTGGTTCTTTGGTCACTTTTAATTTAGAGAAGTTCTGCCATTCCCCCACCCCCATTTTTAGTTACAAAGACCTTTGATCAAATTATTCTTGCAAAATGTCCTCATTTCTGGATACCTTTATTTTCTCTTGATATTATGTAATTTATTATTCTGTTCTCACAAATTGGAAGTTAAGTAGGTCTAAAAGCTCTACTAGTCTCAAAATACTCAGTTTTAGCAATAAAACATAGTAATTTGTAGTTTGAACTTCATTATATCCTATCAAGATATTTTTTAAAAAAATAACAAGAATAATATGATTATAATAAAGGTTAAATGCGTTTATTTTAAGAAATAAAAAAATAACTTTATGAAACACTGAAAAGAAAAATCACCTATAATTCTGCCACCAGGAATTATGGCTTAAAATTTTGGTGTATATTCAATCAGATATATATTTTTTGTAATAATAGGAACAGATAGTCTATAGTACCTTATAATGTAATTTTGCTACTTAATTTATGGACAACATGGTTCTACTTTAAGAAACAAATATCTGTAGCATTTTTTTAATGGCTACATAAGGTACTGAAGAGCAGTGGTGTCTCTCTGGAGGCTAAGGTGCATCTGATACAGGCCCTGGTCTTTGCAATCACTTGTTATGCATCAGAGAGCTGGACAATGACTAAGGAGGATGGAAGGAGGATTGATGCTTTTGAGCTGTAGTGTTGGAGAAGAGTATTGAGGGTACGATGGACTGCTAGGAAAACAAACAGATTCATCCTAGAAAGGGTCAAACTAGGCGGCTTCTTGGAGGCAAGGATTCTGAGGTTCCATCTAACAAACTTTGGACATGTTGTAGGGAGGGACTGGTCCTGGAGAGGGACATCATGCTTGGTAGGGTTGAGGGACAGCACAGGAGGGGAAGGCCCTCTATGAGGTGGATTGATTCAGTGACTGGGGCAATTGGGATGGGTGTATCGGAGATGGTGCGATTGGTACAGGACAGAGTAGAGTTTAGGGGTGTTGTACATAGGGTCGCTATGAGTTGCAAGCGACTCGACAGTACATGACAACAACAACAACAACATAGTACTATGTTAAATAACACTATTTTGGAAGAAGATTCTTTTTTATTATTATTATTTTATGTGTGTGTGTGTGTGTGTGTGTGTGTGTGTGTGTGTGTGTGTGTGTGTGTACCGTCAGATCAGATCTGAGTAGTACGGGAGGAGATTGTCCCTCCTTTCCCGGCAGAGCATCTGGTGGATTTGAACCATGCTCCTCTGGGATTGCAGTGCAGCTTCTTGCCACTAGGCCACCAGAGCTCCCCTTGGAAGAAGATTCTGAGTTTGGGTCTGAACTTGTTGGATTGGAGTGCCTGTGAGGAGAATATATTAAGTAACCCATTAAATGCACTGATCTTTAGCTCAAAAAATATACTTGGAGCTATAAATTTATTAATTATGATTTTTTGTTTTCAATTGAAGACCTGAGAGTGAATAAAAATACCTGAGGAGAAAAGGTAGAGAAGGATCCAAGAATTGGGTCTTTAACATTAAAAAGTTTGGTAGAAGGATGAAAGAGATGGCTGGTGAGTTTGACAAAGAGGCCAAAGTGAACAGAAAACCAAGTATAATTTCACAGTGGCCAAGAGAAGAATATTCCAAAAGTCAGGAGTAGGTCAGCCATGTTGTTTCAGTTGTGTGCTGCAGAGAGATCAAAGATAGGAACGTTATACCATTCCTTGCCTCTAGCAATATAGAGAGCATTGGTCACCTATGTAGGAGGGATGGGGTGAGTTGTGAAAATAAAGCTAGAGTGAGTTGACAAGTGAATACTAATTGACATTGAGAAGAATGGGAATTCCAGAACACTTAACTGTGCACACACAAACACATACCTAGACCAAAAAGCTGTTGTCTGAACACAGCAAGAGACCCCTGCACTGCATGGTTTAAAATCAGAAAAACTTGGCACAAGAGCTACATCCTTTTCCATAACTATTTAATCTGTATGCCGAACAAATCTCTTGAGAAGCTGGAAAAATGTGACATCAAGATGAGAGGAAGACTCATTAACAACCTGCATTATGCATATAGCACAATCCTGTCTGTTGAAAGTGTGGAAAACTTGAAACATTTACTGCAGAGGATCAAAGACTGTAGCCTTCAATATGAACTGTATCTCAACATCAGGAAAACAAAAATCCTCACCACCAGGCCAATAAGCAACATCATGATAGATGGAGTTGTTGTTAGGTGCTGTCAAGTTTAGTACAACCCATTACGATATTATGAACAGATCTGAATCCTGTTCTTTCCTGTGCCAACTTTATACTTCTTGACACATTAGAGTGCTTTGCGGTAATTGCCATGTCAATCCACCTGGTCTAAGGTCTTCCTCTCCTTTGCTGACCCTTTACCTTTCTGAGCATCATGTCCCTTTCCAAGAAGTAACCCCTCCTAGCAACATACTCAAAATATGTGAGGCAATAACTCATTATCCTTTCCTCCAAAGAACACTCTGGCTGCACCCTCTCCAAACATACTTGTTTGTTCTTTTGACAGTCTATAGGATATTGAGTACTCTTCTCCATCACCACAGGTCAAAGGCATCAATTCTTCTTCTACCATCCTTATTCATTGTCCAGCTTTCAGATGCACAGCAAATGATTGAATCAGAAACACTTCAGTCCTCAAACTGACATCATTATTTTGGAGAAGGACCTGACTACAGATATTCCAAAGGCAATATGTTTTCTGATTTCCTTACTGCTGGTAGCAAGGGTATTGTTTGTGGATCCAAGTAAATTGAAGTTGTTGACAGTTTAATTCTTTTCTCCATCTCTTATGATGTTGCCTATAGGGCCAGTGGTGAGAATTTTTGTTTTCTTGTTGTTAAGTTGTAATCCATATTGAAGGCTGCAGCCTCTGATTTTCTGTAGCAAACGCTTTAAATCCTCCTCCCTTCCAGCAAGCAAGGTTGTGGCCTCTGCATAATGTAGGTTATTGAGTTTTACTCCAATCCTGATGTCACATTGTTCTCATAGAGTCCAACTTCTTCAATTGCTCAGCATATAGATTGAATAGGTATGGAGAAAGGATCCAACCCTGGTAATAGTTGGAGAAGAGGAAGAAATTGCCAATGATTTATTTTTTCTTGGATCCACAATCAATATCGTTGGCATCAGCAGCCAGCAAATAAAAATACATACTGTGTTAAGCAAGTTTGCTGTTCAAGATCTCTTCAAATTACTGAGGAGAGTTGATGTCAGTTTGAAGACTAAGGTATGCCTGATTCAAGCCATTGTCTTTTCAATTACTTGCTATGTATTTGAGAGTTGGATAATGAATAAGGATGGCAGAAGAATTGATGCCTTTGAGTTATGGTTTGGGAGAAAGAGTACTGAATATCCCATGGAAGGCCAAAAGAACAAGCAAATATATCTTGAGAAAAAGGCAGCCAAAGTACTCCTTGGAGGTAAGGATGGCAAAGCTTTGCCTCACATATTTTGGGCATATTTCTAGAGTAAACTATTCCTTGGAGAGGAACATCATGCTTGGAAAGGTGAGAAGTCAACAAAAGAGGGAAGACTCTCAACTAGATGGATTGACACAATGACGGTAACAGTGGCCTCAAGTGTGTCAGGGATTGTGAGAATGGCACAGGATAAGGAAGAGTTCAGATCCATCATTCATAGGGCTGTTATGAGTTGTAGTTGACTTGATAGCATTTAGCAACATATAAACTGGAGCCTTGATGGCATATTCTGTAGTTTGTTGTACCGTTAGCCAATAAGGCTCATGTAACTGGCAAGCTCAAATACACAAGCAGCTCTGAGGGAGAAAGGTAGACAGTCTCCTCCCATTAAAATTTTCAGGCTTGAAATTGTGTTTTTATGCACTATTGAGTCAGGACTGACTCTTAGTTGACTCTCCAGTGGGTTTTTAGAGGCTGTAAATCACACGGGAGGAGATTGACCACCTTTTCCCCATGGAGCAGCTGGTAGATTCCAGCCACCTGCCTTTGGATTGATAGTACATCTGTCACCCCCTAAACCACCAGAGAGAGCTCTTATGTTTTGATTATGAAGACTACTTTTAAGACGTTTGACTGATAGGCAAGAGAATTGGCAGGAGCTGGAGCAAGAAATGAGGTCAAGGAAAGGGTTTTTATAAAAGTGATTATTTTTTAATTACATTTTTCAAAATCAAGCCCACATTGATAATTTTTAATAATTATTTTGTTATTCTTTCATCGCCATTTTGGGTTAAAATGTTCAAGTTCCCTATATTTCTTAGGTTTGATCTTTTCCCTCACTTCCAACCAGAAGCAGAATTTCTGTTGAGTTGGCATAGATTCTGGGGATGTTTTTTGTTTGTTTTTAATTATTATAGAATTCATAATGCTCATAATTATAATAAAATGAATAATATATGCATGCATATAATAAAAATAGATGAAAACAATACAAAAGGGTTTATGATGAAAAGTAAAATTTTCTTTCCTTTTCCCAGTCTTTTCCCAGTGGTGTCCACTGATAGCAGTTTTTTGTCCATCTTTTTGGAAAATTTTGCATACGTGGACACATATTATACATTAAAAAAGTATATTTTATACAACTAGGTTTATATTATAAATGGAGAATTCCATTTTATGAATATTTCTT
>NW_006399794.1:16187221-16192775 GCF_000299155.1 Elephantulus edwardii
ACTCTGTTGGGTTACCTTTCTTTGGGATAGGAACAAATAGAGATCTCTTCCAGTCAGTTGGCCAAGTGGTTGTTTTCCAGATTTCTTGGCACAACTTGGTGAGCACGTCCAGGACAGCACATCTTAATAGTTATCCTTCTATTTTTACAATAATGGTCTTATGTAGTGTTTGTCCTTTTGAGACTGAGTTCACTTAGCATAATGTTCTCTAGACTGTCCCATTTATGTAGTCTTTAAAAACCATTGCTCTTCATTGCTGCATAGTATTCCATTGTGTGAATGTACCACATCAGTGTAAAAAAAAAAGAAAATCTCAGTTTTGTGTTTTAGTTTTATTTTCTTAAGGATATATTTCCAGCAAAAGAATAGTTAGGTCATGTGGAATTACTGTGTTCAGCTTTTTGAGGAAATGTTGGACTACCTTCCAGAGTGATTGTATCATTTTATAATTCCACCAACAATGTGTGAGAGTTCCAATCTTTCTACAACCTCTCCAACATTTATTGCTTGCTGTCCTGTTAAACTTTGCCACTGTTAAGTGGAGTGAGAAGATATCTCACTGTGGTTTTGATTTGCATCTATCTGTATTACTGCCAGTAATTTTGAGCATTTCTTCATGGGTCTGTTGGCCATCCGAATGTCTTCCTCTGTGAAAAGTCTGCCCATATCTTTTGCCCTTTTGTAATTGGATTATCAGTCTTTTTCTTCTGGAGGCCTTCATTATGAGACCATTGTCTGAGATGTCATTGCCAAATGTTTTTTCCAGGAGTGGGGTTTTTTTTCTCCCTATTTAAAGAAATTTTTGATGCACACAGAGACTTAATCTTTGGAAGGTCCCATTTATTGATTTTATCCCCTCCTTGTTGTGCATGGTAATTCACTTTTGCCTTCTACATTTAGTTTCATGCTTAGAAAGATCTATAGGTTTTTTAAAAGAAACTGTTATATTATCTTGTATTTTACACACCCACCCCTTAAAATAGATTTTCCATCTGGGATTAGAAGTGGGGTAAAAATAGTTTTTTCTCCACAAGCGAATAGTCAGTAGTTTTAGCATTTATTGACATATTTACCTCCTTCTTGTAGACTTGTGGATGTTACCTTTATTATGTACTGCATTGAGTCTTTCGTGATTCAGTGGCACATAACAACAATAACAACAACATATTTCCATATAGACTTAGGACAAATTTTAACTTTGTTTCATTAATCTGTCTGAATATTTGATGCCAGCTCTAAACTGTTTTAGCACTAATGTTTTCTATATTTTGTAGTACAGTGTAGTATCTGGTAGAGCTAATTATGAATTAATTTGGATTTTTTATAACTGAGACCAAGTAGGGGATGTTCTAGCAATTTTATCATTTCTATCAATGCTAATAGATAGGATCCAAAGGAAATTTTGAAAAAAGAGTGGGAGAATAATATAATTTACTCAAACAGATTCCTATTTGGAGAAATTTAAGTTTTGTTTAAGGTTTTGAGGTATAGACAATACTGTAATAAGTGTATTTGTGCACATTAATATTTGTGCTCTTAATATTTATTAGAATACACTTCTAAAATTGGATACATTTGATCCAAATAAATGCGTATTACCAAATTGCTTTCCAGGAAGATTGCACCATTTTGCCCGTCTTTGGTATATGAGACAAGAATACCTTTTTACACACTCACTTGAATGTACTCAATTGAATGTTATTATTCGTAACATTTGTTAATACTATAGGTTTAAAGGTACTATCCCTTGTGTTTATATTTTTTATAATTAGTACGTTAAAATTTTACTAGATATCCTTTCTTTTGCCCATTTTTCAAATATCCTTTCCTTTGCCCATTTTTCAGTTTAGTTCTTTCCTTTGTCCATTTTTCAGTTGTCGTCAAGGAATCCCAGTCCTTAGAAGACTGGATAATTCACTAGTCTGAGTCTGGTCAAGATAATTCCACTTGAAAGAGAGAACTTTTCTGGCATTTTTCACAGGCTCCTTGAGATATATTTAAAGTCCAAAATTTGCCACAGCAGGGTGGGGGAAGAAAATATGCAACAATGAAAAAAAAGTATAAATTTCAAAATTGAATTGAAATCATATTCAGAAATGATTCAGGAAAAATGCTTCATACCTACCTTTATTGGTATGGATTCTCTAGCCAAAGGATGGCCCTAATTGTATTAACCATATATTTTTTACCTATTTAAATATACACTGAAAGACAGAAAGAAACATTTATAGAGGTAAAATGAAAGAAATTCGGAGTGCTTGAATTGGAGCATGGACAAAAAGGAGAAAAACATTATTTAGACATATTTAAATCCAGTTCGTTCAGTGTAATTAGAAAAACTAAAAAAAAGTTTGAAAAGGACAAAACTGAGAACAAAGTAAGCATCTGCCAATAACAAATCATCACAGATGGTCTTGGTAAAGTATCTTAACTTTTTTCAATATACATTCACATATACTGATTGTCAAGTATTGGCACTGAATCTGTCCTTGAGGGCTTCACAGTCTATTGAGTGGAGAGAATATCCCGTAATTAGATCCAGTAATTAGAGGCTTCCCACATTTCCCCCTCTGTATCTGCAAAGCTGCAAAGCCCTGCTAGAAATGCTGGTTTCAATACAGGGAGATATAATGAAAATGAAGCTGTTTACTCCCACGCTGGACTGAGGAGTTTAGTTTCCATTTTAGTAAATAAGGAATGATGAAAGACAATTGGTTCTGAAATATATAAATGATAATGAGTGGAAGTCAGTGTATGGCTCCAGAACCCAAAACCAAGACCAAACTCACTGCTGTGAAGTTAATTCCAGCTCACAGTGATTGTATAAAACAGTAGAACTGCTCAGAAAGTTCCAGGGTTATATTTATGCAGCTAAACTGCCATGTCTTTTGACCAGGAAGCAGCCGGTGTAATTCAAACAACCAGCCTTGCTGGTAGCAGCTGAGTATTTAACTGCCATGCCACTGGGTTATGGCCTGCAAATGTAGTAATTGTAAGATTTTTCAAGGCTTCTTATTGAAACCCTTGGGTTTTAATGCTTCATTCAGTGAACAGTTGTCATTTCTCTCAGGAGGCTGCAGTGTTAATGTGATAGCAAGAAATCAGCATAATGACACAGAACAGAGCAAAAAAAACCCAGCTCAGTCTCTCAGTTGAACTTATTGGAAATCAGAGGCTTTTACACTTATAAATTTGAATTTAAACTACTGGCTAATTAAGCAGTTTAACCACTGGTAATTTGACCAAAACCTTTCATTTAAGGGGGGAAATGGTTGATTTAACAGTGGTTTGAACTGACTTCTTAATTAACCAGCTGCTCTAATTATAGGAATTTCCCCAAACTGAGTGTGAAAATGCCTCCTTGCCAAGGATTCCCAGTAGAAGAGAGGCTGAGGCAAGCATCTGTAACACTTTTATCTAAGACATGTCATCATCTCAAAGATTCATTTTGCCTCTGCTGTGTGAAACCATCAGTGAAGTGATTGAGCTTCTGTATTCCTAAAGATGGTGACTGGCACATAAGATTTTTCTTGACACAAATGTTTTACTCTCTGAAGGAGACATGGAGAGCTATAACTGAAGTAAATTCTTTATGGTCTTTGTATGTGTAGGCGAAAGAAAGTTTCACAGAGATGGTGAATTTTAGCTTGCCCAGAGACTTGTTGTATTTCGCTAGTCAGAGAAGCATAGTCCCAGCAGAAGGAATAGCCTCACCTAGCAAGGCACAGACACATGAAAACGCCATGGTATAAACACAAGACCAGTGTAGCTAGCTATGTATCTGCCTGGAGAGCAGAGTTTTAAAAGCCTGAAGGAGTGGAAGGATAAGGAATCCAAGTAGTTGAAGCCAGACCAAGAAAGTCTTTAAATGCTTATCTAAGGAATTTGAGTAATGCACAGTGGAAAACTATCAACATTTTAAACTATGGCAAAGACCTCTCTTTTAAACCATTGTTGTCTCAGCAGTGTGTAGAATGGGGGGGAGGGGAATGACTTAATAAATGAGAGAGAACAATCTGCTTAGATTTATGCTTTGGAGTGATTATTCTGTCAGCTGAAGAGCCATGGATTTGAGGAGGAACTGGAATGCACATCTTACTACCTCCATGAAAAAAAGGTTTTCTTTTCAGAAGACCTGGATGGTACCCAGCCATCATACTAAATATTTTGAGCAAAGATTATATAGAAGGATTTTGATCTGGAGAAAAGCTTTGAGATAGAATTTAACATTTTCATGGACTCTGTATTGGCCTATAAGGTTTTTTGTGGTTTTTGTTTTGTTTTGTTTTTACCTGTAAAAAACATGTATGAGGGTACAAGGAGGGTGAGAGTTGGGATCAGAAGAGTGAGGATGGGCAGGGATGAAATCATAGGGCTGCACAATATGGTGGCTAGAGGGAGTAGGCAAAGGAAATGAGAAAGCTCCAGTGGGGACCAGAAGAGACAGGGTAATGGCAAACATTGTCCAGTGGTGATTAAATTTTTTTTTTAACAAGGAAATTGTTTTATCACTTGTGGGTTTCTCGTTTGGGAATGGGGCGCAGACTCTCTAGCTTCTTCATGCTGAATAGGGATGTTGGTTGATGTGAAGGGGAAAGGGGAACCCACTTTAACACCTTACTTCCTAGTGGTCCTGGGTTGAAGCTGCATGCCTTCTTGTTCAGTTAGAAGATATTTCCCTGACATTTACTGCCCTCTGGACTTCAAAGTGTTTGCCAAGGTGGGCCCAGTGGGGATGGCTGGCTGAACCCTGATGCTCCATCCTCCTTTGCTTCCTTAGCTGACAGTTCTATTTTCCTCTTGCCTCTGGAACTGGGTTCAGGGCTAAGGCCTAGAGTAAAACTCAGTGTTAAAGTTGCCTATAGGAAAGGGCTCATCCATGAAACAACATATGAGCAAGAGGCTATGGTGATGAAGGAAGAAGTTCAGGCTGCTTTGAAGGAAATGGCAAAAAATAAGGCCCCAGGAATAGGTGGTATACCAGTTGACATATTTCCAAGAGGGTAGTGTGCTACAGGGGAGGGTTTGGAGGGAAGAAAAATGCAACCAATGAATAAATGGAAATCCAAAGTCTCTGTAAATTTTCATTGAAATTAGTAATAAACAAAACAAAACATTTTAAATATAATTTTCAGGCCCACCATGACTAAAGCCCCTTTAATGATATAGACAAGTGATCGACCATTAGAAGAATGCCAAACTCAAGTCACTGCCGCTGAGTCAAAATTCAAACATAGCTAATCCTCAGAGGGTTTTCTGAGGCTGAAAATCACATAGGAGGAGAATGCTCATCTTTCTCCCATGGAGATGCTGGTGGATTTGAACGTGCAGAGAACTGGGTTAGCAGCACAACTACCATATTTCACTACCAGAGCTCCCTATGCCTAAAAAGATAGGGTAAATTACACTAGAGCACAGAGAAGCCAAAGCACAAGGAAGAATTCAAGATACTAAAGAGTTGTATCCTGTCTCCATACCTTTTCAACATGTATGCAGAGCAGATTATCCGAGAGGCTGGGCTCTATGAGGAGAATTGTGGCATCAGGATTGGTGG
>NW_006399794.1:16192875-16194303 GCF_000299155.1 Elephantulus edwardii
AAATTTTTATTTTATTTTATTATTATTTTGTGTGTCTGTGTACCGTCAAATCAGATTTGACTGGTACAGGAGGAGATTGTCCCTTCTTTCCCGGCAGAGCATCTGGTGGATTAGAACCATGCGCCTCTGGGATTGCAGTGCAGCCTCTTGCCACTAGGCCACCAGAGCTCCCCTTTATGTATATATTTTTGCGAACTTGTTCCAGTATATTCATAAGATAAATTCTTGGAATTCAAATTGCTGAGTCAATGAGATTTTGAATTGAAAATTCTAGTAAGTATTACTTCATTGCCCTTCAGGAAGGTTGTATTAATCTGCCTATTTTATAGCCAAAAATGAACTTAATAAAACATTTTCCATTTTGCCAGTGAGAAATTATGTCTTAATTTTAATTTTTGAGTCATCTTCTTATATGTTTACTGGCCATTTGTATTCCTTTCTTTGTGAACTGCATGATTATAATTTTGATCTAGTTTCCAATTGGATTGCTTTTATCTTTTTTATTTGTAAGACATTTTAATAATAAGGAAATCGGCATTTTTCTGTTATATATGCTTTGTAAGGAGTCCTGGTAACATTAGTAGGTTAAGTGTTGGGTAATTTATAACCAACAAAGTTAATATTTCACAGTCATCAAATACTTTTTAGCAGAAAGAGGAGGCAGTTTCATATCTTTAAAATTTAGAGCTCTGAAAATAGTGCAACAATGAATGAATGGAAATCCAAAATCTCTGTAAATGTTCATTAAAATTAATAAAATTTAATAAAAATTTAAAAAAAATTTAGAGCTCTAAAAGTCTGATAGTGGTTTGCCATGAATGGGCACAAGTATGTTTGGGTTTCTTTGATATATATTTTGCATTTTTCTAATCTCTTGACTGTTTTTTGCAGGACCAAATTTTAAATTTTTATATAGTTGAGTTTGGTAATTTATTTGAGTGTGTGTGTTTTTCTTCATGAAAAGTTTTTTTATTCATACACATTGTATTTTACACATTCTTTCATTCATACTATGTTTCATATGATTGTTCTTATACATGGTGTCTTATAAAATTAATCACCATCGATCTACGCCCACTATTACCCTTTCTTTTCAGATCCCCGCAAAACTCCTAATTCCTTCACCCTTTCCCTCCACCTACCAAACTCTGTGACCCTGTGATTTTCCCACCTCCTCACTCTCAGCCACTTTGCCCCCTCCTCTTCCGCTTTGGAAAATGATGTTGTTGTTGTTGTTGTTGTTGTTGTTGTTGTTGTTATGTGCCGTCGAGTTGCTTGCGACGCATAGTGACCCTATGTACAACAGCCCTAAACTCTGCTCTGTCCTGTGCCAATTACACTGTCTCTGACACTCCCATCCCGATTATCCCAGTCACTGAATCAATCCACCTCATAGAGGGCCTTCACCTCCTGCGCCGTCCCTCCACC
>NW_006399794.1:16203770-16212688 GCF_000299155.1 Elephantulus edwardii
AATGAGAAACCTATACTTGGGCCAGGAGGCTGTCATCAGAACAGAGCAAGGGAACACTGCATGGTTCAAAATTGGAAAGGGTATACGCCAGGGATGCATCCTATCTCCATACCTTTTCAACCTGTATCTGGGAGGCTGGGCTCTATGAGGAGAAATGTGGGGTTAAAATTGATGGAAGATCTATCAACAATCTGCGGTATGCAGATTGCACAACCCTGCTTGCTGAAACTGAGGAGAACCTGAAGCGCTTGCTGCAGAGGGTCAAGGACTGCTGCTTCCAGTATGGATTGAGGCTCAATGTCAAGACAAAGATTCTTACCACTGGACCAATTGGCATCATCAGGATGGATGGTAAAGAGATTGAGATTATTCACAGCTTTAGTTTGCTTGGCTCCACAGTCAACACTCTTGGCACAAGTAGCCAGGAAATTAAAAGGCATATTGCCATGGGAAAGTCTGCTCTTAGGGGCAACATGGCTAACACCAGGGCTACACAGCTCTCCCTGGGGCAGGGCTGGCTGGCTGGTTCACCCAGAGGGCAGAATAGCTCTCCCTGAGGGCCCGGTGACACACCCCAGGGGCCAAATGGATCACTCTGAGTGCTGAACAGCATTTCCCAGGCAGACAGCACACCCCGAGGGCCAGACAGCCCACCCCAGGGGCCAAACTGCTCTTCCTGAGGATACACCATGAGTAAAAATCTTTGTTTTAATGTTGAACTTCAATCCATATTGAAGGCTGCAGTCCTTGACCTTCTGCAGCAAGTGCTTCAGGTCCTCCTCAGTTTCAGCAAGCAGTTTCAGCATTTCTTCAGCTGAAGGAACTGAAGAACAAATTCAAACCTCCAGTTACAATACTTAAAGATGCTTTGGGCAGAATATTAAATGATCCAGGAAGATTAAAAGAAGTTTAATGGTGATTGAGGAAGAATTTGAAGCTGCTCTGAAAGACTTGGGGGAAAAAAAACGCCCCAGGAATTGATGGCATACCGAATATTTCAACAAAGGGACACTGCCCTGCATGTGCTCACCAAGTTGTGCCAAGAAATCTGGAGGACAACCAACAGGCCAACTGACTGGAAGAGATCTATGTTTGTTCCCATTCCAAAAAAAGGTGATCTGACAGAGTGTGGAAATTATCAAACAATATCATTGATATCACATGTAAAGAAGATTCTGCTGAAGATTATTCAAAAACAACTGGAAAAGCAACAGAGAACTGCCTGAAGTGCAGACTAGGTTTAGAAGAGGCTGTGGCGCTAGGGATACTAAAGCTAATGTCAGATGTATTTTAGCTGAAAGCAGGGAGTACCAGAGGAATGTCTGTGTTTCCTTGACTATGCAAAGGCATTTGACTGTGTAGATCATAGCAAACTATGGCTGACTCGAGAAGAATGGGAATCCCAGAACACTTGATTGTGTTTATGTGAAACCTATACTTGGACCAGGAGGCAGTCATCAGAACAGAGCAAAGAAACACTGCATGGTTCAAAATTGGGAAGGGTGTGCACCAAGGATGTGTCCTTTTCTTTTCATTCTATATCTGTAACAGTTTATCTGGGGGATGGACTCTATGAGGAGAAATGTGGCATCAGGATTGGAGTTACACTCATCAACAATCTGCATTATGCAGATGAACCAGCCCAGCTGGTAGATTAGTATAATTTAGTAAGGAATGTTTGCCTTAACTATTGTGCTCTTTTAAAGAATATCTGTGTATATGATCCAACTGACAACAACTCTAAGACATTTATGGGGTAATGAGTTTATATTATTGATGCTATTGAGCTTCCTACTCCTCTTCCTAGAGACAACCATATTACTGTTTTCTTCTGAATTCTCTCAATTTAAATACATTTTGTTTTGTTTTCAGTCTCAGTTGTCTTAATAGGTTTACCTATTGTGGTTTGTTTTACATACTTTGGGCATATTGCTAGGAGAGGCTCTTCCTTGGAGAGGGACATCATGCTTACAAAGATGGAGAGACAGCAAAGGAGAGAAAGACCCTCAGCCTAGTGGATTGATACTGTGATTGCAGCAGTGGGCTTGAGGGTGTTAGAGATTGTGAGGCTGGCACAGATTAGGACAGGGTATGAGTCATACTTAATTCAGTGGCAGTTAACAATGTGTTACCATTCTTCTCTATGCTTCTCCTTTTTATCATGTATCACAATGTAATTTTACTTTTATTTTGTGAGTTTCATAACTTGTTTCTTCCTCCTATTAAACTGTAATGAGCCCTGGTAACATAGTGCATTACATGTCAAGCTGCTAACCAAGAGGATCAGATACACCAAAGTACCCTCTAGAAGGATAAGCAGTCTCCTCCTGTAAAGATTTATAGCCTCAGAAACCCGATAGAGGATCTCTGTAAGTCATATGCTCCATGGAAGAAAGACAGGTAAACTCTTCTCTTGGGATTTGTAGCCTCTGAAAGCCTGCCAGAGAGTCAGCTATGGGTCAGTTCCAATTTGATGGCAAGTCATTGCATTGCATTGCATGAGTCCAAAGCGTCATGAACAGAGATTTATTTGTTGGCCTTGACTATTTCTCTGAGCTTGTCTCATGTGTTCCTACTCTTTATGCTCAATCTTTAAATTCTGTCTGAGTCTTCTTCCTATGTTTCCTTCTCACTATTTCCTTGTCACTCTTCAAGTTTTAGGTAAAAATAATTTTTAAGAATTTTTCACTTGTCCAGGCTAAGTACCTTCACTATTTAGGACCTATATCATAGCCATTGTCACCTTGCATTGAAATTATTGTCTGTCTTCCCACTAGATGGTGAATTTTGTGATGCCGGGTCTCTGTTTTTATTTAATACTACCGGTTTCTAGGGCAGTGCTTTATATGATGGCTTTGAGGTTACTTACGTACTGCACAAGCCATTCATATCATTATGAGGTTACACTTATCAGTGGCTACTCTGTTGGATAGTATTTGTTGAGTGAATGAATAAAGAAACTTTGGACAGTGCAGTACTGTTTAAGAGATCATACTGTGAAATCATGGTAAAATTTTTATGGATGAAATTCCTTTGCAAGACTCTGGTCTGAGCAGTTTCTTGGGCAGATTCCAGATTACAGAGCCTGGAAACTAAAGGCTCCAAAAGTTAAAGGTCTTAGATTCCAAGAGACAGAGAATTGAAACAGCAATAAGACAACACTTCATTTTTATAAACTCTACAGACTAAACAACCAGAGCTCTGTTTTACCTAGTAGCAGACAAGTCTTCTGTTAGGGACCCCTCCAAAATATTGAAGAGTAATCATGCCAATTTGAAGACTTCAGTGCATTTGATTCAGGCTATGATATTTTCAGTCCCTTGCTGTACATTTGGGAGATGGACAATGGATAAGGATCATAGATTCCAAGATGGTGACAGTGGAGAGAGCAGTGTGAGGAGCTGGAGGAGCAGCAAGCTGCGTAGAGACAGACCACTAGAGAGACCCTCACGCCGCACAGAGACCGACCAACACGATGCAGTGTGGACAGGAGGAATTTGAATCAGAACTTTTGTCTGAACAATTAGTTTCAGAGAGCTGCACAACAGACTGGCCAAAGCCGGAAGCCGCCAGCCGAGCTGCTGTGGGACTCATCCACCAGAAGAAAGGTTAGCAGGAAATTAAATGAGTTCCCTTAAGCCCCACTAAGAGTGAGTGGATCTGTTGGAATTTGGCTGAGATGGGTTTTGAAACTTCTAGAACTCTATGTTTTTTGGTGTTATTGTTTTCTTTTTAATCTCACTACTGGGCCAATTAGCAGCATCATTATGGATGATGAAGAGATTGAGATTGTTAATAGTTTTAGTTTGCTTGACTCCATAATCAACACTCTTGGGACCAACAGTCAGGAAATCAAGAGGCAAATTGCACTGGGAAAGTCGGCTGTCAGGGACGTCCCCAGAGTACTGAAGGGCAATGACGTTAGTCTGGAGACTAGGGTGAGCCTGATCCAAGCCATACTCATTGCAGTTGCTTGCTGTGTGTCAGAGAGCTGGACAATGACTAGGGATGATAGAAAAAAAATTGATACCTTTGAGCTGTGGTGCTGGAGAAGAGTCTTGAATAGATCATGGTTGGCTAGGAGAACAAACAAGTTCTTCCTGGAGAAGGTGTAACCAGGCTGCTCCTTGGAGGCAAGGATTCTGAGGCTTCCTCTGACATACTTTGGACATGTTACAAGGAGGAACTGTCCTTGGAGAGGGACATCATGCTTGGGAGGGTGGAGGGACAGCGCATGAGAGGAAGACACTCAATGAGATGGATTGATTCAGTCACTGGGGCAATGGAGGTATGTGTATCAGAGACAATAAGATTGGCACAGGTTAGAGCAGGGGTTAGGGCTCTTGTACATAGGATCACTATGAGTCACAAGTGACTCAAAGTTCCATAACAACAACATCATTATTAATTGCAGGAATATTTACAGAGCAGATCAGTTTTTCATTCAATAATTCATACATATTTTGGGTGAAAATTTTCAGAGCAAATTTATTTTCCATTTAACAAGTCATACTCCTATTACTTCATGATATTGATTACACTTCTCACAATGTAATCTTTCTTCCCTGTATCTCTCATTTTCATTCCTCCTCTTTTCTTAATCCTTCCTGCCTTCTGTGATCTGTCCTTGGGCAACTTGCTGCCTTTTTGAGCTTGAGTAGTTAATCATTCTAAGGTGTGTTTACCTTTCTAGTTTTGTTCACACTGTTGTTGTTATGTGCTGTTGAGCTGGAACTGATTCATAGCTGACTCTCCAGTGGTTTTTTTTTTTCCCAAGGCAATAAATCACACAAGAGATTGCCCGTCTCTCTCCCAAGGAACACCTGGTGGACTCAAACTGCCTGACTTTGGGTTGGCAGCATAACTTTTTACCCACTAGGCCACCGGAGGTCCCCTGTTCACTTTATAGACCTATATTATTTGGTTGAAAATTGAACTGCAAGAGCAAGTTCAATTCCAGGCTTGAAGGGTGAATAAAGACCCTGATCTTAAGGTTTGTTTGCCAGTTTACCCACATCTCTTTGTTTCTTCAATTCCTGTTGTTGTTATGTGCTGTCACATCACCTACAACCCATGGGAACCCTATGTTCAGTGGCTCTGAAGCCTTCCCTGTCTTGAGCCAGTCTCAGTGATTCTGACACACCAACCATAATTGCCCCAGTCACTATATCAATCCATATAATCCAAGGTCTTCCTCTCCTGTGCTGTATCTCCACCCTTTTGAATATGATGTCCTTCTTAAATGGCCAGTCCCTCATGGCCACGTGCCCAAAGTATGTGCAACAGAGCTTCAAAATCCTAGCCTACAAGGAGAAACTTAGTTTCATCCTCTCCAAGAAAGACTTCGTTTTCTTGCCAATCCATGGTATATTCAAGACTCTTCTCTAGTACCACAACTCGAATTCTTCTTCTATCATCCTTAGTAATTGTCCAGCTCTCTAATGCATAGCAAGTAATTGCAAAGACCATCGTCTGGATTAGGCATACCTTAGTCTCTACATTGACATCATTGCTTCTCAGTACTCTGGAAAGTTCTCTGATAGATAGAGATTTACTCAATGCTATTAGTCTTTTGATTTCTTGACTGTTGGTGCCAAAAGTGTTGATTGTGGAGCCAAGCAAGCAGTAATTATTAACAACCTCAATCTCTTCTCCATCTGTCATGGTGCTGCCAGTTGGCCCAGTAAAAGACAAAGTGAGAATCTTTGTCTTCTTGATATTTAGCTTCAGTCTATATTGACTACAGTTCTTGACCTTCTGCAGCAAGTGCTTCAGGTGCTCCTCAGTTTCAGCAAGCAAGGTTGTATCATCTGGATAACGTAGGTTGCTGATAAGTCTTCCTCCAATCCTGATGCCACATTCCTCTCCAAAAAACCCTGTATACAAGAAAGCATACTTATAATAGACAATCCTTATTAGAAAATTCCAAAAGGTCTGTTACCTGTTGAGGAATGAGAGGAGACTAGAGACCTCCGCAAACAGAAAAGATTCTCACCACTGGGTCCATTGGCAGGACTGTGATAGATGGAGAAGAGATTGAGGTTGTTAGTAATTTCAGCTTGCTCAGCCCAACAATCAACATTCTTGCAATCAACCAGCAATCAAGAAATCTAGAGACAAATTGTTGTTTGTTGTTATTATGTGCCATCGAGTCGTTTGCGACTCATAGCGACCCTATGTACAACAGCCCTAAACCCTGCTCTATCCTGTGCCAGTCTCATTGCCTCTGACACATCCATCCCGATTACCCCAGTCACTGAACCAATCCACCTCATAGAGGGTCTTCCCCTCCTGCGCTGTCCCTCTACTCTACCCAGCATGATGTCCCTCTCTAAAGACCTGTCTCTCCTTACAACATGTCCAAAGTATGTCAGACGAAGCCCCAGAATCCTTGCCTCCAAGGAGCAGCCTGGTTTAACCCTCTCTAAGATGAATCTATTTGTTTTCTTGGCAGTCCATGGTACATTCAGTACTCTTCTCCAGCACCACAGCTCAGAGGTGTCAATTCTCCTTCTATCTGCTGTCAAGAACCTCTCCAGAGTGCTAAAGGGCAACAATGTCAGTCTAGAGACTTAGGCTACTAATCCAGGCCATGGTCTTTGCAATTACTTGCTATGCTTCAGAGAGCTGGACAGTGACCAAGGATAACAGATGAAGAATTGATGTCTTAGAGTTGTGCTGGAGAAAAGTATTGAACATACCATGGACTTCCAAGAAAACGAACAAGTCAGTCTTGGTGACGGTGAAACCAGGTTGATCCTTAGAGGCAAGGATTTTGAAGCTCCAGCTCACGTACTTTGGGCATGTGACCAGGTGAGACCAGTCCTTGGAGAAGGACATCATGCTTGAAAAAGGGTAGAGGAATAGCACAGGAAAGGAAGACCCTGGATGAGATGAATTGACATAGTAACTTGGATAATGGGGGGGCAGGTGTGTTGGAGTCAGTATGATTGGCTTGGGATACGGCTAGGCTTAGAGGTATTGTACATAGGGTCACTATAAGTTGCAGGTAACTCTAAGGCACATAACAAAAGCAGCATCATCTACTTGTGGCCTTTTTGCAAGAGAGCTTCTTAAAGGGTGGGTGATAGAAATTGGCCATTTCCCAGGGACCAAAAATAGAGAAAAAAGGAGTAACCTGAAAAATCAACACAGAATCAAGACATATCTGTGGTTCTTGAAACTAACAGGAGACATAACTATCCCCATATATCCATGGCCCTGCTATGAAAAATTTGTTTCATATACTATCTGCCTGTCCCTGAAGGAGGTCAGAAACAATTTTATCTTATCTTTTTTAGGTGGCTTTCTACTGAATACCAGTCGGCCCTACAAAACAAAGCCTACCCATGGCATCGGAAGATACAAGCATCTACTTATGGCACAAGAGGTAAGGAGAAGGACCCCTATAGAAAACGATAGTGAGCAGTTTTTGCAAAGTTCCAAAGATCAGATAGGCATTGGTTGGATGGAAAGGATAAGAATTTCTCTTCAATCCTCTCTGGTTATTTCATGTGGAGATCATTTACCAGCTGCTTTCAATCTTCTCACTTGACCACTATTAATAGGTTGCTTTTACTGTTTGTGATAATTTTTAGTATTTTCTTAACTACTTAGTGCAATATGAACCTCAGAGTAGAAATGATAAATGTATTTTAAATTGAGTGAATGTTTTCTGGTAAGTAGAAATTGACATTTTTATCCAAATACTTGATTTTCATACTTTTTTGCAAATTTAAAATATTAACTTATTATCAAAGATAGCTGGAAATTAGTTCCAAGAGTACTTAGACCATTTCTCTGGCCTCAACTGCATGATTACTTCTGTAGTGGTCAAGTTTTGCTCATGTCCAAAGGATTTTGTGCTAGCGTGGACACAGTACTGGCCTGAAAGTAAAAAATGTCTAGCTTTGAGTATTGTTTTCATCACTTCCTGTAAATAGTAAGTTGGAAATATTTTACTGTTCTTCTTGGGTAGTCTGTTCTTCATAGGTAGGCTTCAGCATCACTGTTGATTCTTTGCCTTAATTAATGATCCATGCAATGGTATATATCTCCTATTGATTTCTCTTCTTGGCAGAGGTCTAGTGTCACTGTGCTTGAGCCCCAAAAGCCAATAAACTTGTAATATTCTCCTGAGAGTCTTCCCTATATTGTTGTTGTTGTTGTTGTTATGTGCTTTCGAGTTGCCTGCAACTCATAGCGACCCTATGTACAACAGCTCTAAACCCTGCTCTGTCCTGTGCCAATCTCACTGTCTCTGACACACCTACCCCTATTACCCCAGTCACTGAATCAATCCATCACATCATAGGTCTTCCTCTCCTGCACTGTCCATCTACCCTCCCAAGTAGGACATCCCTCTCCAAAGGACTGCTTCCTCCTTGCAACATGTCCAAAGTATGTCAGACAGAGCTTCAAAATCCTCGCCTCCAAGGAGCAGCCTCTCCAAGACAAACATGTTCATTGTCTTAGCAGGCTATGGTATATTCAATATTCTTCTCTCACACCACAGCTCAAAGGCATCAATTCTTCTATCATCCCTAGTCATTGTCTGGCTCTCTGACACATAGCAAGTGATTGCAAAGACCATGGCCTGTATCAGGCGCACAATAGTCTCCAGGCTGACATCTTTGCTCCAAAGTACTTTAGAGAGAAACATTTCCACGTCTGAAAAATCAGATACCCTACTAAAATAGTTCCCTTCTAGCTGAATGGAAACATATTTTAAGCCTTGTTTTGCCACTTCTTAGCTTAGTGAATTTAGTTAAATTTGTTATTGTTGTTATGTGCCATTGAGTTGCTTGTGACTCATAGCGACCCTATGTACAACAGCCCTAAACTCTGCCCTGTCCTGTGCCAATCGCACTGTCTCTGACACTCCCATCCTAATTACCCCAGTCACTGAGTCAATCCAC
>NW_006399794.1:16216218-16219618 GCF_000299155.1 Elephantulus edwardii
ATTCCATTGTGTGAATATACCACAGCTTCTCTATCCATTCATTTGTTGATGGGTACTTAGGTTGTTTCCAATTCCTTGCTATTGTGAACAAAGCCGTGATAAACATGGGTGTGCATATATCTGCTTCGATGTCAGTTATGGTCTCTTTGGGGTATATTCCCTGTAGCGGAATTGCTGGGTCAAATGGTATCTCTATTTGCAACTTTTTGAGAAAGTACCATACTGCCTTCCACAGTGGTTTCACCATTTTGCACTCCCACCAGCAGTGAATAAGGGTTCCAGTTTCTCCACAACCTTGCCCGCATTTGTTGCTTGCTGTTCTGTTAAATTTTCCTATTCTGACTGGGGTGAGCTGATATCTCATAGTTGTTTTGGTTTGCATCTCTCTTAGAGCTAGGGATTTTGAACATTTCTTCATGTGCTTGTTAGCCATCTGAATGTCTACTTTGGTGCTGTGTCTCTTCATTACCTGTGCCCATTTTTCTATTGAATTATTTACCTTTATCTTGTTGTGGTGCTCAAGTATTTTATAAATTCTGGATATAAGTTTCTTATCTGACATGTCATTACCAAATACTTTTTCCCAATCTGTGGCTTCCCTTTTACCCTGTTGGAGAAGTTTTTGGATGTGCATAGGGATTTGATTCTTAGTTTTATCTTCTCCTAGTTGTAGATGTAAAATGTTTTATGTGAAAATTTTTTTCTGAGAAGAACATACACTTTTTATCAGACTTTTCACAATGATTAAGACACTTTGGACTACAATATCTTGTCTTTCAGCTCTGATATTATGTGTGACTTTTCTGATGTTATGAAATATTTATTGAGCATCTTTTATGTGCTGAACAGTATTAGGAATTTCTTATCCATTCAGAGCAGGTTGTAGTAAAATCATGCAGAATGAATGAACACAAACTAGTTCATATTCTGAGAAGCAGTTGAACTAGTAGAGGAAGTAATACAGATAATTGTAATTTCAGACAGAAAGTGGCAAGTGCTTAAAGAAAGATACACAGTACTATTAAAAAAATTCAGAAGGAATGACTTGTACCTCTCCTGAGTTGTGACACCTTCGAGTAAGTTGCTGGAGTTATTTTATTTTGGGACATTTCCCTTCTCCTAAAAGTCTCACTTAAATTAGCAGGAAATAAAATTAGTTTTGTTTGGGGTTTTCTTTTTTCTTTTTTAAATGTCTTGGTATATTCCTTCAGATATTTTCCGCATATACCATGCTTTTACCCATACCTTAACCTTATATAATATAAGGGCAGTATAATGTCCATCTGTCCCATCATCCTCTCCAGCCTCTTTTCCCATCCCATGGATACCATATTTAGGTGTACTGGGGCCCCATGGTTTTCACGATGCTGCTTCAAGGCCTCTTCCGTGTCTTCTGTTTGGAAGAGCTTTGTCTTTTCTTCACTTGAAAAATGGCAAACTTCTTATCAGTCTTTAAATTCCCCTGAGGAAGCAGGGTAAAGAAGAAGTAGAAGGATCTTCCCTTCTGAGAAGCTTGCCTGACTGGGTTTCTTGCCCAACCATGAGCTCCACAGTTGCTTGTGCTTCTGTCAAGGAACTATTGTTCTATGTTCAGATGGCAATATCCCCTTTTAGATTGTGAGCTCTGTAAGGACAGAGGCCATGACTCATTTTTCTTTGTATCCTCAGCATCCAGCCTGGCATCAGAGAAAAGTAAACACTGATGGAGCTACTGAAACATGATCTTTGGAGCTGCGTGAGACTTTGCAAATCAGAGCTGATAACCACAGTTTGTTTCTTTGCAAACAGCTCCAGATGAGTGTGGTTTCTTCAGGGGAGGGATTTCCACTTGATTCAGGCTATTGGCCTCTCCCCAACCCGCACTCCCCATCCCTGTTTTTCGGTGTCTCATGGTGGCCAGGGCAGTAGTGCTAGATATGAGTGGAAGCTGCCGATAGGCTTCTGCCTTCCTAAAATAGACAACACCATGAAAATATGAACCTGTTGATTTATAGTGGCTCTGCCCCAAGTCCTGTCTCTTTTCCTACCTGGGGAACAGGACTAGATAAAGTAGGAGGACTCAAAACCTCAGGCGGTGGCGGAGGGTGCTCCATTAACTAACTATGATGTCCTGCCCCAGGAATTGATTTCCTCCTGATAACATGTCCAAAAGGATGTCTCACCATCCCTGCCTCTAAGGAGCATCCTAGCCACACCCCTTTCAAGACAGATGTGTTCATGCTTCTCACAGTTCATGGTGTAATTCATACTGAAGTCTTTGATCTTCATCAGTAACTACTTGAAGTCCTTTTGCTTTCATCAATTAACTTGTCTGCCATAGTGTCAGATCCAACTGGCACAGGAGGAGACTGCCCATCCTTCTCCAAAGAAGCATCTGATGGATTCAAACCATGCTCCTTTAGGATTGCAGCACAGCTTCTTGACACTAGGTCACCAGAGTTCCCTTGGAGTAGATTCTTGCAGTAGCCTATAAAGTAGTCTTCCTCACAACAACAGTCTCACCAGTCTGTCCTCAATCCTTTACTAAAACTGCAGGGCATCTCATTCTTCTTATAGCAGCCCTCCAATGGTAGTCATTCTCTCTTAAAGTAAATGTCAACATCCCAAAAATGTCTACTTGGTCTTCTATGAACAGTTGTCATTTTCTCCCTCAACTTGCCCTATATTCATCTCCTGACAGCTAACTCTGGCCTCCGTCATCATCCTCCTAGTCAATAGGAAATGCAGACATTTGCACTGGCCATTTATTCTCCTGGAGTCAAATTCATTCATTGTTTTTTTTTTATCTCCTCCCAGATTCTTACTTGTCTTTTGCTCGCACTTGCTTCATACCTTTGCTAGAATGCCACCTTCCTAATGAAGTCTCTCCAAACCTCCCAATCTAAAACAGCAAAATGCCCATCCATTCTGCTGCCCAGTCCTTCGCTAAGTAACTCGCTATGGCGTCAGCCTCACCTTAAAATCACCCCAAGTGTACCATAGTAGAACTACACTCCATAATTTTCAGTGGGTGATTTTTAATACTTTTATTACCAGGCTTTTCTTCTGAGGTGCCTCCCAATGGATTCCATCCTCCAACCTTCATTAGCAGTTGGCACATTAACCATTTTATGACCAGAAGTTTTTCATCACCTTGCTCTACTCTGCTCTAGTGTTTCCTGGGGTTCTTATCTACATGTGTGCTATAATATACAGTATCATTTGCTTGCTTACTATGTACAGCATTTATTGCCTTTCTCCTACTCATTTTCCACAAAATAAATTCTTCACTGTTGTTATGTGCCGTCGAGTCGTTTGCGACTCATAGCGACCCTATGCTCAACAGCCCTAAACCCTGCTCTATCCTGCGCCAACTGCACCGCCTCTGACACACCCATCCCGATTACCCCAGTCACCGAAT
>NW_006399794.1:16220795-16222690 GCF_000299155.1 Elephantulus edwardii
CAATCCACCTCATAGAGGGCCTTCCTCTCCTGCGCCATCCCTCCACCCTCCTGCATATAGGTTGAAGAGGTATGGAGATGGGATGCATCCCTGGCGTACGCCCTTCCCAATTTTGAACCATGCAGTGTTCCCTTGCTAGAGGGTCAGCAAATGGAGGACAGTGTTCACCAAGATAGATTGACACAATGATTACTGCAGTTAGTGGGCTCGATCATGACAAAGATCACAGTGGCCGTGCAGGATACGGTAATGTTTCGAGCTGTTGTTTGTGGGGTCACTGTGAGCCGTTGTTGTCTTGATAGCACTTACCACCAACAGCAGCATGGATGTGCAGTCCTCACAGTGTCTGCCCCACTTAAGCGCTTTGTTGTAGTCATTGTGTCAGCCCATCTGTTGATGGTCTTCCTCTCCTTCTCTGACCTCCACCTTTCTCATATGCAGTTTGTTGTGGTGACGTGCCATCAAGTCAGAACTGACCCATAGCTAACCCTCCAGCAGGTTTTCAGAGTCATTAAATCGCACAGGAGGAGATAGCCCTAGAAGAAATCAAACCACGTACCTTTGGGATTGCAATATAACTTGATACCACTAGGCCACCAGAGATCCCTAAATATGCAACTTAGGCCCATATTATTTTGGCAACCAAACCACTATCCTAAGTCATATAAGAAGGTCCTGTATCATTACCATGGATTGCCAAAAGAACAAACAAATCTGCCCTGGAGGAAGTACAACCAGAGTGCTCATTAGAGGCAAGGATGGTGAAACTTCATCTCACATACTTTGGACATGTTGTCATTGGGGGCTAGTCCATCAAGCTGGGAAAAGTGGAGGGTCAGAAATTGCATATAGGCAGCTTCCATGGCCTAATGGGTCAAATATTGGGCCAATTCAAAGGAGAGGCAGTTCAAATCCACCAGCTGCTCAATAGGAGAAAGATCCCTTCTTGTGCAGTTAACAGCCTTTGAAAACTTGGAGGGTCAGCTCTGAGTTGGTTCTGACTCCATGGCAATGAAAAATGCATATGTTTGTATCAGCCTTTTGTCAAACTTCTCGTACTGCATTTCTCTATGGCTTAAGATGGCTGTTCCCTCTTCAACTATCATGTCCATATTCCAGCCAGCAAAACCAAGAAAAGGAGAAGCACTAGGTATGTTTCTTCCCTTAAGAGCATACATAAATGGTCATGGTGATGATGATGATAGCATTCATTAGTCAGTCTTTTTTCAGTTTTATAGTGTTATTGTCTCCTCCCTGAAAACAAGCTTCTTGTTTTAATTACTTGTTCTGTGTATGCCTTTCCCACTCTGTCGAGTACAGAGTGCAGGGACTCTGGTGGGTTCCTTCTTATTGTTGTTAGTAGGTGCCACCAAGTCAGCTCTATCTCCCAGTGACTCCATGTACAACAGGATGAAGTGCTGTCTGATCCCATGTCATTCTCACAATCTCTGTTGTATTATACCTATTGTTGCAGCCACTGTGTCAGCTTTTTCCTTGAGGTTAGTCAAAAAAGAGGAAGACCCTCAAGGTGATGGCTGTCTTATTCACTATTATATCCCTAATGCTAATCCTGTTCTGGTTTCCCTGTGATGCTGGAAGTTATGATACCAGTTTTTCAAGTACAGACAGGTGACCCATAGTGTACAATTTTCAACTGCGCTTCCAGACTAAAATGGGCTAAGAAGCAGGACTGGCCATCCACTTCTCAAGTAAAAGGCCCTCAAGTAGAATAATGTCATAACATTGTTGGACTTAGTGCCAGCAAGGGGAACCCCTAGGGTTGGAAGTACTCAAACTGTGACTAGGAAAGAGCTGCCTCCTCAAAGTAGAGTTTACCTTTTTTTAAAAAAAAAATATTTTTTTTAATTGGGAAAAACATATTGGGGGTACAAGGA
>NW_006399794.1:16223690-16245958 GCF_000299155.1 Elephantulus edwardii
GGTTTCAGCTGTCCACACCACAGCAGTGGGCAACGAGCTTAAAGCCCCTGATGGCTCTGGGCGCTGACTCTCACCAGTGGCTATGGATGAAGTCACAGGCGATTTTCAGCCAGCGCTGGTAGAGTTTACCTTAATGATACAGATGGAGTAAAGCTTTTACCCAATGAAAACCTTTCATTTGCTGATGTGATAAGACTAAAAAATTAACATAAAAAACTGCAAACATCCTTTAAAAATTGAAATATGAGATGTACAAAGTTTGAATCAAGAGTTGAAAGTTGTGAAAATTGGAAGTAGTAAAAAATAAAATAGAAAGCCAAAAATCTAGAAATAAAAAATAAAATGGAAAGCATAAAGATCACCCTCCTAGGCATTAATGTGATTTGAGATGGATTGATACTGTCTATTTTGAATCAGACAATCATATGTTCAATTATTCTGGAAATGAAAAAATTAAAGGACAAAGATAAATTCATCATCAAAAAGAACATTCCAGGTCTATCCTAAAGTACAGTGCTGTCAATGATAGGATAACAGCCATACACATAGAAGACAGACCTTTTGATACAACTATTATTCAAATATATACACCAACACTAAAGCCAAAGGTAAAGAAATTAAGAATTTCTACTGACTTCTGCAGTTTGACCTTGATGGGATGTTTAGTCAAGATGCATTAAAGACAGTTAGTGACTACCATCAAAGACAATTAGTTAACAAAACAAGGAAGCACAGCACAATTTAAAATCAGGAAAGGTATGCATCAGAGTTGTATGCATCCTTTCTCCCAATTCAGTGAGTATGCTGAGCAAATAATTCAAGAAGCTGTGAACTATAAATGAAGAAGAATGTGGCGTCAAGATCAGAAGAAGACTCACCCCAACAAATTTCATTATGAAAATGACACATTCTTCCTTGCTGAAAGTGAAAAGGAATTAAAAAACTGCAAAAGATCAAAGGCTACAGCCTTCAATATGGGTTGCATCTCAACATCAAGAAAATAAAACACCTTACCACTTGACCAGTAGGCAACATCATGATAAATGTAGAAAACATTTAAATTATTAGCTATTTCATTTTAGTTGGATCTAAAATCAACGCACAGGGTAATAGCAGTCAATAAATCAAAGGATATATTGCATTGGGAAAATCTGATGTCAAGGAATTCTTTAAAATGCTAAAGAGCAGAGATGTCAATTTAAAGACTAAGGTACACTTGATCCAAGCCATGACTTTTCACTTACTTTCTATGCATCTGAAAGTTGGACAGTGAATAAGGATGACATGGTCTGCTAAAAGTACAAACAAATCTGCCTAAGAGGAAATGTAACCAGGGTTCTCCTTTGAGGCAAAGATGAAGAAACTTCACTACACATTCTTGGGCAAGTTATCATGAAAGATCAGTTCCTTGGAAAAAGACATCATGCTAGGAAAGGTGGAAGGTCTGAGAAAGGGAGTGAGATCCTTAACAAGATGGATTGACACAGTGACCATTCAATTTTGGAGATAGTGTAAATGGAGCAGAACAGTGCATGGGTCAGTCTGTTGTTTATAGGGTGGCTATGAGTCCTAGTCAGCTCAGAGACACCTAACAACGAAAGGAATCCTTAAGTTAATGATGCACCCACCCTTCCTCTCCCACCCCTGAAAACCATCAAAGAATTTATGTAGTATTTATGTAGACCTTTACTTGACTTTTTACAATAGTCATCTCATATAATACCTGCTTTTATATGGTTGCCTTATTTCACTCAGTATAACACTTTCCAGATTTACTCATGTTCTAAGATGTTTGCAGATGTGTTACTAGCATTGCATACTATTCTACTGTAAGTACCATCATTTGTTTATACATTGGATGAGTGCTGTTGTGAAAAGCATTATCTTTAAGAGCTCCCCATAACAGTCATGAGGGCTTGTATTCAGAAAATGAGAAGAAGAAAGGATGAATATGAGAGTACGCAGATAAAATTATAAGAACTGTTTCTGGTGTTATATGTAGTAAAACTCTTGTTGCCTATGTTGTGTGCTAACTCAGAACTGAATATAAGAAGGGGCTCTTGATGGTGTGGATTGGTCAGGACTGACTGATCTAGGCCAACATGGAAAAGCAAAGGAGTTGCCAGGAGGGTTGCTGGAGAATCAGCTTTCTTCTTTTGTTCCCCTCAAATGACAACTTTGGAGAGACCTGGCATTGCCCCATCTTAAACAAAGCCTTTCACAGCCTTCACAGCTCCTCCTTTCCCTGCTGGAAAAATTTCAACCACTCCACACTGGATTCTGGACTTGAACCTTTTTCACAGCTCTGACAACAGTGCCGACCTTTATGATGAGAAGTACTGATTGCTGCATTTGGCCACTGCTGTGGCTGGCTCTGTAGAAGAGACAGCTAGTCCCCTGATGATTAGCTTTTAGAGGTTAGCCTCTCACTTGTAGCACCCTGAGGTTGCCACCTCTGTTAATGTTAATAATGCAGTAACTGCAGTGGAAAAATCTCTACACTGGTTATACAAAGGTCTGTATTTTAATTCCTGAAGCAGCCTGTCTGGCTAAGTGATGCTAGGGTATGTTTTTAAAGTATCTTTGGACTTAATAATCTTTATTTACCTATGAAGAAAAAGAACTGGGACAAAACCATCTTTAAATTCCTTACTGTTCTGAAATTCTAAAATGATGATTTGTTGCATGTTTTCTCTGTGCCAGGCCATGTGTTATATAACCAACCAACCAACCAACCAACCAACCAGCTGCTATCACGACAACTCTGACTCATAGGCAGCCTGTGGGAGTTAGAGAAGTGTGTTCCGTAGGGTTTTCAATGGCTGGGGATTTTTTTTTTATTTTTTTTTTTTTTAGTAGTACCATAATAGTTAATATATTTTCTGTAAAGTTTATTAACTACGTAAAGTATTTTATTCCATTCTCAAACATCTAAATGAGATAAGGGCTATAATCAGTGTTAAAGACCTTGTGAAAAGCCCCATACTTGATTTTCCCCCTCTTTTTCCAGATTTGGCCTGTGCTTTTTTAAGTTGACCTGAAGAACTGTGATATGATAGAGGCATCCCAAGTGCATTGTCAGGATCAACTCTATTGGGATTAGATAGGGGTCATGTAAGACGTCTAAGTAGAAAAAGATTTTTTTTTTCCTCCAAGAGAACTATGTCTACTAAATAGCAGAGGCCCTGGGTAGTGCAAGTTGTGAATGCCATTCCTTGGGAATGGGAAGGTTGGAGGTTTGGGACCGTCAGAGAGATTTTGGAAGATAGGCATGGCAAGGAGTGCATAGGTTGGCATGTAGGGAAGTAGTGCTTTATATGAAAGGAAAAGGAAGTAATAAAATAATTTGTCCTGACATTCAGTTCTCAAAGGAGACAATATAATTGCAGAATTTTAGAGCTAGAAGGTTTGGAAGAAAATTAATTCTATGCTGCCTAGCTGTTCACTTTTTTATTATTCTAAAAAGCTAAGGATTGTCAGAAAAATGGGCAAATTGATAAATTTAGGTGTTCTTAGATACCTGTAAATCTGTCACAGTTTCCATGTTAAGAATTTTTGGTTTGGCATAAACCTATAGTTTTACAAATAGGAAATTGAAATGAGTCTCATGGAAAGTTAAGGGACGAAAACCACCTGTATTAATATTGACAGCATTCCCTCTTCTTTCTTTGACTAATGTCACAGCCCAGATCCAAAAGAGAAATTGCCAATCCTTCCTATGTGAGAACTTCAGTTTATTGGTAGTGCAACCAGAAGGTAGAAGAGTAAACAGATTTATCTGAAAAATTATTTTTTCTATCAAGATGGTATGATTAGATTTCTTGGACAATATCTGTATCTTCTCTCTCTCTCTTTTTTTATTTTTCAGCTCAAAAAGAAGAGAGGAAAAGTGGAAGTGAGACCCATTAACTTGGGGACAGACTATGAGTATGGTGTTGTGAACATTCATCTGACCGCATATGACATGGCCCTGGCAGAGAATTATGCCCAATATATTCACAACTTCTGCAATGATCTCTCCATTAAAGTTGAAGAAAGGTATGAAGGTTACCTGCTGGGTTGGAAGAATGTCTTTAAATATGATGTTCTTGGCATAGATAGCAGAAACCCATCACCCTTGAGTCTATTTCCATTCATGGTGACCCTCCACTGGGTTTCCAAGGTTGTAAATATTTACAGGAGACTGTCTATCTTTCTCTGCTGGAGAACCTGGTGAATTTGAATTGTTGACTTTTCAGTAAGCATTCTGACACATAACATGCTATGACATCGGGGCTACTATGGGTTGCATGCTCTGGTATTTTTTTTTTTAGATATAATTTACATGTAGTAAAATTCACTCTGCTTAGGTGTATAATGCTATGAATTTTGACAGATTTGTACAGTAGTGTAACTACCACTGCAAAAAACCTCAATATTTTCCACTGCAGTTCTATTTCCCCAAAATGTTCTCAAGTGCCCAGGCAAAGTCACTCTCCTTCTTTCCTCCCACACCCCAGGATCCAGGCAACCACTGATTGTATTTTCTTTTCCCCAAAAGTAATAATTTTTTATTTTAACTACAAAATATGATAAACTAGGAGGAAACTGCTGAGTGAAATAAGTACATATCAGTAATTAGGGAAAAAAATGTTTCTTTCATGACTTAAAATGCATAGCATTGGCAGGGAAATGCACAGCATTGCAACAAATACTACATTTTCATTTAATTGGGCTGGATTTCCTTTTGTTGTCATAGCACTTAACAACAACAACAAAGGAAGAAAAACCTGGTGATCTCTGTCAAGCATCTGCCAGTGAAAAACTGTGGATTACAGAGGTCTAATCTGTAGTTAGACCAGGCAGCATTTTGTTCCATTGTCATGGAGTTGCCACAAATTAGGAACTGACTAGATGCTAATTAACAACAGTAATAATAATAACAATAACAGTAATAATAACATATTAACATGTTGTTAATTGATTATTGAAACTCCAAAGTTATCTTTTTTCTAAATAGTTTTAACTATTTTTTATGTTAATTTATTTATTTTTCATTTCAATGAACATCTACAGAGATTTTGAAATTCCATAGTTTTAACTATTTTAAGTCTTTTGGTTTTCCATATAAACTTTAGAATCAACTTGTTGATTTTAGAAAAAAAAGTTAGGTTGAATCTGTAGATCAATTTGGGAAGACATGACGTAATTATTATAGTCTGCAGATTCATCGGTTCTGTATATCTCTCTATTTATGTAGGTATTCTTTGCCTGCTATTTTTTATTTAATGAAAAGGATTTGTTTAAAAGGAAAGGAAGGAAACTAACATTTACTGACTTACATAAAGATCAGGTTCTTTTTTAAACATAAATTTATTTTAATTGTGATATTAACAAAAGTTTACATAAAAGTTGGATTTTCATTCATTGTTGCACATTTTCCTCCCTCTTCCTCCTCTCCTCCCCCTCCCCCAGTTCACTTTCTTTTCTTTTCTTTTTTATATTTATTCATTGTTGTACAATTTCCTCTCTTCCCACCCCCTGTCCACTTTGCAGTGTACTACTTATTCTGGGCTATTGTCATATATGTAATGCCTAAACATATATAATGCTTAAACATATATTCCTTTTAAACAGTTCTTTCCTTCATCTGTTCCAGTGCAGTGTTCATTATTTATCCATTCTTTTCCTATTCTCCTCCCAAACCCCCATGTCAGTCCTGCTTTATAACGGTGCTGTTTTGCAGTATTTGTCCATTTGTGACCGAGATATTTCACTGAGGATAATGTCTTCCAGGGTCACCCACATTGTGTAATGTTTTACAAGTTCATTGTTTTTCAGTGCTGCATAGTATTCCACGGTGTGACCATATCATACATTTTCTATCCATTTGTTTGTTGGTGGTCACTTGAGTTGCTTCCATCTCTTTGCTGTTGTCCATATGCAGCAATAAACATGGGTGTACAAACCTCTGGATGGTGGTTCTGATTTCTTTAGGGTATATTTCCAGTAGTGTAATTGCTGGGTCCAATGGTATTTCTATTTCCAACCTTTTGAGAAAGTGCCAAATCACCTTCCCGAGTGGTTGCACCATTTTATACTCTCATAGCAGTGAATAAGGGTTCCAGTCTCTCCACAACCTTGCCAGCATTTCTTGTTTGCTAATCTGTTGAACTTTGCTGTTGTTGCTGGAGATGATAGCTCACAGTTCTTTTGATTTGCATCTCTCTGATAGCTAGGGATTGCGAACATTTCTTCATGTGTTTGCTTGCCATCTGAATGTCTTCTTTGGTGAATTGTCCATATCCTGTGCCCATTTTGTGATTAGGTTGTTGAGGTGCTGGAGTAGTCTATAAATTTTAGATGAGCCCCTTAGCAGCTATGTCATTACCAAATATTTTTCCCAGTCTGTGGCTTTCCTTTTTATCCTGTTGGAGAAGTTTTTTTATGTGCATAGGGATTTGATTCTTACAAGTTCCCATTCATCTGTTTTGTTCTCTACAGGTTGTAGGTCAGATCAGGTTCTTTATGTACTTAGTGTGTCTTACAAAGTATGGGATATCATGAATATCATATAATTTTTGTTTTTATTTAGAATTCAAGTTGAAGTTTACATAGCATATTGGCGTTTCTCTCAGCCATTTATTCATATATTATTTAATGACATTGATCATATTATCCATACTGTATCCCACTCTTCCCCCTTCTCTCTGTGGTTCTTGTTTCTGTCAATCCCTCCATCCTCTTCCCTTCATTCCTTCTGAATTTGATCCTTGGACAAATATTGCCCTCGTGACCCTGTGTGGTCGGGTATTCTAACTGCTGAGTGTTTCCTTAGTGTTATTGCTCGTTGTTTGGTAGCAAATTGTGCCAAGCTCAAAGGATAGTTAAGAGCCTTAGTTGATTCTTGTAGTTTCTCCGGTGACTCTTGTGGAGATCTTGTTATAAATTCTGATTTAGTTTATCTAGGATGGCTATTATTATGTGCCATCAAGTCAGAACCAACCCACAGCTGACCCTCCAGTGGGTTTTCAGAGTCTGTAAATGGCATTGGAAGAAATTGCCCATCTTTCTCCAACAGAGCAGCTGGTGGATTTAAACCATGACTTTGGGATTGCAGCACAGCTTCTTACCATTAGATCACTAGAGCTACTTGTAGAAATGCAAATTCAGCTTAGCGTTGAGCTGGAATGAATCCATTTGGAGCCTTCATGTCTGAGAAGGCCTGTGATACAGTGATTAAGCCCTCAGTTGCCAAGGGAGAGTCGATATTTAAACCCATCAGCCCACTGCAGGCCAAAGATGTGACAGTTATTCTGTAAATATTCACAGCCAGGAAACACTGTGAGGCAATTCTGTTCTCTCGTCTAGGACCACCATCAGTTAGAAATAACTCAATGTGCATGGGGTTGGCTTTGTTTGGGGATTATCTAGCTAGATTTTATAATACTTTGTATTCCCTTTAAATACTTATTTGCTACTTCTAGATTTTAGAGATGTAAACTTATAATATTGTAATTACAATAAGCAGATGTGCAACCCTAGTTATATTTAACTTTCCTTATTTTTATAACAAGTAATACTGGTTTTAAGTCAGGTTTTTGATATATAGTTCACACTTAATAAAATCACCCTTTTAGGTAATAGTTCTGAAAGCTTTAATAAATGCATGGGAGTTATGGAAAATATCATGATCAAGATATAAAACATTTTCATCATCCTCCAAAGTTCCCTACCAGTAGGCCCTGGCGATTACTGATCAGTCTCCTGGCTCTATACTTTTGCCTTATTCAGAATGTCATATAAGTAGAATATTACTGCATTTATTCTTTCTAATTTGGGTTCTTTCATCAGCATAATTAATTTAAGATTCTTCCATGTTCTTCCCTATGGCATAAGTTTATTGGGTTTTTTGGTTGCTGAGGAGCATTGCATTGAATGGATGCACCACAGTTTATATATATCCATCAGCAGTTAAAGGACATTTGCATTGTTTCTAATTTTGGGCAATTTTTAATAAAGCTACTACATGATGGGAAAATCTGCTGTTTGGCATCTCTCCAAAGTACTGAAGAGCAATGGTATCTTTATGGAGACTAAGGTGCATCTGATACAGGCCATAGTCTTTGCAATCACTTGTTATGCATCAGAGAGTTGGACAATGACCAATGAGGATCGAAGGAGAATTGATGCCTTTGAGCTGTGGTGCTGGAGAAGAGTATTGAGAGTACCATGGACTGCTAGGAAAACAAACAGATTCATCCTGGAAAGGGTTAAACCAGGCAGCTCCTTGGAGGCAAGGATTCTGAGGCTTCGTGTGACATACTTTGGTCATGTTGTAAGGAGAGACCGGTCTTTGGAGAAGGACATCATGCTTGGTAGGGTGGAGGGACAGGGTAGGAGGGGAAGGCCCTCTATGAGGTGGATTGATTCAGTGACTGGGGTAATCGGGATGGGTGTATCAGAGACAGTGGGATTGGCAAAGGACAGAGCAGAGTTTAGGGCTGTTGTACATAGGGTCACTATGAGTCGCAAGCGACTCAACGGCACATAACAACAACTATAAATATGGACATGTTTTTGGAAAACTGGAGTTTTCATTGCTTTAGGATGGGATTTCTGAATTGGATGGTAAGTATATATTTCTTTTTTACTTTAACTTTTTTAAATATTTCATTATTAGAAAGTACCAGACTGCTTTCTGAGTTCCAGTTGGATGCATATCTCAAATTCTTTGTAATATTAATTTTTTAAAGTTGTTTAAAGAAACATGTTAAATAAATCCTTGTTTGGATGGCTTCCCATTGTGGCATAGTAGTACAGCACAGAATGTATATATGGCAAAAAGGATTCCTTTTTTAATAATTATCACAGTTTGTTTGATTTAAAAATGTTAATGTGTTACCATTTTATAGATGAGGAAACCAAGGCTCAAAAGCTAAGTAACTTGCTCAATGTCACAGATGAGTAAGTTGCCAGGAGTCAAACTCAGTTCTGGCTGATCTTAGGATTTTAAATTATATGTCTACCTTTAAGTTCTTAGCCAAATTTGAACCTTTAAAACTTTTAAACCTTTATGAGAGTGTAACTAAAAGTGCTAAAGTGTGCTAAAAATGTTCTTTAGGAGATTTGCTAGTAAGCTGTTACTTTATCTCTCAAAACTTAACAGTACTTCACTTGTTTGAGGCCCAAAAAGCCGTTTTATCTTTTCTGAAGCCCCAGGAGTTGGTTGTTCTTTGAGCACTTGGCAACATGTTTCTGTCATGACATTGGGCTCTGAGCCCCGTGGTCTATTTATATATCATCCTTCCATCCTCCTGCTTCTAGTCTGTGCATTCCCTCTAGATATAGGCTCTGTTCTTTTATTTCTTCAGCACTTATCACAACGCTTGCCACTGAGAAGGACCTGAAGCAATTGCTGCAGAAGGTCAAAGACTGCAGCCTTCAATACAGATTGAAGCTCAGTATCAAGGAAACAAAGATTCTCACCACTGGGCCAATTGGTAGCATCAGTATGGATGGTGAAGAGATTGCTTGGCTCCACAGTCAACACTCTTGGTACCAGCAGCCAGGAAATCAAGAACTGAATTGCATTGGGAAAATCAGCTGTCAGAGACTACTTGAGTACTGAAGAGCAACAATGTGAGGCTGGAGACTAAAGTGCACCTGATCTGGCCAATAGTCTTTGCAATTATGTGCTTGCATTGGTGAGTTGGACAGTGACTAGGGATGACAGAAAGAGAATTGATGCCTTTGAGCTGTGGTGCTGGAGAAGAGTGTTGAATATACAATGGACTGCTAGAACAAACAGGTTTGTCCTGGAGAGGGTGAAGCTGGGCTGCTACTTGGAGTCAAGGATTCTGAAGCTTCGTCTGACATACTTCGGACATGTTGCAAGGAGGGACCAGTCCTTGGAGAGGGACATCATGTTTGGGAGAGTGGAGGGACAGCACAGGAGATGAGATGTATCTATTCAGTGATTGGGTGGTGGGAATAAGTGTGTCAGAGACAATGAGGTTGGCATGGGATAGAGCAGGATTAAGGCTCTTGTACATAGGGTTGCTGTGAGTCGCAAGAGACTCAGTGGCACATAACAACAATGCATATCAGGTGTTTGTATGAGCTGTATAGCTTTGCTCATTGTCTTATACCTAGTAAGTGGCAAGATTGAATGATATTCTGATCTCTTTCTGTTCTTGAGTCCCTCTAATCAGTTTTCCGTATGGCAGTTATGATGATCTTTTTAGACTGTACAATGATGGCATTGCTGTTTTAAATCTTTCTATGGATTTACATCCTCTTAGGTTCAAAATAAAAATTCTTCTGTCACTTGCTAGGTGTCCTATGGCCTGTGCTGGCTTCTCTTAGCCTAACTCATGCTTCTCTCATTCCTCCTTCTACTTCTAGAAGCATTGACTTTGTTTCTGTCCCTTCTCACCTTTGAACCTAACTCATATTTTAAGCTTCATGGTGAAAGTAATTTCTAAAGGAAATCCCATTAAATTTTTCTGTTACGTATTTAGGAGAAGCAAAGAATACGTGATTTCTCTTTCATATCACTGATTTCACACCTTGGAATTACTTGGACTTTTCCACTAGACTTTAAGCAGTTTAGGGAAAACACTGAGTCTGCCAGCAGGGGTCTAACCCTTGGACTTTATACCTAGTACCTGATACATAGTAAGCCCATGAGTAAATACTTGTTCACATGGATTCAGTGCTAAGAGGCATAGACCTATAGACATGAGTCCTAGAACAATAGAATGATTGTGCTGCGTTTTACCATTTTCTTGGCTCTTTGCCCCAAACTTCACAGAGCATAAAGAGATGTTTGTTTTTAGCATACAGCTCACTTCTTGGTGTTGATTGTAGTTTTCAGACCAACATTTTGGTTGTTTTCTCACTGCCCTGCTTTTTTGAGATGAAATTATTTTACCTTGTGATTTTCATTTAGTCTTGATCCATTTTTCCTCTGGGAATTGAGGGTAGGGAGATGACAGCTTTAACCTTGAGATAGAATTAGACAGGAAGGCAGATGTGCCAGTTTTTGTTCTGAGACTGTTTTGCCTGCCTACCTCTAGAGCTGTAGCTACAGCTCACCCAGGAGAGGAGAGGAGGCCTTCTACCGGTCCTTTAATGTGCCTACACCCTGCCTGAGGTGATGGAAATCTTAATGGGAACAGCTTCCATTCATGAAGAGCTGGCTGGCTGATCCAGCCCCTGTGCTCCACGGAGAAGGAGCACATCACAAAGCATCACTCTCTTAAGCTACTTTTCTTTTTTTTAAAAAATGCATTTAAATTTTTTAAATTGAGGTATAATTTGCATATAGTGAAGTCTACAATTTCTAAGTTCTGCAGCCCCCCTGCAGTTTCTCATGTGCTTGTCCCAGTACTCCCCCAAAGCAGTACTATTTGGTTATACTAGGTTGATTCTTGCAATTCAGTTACATTTCCCTGTCTCTGTTTAATCATCCAAAAATATTTGTTGTTGTTGTTGTTATGTGCCATTGAGTCACTTGCGACTCATAGCGACCCTATGTACAACAGCCCTAAACTCTGCTCTGTCCTGTGCCAATCGCACTGTCTCTGACACTCCCATCCCGATTACCCCAGTCACTGAATCAATCCACCTCATAAAGGGCCTTCCCCTCCTGCGCTGTCCCTCCACCCTACCAAGCATGATGTCCTTCTCCAAAGACTGGTCCCTCCTTACAACATGTCCAAAGTATGTTAGACGAAGCCTCAGAATCCTTGCCTCCAAGGCGCTGCCTGGTTTAACCCTCTCTAGGATGAACATGTTTATTTTCCTAGCAGTCCATGGTACTCTCAATACTCTTCTCCAGCACCACAGCTCAAAGGCATCAATTCTCCTTTTATCCTCCTTGATCATGGTCCAACTCTCTGATGCATAACAAGTGATAGCAAAGATCATGGCCTGTATCAGACGCACCTTATTTATTGCTGAAAATTTTGAAAAGACAGAAAAGTTTAAAGATGCTGAAGAATGAATTACCTATACTCTACAACACAAAGACCTGCTCTACTTTGCAGTGACTTAAGTTTCCAGCATTTCTTTGTTAAACTATGTCTGGTTTTTCTGTTAATTTCCCCTCAAGAGCCTCTCATCATACTCTTGTAGATCCATCCAGACAAACCCCTGTGCTTCTTCTTTATTTCTGGTAAAAATCTTCGCTTTCTTCATCTATGGCATCTGTGATTAGTACATAAATATAAATATTCATATTAACTGATCTTTGTAGCTGTGTGGGCATTATCTCATCACTGACAGTGTTTTATTTCATAGTAGATCTTGAAATTGTTGTTTGTTTTTCTGATGGACTTAGCACCATTCCTCTTCACTTTTTTTTTATTCCCAACACTATAGACCACTTGATTGTCTGATTAAAAATGGCCAGTTCCTGGTGGGGAGGGGTGGGCAGGGAGGAAAGTGCGACAATGAATGAATGGAAATCCATAACCTCTGTAAATGTCTTTTAAAATTAATAAAAAAAGAAAAGAAAAAAAATGGCCAGTTCTAGTCTATTTAGCCAACTAATGCCTAGGATATCAATTCTCATTTTTTTAACTTTCAATTATCCTAGATTCATACTTCATATATTCCACATTCCCATTATGAATATATGTTTGCAGCAGATTTTTCCTGTTTTGAATCATGCTAAATCAGCAAGAAAAAGTCCTGAAAGCTTTCCATGCATGCCATTAAGGCAAATTCTACTTTGAAGTGGATTCAGAAGAAAACATGGAAGAAGAGGTGTCATTGCTGATGTTAGATGGATCCTGGCTAAAAATAGAGAATACCAGAAAGATGTTAACCTGGGTTTTTTTGACTTTGCAAAGGTATTTGTGTGGATCATAACAAATTTTGCCTGACAGTGCACAGAACGGGAATCCCAGAATATTTTATTGTATTCTTATGGAACCTGTACAAGGCAATCATTTAAACAGAATAAGAGGATACTGTGTGCCTTAAAATCAGGAAAGATGTATATAAAGGCTGTATCTTTTCACCATACTTACAGTCTGTATGAAGAACAAATAACATGAAAAGCTTACTATATGAAAAAGACCCTAGCATAGGAATTGTTGTTGTTGTTATGTGCCGTCGAGTTGCTTGCAACTCATAGCGACCCTATGTACAACAGCTCTAAACTCTGCGGTCCCTAACAGCAGACTTTCCCATCGCAATACATCTTTTAGTTTCCTGGCTGCTGGTGCCAAGAGTGTTGATTGTGGAGCCAAGCAGACTAAAGCTCTGAACAGTTGCAATCTCTTCACCATCCATCCTGATGCTGCCAATTAGTCCAGTGGTGAGAATCTTTGTCTTCTTGACATTGAGCCTCAATCCATATTGAAGGCTGCAGTCCTTGACGCTCTGCAGCAAGCGCTTCAGGTCCTCCTCAGTTTCAGCAAGCAGGGTTGTGTCATCTGCATAATGCTGATTGTTGATAGATCTTCCACCAATCCTGATTCCGCATTTCTCCTCATAGAGCCCAGCCTCCCGGATGATCTGTTCTGTATACAGGTTGAAAAGGTGTGGAGACAGGACACATCCCTGGCATATGCCCTTTCCAATTTTGAACCATGCATTGTTTCCTTGCTCTGTTCTGACAACTGCCTCTTGGTTCAAGTATAAGTTTCACATTAGCACTATCAAGTGTTCTGGGATTCCCATTCTTCTCAGAGTCAGCCATAGTTTGTTATGATCTACACAGTCAAATGCCTTTGCATAGTCAATGAAACACAGACATTCCTCTGGTATTCCCTGCTTTCAGCCAAGATCTATCTAACATCAGCTACAATATCCCTAGTACCACAACCCCTTCTAAACGCAGCCTGGACTTCTGGCAGTTCTCTGCTGATGTGCTGTTCCAGTCGTTTTTGGATAATCTTCAGTAGAATCTTGCTTGCATGTAAAATCAACGATATTGTTCTATAGTTTCCATACTCTGTTGGGTCACCTTTCTTTGGGATGGGAACAAATATCGATCTCTTCCAGTCAGTTGGCCAAGTGGTTGTTCTCCAGATTTCTTGACATAACTTGAGCACGTCCAGGGCAGCATCTCTTAGCTGAAATGTCAATTGGTATACCATCTATTCTTGGGGCCTTATTTTTTGCTATTTCCTTCGAAGCAGCTTGGACTTCTTCCTTTATCACCATAGGCTCTTGCTCATATGTTGTTTCATTAAATTATTCTGTGTCTGCTATTTCCTTTCGATACAATGACTCAGTATGTTCTTTCCATCTTCTTTTGATACCTCCTGGATCATGTAATACTCTTCCTAAAGCATTCTTGATTATAGCAACTCGAGGTTTGAATTTGTTCTTCAGTTCCTTGAGCTTAAGAAATGCTGAGTGAGTTTGACCCTTTTGGTTTTCTGACTCCAGCTCCTAGCACATTTCATTGTAATATTTTAATTAGAGGAAGAATTATTCACAACTTGAAATACTTAGATGATACAACCTTGCTTGCTAAAAGTGAAGAAGACTTGAAGCACTGACTGATGAAAAGCAAAGACTACAGCTTTTGGTATGACCTGTATACCTCAACATAAAAAAACCCAAAAAATCCTCACAACTAGACATATATGCAACATATAATAAACAGACAAAAATTGAGGTTGTCAAGGATTTAATTTTATTTGGGTCTATAATTAATGCTCGTGGAAGCGTCAATCACACTCACACACACAAAATATATTTCATTGCATTGGGAAAATCTACTGCAAAAGATCTCCTTAAAATGTTAAAAACCAGAGATGTCACTTTGAGTACTAACATGCGTTTGACCAAAGCCATGATCATTTCATTTGCATCATATGCATATGAAAGCTAGATAATGAAGACCAAAGAATTGATACATTCAAATTATGGTGTCATGAAGATTAGTGAATATACTATATACACTATCAGAAAAATGATCAGTCTGTCTTGGGAGAAATAAAGTCAGAATGCACCTTACCAGCAAAGATGGTGAGACTTCATCTTATATACTGTGGACATGTTATCATGGGAGACATGTCCCTGGAGAAGGACATCAGTACGTGGTGAAGTAGTGAATCCAGGGTGAAAAATAAAAGACACTCATGAGATGTTCTGATGACATAGTACAGCAGTAGTGTCAAACATTGCAAATTTTGTTAGGCTGGCACAGAAATAGGCAGTGTTTTATTCTGTTTTCCATAGGGTGGGTATAAGTCAGACCTGAATTGATGATACCTATTGATGACAGTAACAACCTGCATAATGTTCAAGAAGAAAAAGAGCATTTTACTTTAGAAAAGTTTTTACATAATTATTTTGTTTGATCTCCATAGCAGTTCTATAAATGTGTTCACATTTTTAATAAAGGGAAGTTATTACCATATTGGAGTTAGAAGAAAAAGAGATCAGAGATTGTGCTGAAACGTGTTTGAGGATGTTATTTAGGGAGTGTGCATGGAAGAGTTTGTAACACAAACTTACCCCAGTTGTATATATAGAAACTAAGGCACTGTATAACAGAGAAGTTACTTATGTATTCTCATGTAATCAATAAATCAGTCCTATGAAATAAGTGTTAATATCTTCACTTTATAGCTGAAGAAACTGAAACTCAGAGGACTGAATTCATTTGCCCAAGGTCAGATAGGTAATAACTGACAGAGCCAATATTAGCATCCAGGACTGATATTTGCCTCTAAGCCATTTTTCAGTTCATCAAACTACCTTCATTTTATAGATGCTCATATGTTCCTTGTATTAATTAATGAAACTTCATTAGACATGAAAATTCATTTTTTTTAATTTAAAAATGGAAAATTCATTCATTCTAATCTGTAAATTGTTGTTAAGTGCCGTCAAGTTGTAGATGACTGGGGGGCTTTGATGGCTTATGCATCTCAACATCAAGAAAACAAATATCCTCACCACTGAGCCAGTGGGCAGAATCATGATAGATGGAAAAAAAGATTGAGATTATTAAAGATTTCCTCTCACTTGGATCTACAATAAACACTCTTGGCCCCAGCAGCCAGGAAATCAAAAGATCTATTGCATTGGGAAAATCTGCTGTCAGGGACCTCTGCAGAGAGCTAAGAAGCGATGATGTCAATCTAGAGACTAAGGTGTGCCTGCATCAGGTCATGGTCTCCTCAGTTGTTTGCTAGCCATATGAGAGCTGGACAGTGAATAAGAGTGACAGAAGAAAAGTTGATGTCTTTGCGTTGTGCTGGAGAAAAGTATAGAAAATACCATGGACTGCAAAGAGAACAAACAGGTCTGTCATGGAGAGGGTGAAAACAGGTTACTCCTTGGAAGCAAGGATTCTGAAACTGTCTCATGCATTGGGCATGTTGTCAGGAGGTACTGGCCCTTGGAGAAGGACATCATGCTTAGAAGAGGACATCAGCACAGAAGAGGACAACTCTGGATGAGATGGATTGACACAGTGACTGTGGCAATCAGGTCAGGTTTGTTGGAGATGGTGAGGTTGGCTTCGGAGAGGGCAAGGGCCAGAGACGTTGTTGATAGGGTCGCTCCCTGAGTCGGTTGAACTTGATGATGGCACTTAACAACAGTGGCTTAATGATAAGGAGTTGTACTGCCAACTCAAAGGCAGGTGGTTTAAATCCACCAGCTGCTCCTTGGGAGAAAGATGAGCAGTCTCCTCCCATGTGGCCTCTCAAATTCACTGGAAAGTCAGCTATGAATTGGTTCCAGCTTGATGGTATATAACAACAATGTGTAAACTATTTTATGTTTCCTTACTTCAATGACTTTTTTTGGATAAGATGAAGACATTGGTACTGTATTTCTCTGTAGTCATTAGTGTTATCACCACACCTGATCCTCACACTAGTCTATTTATATATGCCCAGATTGTAATTCCATTTATACTGAAGTCCAGAGAGGAAATGTTTTGCCTGCATAGATAGCATAGTCCATAGAGAGTTGTGCTGCTGACCCAAGGCCTGAGCCTCTCAGCAGTTCAAATCTTCAGCAGCTCCTACAGAAAAAGATGAACAGTCTCCTTCAAGTGATTTACAGCCTTGGAAACTCATCCGAGGATCAGCCATGAATCAGTTCCAACTCGACAGGAGTGAATGAGTCAGTGGCAGGGCCAAGACTTGACTCCACGTTCAATATTCTTTTCACTGCAGTATGTGTATCTGCTTTAAGCTGATCATAGTAAGCTTAGGCACTACAATAATGATCTTCAGTCAGGGACTGTTTTACTCCCTGCAGGACATCTGGCAAGCTCTGGAAACAATTTTTATTGTCATTAGTGAGGGCAGAGAGTCCTGCTGGTATCCATTTAGGTCAGTTCTCCACATAGAATTACCTAGTCCAAATGTCAGTATTGCAAAGTTGAGAAGCCTAGAATAATTGGGTTTCCTTTATCAATTTTTCAGAAGCAATGGAGTACCCAAGGTTAGCCTCCAAAGCATACCTAATAATGAACTAATTCTTTAAGAACAGTTTGTTCTTGAGCAAGTAAACATACTTATTAATCACTTTGTTATATTTAGTTCATTGTATTAGGCATAATTGGAGATACAGGAAAAGCATTACATGGTCTCTCACATTGTTTTAGAGACTTTTAGAAGAGGCTTAACAAGGTCTTTTTACTTTGTTCCTGACTGATGCTTGGCTTCCCAGGAGCATACTGTGGTAGCTGTACCCAAGGACTGCCCCTGACTGAAGTGGTATTAAGTGGTGTTGTGTTAGCTGCTGCTGGTTCATGGGAACCCTTCTAATAGCTGACTCTTCCTTTCCACAGTTATGCATTGCCCACAAAAACCATGGAGGTGTTGAGGCTGCAAGACCAAGGAAACAAAATGTTCCTAGACTCAGTCCTTTCCACCCATGAGCGAGTTGTTCAGGTAGGCACTCTGGGAGAAACTAAAAATGTATTACCTCCCTGATTCCCCTGGCTTTTTTTTTCTTTTTACCAAAATGTTGTAGTTAAATATACATAATGTATAAGTTTACTGTTTTAACCATTTTGAGCATACAATTCAGAGGTGTATAGTATGTGTACAATGTACCACCATCACTACTACTCCCAGATATTATATCAAACAGAAACTCTATAATCTTAAAGTCATTTCCAATTAGTCCCTCCAGTCCTTGCTATACTTTCTGTCTCTATAAATTTGCCTGCTCTGAATATTTAATATAAACTTCTGTGCCTGGTTTATTTAGCATGTTTTCATGAGTTGTCCATATTGTAATACATGTCAATATTTCATTTCTTTTGTCTTGCCAAGATCTCACTGTGTGGTCTTTGTGATCCACTCAAGAAACAGCAATAGTGAAAATAGTATTGAGACAGTATAACTTTAAATCCATGCTTGTTTTCAGAATAACCAAAGTACTTAGAAACTTTGGTTCTTGAAATATTAGCAGTAGATTACTTTTGATACATCTAATGACAGCTCTGAATTTATGAGTTTTGACCGCTTTAAATTAGGAGTCAAATACTTCATAAATTGTTGCTTTTCCTCTTCACATCCCATTCATTCCAACCATTCATAGAGGTTCTTTTAATTCCCTGAATACTGTCTTTTGCCTTCACATCTTCCTGAATGTTGTTTCCTCTGTCTTGAAAACCCTCTACATCACCATTAAATTCTCCGTTTACTCCTGGTTTTCTTTAAGACTCTACCGATATGTAACCTCTCTAGGAAACTTCCTTTGACCTCCCTTGATTTAGACAGATAGGCATTACTCTTGTGGGTTCCTGCAACTCCCTGTGTGCTCTTCTGTCACACATCTGTTTCATCTCTCGCTTCTCAGCACAGGATCTGACACCTGTCAGGTCCTGATCAGTGTGGGTAAGCCTGAGCGGAATCAGAATGTCAGCCTGGAGTTGCTTACCTCTTGATCCAGTTATGACATCTCCTATCGGAGTAGATGCAACCAGTGATCATCCCTGCAAACAGATATTGCAGGAAGAGAAGTCTTGTAGGCTGGACTCATACACCAGCTCTAAGTGTTGAGCCTCCAACCAAGGCCCCTAGCTCCGCTGGTGCTAGCATCTGAGGTCTAGCCATTTCTGCCCAATCACCCGACTCTTGCAGCCTTCCTTTAGCAGCAAATCTTTTCTTTTTTCAGATCAGTGGTTTGAGTGCTACGTTTGCAGAGATTTTCTTGGAAATAATACGAAGCAATCTTCCTGAAGGAGTCAAACTCTTAATAAAGGAGGTAGGTATTGTTCTAGTTTGGCAGGCGCCCCCTGGTGGTGTACTGGTATTCAAAATGAGGATTGTGCTGTAAGGGTGTGGAGGGCAACTGGACTGCTTGGCTTTACAAACAACTGGAAATGAGGTTAATTTATCCAAGATAATATGTGGTCCGTTTCACTCAGATGTGGATAGCGCAGCCCAGAAAAGGTGCACAGAGTTTATTTTGGCTATTCTGAGGCATCCGGGATCATGCTTTATAGATCACAGGAGCTAACCTCATCCTGAAGTTATGAGTGAGCTTATGACAGTGCCAAATCCCCTCCTGTCAGGCAATTATATAGAAGGTAAATACAGTGTTAGATTCATGTAAAGTATAGTAAATCAGTTTCATATATAGTAATTAATTTGCTTGACTCCACAATCAACACTCTTGGCACCAGCAGCCAGAAAATTAAGACATATTGCATTGGGAAAGTCTGCTGTCAGAGACCTCTCCAAAAAACTGAAGAGCAATGATGTCTAAAGACTAAGGTGCACCTGATACAGGCCATGGTCTTTGCAATCACTTGCTGTGCGTCAGAGAGCTGGACAATGACTAAGGATGACAGAAGGAGAATTGATGCCTTTGTGCTTTAGTGCTGGAGAGTATTGAATATACCGTAGATGGCTAGGAGAACAAACAGGTTCGTCCTAGAGAAGGTGAAACCACACTGCTCCTTGGAGGCAAGGATTCCGAAGCTTCATCTGACATACTTTGGACATGTTGCAAGGAGGGACCAGTCCTTGGAGAAGGATGTCATGTTTGGGAGGGTGGAAGGACAGGGCAGGAGAGGAATACCCTCGATGAAATGGATCGATTCAGTGACTGGGGAAATGGGAGTAGGTGTGTCAGAGACAGTAAGATTGTCACAAGATAGAGCAGGGTTTAGGGCTGTTGTACATAGGGTCGCTACGAGTCGCAGGCAATTTCGATGGCACATAACAACAACATAGTAAATCAGAGTAGAAATGTTAAAATGTTCTTGAGAGAGATGATTCTTGGGCCTTTAAAACTAGATTACATGTAGCCTGCCACCTGCCCCCCACTCCCCAAAAAAACAAAACACCAAAATAAGCAAAAGACATTAGCAAGCATGAATGCAGAACAAGAGAAACAGGATGAAGATGAAGCAAATGGTACCAGTCTAAAAATGACCCAAGATACCAGAATACTCAGTGTTTAATCTAAGGCTTCTAATGGTTTTCATTTGATCACACTTCTAACTAACATATGGTCATCCTGTTTCTCTTGTTCTGTGTTTTGCTTGTTTGGGTGGGGTTTGTTGGGGTGGTAGTGGCAGGAGGTAAAGGGTAAGGAATAGGGGTCATTTCTCATAGATCTGTAGACAAGGAGAGAACATGCCAGTCATATTGACTTCAAATATCCCTTCCTCTCTGACTCTTATTTCTGTTGTAAATGGATTGTTTGTCATCCTCTCTCCTTTTCTAGTCTTTCCTGTGATACTGTTTCACCATTACTTCTTTTTGTGCCTGTCTTAGACTCTTAAGTTCATTGATGACAAAGACGAAGTCTGCTTTAGTTCTCAATCGCTGGCATTGAATACATTGTGTAGTAACAAAGCAAAAATTCCAGACCCACTGTCATCGAGTCAGTTCTGACACATGGTGACTCTGCATCAGGCTTCCTATACTAAATTGTTAAAGGAGAAGACTGCCCATCTTTCTCTCACAATGTATTAGATACTTAGTTAAAATTAGTCGAATGTAAATAATTCTTTGCAGAACTGGCTGATAGGTCATTTTTGATTGCTGTGCATATTTGGGTAATGGAAAGCTCTCCAGTAATTCCTACTTATTTTTTTCTTCTCAGCACACTGAAGAAGACTTCAAGGGAAGATTCAAAGCTCGACCAGAACTGGAAGAACTGTTGGCCAAGTTGAACTAGCTATAGACCTCTTTGTGCCAGCACTGATGATGTTGAGTTCTAGGGAAAAGAGCTTTCTGGGTGGTCAGAGTTAGGCAGAGACTGAGCCATTTAGATATCATAAGCTCCCATTCTCATGGTCAAGGATGTCTCCTCCTCTCTGTGGTAGTGGTGATGCTTGCCATTTATGAATCACCATCCTTTGAGCTAACCCCAGGTATAAAAAGATAATAAAAAATCTGCTGTGAAGTTTGCCCAGCCTGTGGGATATCTTTAAGGGATTCTATTTTCTCTTCACCTGGTGCTTTGGGATAAAAGCATTCTTCCCTTCAGTATGTCTCCAATTAGAGTGAACTTACCCTTTAAAAAAAATCTGTGAAGCACAGGATTATAGTATACATAAACTCTCCAAGGGTAGAAGTCTGAGGGGGGACATTTGGGTGTTTTATATGAAAAAACTCTACAGTCAGAGCATAGATTCAGGTTTAGGGGAGGGAAAAAAAGCTTTGTTGAATAGTGAATAGCTTGTGACAAGTATTCAGGCAGATGGTATATAACTGTTAGGGTTGCCTAGAAAGAGTTTAAACAAAGAATTGAAGGATGCTGTTGGTCAACAACCTCTGGCCCATGATCCAAATCTCACTCACCCATGTTTTTCTAAATAAAGGCTTATTAGAACACAACCATGCTCACTTGCTTATTTATTGCTTATGGCTGCATCAGAATCACCCCATAGGGCTTTTTAAGAGTTTCTGAGTTCTACCTTTGATACTCTTATTTAATGGGTCAGTACTGAGAGCCTAGAACTTAGATTTCTTACAAGTTTCCATGTTATACTAATGCTGTTGGTCCAGTGTTACTTCTTCCAGAATGACCAGTCTGGGTGACCTCTGATGTTTTTCCTATTGTGAGCTCTAAAACATTTATGTTTTTTGTGCAAAATAACTACCACTTACTGAGCTAGATCCTATGCTTGGTATTATAGTAGTGCTAATCTTCACATTGTTGTTGTTATGTGCCGTCGAGCCGTTTTCAACTCATAGCGACCCTGTGCACAACAGCCCTAAACCCTGCCCTATCCTGTGCCAACCGCACCGCCTCTGACACACCCATCCCGATTACCCCAGTCACCGAATCAATCCATCTCATAGAGGGTCTTCCCCTCCTGCGCTGTC
>NW_006399794.1:16248038-16257064 GCF_000299155.1 Elephantulus edwardii
AGAGAATACCAGAAGAATGTCTATCTGTGTTTCATTGATTATGCAAAGGCATTTGACTGTGTGGATCATAACAAACTGTGGCTGACTGAGAAGAATGGGAATCCCAGAACATTTAATTGTGCTAATGCGCATCTTCACATTAGTCTCTTTTTTTTGTTTTAGTTTTATGACTTTATTTGATAATCAGCTATTAGTTTTCATCCATATTGACAGTGTAGATTTTTAAAAGTGGTGACAGGTACATAGATAACCAGTGTTTACAGCTTGTTTGGGGAATCTTCATCCTCATTATGTTTTCTGGACAATTGTACACAGATTCAGAATGGGATACTGCTTATTCCAGATGGCTTTGTTAAGCCTGGTGTCAGTGCCAACATCTCATGTTCCCATCTCCTTGAGTGCCCAAGATTCTTAAATCTCACTCCATGGCGGCGCTTGTGAATGTTGATGGTGTGCTCTCTGGTCATGACTTCGTTGATAGCAGAATGGCCTTTCTTCTTCTCACCATCCTTCTTTGTGGGGGCCATGGTACCAGGACCAGGCTGGAAAGGAAGAAAGCAAAGGATTGTGGAAGAAAGAAACACAACAAACAGTCTTTCAATATTATATATATATATATATTCACTGAATGAAAGTCTGTGTGTGAGTTGAATGTATCCTACTTACCTTTCTTGAACTCTATTGTTTTGGTGCTTTATTATGGATTATCCTTGAGGTTAATGGTGCTAATCTCAATTTTGCAGATAGAGAAACAGATTGGGAGAGATGAAGTTACTCCCTAGTGTTACATAACTAGTAAATGCCAGGCCTTTTCCCTCTGTATTCCAGTCCTTTTCTGGGGTACTGACACATGGTGGTCTCTGAGATCTCAGAGCATTCTTAGCACTGGATGTGTATGTCTGAAACTCAGCAGCTTAAGTCACATACACACACACTTTCACAGACACATATGAATGCTTGGAAAATTCTACCCATCTGAAGTCCATGTCCTCTCCATCAATCATAATGTTGCCTATCATCAGTCCAGTTGTAAGAATCTTTGTTTTCTTGACATTGAGGTGCAATCCTTATCGAAAGCTGCATTCCTTGATCTTCTGGAACAAATGCTTCAAGTCCTCCTCACTTTCAGCAAGCAAGGTTGTGTTATCTGCATAACACAGGTTATTGAGAGTCTCCCTCCAGTCCTGATCCCACACTCCTCTTCATAGAGTCCAGCTTTTTGGATAATTTGATCAGCATACAGATTGAACAGGTATGGAAAGAGAATACAACCCTGACACACTCCCTTACTAAATTTAAACCATGTAGTGTAGTGTTCCCCTGCTCTGTTCACATACAGCCTCCTGGTCCTGGTATAGGTTGCAGGTGAGCACAATTAAGAGCTCTGGGATTCCCATTCTTCTCAATGTCTGCCACAATTTGTTATGATCCACACAGTCAAATGCCTTTGCAGAGTCAATAAAACACAAATAGATATTCTTCTGTATTCTTTACTTTCAGCCAGAATCCATCTGATATCAGCAATGATATCCCAGGTGTCACTGTCTCTTCTAAATCCTACTTGAACTTCTAGCAGTTCCCTATATAGGTACCGTTCTAGCCATTTTTGAATGATCTTCAGTATTTTTCTTGCATATGATGATGATAATACTGTTTGGTAGTTTCCACATTTTTGGATTACTTTTTTTGGTAATGGGAACAAATATGGACCTCTTCCAATCCACTGGGCAGACAGCTGACCTCCAAATTTCCTGGTATAAACTGGTGAGTGCATTCAAGGCTGCATCTGTTAATTGAAACAAGTCAATTGGTATCCCATGAATTCGTGAGGCCTTATGTTTTGGGATTGCAGTGCAGCTTCTTGCCTTTTTATCTTTTTGGTTTATTTATTTCCTCTTCTTGTGTACTGTCGAATCAGATCCAACTGGCACAGGAGGAGATTGCCCCTCCTTTTTCAGCAGATTAGAATCACATACCTGGCGAGCTCTGGTGGCCTAGTGGCAAGAAGCTGCACTGCAATCCCAGAGGTGTGTAGTTCAAATCCACCAGATGCTCTGCTGAAAAAGGAGGGACAATCTCTTCCTGTATCCGTCCGATTTGATGGTACACACATAAAAAAAAGAAATAATAATAATAATTTAAAAAGAGAATCACACACCTTTGGGAATGCAGTTCAGCCTCTTGTCACGAGGCCACCAGAGCTCCCTTTGGGGGCCTTATTTTTTTTGCTAGTGCTTTCTATGTAGCTTGGCTTCCACTTCCTCCTTCATTACCAGTGGCTCCTGTTCATATGGCACTTCTTTTTTTCTTTTTTAGTGTGAACTTAACATTTTTTTATTATTCATTTTAATGAAAGTTTACAGAGACTTTGGATTTCCATTCATTCATTGTTGCACTTTTCTCCCTGCCAACTATTCCTCCCCCAACCCAATTTGCTCTTCTCTTTGAAAAGCAAAAGAAAAATTCTTTCACTGTTACACAATGCCTCCCCTCAAGTCCACTTCACTATACTGCCTTCATTCTGGACTCCTGTCATGACAATAATATTTAATCATATATCCCTTTTAAAGAGTTCTCTCTTTCATCTGTTTCAAACTTGAAATCTTATAACACAACCTTTTTAAATACAAGTTGCCTCTCCTTTAAGATGTAAATATGTGAAAATGTTTAAATCAGATATGTTACCAAATATTTTCTCAGCTTTCCATTTTACCCAATTAGAGAAGTTTTTTGATGTGTACGAATTTGATTCTTAGAAGGTCCCATTCTTCTATTTTATTCTCTCCTAGTTGTAGGGTTATAGTGGAAGGCTGTTCATACTGTGGATTAGGGTTTCTAGACCTTTTCCAAGCTTTTTTTTTACACACTATTAATGTTTTATTGATTTTTTTATTATTATTAATTTTAATGAACATTTACAGAGATTTTGGATTTCCCTTCATTCGTTGCTGCACTTTTCTCCCTGCCCACCCCTCCCCTCCAGTGTGTTCCTCTCTTTGAAAAGAAAAAATAAAAATTCCTTCATTGGTATACAATCCCCCATCACCCCCCACCCCTTGCCCCGAGTACACTTCACTATGCAACCTTAATTCTGGACTCCTGTGATAACCATAATATGCAATCATATATCACCTTTAATCTGTTCTTTCCCTCATCTGTTTCAATACAGTATACATAATTTATCCAGTTTTTTTCTGGATAAATCATATGGCACTTCTTAAAATTAATCAATTCTTTTTGGTACAGTAATTCTGTGTATTCCCTCAATCTTCTTTTGATACTTTGTGGGTCATTCAATATATTATCCATAGAATCTTTTAATATTGTGACACAAGGCTTAAATTTGTTTTTCAGTTCTCTCAATTTGAGAAATGCAGAGTGAGTTCTTCCCTTTTGAAGCTGTCAACAGCTTCATCTTGCTTGGATCCACAATTAACACCCTTGGTACCATCAGTCAGGGAAAATCTGCAGTTAAGGACCTCTCCAAATTATTGAGGAGTAATGATTTCAGTTTGAGGACTAAAGTGCATCTGATTCAGGCCATAGTCTTTCTGATCACTTGCTATGCATCTGAGAGTTGGACAATGAATAAGGATGACCAAAAAAGAATTGATACCTTTGAGCTATGGTGTTGGAGAAGAGCACTGAACATCCTATGGACAGCCAACAGAACAAACAGCTATGTCTTGGAGAGGGTGCAGCCGGAGTGCTCTTTGGAGGCAAGAATGATGAGGCTTTGCCTCATATACTTCGAGTATGTTGCTAGCAAGGGCTGTTCCTTGGAGGGGTACAGGATGTTGCAAAGGGTGGAGGGTCAGCGAAGGAGAAGAAGAGCCTCAATCAGGTGGTTTGGCACAGTGACTGCTGCAATGGACCCTTGTGTGTCAGGAAGTGTGAAGATGGCACAGGATAGAACAGGATTCAGATCTTTTGTTCATAGAGTCGCTATGAGTCATAGTCGACTTGACAGCACCTAACAACAACAGAGCCCATGTACAACAAAATAAAACTGGTCCTGCACCTTCTATATAACTGTTGCTATATTTGAGTCCATTGTTAGAGTCACTGTGACTGTCCATTTTTCTATGTATGATGTCCTTTCCCTCTTGATAATCTATCCTAAGCATTTGAAACAAGATCTCACAATTCTTAAGGCTATCCTGGCTGTACTTCTTCCAAGAACCAAAATGTGTCAAACCAAAATCCACTGCTCTTAAGTAGATTCTGACAAGCACATGTATACAAATGCATAAAGACATATGCATTACCCTATCCCTCTCCTCTCTCATATCACATGGATAATACATGGAGTCCATTTAGAAACCTAGAAACCACTGCAGTCTTTTCTAATTGCCCAGTTTAGAAGTTGCCTGTGTGTGGAAGCAAGGCTCAGGACTTCATACATTCACAGACACAAGATATTACAGCTAAAAGATGTTAGGAATAAGCTGGCTTAAACTTCTTTTATCTTAAGTTCAGGATAGGGTCCAGAAAAGCCAGTGTTTTACCCAAGGGCATGGGGCACATACTGGCAGGAACAGGATCCAGATCTTTTGGTTCCCAGTCCATCCCTTTCCATTACATCACTGAAGGATGAGTCAGGTTTATCTCTTAAACTGGAGGCAGCAGGATTTTGTCACCTTGGAGCTCCTGTGTCACTGACCTAGTTGATGATTTCTCTCTCACCAGACTCAAAGGGCTTTTGTTGCTCATGATAATTCTACCCAGAGATACAGGAAATTGCTTATCCTGGCTAGAGGGATGAGAGACATTTTCACTGCTAGAACTTCAGGGCTGGAAAACAATTACGAGCTGCTTTTGACTTTAGAGTAAAACTCAAAGGGAGGTGGACTTTCCTAAGATACACGGTTATGAAATCAAATGGAACAGTAGTCTGGCTCCAGGTTGAAAATACCTCTTTCTCCCTCACTGAGACATCCTATTTTAAGGAAAAGAGGCAGGCGGTTTGTGCCTAGTTTCTACATTTTGAAGCCTCTGGCAAATTATTTTCATCTCAGTTTTCTAAGCTGTAAAACAGGAGTAATCCTTTTTGAAGGGGTTATAGAAGACAATGTAGATCATGATCTAGCAAATGCTCAATAATTTTAAGTCCCTTCCATTCTAAAATTTCTCAGCATCCTCGTATTTAGAAACATAATTACATTGTTTTTTCCAGATAGAATGAGCCCATCATTAGTGACTGGGGCTATGAGGCAGCACTTTGGATGGAAGTCTGAAATCATGGGGTGAACTGTGCTTGGCAGTGGCAATTTTGGATCTGCCTCACTCCCTATCTGGGCTTCAGGCAAGTCTCCCCAAACAGATGCCCAGAATCTCTGAGGAACCAGTGTCTGTGCTGGCATATTGGACAGGTCTGTATTACCCAGCACTGTCCCTCTTTTTAAAAAAAAAAATATTATTTTGTGTGTGTACCGTCAAATTGGATCCGACTAGTACAGGAGATTGCCCCTCCTTCTCCAGCAGCACATCTGGTGGACTCGAACCACGAGCCTTCAGGATTGCACAGCACTGTCTCTTGTAGCATCTCTTGCACTAGATGCAATTCAGGCCTGGGATGAGGAGAAGGGAAAACAGCCACAGCAAAGGGTCCTCGTCACCAAAGGGTCACACTACAGGTTTAGGTGCTTCACAATGACCCTCCGAAGGGACAGTTAAACCTCACTATATCACCTGGTTCTCAGAATCCTGTGAGGACACACTGGACAGCCTAATACAGGAAGCTCCAGTATGGCGTGTGTGTCTCTTTTTAAATTTTTGAGTAAAGTTTACAAATCATACTGACTTTTCATTCATACTCATTTTGTTTTATAACCTTAATTATCATTAATGTAATTAATTATAATCCCTTATCAAGTATTACCTTTCTCTTCAATCAACTTGCTGTTGATTCTTTTTACTCACTTCTTCCCTTGTCATCCCTGGTATCACTCCAAGACTGATTCTGTGTGTAAACCTTACCTGTTTATAAGAGTGGTCTTATAACAACCATAATTTCTTTACCAGCATAGTCTTTTAAAGTTCTTTTTTCATTTGGGTTATAATTTGTATACAATTTGATCAGTTCTCAAAATACATCCATCCATCCATCCATATAACCTACGTATCTATTGAGAGAGAAAACATTTCTACAACCCCAGAAATTTTTACAGCCATTCTTTGGTAGAAGTAACCACTAATCTGTTACCACAGATTCACTTTGCCTTTTCTAGCACTGCGTGCAAGTGGAACACCATACAGTGTGTACTCTTGTGTCTTACTTCATTCATTCCACTTAATGTTTTTGAGATTATAACAGTTGTTCTTTTTTCCCCCACCATAATTTTAGTTTCAAATGCCCGAATCCAAACCCACTGCATTTGAGTCAACTCCTGTTCCGGATGACCCTCCATGGGGTCTTCAAGGCTGGATATCTCAATAGAATCAGAGTGCCTTTCTTTCTCCCATGGAGTGGTGAGTGGACCCACCAATCATGTTCAAAGCAGCCCAACAAAGCATAATGTAATCCATTCTGTTGAATATCCTAATTAGGGTCTATGTCATGAAAACATGAGGGATAGTCAGGAGAGAAGAATGGGAGGATGAATAGGTTAGGAGAGGTGATTTTAGTCTTGGCTCTGCCAATACTTGACCTTTGAGGTAGTATATTTTTATGTTTATGTTATAGATGACTTAATAGATCCAGTGATTAGAAGAAACTAGTCCAAGGTCACCCTGTTAGTCAGCAGCAGAGCCAGGATTAGTTGTAAGTCACTCAATTCCTGGTTTGGTGCATTTCTGAATTATATTTTTATGTAAATTAATAATTTTAAGGATAGACTGGGCTAGATGGACAATTTCTTAGTTAAGCCTGGAAGATTCCTCATGTTTCAGTCCCTTACTTCTGACTTGAAGTTATTTTCCTCCACCACAAAAGCTCTGAAGAAATGGAATCTGCTTAGAGACCCCTGGTCCCTGTTTCTAAGATGTAGAGTACACTTTTAGGAAGATGTCTTAGGCAGAGTGCTATAGAGAAGCAAATCTGGAGAAGCTAACAAATTCAAGATCATTGGTCCAAGGAACCAAACAGATGAGCCAGATGCCAGATCAACATCACGCATAAAGTTAGATCCACCAGACTTCTACACTAGTCTACGCAAGCCACACCTCAATGAGACACTAGCCTAACTGCTCATAGCAAATCCCATCAAAGGAATGATTACAATGCATCAAACATCATAAAAGGAATGACATCACAGTTAACAAATTAGGAATCATAAGAAATTAAGGTGGGGCTGCTGAGACAAACGCTTCACTGGGGCAGTCTCTGCATATCATGGGGAGATAGACGCTGCTGCCTTTGATGGGCTTTGGCCCTCAGCTCTATAAAAAACAGGATCTTGATAAACTGTATGAGCTGAAGTCTAAAGCATGGCAGATTATGAACCAGTTTGGCCCCTCAGCCCTAATCAACTTCATCAATTTCTCATCCATAAAACCAGAACCACCCTTACAAGGCTCCATGGCCAATAGCACTACTGTGGTAAAGATACCAGGCATTCCTGGCACAGGAGGTCAACTCAGCTCTGAAAACAACCTTCTTCATGAAGAAGGAATTGCAAGACTTGGTAAGAGAAGTGGATCCTAATGTACAGTTGGATAAATATGTAGAGGAGATGCTGCTGCAGACTGCCGACAATTTCATTGAGAACGTGGTGACAGCAGCCTGCCAGCTTGCCAGGCATCCCAAGTCCAGCACCCCACAGGTGAAAGATGTCCACCTGCACCTAGAGCGCCAGTGGAACAGGTGGATCCCAAGTTTTGGCTCTTAAGAAATTCAATCCTACAAAAAGCTTGCACCACAGAAGCTCACAGAGAATGGCATTGGTCCGGAAAACAACCAAGAAATAACATATGGAAAGGTCAGGAAATGGACAACAATACATTTGGAGATACTTGAGCAGAGGCCTCAGCCATCTCATCCGTGGAGCGTTTTTTAAAATGCTTTACAGAGAAGCATATATTTTTTTATTAACAGTGCAGCAATATTTATAATGACTGAGAGAATCTGCCAAAAGAATAAAGCCTCCTACCCCAACTTTCAGTCCTTCTTGCCTGCCGTCCCAAAGAGAAGGAGTATACCTTCCAGAGAAGATTTTTAATTGTGGTTTATTATATAAATGATTGAATATGGAACAAAGCATTGTGGTCTTTTTGGTGAGACAATTTTAGCAGGACATACAGAGGTTTTTGTTTCCTCCTTTCCTCGCCCGTCCTTGTATTTTGTAATGTCAGTATTTATATGACTATGACTTTCATTTGCTTTTACAGAATAAAGAAGTTATTAATAGAAAAAAAAGAAGTCAAGGTGACATACAACCTTGATCATCACAGAAGGAAAACTTTCTGAGCATGAATGGCATATCTAGAACTGTTGTTGTGTATCGCAGAGTTGGAAAGGACTCATCGCTGACCGTCCAGCAGGTTTTCAGAGGCAGTTATTCACACGGGAGGTGATTGCTCATCCTTCTCCCACTATCCAGAACTAGACCTCCTAAAAGACACTGCAGAAAGGTAGCCAGAGTGTAGCCATAGTCTTTTGTCTGCAACTTGGCCTCTATGTTGCTTTGTCTTAGAATGACCGATTTCCCTATTATCGTTGGGTACCATAGGTTTGGAACAGACCCATTGTTGACCCTCCAGCAGGTTTTCAAGAGGCAGTTAATCGCAAGAGAAAAGACTGTCCACTCTTCCCACAGAGCACCTGATGGCTTTGACCCTTGAGCCTTCAGGATTGCAGCACAGCTTCTTGCCACTACGTCACCAGAGCTCCCTACAGATTTCCCTGAAGAATCTTCAATTACTTTGTTACAGTTCCTTAGAATAACTTTTGTTGTTGATGTTATGTGCCGTTGAGTCGCCTGCGACTCATAGTGACCCTATGTACAACAGCCCTAAACTCCACTCTGTCCTGTGCCAATCGCACTGTCCCTGACACTCCCATCCCAATTATCCCAGTCACTGAATCA
>NW_006399794.1:16258578-16278857 GCF_000299155.1 Elephantulus edwardii
GAGTTCGGCCCTTTTGATTTTCTGACTCCAACTCCTTGTACATTTCATTGTAATATTTTGCTTTGTCATCCCATGCTGCCTTTTGAAATCTTCTATTCAACTCTTTAGTATCTTGAATTCTTCCCTGTGCTGTGGCTTCTCTGCGCTCCAGTGCAATTTTCAGAATAACTTTTAGTCTCCGATATTTCAGATTTGGGGGGATGAATTTACCGTTTAGACAGAAACCCAGACTCTGAAAGGATGATGCTCAATTTTCTGAAGAAGAAAACTATTCAGAGGCAATTGCTGTTGTTATTGTTATCTGCTGTTGAACAGGCCACTTCCTTACTTTGAGTTCATGGACAATGGAATGAAATACCATCTAGTCCTCTATTACCCCATAGTTATTTGCAGATAAGACCCTTATGATCCATTGAATTTTCACTGGCTGATTTCCAGAAATATATTGTCAGTCCTTTCTTCTCTTTAAAACATAGCCAGAGAAGGAAAGACCCTCCCACCTCCTCTCCCTGCTTTAAGTTCCTCCTAGAGCAGATCAGGGAGCCCCAGAATTCTCTGCATAGGGAGAGTGTAAGGTTTCAACCTGGACTTGCTTCAGTTTCCTTTGTCTAAATTTCTTGAGTCAGCAGCCCAAGAACTCAGGCTGGCAAATTATCTGAGGGAGGGTGGAAGGAGTATCTTCTTACTCATCTAGTAAAACAGATTACAATGCACCTTTGTACTGAACACAAGGTAAAATTCCAGCCAAGGACTTTGCAGAGAAGAGACAAATCATAAGCCTGTGCTATGGGTAGCCAAGAGGACTCTCCACTCATCCCTGGCACCAAGTTTATCTGCAGAGGTGATCCAAAGTTGCCAGAGGTAATGGCAGACATGGACCACCATGTTTCAGCTCCAAGGCTCTGGGCTGTAGAGTTGAGTAACTAAAAAAAAGCATAAAAAGGAGAGTTTCCCTAAGCTATGGCCTATAATACCTGTTAATCTTGCTAGAGATAAAAGGAAAGGAGTCTCCAGGGTTGGGGTGGACTTCAGTACCATCAATAAATAATTACTAGGAATGTCCCTTTTGGATGCAGGCATCTGTGTGACGAAGCTTCCTGAAACTAGGAGAGATCCACAAACAGGCAGATCTTTAGGGGCAGCTGGCCTATGGATGCTGAAAGAAACAAGGATTTTCTGCCACAACCAACAGAGACCAGACCTTCCTTCCCTTAGAGCTGACACCATAAATTGGGACTCCAACCTTCCTAAACTGTAAGAAAATAAATTTTTATTTGCTAGAGCCATCCCCTTTTATCACTATTACAGCATTAGATGATGTCTTCTTTTGATCCTAATTTCCTCTGGCATGATGTCTTTCTCCAGGGATAACATGGCTAATGTGCATGAGACAAAAATTTCATCATCATTGCTTCTAAGGAGCAATCTGGCTCCACTACTTCTAAAACAGATGTTTGGTCTTTTGGAAGTATATTCAATATTCTTTGCCAACACCACAATTCAAAGGCACAAATTTTTCTTCAATCTCCTTTAGTCACTGTCCAACTTTCACATTGTATATGAAGCAATTTCAAATACCAGGGCTTACTTTAGGCACAGCTTAGTTTTTCAAGTGACATCAGTCTTCAATACATCATTTGATTTCTGACTATTGCTTCCATGGTTGTTGATTATAGATCTAAGTAAAATTAAACCCAGTTTTTTCTGTTTAATATAATTTTTACTGTTTCAGTTTGTGAGGACTTTTATTGAAGTGTAATTTCATAATGACCACTACTTACCAAAGTATAATGTAAAATATTGTCTTTGTGATATGAGAAGTGATTGTTCACAATCTTGGAGAGTTAACAGGGAAGAGAAGGGAGGAAAAAATTAATAAACTCTAGCATAGACACATGAAAAAACTCCCTACTTCTTTAGAAATCATTCTGTTCAAGTCCTTAAATACCATTGGGAAGGAAAAATTACACTGAGTGGTTGGTTGTTGTTACATACCATCAAGTTGGAACCAACTCAAAGCTGATCCTCCGGTAGGTTTTCAGAGGCAGTAACTCACACAGGAGGAGACTGCCTATCTTTCTCCAGTAGAGCAATTGGTGGATTTAAACTGCGTTCCTTCAGGTCTACAGCACAGCGCCCTTACCACTGGGCCACTACAGAGCTCTGAGTGCTTGATTATGAAAGACAAAAAATCTTTGTGAACAGACATCTAAGGTGCAATTATTGTTTTCTCTCCATCTGTAATAAAGAAGGTAGAAAAAAGGATGGAGAGAAACAATTATTAAAAAAACAGACTACTGGAAGCTTCACAGCCCTGAGAACTATACTGGCCAGGGCCAGTGCTGGTCGTTCTAAAAGTGGGATGTCCCAGGCAGACTGGGCAAAAAAATGTGGAACAAAATTAAAATCCATAAAAACAGTCAGGCTTGCAAGTCCAACACACTGGTGGACTCCCTACTAAAACTTTACTACCTTCCCATCTGAAAAGGGTCACTGGGAGTTGTACTCAACTCAGTATCACCAAACAACAACAATCAGAAACAAAACTCAGTCCTGTGGCTTAATTTTCACCCCTAAAGTAGATAGGGTTAGAAAGGGAACAGCAACACCAGGGAAGTACTCCTTCAGTACAATCAACAGTACACTACCACAGGGGAGCATCTGCTCAGGGATAAGGCTCAGAAGGCAGGAAGGAGTAAGATAGAAGGGTTAATGGAAATGAGAACCACAGAAAGGAAATGGAGTGTGGTCACATTAGGATATTGTAATTAATGCCAGAAAATAAGACTTACACAATTGAATAGAAAACCAGTTTGTTTTATTAACTTCCACCCAACTCCCAATTGAAAAAGAAAAAAAAAATGCGTCCAGAATGCTCTTTAAAGATGAGGACTCCACCTAATGTACTTCTTCAGGTATGTTAATGAAGAGAGACCAGCCCAAGAAGGACAGTATGCTTGGAAAGCAGGTCAGCCACAAAAGAGTAAGATCTTCAATGAAAAGGAGCTGCAAGGATGGGTTCAAACATGGCAACAACTGTGAGGATGGCGTAAAACCAGGCAGTGTTTCTGCTGTGCACAGAGCTGCTCTGAGTTGGAGTCAAGACAGTGGCACCTAAAATTCCATAACCTAATTCTGGAAATCCAAACAGGTCTTTGTTATTCTTTAAAGTGCTCCTCCTCATTTGTACCTTCTATTTTCTCTTTCCCTTTCCCCAAATGCTGTACTTTGGAAGCAGGAGTGGCATCCACTTCCTAAACAACATGCTTTCGGAAACTCTATGAGCTTTGATAAATGTCCATAGCTATAGAAAGGCTTCAGGCCTTTTGTTCATAGGGTCACTATGAGTCGTGCTCAACTTGAAGGCAATCAACAACAACATACTTTATTTAGACTTTTAACATGTTAAAAACCTCATTGCAAACAAGTAGAAACGGATTCATAGTTGACCCTCCAATGGGTTTTCAGAGGCCGTAAAATGGCACAGAAGATTACTCATCTTTTCTCTGCAGAGAAACTGGTAGACTTGAACTGGTCACCTTTGGGTTGGCAGCACAATGCTCTATGCACTACACCACCAAGAAATGCTTGTGATTGTTGAATGTAAGAGTATGTCTCCCTTTGCAATCCAGCTTCTATGGCAGGCTTCAGAACAGCTACCATTCATGACATATAGGCAGGAAGGAACAGGATGGAAAATGTAGTGCAATGAAAGAAAAATGAAAAGTAATGGCAATTGTTATGAACTGGTGAACACAACTTGACAGATTTTCTGTTTTACAATAGTCAAACTTCTGTATTTCAATATTAAAACTTAAAATAAATATTAGACCAAATTGTTTTTGTTAGGTTGGCAGTAAGAGAGGTCAGACTCTACATCTGATTCATTTGACAGAGTATGGCATACGGCAGGGACTCTATGTTGTTGACTAAGACATTTTCCCACTCGTTTTTTTTCTACCCATCAGACTGAAACAACTGATAAAAGGGAAAGGCACATACACGACATGTCATGTTAGTTGTTTCAGTGTTACTTTCTGTTTCTCTAAAATTAGACTCAACAGCATGAAGGCAAAGATCATGTTCTTCATCAAATTAAGTATTCACCATGCTGCCTGATACATGGAAAAAGTCTCAGAAAGACATGCTGTTGTTGAGCCAATGATTGACTAAATGAAGACCTGATCAAATAATCTGTAGATTAAGAATTTAGTTTTAAGGGGAGCTCTGGTGGCCTAGTGGCAAGGAGCTGCAACTACAATCCCAGAGGCACACGGTTCGAATCCACCAGATGCTCTGCCGGGAAAAGGAGGGACAATCTCCTCCTGTACCAGTCAGATCTGATTTGACGGTACACTCACATAAAAAAAAAAAAAAATAAAATAAAAAAATTTAGTTTTAAAATGTAAATGTCCACATAATCAGTTCAGTTTTTAAATTTAATCCGTTTTGGTACACTGATCCAAGGTATGGGGAAAGGGAGTACCTTTAACTCAGTTTCTTGTTTTACATGGCGAAACAGAACAATACGGATGGCACTACGAAAATTCTTTATAGAAGTTGGGCCCAAATACATGGTGGCTATCTGATTCTCAACCCCAGTTCCAAAGACGAGCCCCAAATTTTACACCTTCCAGCCTCATTGCTTAAGATTTCTTTCTCCCTGCAATGATTTCTCTGGGTGCTGGTTTCTGCAGGACTGTCTTCTGGGGATAGGTGATTTGGGGTCTCAGCGGTGGGTACTGGCTTGCTCTTTCTTTTTCCGTAGCTCCTCCCGCCGCTTTGTCTGCTGTTCACTCATGCAGTCCTTGAAAGCCTGAACTTGTGGCTGGCACTGCCGCCAGTCCTGGTGCTGGGCCATGCACTCCTGCAGGGCATAGTGGGAAGCAGCACAGCCAGAGCGGGAGATCAGCTGGTCCACTGGGTCCTCTTCTTCATCCTCCTTCTTCACCTGTCGAGTCCAGCTATGGCCTTGAGGGACTGAGGCTGACATCTTGGAGAATTTCTAGAATATCAAGATAGGCAAAGTTTATGCAAGGACATGGCATATATACTATTGCTGTTATGTACCCTCAATTCAGAACCTACTCACAACTGACTCTCCAGCAGATTTTCAGAGGCTATAAATTGTATAGGAAGAGATTATCCATCTATTTCCCACACAGCATTTGGTGAATTCAAACCCTTGTTTTTGGGTTGGCAGTAGAACTGCTTACCCACCAGACCACTAGAGCTCCAATGGTACATATGTATTTCCTTTACTGTAAGTAGCACCAACGGAACTGTGCTGTTATACCCTGCTCATGTGTCTACCTTCTGTAAGTCTGTTAGGATACTGGGTCTGATTTGCCTTGCTGTTCTCTATTGTCCAGCAGTAGGCATGGCAAAAAGAAAGCCTGCAAAATGGTTTAGGCTGAATGAGGTAAAGTGTAAGAAGTCTGGGCTAGCAAGCTCAATGACTTCTGCTAACAAAATTAAATAAAATTAAATGTCATTTTTTTTGGAGACACGATCTCTGATCCAACTCCAAAAAATTTCTTTTTCTCTCCTATTCCTCCAATGTTAGAGAGGAATGGAGTGTAGCACTTTAGTAAAACTTGAGAGATGGGAAGAATGAAGAGAATTCAGTGGAGCTGTTTTATACAGCATGTAAGGCTGGTGTAAGAAATACCGTGAGAAAGTGTTTTGTCAAATATATAACAACCCGAGGCATATTTATTGGTCCAGACTGTCTTCCTAAGATTGTTTGCTTTAGAGTACACAGCAGAAAGTAGCATACAAAAGGCACTTTTAAAAGTTTTAAAGAAAAATTACCTACTTAAGTCTTACCACAAATTTCACATGGAGGGCTGTTGTAAAGGAGCTAAAATAATTCTTTTCCTGTGTAAATAACTCATTCATTAAGGGAACTCTGGTAGCCTAGTGGCAAGAAGCTGTGCCACAATCCCAAAGGCATGAGGTTCAAATCCACCAGCTGCTCCACGGGAGAAGGATGGGCAGCCTCCTCCTGTGTGATGAATTGCCTCTGAAAACCCATCAGAGGGTCAGCTGTGGCTCAGTTCTGACTCAATGGTACAGAACAACAAATACCAATCACCTAATAGAATTATGCCAGAATTAAGGGCATAGGAGTGACCAGGACACAGGCAGTCCCTGCCCTCATGGAGTTTATAGTCTTGATAAGTAAGCATACAGGTTACTACACAGTGTATATAGATAGCTATATTGTTATTAGGTGCTGTTAAGTATGACTCATAGTGATCCTATGAACAATACAGAATTTCTGACACACTTGAGACCATTGCTCAATCTTGTTGAGGGAATTTCCCACATTGCTGACCCTCCACCTTTCCAAGCAGATGCCCTTCTGCAAGGAATAGCCTCTCCTAACAACATGCCAAAAGTATGTGAGATGAAGTTTTGTCATTCTTGCCTCCAAGGAGCATGCTGGCTGCACTTTCTCCAAGACATATCTGTTTGTTCTTTTCACAGTCCATGGGATGTTCAGTACAATGCTCCAACACAACAGCTCAAAAACATCAATTCTTCTGTCATTCTTAGTCACTGTCCAGTTTTCAGATGCATAGCAAGTAAGTGAAAAGGCAGTGGTCTGAATTAGGCACACTTTAGTCTTCAAACTGTTGTTGTTATGTGCCATCAAGCAACCTGCAACTCAAAGCGACTCCAGGCACAACAGAACTGAACCTTGCCCTATCTGAGCCAATCTTATTGTCTCTGACATACCTCCTTCCATTATCCCAGTTATTGTGTCAACCCATCACACCCAAAGTCTTCCTCTCTTGCGCTATCCCTCTACCCTTTCAGGCATGATGTCCTTTTCTTTTCTTTTTTTTTTTTAACAAATCCATAATTTTATTTGCTTTTCAGTAAGTTTAAATCCTCGAGGGATACAGCATAACACGGATTCTGTGTCCGATGGCCTTAGCAGGAAGGTTGCTCCGAAATTTGGCCCGAACCATGCCACTGTTTCCGTACGCACGAGTTACCTTTCCCCAGATTACTCTGGTTTTATTGGGTTTGCCACCAGGAGTCACCGTATTGTTTTTTGCTTTGTAAACATAAGCACATCTCGCATAAACACCTTCAATTTTAAGAAGAGCTGTGTGCTCCCTCTGGTTCCAGAGACCTCGTTTATAGCCAGCAAAAGTGGCTTTGCACCAAAGCCTCCCAGCCATCTTTGTGGTTCAGAAGTCCTGCTTCCAGGAGGCCACAATTATTTCACTCCAAAAACTTCAGACGTTGGAGGAGACAACCACCTTCACCGGCTCCAAGATGGCGGAAAAAGGAGCGACAAGGCCCACCGCATTGCCTTGTTATGATGTCCTTTTCAAAGCACCAGCGCCTCCTGGCAACATGCCCAAAGAGTATCGGATGTAGCTTCAAAATTCTTTCCTCTAGAGAGCAACTTGGTTTCACCTTCTACAGGAAAAAGTTGTTTATTCTCTTGTTAGTCAATGGAATGTTCAATACTCTTCTTCAGCACCACAACTCAATGGCATTAATTCTTTTTCTGTAATTCTTAGTCACTGTCCAATTCTCTCATGTGTAGCAAGTAACTGCAGAGACCATGGCCTGGATCAAGCACACCTTAAACTGACATTCCTGTTTTTTAGCACTCTGGAGAGATTCAGCAGATTTTCCTAATGCAACCTGTCTTTGATTTCCTGACTGTTGGTGCCAACAGAGTTGATTGTGGAGTTGAGTAAGCTGAAGCTGCTAATAATCTCAGTCTCCTCTTTATCTATCATGGTGCTGCCAATTGGCCCAGTGGTAAGAATCTTTGTCTTCTTGACGTTGAGCTTCAATCCATACTGAAGAGTATAGTCCTTGACTTTCTGCAGGAAATGCTTCAGACCTGCCTCAGGTTCAGCAAGCAAGGTTGTGTCATCTGCATAACGCAGACTGTTAATAAGTTTTCCTCCAATTCTGACGTCCCATTCCTCCTCATAAAGCCCAGCTTCCTAAATGGTATGTTCTACATATAGATTAAGAAGGTATGGAGACAGGATGCATGCCTGATTGCACTCCTGTCTCAGTTTTGAACCATGCAGTGTTTCCTTGCTCTCTGTTCTAACGAGTGCTCCCCGGTCCAAGTATAGGTTTTGCATGAGCACAATCAAATGCTCTGGGATTCCCATTCTTCTCAATATCAGCCACAATTCGTGATGATTCACACAGTCAAATGCCTTTGCACAGTCAATGAAAAATAGATATTCCTCTCGTACTCTCTCCTTTCAACCAAGATCACTGACTAAGAACAAATTCTGACTGGGCACCTAATCCAGACAAAAGTAGAAAAGGTAGGAAAGGCTTCCTGGAGAAGTATTTCTATGGGCAGACTTTTATGATAATATGATAAGAAGGAAGAACATTGCTGGAAAATGAAGAGCAAGTTCATACTGGAGGTTAAGAGCAGATTTTGGCACATGAAAAAAATTGAAAGTTCAATATTATGACTCTAGCAGAGATTAGAAGAGAACAGGGCAATAAAGGAAACTGGAGAGATGAGAAAGTGGGTGATCATGGCAAGACCTTGGAGGTCATGTTAAACAGTTTGATTTTTATTGCAGGGGCACAGAAGTCACAAGAGGGATATAAGCCTAACACCCTATACAAAACAAATTTGTTTTGGAAAGCACTGTATTGAAGATGGGGGCAAATGGGCTTAGGCTGCAAATTTAGCTTTGTCACTGACTCAATGAATCATCTTGGGAGACTAAATGAGATGATGTATATATGAAGCCTAGCATTTAATGATAAGTCTTACTATATACTATTCATACTTCTTATTCCTAAATATATTTTGAGTTTTTAAGGGCAAGAGGCAAACTCTAAAAGCATGCCTAGTAGGAAAGAAAGTACCCAGGATCCTAAGCCTTGGGATCTGGGTTCAAATGCAGTCATGCTTTATCATACAAGCTCACGTTTCTTGATGAATGAATCTGCAGAATGAACATGAGGATTAATATAGTACTGGGGGGGTGTATAACAATGAAATAATTTTTTTTCCTTTTTAAAGAGAAAAGCGAACTTGGGGGGACGGGTGGGCAGGGAGGAAAATGTACAGCAATGAATGAATGGAAATCCAAAGGCCCTATCAACTTTCATGAAAATTTCAAATAAAAAAAAAATATGGTACTAGAGGCAATTGCGGTTCAATAGTTAAATTCATTCCTTCCATGTGTGAGACCCAGTTGATTCCTAGCCAACGCACCTCGTCCAGGTGTCAGCCCTCAGTGTTGAACAAGATGCAGGGGAATGAGTGCTCAGATGAAAGGTCTGGCAAATTTATTCCAAAAACCAGCCAAAGAAAACCCTATGACCAAAAGGCAGATCTTGTGCATGAGTTCGCCACCAAGCAGATCAGCTTCACGGTAGCCAGAACAACAAAAGGGTAGTGAATGGAAAGCTGATGGGCTACATACAACTGGGAGTCAGTAAATGCTGCGGTGTTTCCCCCCACTCACTATATTTCAGTTTCCGATTCTCTAGGAGTGAAATAAAGACCTTCAGGGCAGGTGGTCAGCGGCTTATCGGGGAGGCAAGACTGATGTAGGAAGGTGTACAAATCAATGGAAAGCAGAAAACCTCGGGTTTTCAGAAAACCTCGCTTATGAAGCCTCCGCCTTTAAAAGAGGATACGCATGCGCGCGCAGGAACCCATCCCGGAGATCACGGCACGCCTACCCACGCAAGAACGCGGCCCACGGCGCTCCTTTGATAAGCTGGAGTCGAGTGCGTGCTGCCGCGTAGTGGCGTCAGTTTCGCAGCAGCAGTTCTGACAGCAATTGAAATTCTCCAGTCTCTCCTCCCAGGAACCGGTCACAGCCTGAGGAGCGCGTGCACGGAAGTACGGGCGGTAGGGTGGACTGACTGTATATTTTTATTGGAGAACTTTCCGTAAAGCCCGCCCTGAGCCTGCGCTACCTCCCCTTTGGCGCCCACTTCCGGAAAAGGGCGGGGTAGGCGGAAGAGGCGGGCTAGAGGCGGAGTCAAGATGGCGGCCCCTTTGAGGATTCAGAGCGACTGGGCGCAAGCCCTCAGGTGAATCCAGCCCCCGAACCCGGGAAGAGGAGGCGGTTGGTGAATATTGCCCTTTCGCCGAAAGAGCCCTGCCTACTCCACGATATTCATAGAGATTACCTCATCATTTGTGGAGGGAAGTGTATTCATCTTGTCTAGAAAAATCAAATCTCACACCTACGTTGTCGTTGTATTTTATTTTTTGAAAAGCTGTTCTGAAAGCAGGAAAATAGATGTGCATTAGGTGACTCCAGCGTCAGAACTAGGATCGATAAATTGGAAAAAGAACATCTGAGAGGCCAAAAGTCTTGGCCGCTTTCTCACTTTGGCACATATTTATTGGTCATCTGTTTATGGCATGACTGCCACCACGTGCTCTTTGAGTCATCATGTTGAAAAGCTTTCCATCATCCTCAACACCTTATATTAGCCGTGCTGGAAACAGTCCAACAATACCTACAAAGCCAGCTTCTTTATTAAATGCTCAGTGGAATTCACAACTACATTTTTAATTTAAGACACGATTTCTGTCGTGAAGAAGCAGATGATGTAATTTTGAATGTGGTGGTGTTTGTACTGTGTGATCAAGTTGCCTGCAATAGCTCTGACTGCCCTATCCTGAACCAGTCTCACCGTCTCCGACACACCCATTCCCAGTGATTGAGTCAATTCAGGGTATATTGAGGATATATTTAGTGATCATGCACTGTGCCAGTTATTCTAGGCACAGGATAAGTACTACAATGCAATAAATGGCAACTCTTCTCAAGAAGCTGACAGCATAATTGGATGTTCATCAAACCATTTGATTCACTTAACATTTATTTATTGATCACCCATAATTCTTCTAGGTATCAGGATGGTTATAGCAATAAATTCCAAATATTATCACTAATAAAATGCTTTTAAAAATTGGATCAGTGGTGAAGATTACTACGCTACATTGAAAACTAAGGAACTCATGAAATATACAAAATGGGTGACCATGGAGGATATTCTGCTAAGTGAAATATCTGTCACAAAAGGACAAATAACTTCCACTGTTGTAAAACGAGACTGACATCGCTGTTGACAGAAGACATTATGCATAATGCATTGAAACAGATGAGGGGGAGAATTGTATAAAAGGGATATATGATTAGGTATTATTGTCATGGCAGGAGTCCACAACGAAGGCTGCATAGTGGAGTGGACTGAAAAGGGATTGTGTAACAATGAAGGAATTTTACTTTTCAAAGAGAAGAGTTAAGTGGAGGGCGAAGTTGGGCAGGGAGAAAAGTGCAACAAAGAATGAATGGAAATCCATAGTCTCTAAACTTTTATTAAAATTAATAAAACATAGTATCCAATATCTAGAAATGTACACTTTACTAGATGGATTGAAATAAATTTAGAGGACTTATTACAAAATAGAATGTGTAATAGCAGAAGAACTCTAATATTTTTGAGTGAGACTCCAAGGCTGGAAGGGAATGTAGAATTAGAATCCAAGGAACTTTCCAAGATCATGCAGTTACTTAGTAATAGAGGTTTGCTGTGGATCTAGATTTTTCATAAAAGGCTAAATCCTTTCCATCATGCTTTAAACGTTTGAAGGTGAAGAGATCAGGATTTGGATGATTGAGGAAATATATGTAAAGAGCAGTGTGAGATGGTCGTTAGGAAAATGCACAAACCGTATCTTGTACCTGTATCCAGTTCCAATTCCTACCTCATAATCAGAGGACTTTGGGCAAATCACTTCTCTGAATCTTAGTTTTTCTATCTTTAACCTAAGGATAATAAAAGCTATTTTGCCCTTTTTCTGTGAATTATATGATATGCATAGTACCTAGCACAGGGCCTGCTTTAAAATCATCTTGGCAAGTATCTAAATGTTTACTTTGATTTTCAAAGCTAAACAGCAAGAACAGTAGATAAAGAAAGAATGTTCAACTTTTATGGGATAATCAGTGCCTTAATGTGAAGTTAGATTGGTTCTAAATATTATGTAACCTAGAGATGATATGACCTTCTTTCTCACCTTGTATCAGTGGCATCCTTTTCAACTTTGAGTGACCCTAATTAGGCTTTTGTCTCTCTTCATAGGAAAGATGAAGGGGAGGCCTGGCTAAGCTGTCATCCCCCAGGTAATGTTCATAAATCTCTATAACTCCTTTGAAAGAAGTATTCCAAAAGAAAGCTTCCTATTTTTCTTGACTAAACCTCCTTGCATAATGTTCCCCCTACTTGCTTAAACTAGGCTACTTTATTGAAGACATTCTGATTCTTTTATGCCAGGGAAAACCCTTCACATTGGTTGACTACTTGGAAGCCACAGATGTATTTAAGTAAAGATTCCCCATGCATCTCAATCATCTCTGTAATACAGTGTTGTAACGAACTAAAGAAATGATCCCTGAAAGTAAAAAGAAAATAAAATTTGTAAACAGTTCTACAAATTAAATTATACCCTACTTGTAGCTACAACTTTGACCTCTCTTCAGCTTCAAGCAGAGATCAAACAGTTGCCAGCTAAATAGTCATTTCTGCTTGAAGATCTCCCTGCCACCAAGTCTAAATGCCTAGTCCTTCTGTTACCAAATATGTTTTTCTTTCTTGATTTTCTCATTTATTAAAGTACTATCATTCTTTTAGACTTCAGAGTGAAGAACCTAAAGTTACTTTACCCTCTGATATCCAGGTAATTTCCCAAATCCTATTACTTATCCTTTGAAATGATTCCTTTCACATAAGATCAGTGAGTTCATATTACTGCTAGTGTGGTACCATGCTATTATGACTGTTAAAAATAATAATGAATAATATATTTGTGTAGTAATACTCAATTTTCATAGTAGTTTCTGATTACTCATGCTTTAGGTAGCATGATGAGTTAATCATATATTTCCTCTTTATGCTTGAGTTTTTTTTCTTTCCATTGAAGGTCTAGATGGCCTATGAAGTTTATCCTACCTCTCCATGTTTTTCCATAAGTGCTCCATTCTCATCTAGATCACCTCATGTAAATGACCCACTAATTTAATCATTTAGCAACACTTATTAAGCATCTGCTATGTGTCTAGGGACATATAGATAAAAGACAGTGTCTCTGTTCTCTAGAGACTTATGGCATGAGAGGAAGTTTGATGTATGATATATAAGTGAAACAAAGTGTTAGAGATCATCTGACAAGTATATGTAGCAGAAATTGTTAAATCTCTACAAGAGTCAGGTAAATAATGAAAATTACACTGATAATCAGTAGAGAAAAGAATACTGAAGGACTGTGCTCAATACAATAAAAAAAATAGGTAGATTAGATTCTTTTTGGTACCTGGTGAGTAGAGAATCAAAGACTTAAAATAACCTTCTTTTTTTAAATTTTTTTTTTTTTTAATAACCTTCTTTAGGTGAACTGCAGGCACTTTTGAGTATCTCTACAATAGAGTAAGGTGCTCTAATGGCTCCTTGTTCTACTGTAGGGAGTTATGCTTCCAACCCAAAAGCAGTGCATCTGACAATTTTAATCCACTAATGGCTTTTTGGGAAAAAGATGAACAGTCTCTTCTCATCCAGTTTACAACATGCTGAAAACTTGCTGGAGGGTCAGCTGTGACTCTCCTCCAACTCAATGGCAATGTTTCTAAAAGACTGAATGGATGGGAGCCACCCAAAGATAAGATTGAAGAGAGGCAGGAAAGCATTAGATCATAGAGGGCTTTGTGTGTTATGTTGAGAATTTGGGCTTTATTCTATTAACAATAGGAAATTAATGAAGATTTTAATATAAGGATGCAGCAGTCTTAGACTTAAGTTTGTTGGGTTTTTTTTTTTGGACTTAAGTTTTCTAACTTACTCTCGCCCCAAATATGGTTGATAGACTGGATACTGAGAGACTAATTAGGGTGACATTACAGTAATCTAGGTAAAGGACAATAAGGACTGACCCAAGGGGTGTAAAGAGAATATAAGAGAGCTAGTCAAATGCTGAAACATTTTATAAACTTAGTGAGAGTTTGAGGGTAAAGGAAGTCTTAGACATTCTTTAAGTTGACTTCTTGTGAGGTTAAGTGGATGATAATGCCATTCACTGCAGTGAAAGTAAACCAGCAGTTTTGTGGTTAGAGAAGTGACTTTCAATTTGAGTTACATTGAATTTTCATGTTTATGGGAAATCCGGTAAGTGCTTTCCATTAGGCATCATAAAGATATTTTCTTAGTTTTGAAAGTACACAAGCTTGCCCAGAAAACAGATCCTATCATCATTTTTCAAAGAGATAGAAAAAATAATCACCAACTTTGTATTGAATGTAAAGAGACCCTGGATAAGCAAAGTGAGATTGCAGAAGAAAAAGTAGGAGGCCTTATACTTCATGGTCTCTAAACTTACTACATGTTGTTGTTGTTGTTGTTCTTATGTGCCATTGAGTCGCTTGTGACTCATAGCGACCCTTTGCACAACAGCCCTAAACTCTGCTCTGTCTTCTGCCAATCGCACTGTCACTGACACTCCCATCCCGATAACCCCAGTCACCGAAACAATCCACCTCATAGAGGGCCTTCCCCTCCTGCGCCGTCCCTCCACCCTCCCAAGCATGATGTCCTTCTCCAAGGACCGGTCTCTCCTCATAACATATCCAAAGTATGTTAGACGGAGCCTCAGAATCCTTGCCTCCAAAGAGCCACCCGGTTTAACCCTTTCCAGGATGAATCTATTTGTTTTCCTAGCAGTCCATGGTACTCTCAATACTCTTCTCCAGCACCACAGCTCAAAGGCATCAATTCTTCTTCTGTCCTCCTTGGTCATTGTCCAACTCTCTGACACATAAAAAGTGATTGCAAAGACCATGGCCTGGATCAGACGCACCTTAGTCTCCAGAGAGACACCATTGCTCTTCAGTACTTTGGAGAGGTCCCTAACAGCAGACTTTCCCATGGCAGTGCGCCTTTTAATTTCCTGGCTACTGGTCCCAAGAGTGTTGACTGTGGAGCCAAGCAAACTAAAGCTGTGTACAATCTCAATCTCTTCACCATCCATCCTGATGCTTCCAATTGGTCCAGTGGTGAGAATCTTTGTCTTCTGACATTGAGCCTCAAGCCATATTGGAGGCAGCAGTCCTTCACCCTCTGTAGCAGGTGCTTCAGGTCGTCCTCATTTTCAGCAAGCAGGGTTGTGTCATCTGCGTAACACAGATTGTTGATAGGTCTTCCACCAATCTTGACCCCACATTTCTCTGCATAGAGCCCAGTCTCCCGGATGATCTGTTCTGCATACAGGTTGAAAAGGTATGGAGATAGGATGCATCCCTGGTGTACACCCTTCCCAATTTTGAACCATGCAGTGTTCCCTTGCTCTGTTCTAACAACTGCCTCCTGGCCCAAGTATAGGTTTCCCATTAGCACGATCAAGGGTTCTGGGATTCCCATTCTTCTCAGAGTCAGCCACAGTTTGTTATGATCCACACAGTCAAATGCCTTTGCATAATCAATGAAACACAGATAGACATTCCTCTGGTATTCTCTGCTTTCAGCTAAGATCCATCTAACATCAGCTACAATATCCCTAGTACCACGACCCCTTTTAAACCCAGCCTGGACTTCTGGCAGTTCTCTGCTGATGTGTAATCCTAAAACCTTAGTGTTATTACATCAACACATAGATAAATAAAATAGAATTGAGAACCCAGAAATAAATCCATCTACTTATAGAAAGCTTTTCTTTGACACAGAGCTGAAATTCATTAAGAGGAAGAAAAGACAAAAAAAAAAAAGAGTAAGAAAAGACAACCACTTTAACAAGTGGTACTGGCATAACTAGATATATATTTGCAGAAAATTAAAACAAGACCCATACTTCATACCTTTTATTATAAAAAATAAAATTAACCCAAGATGATTAAGGACCTAAGTGTAAAACCTAAAACTGTAAAGATCCAAAGAAAATTAGACTTTCAACTATAATTGAAAATGTACAGTTAGCAGAGGACAAACTAGATGATTGGAACCCCCTAAAAATTAAATCCTTATGTGTATCAAAAGACTTCTCAAAAAGTAAAAAAGAGAACATTGAAAAGAGAGAACAAGAACTTGAAAATGTAAATATCATTTTATTCAGCAGCTTCACTGCCAGGTGTACATCCGAAAGAATTAAGAGCTATGACAGCAGATATAGGCACACTCATATTCATTGCAGCATTATTTACAGTGGCATAGAGCTAGACAACCCAAGTGTCCATCACTGGAAGAATGGATGAAGAAATTAGTACATTTGCACAATGGAGTTCTATACAATATTAAAGAACAACAAAAAATTCTTAAAAACCCTGAAACATGGATGAATCTAGAGATCAGAATGCTCTAGAGTGAACTGAATCAGTCACAAAAGGACAAATGCTCTATAAGATCATCATTATAAAAAGCTAAGGGGAGGTTTACACACAGATTCCTTCTTGGATGGTTGCTAGGAATAGGAAGAGAGGGATAGGGAAGCAAAAATGAGAATGTGGATAATATGCTGTATTCACTGTCATCCAGTCAGAACTGTCTCACAGCTGACTTTCCATTGGATTTTTGGTAGACAGTAAATCACATGGAGGTATTACCCAATTTTCTCTTGCAGATCTGCAGGTGAATTTGAACTACCAGAGTAGTTGGGTTAGCAGCTCAGTTTCCTAAAGACTATGCCACCAGAGCTCTCTAAATAGATAATAGACACATATTAAGATGAAAGAAAGGAAAGGCAATATACAGTAAGGAGCTGATTACAATATCATTAAAGAAAAGACACAGAATAGTATAAAAGGATTAATGGAAATCAGAATTACAGGTAGGCTGTGGGGGAAGTATGATTACATTGTGAGTATTGTAGTTAATTTATAGAATGAAATGCATATGAATAGTTGAATGCAAAATTAATTTGTAAACAGTCACTGAAATCATAATAAATAAGAAAAACGGTATAAATTGCTGACTGGAAGATGAAATTGTTTTTTAAACAGTCACTCAGACCACACATACACGCACACGCACACACTGAAATGTAATAAAGAGATGAAGAAACATGGAAGTCGAGAGAAGCAGAAGAAATAATCTACTAGTAAAGGATGATTACAAAGTCAGCTAGAATTTGAAAATAAAGATGGCTGTTTAGGATGGACAATTAGGGAAGTCTCCATAGACAATAGCCAGGAAATTTCTATAGATAATAGCCCATAAATAATAAGATTCTTAACCCCAAATAGAAAACTGTTTGGCTGAAGTTTGGGAGACCTACTAAAAACCAACAGTATTTTCTGAATTCTATCAGGAAAAGGGTTTTGATGATAAGATATGTGGGTGAGACCTTACTAGTGTGAATTGAATAGGCAAAAGTATTGCAAAATTGTGAAGAGTTAGGACTCATTCATACTTAGTGGTGCCCATCTGTAGAGTTGTGTCCCTTCTTGTAGTAGCATTCAGCATCCTGAAGGCAAGAGCACATGAGGTGAGTGGTTGCATTGATCCTAGTTTTATTATATAGACAAAAAAACCCAAAGACTGAGATTATTTCTTTGGCTTTATAGGAGTTGAAAAGTCATTAAGAGGGCTGACAGGAGATTTATTGAAATGATATATGGGGAGCTTTCTATATGAAGAAAAATGTGTCATTTGGATTTGAGGTAGACTCATCAACAACTTGTATTGTGCAGATGACATAACGTTGCTTGCAGAAAATGAACAGAACTTGAAGCACTCACTAGAGAGGTCAAAGAGTACAGTCTTCTATACAAATTAATTTCAGTACCAAGAAAGCAAGAATTCTTACCACTTGACCAATAGACAACATCATAGTTGTTGTTGTTGTTGTTATGTGCCGTCGAGTCGCTTGCGACTCATAGCGACCCTATGTACAAAGCGTTAAACTCTGCTCTGTCCTGTGCCAATCGCACATTCTCTGACACTCCCATCCTGATTATCCGAGTCACTGAATCAATCCACCTCATAAAGGGCCTTCCCCTCCTGCACTGTCCCTCCACCCTCCCAAGCATGATGTCCTTCTCCAAGGACCGGTCTCTCCTCACAACATGTCCAAACTATGTTAGACGGAGCCTCAGAATCCCTGCCTCCAAGGAGCGACCCGGTTTAACCCTTTCCAGGATGAATCTGTTTGTTTTCCTAGCAGTCCATGGTATTCCCAATACTCTTCTCCAGCACCACAGCTCAAAGGCATCAGTTCTCCTTCTATCCTCCTTGGTCATTGTCCAACTCTCTGATGCATAACAAGTAATTGCAAAGACCATGGCCTGGATCAGACGCACCTTAGTCTCCAGAGAGACACCATTGCTCTTCAGTACTTTGGAGAGGTCCTTAACAGCAGACTTTCCCATGGCAATGTGCCTTTTAGTTTCCTGGCTACTGGTGCCAAGAGTGTTGACTGTGGAGCCAAGCAAACTAAAGCTGTGTACAATCTCAATCTCTTCACCATCCATCCTGATGCTTCCAATTGGTCCAGTAGTGAGAATCTTTGTCTTCTTGACATTGAGTCTCAATCCATATTGGAGGCTGCAGTCCTTGACCCTCTGCAGCAGGTCCTCTCATTTTCAGCAAGCAGGGTGTGTCATTTGCATAACACAGATTGTTGTTAAATTGTCCGCCAATGTTGACCACACATTTCTCCTCATAGAACCCAGCCTCCCGGATAATCTGTTCTGCATACAGGTTGAAAAGGTATGGAGATAGGATGCATCCCTGGTGTACACCCTTCCTAATTTTGAACCATGCAGTGTTCCCTTGCTCTGTTCTAACAACTGCCTCCTGGCCCAAGTGTAAGTTTCACATTAGAACGATCAAGTGTTCTGGGATTCCCATTCTTCTCAGAGTCAGCCATAGTTTGTTATGATCTACACAGTCAAATGCCTTTGCATAGTCAATGAAACACAGATAGACATTCCTCTGGTATTCTCTGCTTTCAGCTAAGATCCATCTACCATCAGCTACAATATCCCTAGTACCATGACCCCTTCTAAACCCAGCCTGGCTTCTGGTAGTTCTCTGCTGATGTGCTGTTCCAGTCGTTTTTGGATAATCTTCAGTAAAATGTTGCTTGCATGTGAAATCATTGGGATTGTTCTATAGTTCCCACACTCTGTTGGATCACCTTTCTTTGGGATAGGAACAGATATAGATCTCTTCCAGTCAGTTGGCCAAGTGGTTGTTCTCCAGATTTCATGGCACAACTTGGTGAGCACGTCCAGGGCAGCATCTGTTAGCTGAAATATGTCAATTGGCATACCATCTATTCCTGGAGCCTTATTTTTTGCCATTTCCTTCAAAGCAGCCTGAACTTCTTCTTTCATCACCATAGGCTCTTGCTCATATGTTGTTTCATGAAATTCTTTTGTGTCTGCCAATTCCTTTCGATACAGTGACTCAGTATATTCTTTCCATCTTCTTTTAATACTTCCTGGATCATTTAACATTCTGCCTTAAGCATCCTTGATTATAGCAACTCGAGGTTTGAATTTGTTCTTCAATTCCTTGAGCTTAAGAAATGCTGAGCGAGTTCGGCCCTTTTGATTTTCTGACTCCAACATCATAGTAGATGGAGAAAAGATTAAAATTGCCAACAATTTAATTTTATTTGGCTCTACAATAAACACCCATTTTGACAGCAGTCAGGAAATCAGAAGATGTGTTACATTGAGAAAATATGTTGTCATGGATATCTCCAGAGTGCTGGAGAGCAAAGATGTTGGTTTAAAGGCACCCTATCCAAGCCATGATATTTTCATTTCAGTTGCTTTCTATCGATCTGAAAGTTGGACAGTGAATAAAGATGACAGAAGAATAATTGATGCCTTTGAGTAGTGCTGTTTGAGAAAAGTACTGACTATCCATTGAATTCTCAAAACAACAAGTCTGTCTTATAGGAAGTGCAACCGCAGTATTCTTTAGAGCAGATAAGGTAAAGCTTTGTCTCACATACTTTGGGCATGTTGGTAGAAGGGACCAGTTTCTGGAAAAGACATCATACTGGGGAAAGTGGAAAGGGTTAGAAAAAGAAGGAGACCCTCAGTGGGATAAATTGTCACAGTGACTATAACAATAGATGTAAGCAGGTCAGAGATGGTGAAGATGGCACAGAACAAGGCAAGGCTCTGATATGTTGTCCATAGGGTTGCTATTGTTGTTGTTGTTATGTGCCATCGAGTCGTTTCCGACTCATAGCGACCCTATGCACAAAAGCTCTAAACCCTGCTCTATCCTGCGCCAAC
>NW_006399794.1:16280712-16284757 GCF_000299155.1 Elephantulus edwardii
CTGTGGGTTTCAGGGTGAATGTCTTCTCTCACTACTCTAAAGTGCCCCCTTGGCAGTAGGAAACACATAGACTATTATGGAGATTGATTTTGGAATTTAGATGCATCTTTTTTAATCTTGACATGCATTTCCATAACTTGGAGTTTTCCTCGCCTTCTCTTCTGTCTAAGGAGCCCTGATAGTGTCATGTCTAACATATCAGGCTGTTAACAAGAGGGTCAGCTATTTGAATGCACCACCTGCTTCAGGGGGGAAAGATGGACAGTCTCATCTCGTAAAGATTTACAGCCTTGGAAACTGGAGGAAGCATTATCTTTCAGAGTCAATGTGATGACATTGGATTTTGTTTTGTTTTTTGGTTTCTTCTGAGTAGAGAGGTCCTACCTTTCTTTCTAATCCCAGATATTGCTAAAAAAGCCCTTCTACTCTGAACCCATGATGCTTCCTACTTTTCTTTTTTTCTTAGAACCTCAGCTTTGTGCATCTCTTAGTTACTGAATACCTTGTATTGGTTAAACTCCCTGCTGATTCCTGAACTCAAGGACTTCACAATATATCCTATGTGTAAACTGTGTTATGAGATGTTATAATAATTTCACACTGTCATTTACATGATTTTATTAGTAGAATAATGGGGGTTTTTAGCTATATCATTGCAAAAGCCATGTTTTACTTAGGCAAATTTTCTAATTACTAAACCTTAACTTTGTATATTATGTGTGTTTTTAAGAAACAAAAACTCAGTTGTGATTAATTCCAATTATACTGTAGATAAAATACATTCATCCTTTTTTTCTGTATGCAAACCAATATAAAACATGCATTCTTAGGAATCCAGAATTAAGGTTGCTTAGAGAAGTGTACTTGGGGTGGGGGGTGGGGGGGAAGGGACGTGGGAATTGTATACTAATGAAGGAATTTTTTTTCTTTTTTTCTTTTCTCTCTTTGGAGAGGGGGAAGCAAGCTGGTGGGGAGGGGTGGGAAGGGAGAAAATTGTGGCAATGAGTGAATGAATGGAAATCCAAAAACTCTGTAAAAAAAAAAATTAAAAATTAAAAAAAGGAAAAAACAAAAAAAACATACATTCTTTTTTCCCCTTTTTCGTATGTTTATTGGCCATTTTTAAAAAATTAATTTTAGCTCTCCATGGACCCACCAACATGGGCCGCGTTCGCGCCCAAACCATGAAGAAGGTGGACCGGGTCATCATTGAGAAATACTACACATGCCTGGGTAACGACTTGCACATAAACAAGCACATGTTCAAGGAGATCACCATTATTCCCAGCCAGAAACTCCGAAACAAGATAGCAGGCTATGTCACACATCTGATTAAGGGGATTCAGAGAGGGCCTGTGAGAGGCATCTATCTCTATTAAGCTGCAGGAGGAGGAGAGAGAAAGGAGAGGTGATTATGTACCACAGGTTTCAGCCCTGGATCAGGAGATCATTGAAGTAGATCCTGATACTAAGGAAATGCTGAAACTCTTGGACTTTGGCAGTCTGTCCAACCTGCAAGTCACTCAGCCCATAGTTGGGATGAATTTCAAAACACCGTGTAGAGCCATTTGAGTCTGTTGTGCTATAATATTTTCAATAAACCGGGCACTCCAGAAAAAAATAATAATTTTAATGAAAGTTTACAGAGACTTAGGGTTTCCAGTCATTCATTATTGCACTTTTCTCCCTACCCACACCTTCCCCCCGAATTGATTCTTCTTGAAAAAGAAAAAGAAAAAGAAAAGCTCTTTTATTGTTACGCAATCCCTCCTCCCCAATGCAGCCTTCACTTTGGACTTTGGACTACTGTTGTAATGACAGGAATACCTATTCTTATGACAGTTCAATCCCTCATCTGTTTCAATGCAATACACATCATTCCTACCCTCCTTTTCTGTCTTCCCTCAACCCCGATGTCAGTACTGTTTTACAACAGTGGTCTGATGCAATATTTTTCCTTTTGTGACTGAGATGTTTCACTCAGCATAATGTCTTCCAGGGTCATCCATTTTGCATAATATTGCATGAGTTCCTTGTTTTTGAATGAAGCATAGTATTCCATTGTGTGAATGAATATACCACAGCTTCTCTATCCATTCATTTGTTGATGGGCTCTTGGGTTGTTTCCAGCTCTTTGCCATTGCGAACAAAGCCGCAATAAACATGGATGTGCATATATCTGCTTGGGTGGCAATTATGGTCTCTTTAGGATGTATTCCCAGTAGTGGAATTGCTGGGTCAAATGGTATTTCTATTTGCAACTTTTTGAGAAAGCGCCATATGGCCTTCCATAGTGGTTGCACCATTTTACACTCCTACCAACAGTGAATAAGGGTTCCTGTTTCTCCACAACTTCGCCAGCATTTGATGTTTGCTGTTCTGTTAAATTTTGCTATTCTTGCTGGGGTGAGATGATATCTCATAGTTGTTTTGATTTGTGTCTCAGAGCTGGGGATTTTGAACATTTCTTCATATGGTTGTTTGCCATCTGAATGTCTTCTTTGGTGAAGTGTCTGTCCATATCCTGTGCCCATTTTTCAGTTGCATTATTTACCTTTATCTTGTTGTGGACTTGCATCCCTTTTGACCTTCATCGTTCATCCTGGAAGAATTCTGTTTCCCTATCAGTAAGAGTGAAGTTGAGGAGTTCTGGTGGCCTAGAGGCAAGACGTTATGCTGCAATCCTGAAGGTGCGCATTTCTCCACTGGAGAAGGAGGAGCAATCTCTTCCTGTGCCAGGTGGATCCGATTTGATGGTACAAAACAATTAAGAAAAAAATTTTTTAAAAAATTTTATTATTTTTATGTGCGTGTACCATCAAATCAGATCTGACTGGTACAGGAGGAGATTGTCCCTCCTTCCCCAGCAGAGCATCTGGTGAATTCGAACTGTGTGCCTCTGGGATTGTAGTTGCAGCTCTTTGCCACTAGGCCACCAGAGCTCCCAAAAATTAAAAGAGTGAAGTTGAAAGCACTCTGGTAGCTCTCTACAAATGCTATATCCTACCTGTAAATCCCTAGTCTTATCTTTAAGCCCATGAGAATACTCTCTTCCAAATTAGCTTTGTCTACTGCAGCTCTTTTTTCCCTTCAGTCCACTTTTAACACAAGTATTCTTATGGCTAAATTTCCTACCATTTCTAATGATTAATCAAGGGGAAAATGTGAAATTGTTATTAATTTTTGAGACTTCCTTCTTTTATACTGTACAGGGAAACCAACTTTGTATGGCAGCTTGACTTGTCAAGGAATTGGCCTGGATGGCATCCCAGAAGTTACAGCTTCAGAAGACTTTATTGTGAATGAAATAAACAAGGTAGGTTTTTATGTCTGCTAGAACACTATGTTCAAAACTATGGGATTATATCCATTTGAGATATTTTATTATTATCTTTATATTTGTGCTACCCTCCATTTAGTTTGCCCACTAGTCAGGGTTTTTTTGATGCCTTTGAATTTTGAGTGTTTTTCCTCTTAAAATTACATATACTTTTATACTTAAGATGATGATGAAAATGTCCTCTTATCTCTCTGCACCATAGCTGTCCAGTAGATCAACAATATAAGCCACAGATGCCATTTTAAATTTTCCAATAGCTACATTGAAAAAAAGAAAACCATGTTATTTATTTTAATTGTGCTTTATAGTATTGTATTGTGTGATTCTACCGTAATTTCTCAATTCATTCAATTGTGATTGGACATCTGAGCTGTTTCCGTGTTCTTGCAATGGTGAATACTGCTGCTATGAGCATTGGTGTACAAGTCTCTGTTTGTGCCTCAGTTCTCATTTTCACAGGGAATATTCCAAGCAGTGGAATAGCTGGGTGATATGGAATTTCTATATTCAGCTTTTTGAGGAAATGCCAAACTGCCTTCCAGAATGGTTGAACCATTTTTCAGTTCCACCAACAATGTATAAGAGTTCCTATCTTTTTTTTTCCTTTTAATTTTAATGAACATTTACAGAGATTTTGGATTTAAGAGTTCCTATCTTGCTATATCATGGACATTCACACGATGGAATACTATGCAGCATGGAGGA
>NW_006399794.1:16284857-16308422 GCF_000299155.1 Elephantulus edwardii
TTACAAGGAAGTCCAGTAAATACCACTATCATTCAGATATATGCACCAACAACCAGAGCCAAAGAAGAAGAAATAGATGATTTCTACCAACTTTTACAGTTGGAGATAGATCGAACATGCAATCAAGATGCATTGATAATAATGGGTGACTGGAATGCAAAAGTTGGGAATAGTGAAGAAGAATTGGTTGTCGGAAGGGTTGCTATAGAGATAGCCAAATCTAAGGCACCTAACAACTACAGCCACTAGTGGGGTCAGCCTTCATAAGGCAGTAGATAAATCCAGGTTGGATCATGGATGTGGAACAAAAAGAGTGTTCTCATTTCTGGTTTTGTGGCATCTTTGTGGAGTAGCACTTCATGCTATTGTCCTGCCCAAATCACTCATCTAAACTTCGACACTAAATTGTTCCAGCATAGTTTATCCTTCAGCTTCCTTTTCCATGATTATTGAATCAGATTATTTTATTACTTGATGCCTCTCATTGTTCTTTCTGTCTCTCTTTTAATCTTTTTTAATTTTTTATTAAATTTTATTAGTTTTAATGAACATTTACAGAGATTTTGGATTTAAGAGTTCCTATCTTGCTATATCATGGACATTCACACGATGGAATACTATGCAGCATGGAGGAGCAATGATTTTGTAAATTATTACCTCACTTGGGAGGGACTGGAGAGCATTATGCTGAGTGAACTAACTCAGTCCCATAAAGAGAAACACTGTATAAAACCATTATTGTAAAATGAGTATGAGGATCCAAGGGAGTGTGGAGGGTGGAAGCAGAGGGATGAGGATGTGTGAGGGGAGTGCGGATTAATCATGGGTTTGTACAGTTTGATGGGTGGGAGGGGTCAGGGAAATTGGAAGAATCGGGTCTGGAAAACAATATATTCAAATTTTTTAAATAAACTAGTATAATAAAAAATCAGGCTTTATTTAACTCAGTATATTCAAATATTATTGAAACTTATAATGAATATAGAAAATTATTGATGAGATTTTTTTCATTGCCTTTTTTCTTAAATCTTCAGAATCCAGTATATATTTTACATTTATAGTATATTTCAATTCAGAAATCTATATTTAGGTTTCATAAATTTACAATTGAAAAGGTAGAGTCACATGCCTAGGTGTGACCCAAATGTACTTTAACATTTCCAACTCTTAGTTTTTAAATTAAAATTTAAATAAAATATAGTTAAAAACTCAATTTCTCATTTACATTGGCCATACTGCATGTTCTCTATAACCTTTTGTGGCTAGTACTTAACTACTGGACTGTACAACCTCATACTCTCTGTCCAGATATTGATGAGGAATTTTAATATGCTTAGTACATTTTCCTGATGGTGTTCGAGGTAAGTAGATGGCCCACCTGAATGTTGCAGAACCTGCAATCTGACTTAACTTCCTTTACTAATTCTGAATGTTGCAGTTTGTGTGCACTGGTGAGATGCCCAAAGGATGAACTAGATACTGTTTTCTTTTTTGTGTGATCAAATATTTTTTTCAGTTGTAAAATATTTCAAATTTACTAACAAGAAGAGAGAATACTTTTTACATGAGATTTTTAGCAAATTTCTATTTATTCTCTGTGGAATGTTCTACTTGTTATGTATTTTATATTTGTTTTTCATAAGCAGCTATGGTATTGTAGAAAGCATCAGAGGATCTGAGTGTGAGTTTTAGTTAACTCTTACACTTACTGATTTTATGAACTTGGGCAGTTAACTTTGTTATTTCAATCTCCATTTTCTCATTTATAAAATGAAAATAATATCTCACTTCATGCATAACTGTGAGGAGTAAGACTACATACATATGGTTAAAATTATAAGTGCAAAAGTGGTATTTCCTATTCTCGTATTTAGTCTCATTGTTATAATGATCCTGTAAAATTGATGTTTTAAATTCTTCTTGTGCAGATAAACAAGCTGAGTGTCAGGTTAATTAAATCCTTGTAGTCATAGCTACTTAGACTGTGTGCCATAATTGAAACATAGATTATTTTTACTTTAAGTTTAAACAGCATCTTGCAGGCCTGTGTTTCCCCCAGATGTTTACCAATATTCATCCATAGCCTGAGTGCTGACTACCTTTCTTCCCTTTATACTCAGGCCCTGACACAATCTTTATCTCTTCCAACATCATTGCTAATTTCTGATGTATACCTGCTGGGTTCAGACAGTAAGTGCTTATGGTTGACTATTCATTTGTTTTTAAGTGCCATGAGTCACTTTGCTTATTGATGCTGCTATATTGTTGTATTAAACAGTGAATCTGTCATTATGCTTAAATGTCTAACCCTGAGAGGATAAGAAAGTTTAAATTTTATCTTTATGTGGCATACTCATATTTCCCCCTTAATGTTGTCAGTTTTCTATCTGCTGCTGCTTTTCTTTAATACCGATTTTGTTAACAGCATGATTCTCTACTGCTAACAATGAAAAGTAATTCAAGATTTATCTTTCTTTTATAAAAGACTGCTTATGGATTAAAGATTGATTTGCAGCATTGATAAGAAAAACACTGATTCTTGAAAACTTCTCATAATTTGCCCCAGAGAAATGAAATCTAAGAGCAAACCCAGTTCTTACAAAAGGCTTGAGCACTAAGCTCTTTGAGCCTGCATCCTTGCTAAGTGTGACTGTTCAGCCAGGAGAGTTTAGCTGATGCTTTAGTTTCTTGTACAGGAGGCAGTGCCAAATCAAGGTCAGCTCTTTTGCAGCTATATGCCTTGATCAAGTGGTCAGAAGCAAAACCTCATTTAATAAAAGGCCTTAAGGCATCCAGGCATGGATATACTGGATGAAGGTATTGTTTGTGTATAAATTATAATTTTTTTAAAAGGAGACCTTTAATAAAAGTGCATTGATTTTAAGTGGTGAAAAAAAATGATGATAATATTAAAACTTTGAAATTGTTCTTTCTAGTGAATAGTGAAAACCTATGCTTATTGGATATAAACAGCTTTATAAAGAAGTTTAGAAAATCTTGATTATTAAAGACATTTTCATTGTCTCACTGAATTTCCAGAAACTTTAAAGTAGTACAGCAGAGGAGATAATGGACTAAGGGCTGTTTGCTTAATGCAGTTCTTTAGCCTCTAATGGAATATATATTGATATTGGTGTTCTGGTTTAGCGTGAGGGACTGTCACATTGCTGGAATCTTTGAAGAAGGACTTGCCAAGCTTTAATATGTTCATATGTGCTAGTTTGAACATCAGCATGCTTACCATAAATGGTTATAAAGCTTGCCTTTAGCAAGTCAGTTACATGAATCTGATACATGGCTTCAGGTATAATTTCCTACTCTTCCACTAGGATTATCTTGCTACATTACCCAAAAGATGTATGACAACTAGACAAAACACCTACATCTCTGTGACAGTACCCTGTCCATGAAGAGGTGTAGTCAGTTTAAGTTGTAGGTGGAAATAAACACAAAACAAATAAACACAAGCCTGACCAGGGCCTAACAATGTATGAATTTACCATTTCTTTTATCAGTTATATATATCTCTAATAGATATATGTGTCAGAACAAAAACTCATTGCTTCCAACATTCAACTGCATATACATTCATGGTTCATGATTTCATAACAGTTGTTTTTGGTTGGGTTTTAGTTTGTTTGTTTGTTTAAAGGGGAATCAATTTTCTTCTTAACATTGCCTCTTAATGATTTTGAAGGAGACTCCTAATGGAGACTCAGCCCTGGGCCATGAGTAGGATACAGGCAGGTGAGGCAGAGCAGCGTGCTCTTGGGCTTTGTCTGGTGGGCAGGTGGTGGCAGGAGCAACTGTAGCAATAGTCATGGTATGCATTTCTTATACCTCCACCAGCAGCTGCAGCAACCATGGTAGTGTCAGATGAAGACAACCAGAAAGGATTGCTCATAAGTTGGGATTTTTCACTATCTATTTGTGTTTTATTGATGATGCAAAGGCATTTGACTGTGTGGATCATAACAAACTATGGCTAACATTGAGAAGAATGAACATCCTGGAACACTTAATTATGTTCATACAAAACTTATATCTAGAACAAGCTTTTGTCAGAAAAGAGCAAGGGACCACTGCATGATTTAAAATCAGGAAAAGTATGTGTTATGGTGTGTCATTTACCCATATTTATTCAATGGGTATGTTGAACAAATCATTGAAGAGGGTAGATTCTCTGTGAAAACAATGGAAAAATCAGGATCAGAGGAAGACTCGTCAATAACCTGCATTATGCTCATGACGCAAACTTACTTGCTAAAAGTGAGAAGGGCTTGAAGCGTTTGTTGCAGAAGATCAAAGAATACAGCCTTCGATATGGATTACATCTTGATGTCAAGACAAAAATCGTCACTACCAGAATTACAGAAGGGAAAACTATTGAAATCTTCAACAATTTCATTTTTCTTCAGTCCATAATCAACACTTTTGTTACCAGCAGTCTAGCGATCAAGAGATTTATTGTATTGGGCAAGTCCATGGTCAAGGACTTCTCCAAAATGATGAGGACCAGTGATGTTAGTTTGAAGAGGCCATTGGCTCTTCAGTCACTAGTTATGCTGTTCATAAGTTTTTTAATATCTCTTAATTTGAACATTGTCCTATTTCACGAACATATTGTGGACATTAACTTACACATATCTAGAGTCCAGCATCTTTCCTGAGCATTATAGACAGCAAGTCTACTTTTATATTTGTCTTTTATTAGGCCCTATACTTGGAATAAGATGCTAAGTTTTTCACATCTCTATGTTCCTTCACTCTTCTGCTGATTGTTTTCTTGCCATTCTGTTAATAGTGAGTTTTAGTATGGATTTTCTTCTGAAAATTGGTGCTATTATGTTTGCTGTTTGCATCTTATTATATATGTGTCTTTATGAGAAATTATACTCTGACATAAAAAAGATTTTTAAAATGACATCTTAGAGATACCAAATTACATTGCAGCGCTCTGCAGGGAAAGGACTGCTGAACTGTGGAGAAGTGAGTATTGGTGAGTAACTGTGATAGGAGGATTACAGAGGGCATATGTAGAAGGCGAGAATTTCCTGTAGTTTTCTTTTGTTTTTTAAGAGACTTTATTACTTTGATGTAAGGAACTGATGAATTTTCTCTTTCCCACTCTGTTTAGAAAAGCATTCATATTTCATGTCTAAAGGAAAATGCATCTTCGAAGTTTTTGGCACCATATACCTCCTTTTCCAGAATTCATGCAAAGAGTGTAAGTATTTTGGTAAAATGATGAAAAAGTTGAAAACCATGTTAATTTTCCATTTTATCAACTAGTCTAATCTAATAAATGTATTGATAATGTATTTTTTGTATTCTTCACATTATAAGATCATATAGCTGATGAAATGTGATATGGTTGCCTAAGCTAGTACTCATATCCTCATGTTGCTATTCTTGTTGCTATTGTTATATGCCATCAAGTTGCCTGCAACTCATAGCGACCCTATCTACAACAGCCCTAAGCCCTACTCTATCCTGTGCCAATCTCACTGTCTCTGACACACCCACCCCCATTTCCCCAGTCACTATATCAGTCCATCTCATTGAGGGTCTTTCTCTCCTGCTCTGTCCCTCCACCCTCCCAAGCATGATGTTCCTCTCCAAGGACTGATCCCGTCTTGCAATATGTCCAAAGTATGTCAGATGAGGCTTCAGAATCCTTGCCTCCAAGGGGCAGCCTGGTTTCACCTTCTCCAGGACGAACCTGTTTGTTCTATTAGCAGTCCATGATATATTCATTACTCATAGAATATGTATACAGTTCTACATTCTGGTGATCTTAAAGAAAGATTTGCACATTTCCTTTGTATGTGTTCTCTGAGAGCTTCTTACTGACTTTTAGGTAATGAAGATAGTAATCAATGTTTACATAATAGTTTGCTGTTCATATATGTCTGTCCATGTGCATATAAGATAGAAGTATTTTCTCAAAATTCCACATACAGCATACTGAGAATTTTCAAAGTGTTTGTAATAAAGCCTTTTCTACTTCCATAGCTATTTTGAAAGGTAAGAAATAGGTGAATAAATGGATTATAATAAAGGTTTTAATTTCATACTGTGTGGTAAATACATTGTAAAGCACAGCTATTATTTACCCTTATTACAAAACATATATATTCAGTGATAAACATTTAGGAAACATAAAAGGAAGCTGAAAATGATTTCTATTTTAAAGAGTAACTACTATAACCTTTATTGTAAAGTCTTTGTTAATAATCTACTGAACAGAAAGTTTCAAAGGGTAACTTGAAAAGACAAAGTATTATGATGAACTCTGCAAAGTCTTGCAGTTACAAAAAAGGGAAGAAGACCCATGGCACTTGTCAAACTGAAAGCATGAAAAATAAATGTAGGCCTCAATTTGCAGTCTTGAAGGATTCTGTGAGCAAAACATTGGACAATGCAGGAAGCATTAAAAGAAGATGAAAAAAAAATGATGAAAGTGGTCATTTCTAAGGTTTTTAAAATGGGTTATCTGATTTGCTCTGGATTTGGCCATAAAAACATTCCCAATAGGTTTTCTTTTTGCGATCTTGCTAGCATTCAACTTACTGGGCACATTTTTTATGCCTCATTTTGTTTCCATTGCCTGTATACTAGTAGAAATAGAATTTATATCTGTGCTCTGTAAAGCATTATTTCTCTCCTTCCTAAACAAGAAAGAATGAAAAAAATACACCGTTGTTATACCAATTTTAGAACACAGCATATAATAAAGGGCCAGTGGTACTAACTAAATGAAGACAACCAAACTGTATTGAAGGCATTGGTACAAAACAGGGTGCTAGGAATTTACAGAATACTGATTGAGGTGTTTCAACAAACAGACTCATCTATTGTATGCCAAGAAATTTGGAAGATACCTACCTGTCTTCATGCCCATTTGTGGTGATTCAACAATATTTGGAAATTATTGAAAAAATAGGACTAATATTACATGCATTGTGATATTTTGTTGAAAATAATTAAAAACCCACTACAGCTGTCTATTGCCAGATAACTTCCGGAAATTCAAGCCAGATTCAGAAAAGGACATAGAGTGAGGTATATCATAATCATGGCTAAAGAGAGCTAAAAGGTGTTTACCTATGTTTTATTGACTGTTCAAAGACATTCAGCTGTGAGTCATAACAAATTATGAATAATAGCACTCTGAAGAATGAAAATTTAAACCACTTAAATGTACGTGTGAAGAACCTGTACATAGAACAAAAAGCAGGCATTCAAACTGAACAAGGGATCCTGTGTGGCTTGAAATCACAAAAGGTGTACATCAGGGTTGTATCCTTTCACCATTCTTATTCCTTCGGTATATTGAGCAAATAATATAAAAAACTGCCTGTATGAAGAATAACACAGCATTAAGATTTGAGGAAGAGTCATTAACAAGCTGTGGCATGCAGATGACACAACTGAAAGCAAAAAAGACTTGAAGCTTGCAGTGTAGATTATATCACAAAGAAAACATAGATCTTCAAAACTGGACCACTAAGCAACACATGACAAATGACGAGAAGATTGAAATTGTCAGGGATTTTATTTTACTTTGATTTGCAGTGAACAATCATGGAGGCAGCAGTCAAAGAAATCAAACAGCAGGTGAGTGGGGAGGGAGGAAATTGTGCAATAATGGATGAATATTTTATAAAAGTGAAATGGGGAAGGAAGAGAGAGGAAAATGTTCAACAATGAGCTAATGAAAACCCAACATTTCTGTAAACTTTTCGTTAAAATCACAGTTTAAAAAGAAATCGAACAACTTATTCCTTGGGCAGATGTGCTGCAAAAGACCTCTTTAAAGTCTTAAGAAGCAAAAATATCCCTGGGAAAGTTTATAACGTAATTCAAAGAAATAAGAGCATTTCATTATTTTCAACACTGGTTCTTTTTTCTTTGAACAGGTAACGTGTCTGGACATTTCTAGTGGAGGAGGCCTTGGGGTGTCTTCTAGCATGGATGGGAGCATGAAGATCTGGCAGGCTTCCAATGGAGAACTCAGAGTAATGACTTTGGATACACTTTAAGATCTTGTGCATGAAAGATAGTCTGAGTAACCCATGGTCTGGGCCATGGAAAGAAGCGTGACCCATTCTAAAAACATGGGACCACTGTACTTCAATTGGTCTCTATTCTCTCATGTGTTAATCTAAGAACATTCCCAGACTTGATGATTTGCTGGAATAGAATGAAGCTATAGCACTAGCAGAGCCACATCAGTAAATATCTTAAGTGGATGGCCAGTCCCCTCAGTATAAGCCTTGTTTAGTAATTGGTTTCTAAGGTTAGTTAGATAGGTAACTGAACATGCTTATCCCTTTGAACAATGTAGAAGTTTTTAGAGTCCCCCAGATCTCATCAGCTTCTGGTGTTTTAGAACTAAACCTGTGTATGATTGCTATAGCTAGAGAATTCAGTTCCACAAAATCTGTATGCAAAAGCCAGGAAAGGGAGGCAGTAGCTTTTAAAACACTACCTGTTTGTCAAATGAACTAACAAGATTATATATCATCCTTCATTTTAAAACTCAGCATGTGGTTCTAGCATTTAGGTGTTTTATACCAAAGATATAGGCGATGCTATAATAGAATATCAAAACATGGAATTTTCTTTTTTTCCAGAGAGTGTTGGAAGGACATGTGTTTGATGTGAATTGTTGCAGGTTTTTCCCATCAGGCCTTGTGGTTCTGAGTGGGGGAATGGATGCCCAGTTGAAGATCTGGTCAGCTGAAGATGCTAACTGTGTGGTAACCTTTAAAGGTCACAAAGGAGGTATGTAGGGTGATGGGGATGATTTTTTCTAGAAGACTTCTATAGTGGTCCTTAGAGACAAAATATAGAAACAGAAACTAGTTATCAACAAAAACGCAACCCAACCAGTCATTTAGATGAGCTAGAAATACCTTTGTTAGTCAGTTTTGTTAGTTCTATCTAGAATGTACTATCACTGATAGCATTTTTCATAATTTAAAAGAGGAAGAAAAATCCTTCCAGTAGAACATCTGTACTATGGGATAAAAAGAAATAAGACTAAATTAATAGGGGAAAACTCAAAACTAAGTAAAACTCCAGTTTTCTTTTTCGTCCTTTGGCTAGAGCAAATGTAAAAGCTGGGTTGTAAATGGCTGTATCACTGGAATGAAGAGATGGACTTGGCACTGATTTTTTATTCTCATAGATTTAGTTCAGAATTTAAAAATGAATTAACAGTTAATATCAAATTGTGAGATAGAATAAGAACTTCTTTCTTTTACTAGCTTAATTTTTTAATGTTTTTCTAAAAGAAAAAGACTTTTATAAGCTTGAATGTGAGTTTGAAAACCACTTCTCTAGAACATTTCCACTTAAAATTAAATTGTCAAGAAACTTTTCCACATCTCTCTAGCAAGGCTTTGAACCATTGGGAAGCAAGGACTCTGTTCTATTTATTTTTGTTTTTCTGGCCCTTGAACATGCCCAACCTATATATATAGTACATATACAGCTCAGATTTATTGAAGGACTAACGGTAGCATCAGGATGGATGGTGAAGAGATTGAGATTGTTCACACCTTCAGTTTGCTCGGCTCCACGGTCAACACTCTTGGCACCAGTAGCCAGGAAATCAAAAAACATATTGCGATGGGAAAGTCTGCGGTTAGGGACCTCTCTAAAGTATTCAAGAGCAACGGTGTCTCTCTGGAGATTAAGGTACGCCTGATACAGGCCATGGTTTTTGCAATCACTTGTTATGCATCAGAGAGTTGGACAATGACTAGGTAGGATAGAAGGAGAATTGACACCTTTGAGCTGTGGTGCTGGAGAAGAGTATTGAATGTACCATGGACTGCCAAGAAAACAAACAGATTCATCGTAGAGAGGGTTAAACCAGGCTGCTCCTTGGAGGCAAGGATTCTGGGGCTTCGCCTGACATACTTTGGACATAAGGAGAGACAGGTCTTTAGAGAGGGACATCATGCTGGGCAGAGTGGAGGGACAGCGCAGGAGGGGAAGACCCTCTATGAGGTGGATTGATTCAGTGACTGGGGTAATCAGGATGGGTGTGTCAGAGGCAATGAGATTGGCACAGGACAGAGCAGGGTTTAGGGCTGTTGTACATAGGGTCGCTATGAGTCGCAAACGACTCAACGGCACATAACAACAACAACAACAAGAGTCACTGATATAGATCCGATTTCTCTACCTTGTAATTTCTCTATCTACTCTATCTAAGGGATTTGTTCCTTCCTCTTGCCAGGTGTCTTAGATACAGCCATTGTTGACCGAGGAAGGAATGTAGTATCTGTTTCTCGAGATGGGACAGCACGACTTTGGGATTGTGGACGCTCGGCCTGCCTGGGAATCCTTACAGACTGTGGTTCATCTGTCAATGGAGTGGCTGTGGGTGCTGCTGACAACTCCATAAACCTTGGCTCCCCTGAGCAAACACCCAGTGAGTTGATTAAGATCTGGGAAATTCTTTTCTTAGGCTTCCTTCATGTTTACCTTTTTCCCCCCAATTTACCCTTCTTTTTTTTTTCTCCTTAGGAGCTTATATTTCTACTTTCACAAAGTAATGATGGTGGTGTACACCATCTGTTTTCATCAGGTTGTTGTTATATGCCGTCGAATTGACCATGACTCACAGTGACACTATTCACAATAGCACTGAACCTTGCTCTATCCTGGGACAGTCTTACTGTCTCTGACACACCTACCCTCATTACTTACTGAGTTAATCCATCTCATCCAGAGTCTTCATCTCCTGCACTCTCTCTACTCTTCTAAGCATGATGTCCTTCTACAACGATTGGTCCCTCCTGGCTACATGGCCAAAATATTATAAAAGTGAGATAAAGCCTTAAAATCCTTGCCTCTAAGGAGCAGCTTGGCTTTACCCTCTCCAGGACAAACCTGTTAGTTCTTTCGGCAGTCCATGGTGTGTTCATTTGTCTTCTCGAGATCCACACCTCACAGATAGCAATTCTTCTTCTTTTCTCTTTGGTCACTGTCCAGCTCTGTGATGTATAACAGGTAATTGTGAAGAACCATGGCCTGAATCAGGAGCACCTTAGTCTCTAGACTGATATCATTGCAGTTTAGCACTCTGACGAGATCTCTGACAGCATATTTTCTCAACCCAGTTTGTCTTTTGATTTTCTAACTGCTGGTGCCAATAATTTGATTGTGGAACCAAGCAAGCCGAAATAGTTAGCAATCTCAATCTCATCTCTATTTAGTATGATACTGCCAATTGACCCATTGGTGAGAATCTTCGTTTTCTTAATATTGATCTTCAATCCATATTGTAAACTATAATTCTTGACCCTCTGCAGCAAATACTTCAGGCTCTCCTCAGTTTCAGACACAATCAAGGTTGTGTCGTCTGCATAACACAGGTTGTTGATGAGTCTTCCTCCAATCCTGATGCCACGTTGTGTTGGAGAAGAGCCCTGAACATCCTGTGGATGGCCAAAAAAACAAATTACATATGTCTTGGAGAAGGTGCAGCCAGGGTGCTCTTTGGAGGCAAGGATGATGAGGCTCTGCCTCATATACTTTGAGCATGTTGCTAAGAGGGGCTGTTGATTAGAAAGGAACATGATGCTTGGAAAGGTGAAGGGTCGGTGAATGAGAGGAAGACCTTCGACCAGGAGGATTGACATGGTGACTGTTGTGTTGCAAAGGACTCTAGTGTGTCAGGAAGTATGGTGGTGGTACAAGACAGGATAGGGTTCAGATCTGCTGTTCTGAATGACTCTTAGGGTTGCTATGAGTTTTACTGGACTTGATGGTGCCTAACAACAACAATGCAAATATAATAGGTTTCAGAGGAAAGGAGTGATTTATTTAGATTAATATCAGTAAAGAAGATGTTGCAATAATAATTGGCTTAGACCTTGAAGGATGAATTGGTGTTGAACGTACAGAAATTAGAAGACTATTTTAAGATTGGGAGCTAAGGCAGTGTATAAATGAATGTTCTACCAAGGTAATTTTATTCTTTTACTAATAATTGCTTTTCTGTTTCCTTGGGGCTTTTTTTTCTCTGCCATCATCTTTGCCCCGCAGTTTTGATAGAATCAACTAAGTGCTCTACTTCTTTTAAACCTCCTGTATAAATGTGCAGTGGTCAAAGGCCTTCTGCTAAAACTTGAACACTCCATGAGCCCTGACACCTCTTTAGGAATTCATGAAGCATTAGGTAGAAGTGTATTTCACAGAGTGATAAATGTGCAGTTAGTAGTGAATGAGTTCATTTTAGTCAGTACACATTTTTATTAGCTACATTTTAGTAAAAGAGATATACACGTCTATCTTCCCATCCCCTTTAAACATAAGATTTCACAGACATTTTTATTTCCAACAAAATTAATGTGTTTTTTTTTTTAAAATTGTTTCTTGGAATTAATTTAAATTACAATATTCTTATTTTTTCTACCCTAACTTTGCAGTTTACTCTTCAAGTTATTCTGGAATGATTTATGCCCCAGCTATTTCCCTGAATTGGCTTCTGTTTGATTCACTGATGACCTCCTTGTTGCTAAATCCAGTGTTAATTCTCTGTGTTCATTTTTCTAAACTCTTGATGATATTCAACACAGTAAACTCCTTTCTCAGCATTTTGATTTCCTGTCATCTATGTTATAGCACTACAGTGAATTCCTTCCTCTCTTACTGTTTCTTTTGGTCTCCTTTTAGAAGTCCTCTGTATACTGCTGTTCTCTGTTCTGTTGGAGGATCTCACTCTTTAGTCCTGTACTTTCTGTTCTAATTATAACTTTTCCCTGGATGATCTCAACTATTCCATGACTTTAAATACTGTATTTAAGCGGGTGGTGATTTCCAGAAGTATACCTATATTCTAGTCCTCTGGCCTAAATTTCAGACTTTCTTTATTGTTTGATGAACACCTCAAACTGACACTGACTTTTGAGTATTTTCTTTTCCACAACCTCAGTACTGTTTTCTCCATCTCAGTAAATGGCACCAGGATCTGCCTATTTGGTCAAGCCCAGAACCTGAGATTAATTCATGACTCACCCCTTTTCCTCATGTTCCACTTCAGCAAAGTTTACCGTTTTTACTTCCAGTGTTTTCCATTTTTTGACACCTCATGCCCACACTACACTGTGCCAGGCTCCCACTGTTCCAGCTACATGCTTTCTGTTGGTGCTTTCAACGCAGCAGACTCAATTTCAGCCTCCTGGCTTTTGTCTTGCTCTCCCTAAATTTAGCAAGTATTTCCCGCAGACCTCCTCCAATAACTCATTTCTGTCCATCATTCAGGTCCTGCTGAAAAGCAGTCTCCACAGATGTTTCTGAAATTAAGATTATCTCCCCTACCAAGTCTCCTTCCACTTTATTGTTGTTTTGTGCCACTGAGTTGAGTACGACTCATAGTGACCCTGTGACTAACAGGCCTTGTCCTGGCTTGTGCCATCCATATAATCTCTGCCATTCTCAAGCCCATTACTGCAGCTATTGTGTCAGTCCATCTTATTGAGGGTCTTCCTCACTTTTGCTGATATTCCACCTTCCCAAGGAATTTATGTCCTTTGAATAATCTGTCATGGCCTCAAAGTATCCTATTTGTGTATGATCTCTTTCCAGTAGAGTCCTTGAGAGCAAGGACTTTATCATTGATACCTCAGTGCCTTGAATAATGTCAGACCCTTGCCCTGTCCTCATGAACTCTGAAATGCTTGAGCCCATAGTTAAAGTCACTGTTTATTGAGTGAATTAATAAATTTCAAGTTAGTTTTATTGAGATATAATTTATGTACACTAAAAGCTCACTCTCTTTTAATGTATCATTCTGTGAGTTTTGACAGATGTTCACAGTTTTGTAAACACTACCATCCCTAAGAGATTGGACATAATACATTATTTTTAAATTAATGAGTGTATCACTAACATAGAACATAGTCAACAGTATTTTTGCTTATGACTGTTGCTAGCTGGTCAGCCCAGCACCTTTAACGACACTGTGCATCTGTCATGCAGGTGAACGGGAGGTTGGAACGGAAGCAAAAATGCTGCTCTTGGCCCGGGAAGATAAGAAGCTTCAGTGCCTAGGACTGCAAAGCAGGCAGCCGGCAAGTGATTCCTATAAGACCTTTGACCTGTGAGCAACCTGGGCTACAGTTTTTTTTTAAAACTGTTTTGAAAACATTTCTATGTGATCTCTTCATTTTTGAGGAGAAAGAGTGGGTGAAAGTACAGTGTAGTGATTACAAGCATGAAACTGGGAGTAAGGGCTACATTTAAATCCTAGCTCATCCACTTCAAGATGGTGACATTGGGAAAATTATTTAATCCATTTGAGTTTCAATTTCTTCATCACTAAACATAGCATTTTGCTAAAATAGGATTTAGCGCATACAGTCGTGCAATGCATATTGAATGTTTCTGCTCTGCAACCTTGGAATCAATTTTCCTCTTTGAGCCTTAGAGTGCTAACGTATAAATTGAAGAGAGTACATTGATGCCCTTTCAGAGCCCTTCTACCTCTAGGGTAACTCATGCATTCAGGGGTCTTGCTTGATTAATGACCAGAACATCATAGAGGAATTCGTTGAATTTTTTTTTTTTCTTTCATCTCCAAGGTTTGCTGGAGAGATTAAACTTTGTCCTCCCAGAGATTTGATTTATTAAATTTCCTTCTTACTCCTGTCATCATTATCCATACAACTTTAACGATTTGATCTGGCCACAGTCATTGTCTATCATTTGATCCCATTTCTCTATTGTACTGGTGATACTTTCATTTTTACTGTTTGCTCCAGAGCACCATTATTTTTTCTGAAATTGCCTTTGCACTCTAACTTTCCTAGACTAATTCTTACATCCAAAAGGAATGAGTTTTTGTTTGTTTGGGTTATTGGTTTTTTATTTAGAATATTTGAGGGAGAAATGCTCAGTTTGAGTTAATGGTAAGGAATAAATGAAAGCCTAATAATTCCTTTTTTTCAGATACACAGTGAGAATTGTAATTCTTTGTCACTTTATTTAAGCCTGAATTCTTTCCTACAAAGTTTTCCCTTCAAAAGATGCCTTTAAGTGGCATGAAACAAACCCTAAATTTTGGAATTGCAAGTGGAGGAATATGTTGTAATTAAGGATTTTCTGTAGTAAAGAACTGATGGATCGGTGATTTTGCCTGGCTATTACAGTTTGAAAACTGCTACCTCAGAGTGTAGAGTGTTATAGAAACAGCTCAACCTGAGGTTTCTGAAATCCTGGCAGTCCTTCTTCCTCAGCTTTTAGCAAATATTTTACTGTTCAAGAATGCCTGAAGAAGGTAAAAGGAAAAATAACTTAGAATAATAAATTTTCCTTTTCTTGGTGCCTGTTTATTCTTGGAAACAATCTTTAAACAGCTTTTCTCACACTTTTGTCCCTAGGTGTTCCTCTTTATTGGCTCAGATGCCTTCAACTGCTGTACTTTTCTCTCTGGCTTCTCACTATTAGCTGGGACACAGGATGGAAACATTTATCAGTTGGATGTGAGGAGTCCAAGGTGAGTTACCATCCACTTGCCTGATGCAGCCTTCTTCAAAGTGGAATTTTTTATTGACTTTAACATGTGCTACAGATGACTATTGATCAAGGGTTTATTTTTCTATTTGTAAAGATTTTTCCAGTGTGAATTATCTGATCTTATTACTGTTGTTAGAATCATATTGGATTCATACTATTATAATTGTCCTGCTGCAGTGTTTGCTCTGAAAATTAAACTTAAATAATGAAATAACATTTCATTAAAAATGATTGAAAAAAATTATTGGAACTCTCAGTACTGAGGGGCTCAGCAGTTATTGCTTTGGTGTTAGATTTGGAGTGGGCTAAGATTGAACAATCATACTTAGCTTACGTAAGCTAGCTTTGTTTCTTTATTTGGTTTTAATATTAACCTAAGACAGAATTAATTCTGGTCTTCTAGATATTGAGAGAGAATAACCATAGCCTGTTCTCAGATTGAATAATTTCTATGATTCTTTCTTTCTCTCCTTACTTTTCTTCCTTTCCTCCTTTAGTGTGCAGTGAATGATTTCTGTGGGCACTGAAAAAACAGAAATAAAAAGTATGACTTCTTTATTTGAGTTACATGCAGTCTAATAGAGAAGAAAGCTAAGTCAAGGCCCATTGTGGTACTGATGAGAATATACTAGGAAATTTGAAGAAGCACTAAGAAGAGATGAAAGAGCGGAGAGGAAACAAAAGCAGAATAGGGAGGGGTGGTGGTGGTGGAAAGTAAAAGTATGAGATAGCCCAGGAAAGAGACCCCAACTATGCTGAGTTGATTTGTATAAAATGAGGTGTGATATTAACATATACATTTCCTCAAATTGTAGTTATTCTAGTACTTATAGCCTCAGATGTCACTGGATAGAACTGCTATTCTCAGCTCTTTCATTAGACCCTGAAAGTGTTATTCTGATTGGACAGCCATAATAACTCACCTGAACTAAGATTATTCTTACACTGTACAATAATAGATGAGCTGAATAAAATTAAAGCAAGATCCAGACATTTCACTTCCCTCTAGTTACTTTTAGACCAGAAAATCAAAACCCACTGCTGTGAGTTGAGTCAGTTTTACCAACTAGAGTGGCTGGTGGATGCTCTGTTGCTTTCCAAGGCTATGAATCTTTACAGGAAGAGACTGCCTGTCTTCTTCCTACAGAGCAACTAGTGGATTCAAACTGCCATCTTTCTAGTTACAAAGTATACATCAGGACTCCTTGGTTGGTTATGTTGTTGTTGACTGCCACTGAAACAGAATTGACTATAGCTGAAAACTTCACAGTGGATTTTCAGAGACAGTTAATCTCACTTGAGGAGATTGACCATCCTTTCTTCTCCCACTAAGCAGCTGGTGGATTCAAACCACATGCCTTTGGGATTGCATTGCTGTTACCTACCACTAGGCTACCAGAACTCCCTTGTTTATTATATTGTTGTTGTTATGTGCCATCGAATTGCTTGCGACTCATAGCGACCCTATGTACAACAGCCCTAAACTCTGCTCTGTCCTGTGCGAGTCGCACTGTCTCCAATACACCCATTCCGATTACCCCAGTCACTGAATCAATCCACCTCACAGAGGGCCTTCCCCTCCTGCGCTGACCCTCCACCCTACCAAGCATGATGTCCTTCTCCAAGGACCAGTCTCTCCTTACATGTCCAAAGTATGTTAGATAGAACCTCAGAATCCTTGCCTCCAAGGAGACACCCGGTTTAACCCTTTCCAGGATGAATCTGTTTGTTTTCCTAGTGGTCCATGGTACTCTCAATACTCTTCTCCAGCACCACAGCTCAAAGGCATCAATTCTCCTTCTATCCTCCTTGGTCATTTCCAACTCTCTGATGCATAACAAGTAATTGTGAAGACCATGGCCTATATCAGATGCACCTTAGTCTCCAGAGAGACACCATTGCTCTTCAGTACTTTGGAGAGGTTCTTGACAGTAGACTTTCCCATCGTAATATGCCTTTTAATTTTCTGGCTACTAGTGCCAAGAGTGTTGACTGTGGAGCCAAGCAAACTAAAGCTGTGAACAGTCTCAATCTCTTCACCATCCATCCTGATACTGCCAATTGGTCCAGTGGTGAGAATCTTTGTCTTGACATTGAGCCTCAATCCATACTGAAAGCTGCAGTCCTTGACCCTCTGCAGCAAGCGCTTCAGGTCATCCTCAGTTTCAGCAAGCAGGGTTGTGTCATCTGCATAACGCAGATTGTTAATAGATCTTCCACCAATCTTGACCCCACATTTCTCCTCATAGAGCCCAGCTTCCTGGATAATCTGTTCTGCATATAGCTTGAAAAGGTATGGAGATAGGATGCATCCCTGATGTACACCCTTCTAATTTTGAACCATGCAGTGTTCCCTTGCTCTGTTCTAACGACTGCCTCCTGGTCCAAGTATAGATTTCTCATTAGCATGATCAAGTGTTCTGGGATTCCCATTCTTCTCAGAGTCAGCCACAGTTTGTTATGATCCACACAGTCAAACGCCTTTGCATAATCAGTGAAACACAGATAGACATTCCTCTGGTATTCCCTGCTTTCAGCTAAGATCCATCTAACATTAGCTAGCTACAATATCCCTAGTACCACGACCCCTTCTAAACCCAGACTGGACTTCTGGCAGTTCTCTCTGCTGATTGTTTATTATAGGCATCATATATCCACTAGTCCTACTATAGCATGCTGGCCCACAAAAATGCTTATCAGTCCACAGTGAAAAAGAAGCTTGTACAAGAATATCTATCTTTTCTTCATGGATGTTTTCATACCCCCTCCTTCCAAAGTCACCTGAACTAGAGTGTGCATATTGATGAAGTTGATTTATATTCTGGCCCAAGTGTCTTTTCTTGTGTTGTTAGTAAGCTCATATAAAGCTCTGGTCTGCAGATCACACTTTGGATCACATTGATTTACAAACAAGCTCATCTTATTTTAACATTTCTTCGTACTTACGTGGTGGTTTTACTTCCAGTATTAAAATAATTCTTAAAGTGCCCTGAGGGATAGTCTGGACAAGGGTGCTTTTCATTTCACATGCAAGTGCTGAAACTAAGGCATAGGGAGACTATTTGTCCAAGTTCATATAACTAATATATGCTATTTCTCAGTACTATTTGCTTGCATATGTGTGATTGTAGATCAGTACTTGATTAAGCTAACATTATCAAGGAATATGTTTATGCACATAAGCAACTTTGATCTCCTTGCTCATGCCTCCCTTTATTTAATCAACATGAATATTATTTGCCATATACTGTGCTAGATGTGGAGAATATAGGTATACCCTCAATATGTGCACAGTTAAGAGGTAGATGCAAAAACAGTAAACTAGTAATTTTGATGAGTTGTGATAAATTCGAGGGTCAATAGTTGAATCTAAGTGTGGTGCTTCAGATTCCTCTTTCTAAACTCCCTGCTCCAAAGAGGACATACTTTAAAGAGAACATACTTTCTACAGATTTGTTTTTATGTACCATCAAGTCGATTTGATACATAGCTGACCCTCCAGCAGGTTTTCATAGGCAGTTAATCAGTGGCACAGGAGGACAGTGTCCATCTTTCTCCAATGGAGCAGCTGGTGGATTAGAGAATTGCAGCACAGCTTCATACCACTAGGCCACTAGTGCTGTTGGAATTAGCTCAGAAGTAATATGTTTTATTTTAGTAATCTTTACAGAAGCAGACTGCCACATCTATCTTCCCGAGAGTGGCTGGTGGGTGCTAACTGCTAATCTTTTTGTTTAGCAGTTGAGTGCTTAATCACCGTGTCACCTGGGCACCAGCAAATAGGACTCCTCTGATGAGCTAATTGCAAGGATTCTTAAGTTTGCATTGTCAAGGTGGTGTTACTTAGTAATACTAATTAATGGAGGGGAAGGTTAATTGTATCTAAATTTGTGTAAAAATATATGTTAAATCCCAGAGTGAGAAAGCATGAAATTGAGTCCTAACCCTGCACTTACTTGGGCCAGTAGTTTCATGTCTGTTGAATGTCTATTTAATCATCTATAAAAGGGTAAGTTTTCTTTGTGAGCAGTGAATGAAGTGAGGAAAGTAATGGCATTATAAAATATTTTTGTGCATATAATAGGCTTTCCCTACAATTGTGCAACCCCCTCATCTGTTAGTTTCTTATGCTCTCTCTGTGAATTGCATAAGTGTGTGCATTATTTATGTAGGCATGTTAGTAGGATAAAAATACAGTATCCATTAATGTTAGGAATTTAAGGATACTCAATAGATACCTGATTTTTATTAACGTGAATTGTTGTTGTTGTTTGCCCTTGAGTCCGCAGTGGCTCATAGCTGATCTTCCAGCACGTTTTCAGAGGCAGTTAATTGCACAGGAGTAGACTGCCCATCTTTCTTCCGCAGAGCTGCTGGGACACTCAAACTGCGTGCCTTTAGAACTGCAGCACAGCTTCTTACCACTAGGCCACTAAACCTCCCTATTAACATGTATGCTCTTGTTGTGTGTGATTGAGTCAGAATTGATCCATAGCTGACCCTCCATTGGGTTTTCAGGGGCAATAATTAAGTAGGAGGAGATTGCCTTTCTCCCTCAGAGCAACTGGTGGATTCGACCTGCATGCCTTTGGGATTATAGGACAACCTCTTACCACCAGGCCAACAGAGCTCTCTGTTAGCCTGTGTGGTTTGTTGTCAGGACCAACTTACAGCTGACCCTCAGCATATTTTCCAAGGCAGTAAATTGCATTGAAGGAGATTGCTCATTCTTCTCCTGCAGAGCAACTGGTAGATTAAAACTGCTTGCCTTTGGGCTTGCAGCACAATTTCTTGTCACTAGCGAACCAGAGCTAGCAAGTATATTACTAACATGTATATTATTTCCAGAAGGCATATCTTCAATGGTGAGCTATCTTTCTCTAATTCCCATTTTTCAGTACTCTTAAACTTTAGTTCTACCATGATTGATATCAGAATGAAAGAACCTAGCAGAACACACTGACTCCCTGAGCCTCCTTTAAGTGCATCATGTAAGTGCACACGTGCCTGGGTTTTGAATCCCAACATTAACTAACACTTGTTAACAGATTACTTAAGCTCTCTAAATCAGTGTCCTTGTCTGGAGATGAGTTTGTAACATGTTTATTTTTCCGTAATGTTAACAAAGTGAGATAAGGTATGTAAAATGACAAAAATAACCTCAACATTTAGTAACAATTACTATTTTTTCCATCATCATCACAACACACTAATAGTAACTATAACTATTTTTTCCATCATCATCATCACAGCACACTAATTAATAGATAGATTGCAATTCGAAGGACCTGGTAGATTTTGACTTTGTTCTGCTTAGGTGCTATTATAAAATGGTCACTTCTCCCAACTTTTTCATCTACTGTTTCATAACCGGTTCAATCTTTTTAGCCATGTGCTTCCTAGTGTGACATACAATCATTCATATACACTGGGAAGATCTTCACTCCAGGGTAATTTTGAGTGGGTTGCTTTGGTCTCTTAGGAGCTTACTAGGAAAAAATTTATGTGGATATTTAATCTCGTTTATTTGTTCACTTTGCTTTTATGTGGATGATACTATACAGTGAACATAATTAAGCAATGGCTTGGAAGAAAAGAAAGTATAAATTGTCCCTTTTTTTCTGGATCCTAGGGTTCCAGTACAAGTTATCCATAGATCAGGAGCACCAGTTCTCTCCTTGCTGAGTTTCAGAGATGGATTCATTGCTAGCCAAGGTGGGTACAGCGACCAGTTGGAAGAGGTTGCTTCCATCTATTGTTTAAAAGGGTGCCTTGAGATGATAAAAAAAAGTATTATAATGAAATGGTCAAAGGTCTGCAGTTAGAACACCAAGGAGAAAGAATGTGATCATTTCTCAAGCTGAAAGAACTAAAGTAAAAATTCAAGCCTTGAGACCCCTAAGCTGAGTGTCTCAGTTAGTATATTTTTGGGTGTCATGGGGAACAAACCACCCACTTTATTACAAATAGTTTAAATAGTTAGAAAAGTGCACTATTTCCATTCTATGGAAGGGGTGTGAAGGAAATGGAAAGAATCTTTTGTGAGAAACGGTATATTCAAACTTTGTAAATAAATCAGTATAAAAATTTTTTAGAGTGCACTATTTAACAAGAAATCCCAGTATATGGTGGTTCCAGATTAGATTAATGTTTTGTTGGATGTCCCTGAGTCATTTCCTTCTCAGTGACCTCATGTGACAGTACTGCCTCAGAGGGTTTTGTTGGTTGTAATCTTTCTCTCTGTCTCTCAGGTTATCTTGTTGTTGATAATATACACAACACAACATAACCAATCCAACAATTTCTACATGTCTAATTTTGTTACATTGATTGAATTCTAGTTGTATACTGATTTTTACCCTCCATTTCTGCATTTTTCCTCCCTTATTAACATAAACTCAATCTCTAATCAGAGACCAAGCTACTCTTTTTTTTTTCCAAGCTACTCTTTTAAGTTACTGTTTTCAGTTTGGTGCTGCATCACCAATTGGTGGCAGTCACTGAGGGAAAATAAATGGAGAGTGCTAGAAAATGATGTCTATAGATTGCTACTTACTCTTAATTATGGTCCAGAAATCTTGAATGAGAATATCTGTAAAATAAGGTATTAGTTGATTGATTTGTTTCTTTTGGTTTGTTGGTTTGTGTTGTATTTTTTTTTAAAGTAATATAGCGACAGTCTTCCCCCCCCCTTTTATATTGATTTGCATATAAAATTTGTATACATTGTGCTTCTTCCAGGTACATTGTGTTTTACACAATCTTTCATACAAATTGTGTTTCACACACTCATTCATATATATTGTATTTTATAAAATTAATTACTATTGATCTATGCCTGTTATAACCCCATCTTTTTAAGTCCCCATTGGATCTTTCCTGTTCTTTCACCCACCCACTAAACATGTGTGCCTACTAAACCCTGCTATCCCAGTGAATTCCCCCTTCCCCATTTTGGAAATGTATACACATCTTACACATCTTACTTACTTATATCCATCATTCTTACAATTATGGTCTTGCGCAGTTCTTGTCCTTTTGAGACTGAGTTAGTTCATTCAGCAGAATGCTCTCTAGCCTGTCCCATGTTAAATAGTATTTTACAAATTCATTTCTCCTGGGTGCTCCATAATATGCTTTTGTGTGAATGTACCACAACTTCTCAATCCATTCATTTGTTGATGAGGGAAGTAAGGTATTAGTTTGACAGAAATGAAAGTAACTACACAAGAGAGATGGCCGTCATCCACTAGGGGCTCCAAGAAAGAAAGATAAACAAAATCCTTGCAGGCAATGGCAATGACAATGAAGAAATGAATGAATATGGGCTGCCTATTCAACAGTTAGTCCCCAGTCCTTGTCCTTGCTAACAAAATCTAAGACTGTGTTTGGTAACAAGTGACCTAGGAGGTGAAACTTGATTAGCCCAAACCAGTCGTCGTAATCCCACCCCCTACCCAGTGACTGCCTTAGCCTGTTGGAGTGCTCATGAAGAAATATCCATCATTCTTGAATAGGGAAGTAATAGTATCTATCCACTGTTACCTGAGGATGAGAGTTGCTGTCTTGTATGGTGACCTTGAGAAAATAAGCCTGAGAACAGAACTAAAGAAGGAAAGAGCCAGAATATGGAAGGAATCTGGGTTCTTGATATTTTTTTTCTTAATGAAGCATTTTTTAAATTTTTTTTTAAAAAACCTCAAACTGTAGTTTTGAATGATTTTAGATTTACAGAAACAATACAAAGATAGTAGAAAGATTTCTCATAAGCCCTTCAGCCAATTTATTTCCCCTTATGTCACCTTATTTTTGTCAGAGCTGAGAAACTAACATTGGTAGAATACTGTTGTTGTTGTTGTTGTTATGTGCCGTTGAGTCACTTGCGACTTATAGTGACCCTATGTACAGCAGCCCTAAACTCTGCTCTGTCCTGTGCCAGTTGCACTGTCTCTGATACACCCATCCCGATTACCCCAGCACTGAATCAGTCCACCTCACAGAGGGCCTTCCCCTCCTGCACTGTCC
>NW_006399794.1:16309345-16315816 GCF_000299155.1 Elephantulus edwardii
CTGCTTTCAGCTAAGATCCATCTAACATCAGCTACAATATCCCTAGTACCACGACCCCTTCTAAACCCAGCCTGGACTTCTGGCAGTTCTCTACTGACTAAATTTCCTACCTTGTTTAGATAGTGCCAATTTTCCCTAGCAGATTGTCTTGTCTCCCTCCCACAAAGTTACTGATGGACTCACACCTTAGACCGTTTATTTAGCAGTTCAACCTTTAATTGCTGTGTCACTAGAATGCTTTACCGCCTACTTAACCCTGACTTTATGGTCAGTAACATGATGTGGAAAAAGCATAAGTTTATATGATAAACTAAGTTTAAATCCTCATTCTACCCCTTAGTATTAAATTGGCTTCCACATCTTCTCAATCCAGCATTCTAAATAATGATATGTCATTCATAGTCTACGCAGTACAACCTGTTTGCCTGTAGATGACTTAGGGCCATCTACTTAGACTAGTGATCTGTGAAATAATCACAATATTAAGTTTTTAAATGTACCCTCTCTTTAGTTATCAAACTTTTCCTTTTCTCTTTTTAGGTGATGGAAGCTGTTTTGTTATTCAGCAAGATTTAGACTATGTCTTTGAGCTCACTGGAGCAGATTGTGACCCTGTGTACAAGGTACAGACCCAAAAGGAGACCAAGACTATGTAATTCTCACCCAGGATCTAAGGGTTCAAGGGAGTTGAATCTGGTCAAAACAGTTGATAATTTTCATTTAATAACTAGTGTGGTGTGATGGAAAGAAAGCAGGAGTTTAAGTTAAAAGTGAATTTATGATGTACTGCCTCTCCAGTTTGTCAAGTCATCTCTAAAATGAGCATAATAGTGAGATAAAGTATATGAAAACATTTAAAAAAATTTTATTATTTTGTGTGTGTATACCATCAAATCAGATCTGTCTGGTACAGGAGGAGATTGCCCCTCCTTCTCCAGCAGAGCACCTGGTGGATTTGAACTGTGAACTTCTGGGATTGCAGTGCAGCTTCTTGTCACTCAGCCACCAGAGCTCCCTGAAAACTTTTTGTAAATTTGAAACACCATCTAAATATCATTGTTGTTCTGAGTCATAGCATGTACTAGTGCCCATTACATCTACTTACACCCTGTGTGAACAAAACATTTCCTTGTCTCTCACCATCCTCACAGTTGTTATGTTTGAGCCCATTGTTACAGCTACAGTGTCAATCTGTCTTGTTGAAGATCTTCATTTCTTTCATATCCAAAAGGATATGTGCTTCTCAGGAATATATCTTAAGAATGCTGTGATTACACTTTTCCCGAAACATTTCCCCCCATCATTCCATTGTATATTCAGTACTCTTTGACATTACAATAATTCAAATGCATCAGTCCTTTTTTGGTTTTCCCTATTTATTGTTTGACTTTTGCATGAATATGGAGCAGTTGAAAACACTGTGGCTTGGGTCAGGTGCATCAGAGTCCTCAAACAGACACCTTTCTTTTTTAGCACCTTAAAAGAGGTGTTTTGCAGCACATTTGCCCAGTATAGTGTTATGCAGATGACACAACCTTGCCTGCTGAAACTGAGGAGGGCCTGAAGCGTTTGCTGCAGAAGGTCAAGGACAGTACTTCAATATGGATTGAAGCTCAACATCAAGAAAAAAATTATTCTCACCAGTGGGCCGATTGGCAGCTCCATGATAGGAGGAGACGAGATTGATATTATTAAGTTTCAGCTTACACAATTCCACCGTCAACACTCTTGGCACCACTAGTCAGGAAATCAAAAGACAGATTACATTGAGAAAATCTACTGTCAGGGACCTCTCCTGAGTCCTAAAGAACAGCAATGTCAGTCTAGAGACTAAGGTATGCCTGAGCCAGGCCATGGTATTTGCAATTACTTGCTATGCATCAGAGAACTAGACAATACCAAAGAGGACAGAAGAAGAGGTTGAGTTTGGTGCTCAAGAAGAGTATTGAACTTGCCAGGGACTGTCAAGAGAACAAGCATGCCTGTCCTGGAGAGGGCAATACCAACTTGCTTCTTGGAGGCAAGGATTTTGAGGCTCTGTCTCACAAACTTGAGCATGTTACCAGGAAGGACCAGTCTTCAGAGAAGGACTTCATGCTTGGAAGGGTGGAGAGACAGTGCAAGAGAGGAAGACCAAGATGAGATGGATTGACACAGTAACTGAGGTAATGAGAATAGGTGTGTCAGAGACAGTAAAATGGGCTCAGGATAGACCAGGATTCAAAGCTATTGTACATAGGGTCGTTATGAGTCCTAGTCAGTTTGGCATATAACAACAACAGTATATTGTTTGATTTCTGTCTCTCCTTCCCCCCATCTACTTCATTGCTTAAGTTTATTCTCAGTAATCAGTGTTTTGTTAAGAATAGACCTATAAATGACAGCCAAAAACTTTTTTCAAAGTATTTTTCTGTTGGTTTTAGGTTATCCCACACAATTTCAAAAATACCATAATTTTTATATGCCTGATTAGAATATATGAGATATCAAAATTATAGTCTTTTACTCTAGAGAACAAAAGTGTCAAACATACTGAAAGATTGCTTAGGGTTTTGTTTTTATGAGTGGGTAACCGTATACCCTTTTTTTTTTTCTTCTTGTGTACCGTTGAGTTGGATCTGACTGGCACAGAAGGAGATTGCCCCTCCTTCTCCAGCACACCATCTGGTAGATTCAAGCTGTGCACCACTGGGATTGCAGTGCAGCTTCTTGCCACTAGACTACCAGAGCTTCCTTACCATATACACTTTTATTAACTCAGTGGTCACTTGATAAAATTATTAGAGAATTTTAATGACTGATAACCTCCCATATATGCTTGCTTATGTTTTCTTTTTTAATTTATTATTAATTTCAGTGAAAATTTACAGAGACTCTGGATTTCCATTCATTCATTGTTGCACTTTTCTCCCCTCCCAACCCTCCCCCCAGTACACTACCCTCTTGGAAAAGTAAAAGAAAAATTCTTTCATTGGTTTACAATCCCTCCCCCCCAGGTCCACTCCACTATGCAGCCTTCTCTCTGGACTCCTGTCAAGACAAAAATACCTAATCACATATCCCTTTTAAACAGTTTTCTCTCTCATCTGTTTCAATGCAGGATACATTGTTGAACCCATCTTTCTCAGTCTCCCCCCAGGTCAGTCCTGTTTTACAACAGTGGCACCATGCAGTATTTGTCCTTTTGTGACTGAGATACTTCACTCAGCATAATGTCCTTCAGGGTCATCTAAAATGCTTCTCCACAGTTGTGACAGCACCTTGCTGCCTAGTTTGACCATCCCAGTTCTCCAGGCTAAGCCTCAATATCTTGCCTCTCACACATTGTGGAGGTGGGAAGCCAAATAGGGGGTTCAAGGCACCTGGGGCACCTATGTCATTTAAGTTCTAATTTACTGCTGCTTCTATGGGAATTGATTATAGATCAGAGTAGAATGAAATCATTGACAACTTCAGTATGTTCTCCATTTATCATGATTATGGTCAGTTACTGATCCTCATTGTCAAGGATTTTTATTTGCTCTATGTTGAAATATGTGCTCTGGTGGTCTAGTGGAGAGAAGCTCTGCTGTAATCCCAAAGGCATGTGGTTTGAGGACACAAGTTGCTCCACGGGAGAAGGATGGGCAGTCGCCTTCTGTGCAGTTAACTGTCTCTAAAAACCTGGTGCAGGGTCAGCTATGGGTCATTTCTGACTCTGTGGTACACAGCACACACACACACACACACGTTGAAGGCTGTAGTCTTTGATCTTCATCAGTAAGTGCTTCCAGACATTTTCACTTTCAGCAAACAAGGTTGTATCACCTGCTTATTAAAGGTCATCCTCCAATCCAGTACTGCATTCTTTTCCATATAGCCCAGCTTCTCAGATTATTTGCTCAGCATACAGATTAAATACTTATGGTGAGAGGATACAGCCTTGACACATGTTTTCTGATTTTAAATTATGTAGTATCCCTTTGTTCTTTTAAAACAACAGCACCTTGGTAGTGCATGGTCCTGCATGATCACAATTAAGTTACTTTCTCATTCTTCATAATGTTATCCATAATTTCTTATGATCCACAAAATTAAAATGCCTTTGCATAGTTACTAAAATACAAATAAACACCTTTCTGATAGTCTCTGTTATTTTACCAAGAACCATCTAACATCAGCATTGATACTCATTATTCAATGGTCATCTTCTGATCCAGCTGGTATTTCTGGCAGATCCAGCTTATATATATATGTACTGCTACACCCATTTTTAAATTATCTTCAACAAAGTAGTAATGATATTATTTTACTATTTCTATATTCTTTTGACTCATCTCTCTTTGCAATGAGAATAAATTAGCTATCTCCTCAAGTCAGGTGGCTTTGTTCCCAGTTTCCTGGCTTAGATACTGAGGGCTTCCAGAATTGCATTGTTCACTGAAAAAATCTTTATTGAAACCAGAACTCCCTGTCAGTTCTTGGAGTCAATGCCTTCAGTGCATTTTAAACTTCTTCCTCTAGCATTATCAATTCTGATTATGTGTTACCTCCTGAAATGATTTTACTATTGTAAAATATTTTACTGTAGAAAAATATACAGAATATTTTCTTCTTTTTTAAAATTAATTTTAATGAAAGTTTACGGAGACTTAGGGTTTCCTGTCATTCATTGTTGCACTTTTTTCCCTACCCACCCTCTCCCTGCCAATTCACTCTTCTTGAAAAGAAAAAGAAAAACTCTTTCAATGTTATGTAATTTCCCCCCCCCAAGTCCACTCCACTATACAACCTTCACTCTGGATTTCTATAATGACAAGAATACCCATTCATATGTCCCTTTTAAAAAGTTTTCTCCCTCATCTGTTTCAATGCAATATACATTATTCCTCCCCTCCTTTTCTGTTTTCCCTCAACCCTAATGTCAGTTCCGTTTTACAACAGTGGTCCTATGCAATATTTGTCCTTCTGTGACTGAGATATTTCACTCAGCATAATGTCCTCCAGGGTCATCCATTTTGCATAACATTTCATGAGTTCCTTGTTTTTCAATGCTGCATAGTATCCCATTGTGTGATTATACCAGAGCTTCTCTATCCATTCATTTGTTGATGGGCACTTGGGTTGTTTCCAGTTCTTTGCTATTGCAAACAAAACTACAATAAACATGGGTGTGCATATATGTGCTTGGGTGGCAGGTATGGTTTCTTTAGGGTAAATTCCCAGTAGCAGAATTGCTGGGTCAAATAGTATCTCTATTTGCAGCTTTTTGAGAAAGCACCATGCAGCCTTCCATAGTGGTTGCACCATTTTATACTCCCACCAACAGTGAAATAAGGGTTCCAGTTTCTCCACAACCTCGCCAGCATTTGATGTTTGCCGTTCTGTTAATTTTTGCTGTTCTTGCTGGGGTGAGATGATATCTCATAGTTGTTTTGCAGAAGTTTTTAAACAGAAAAGAAAGTATATTCTTTTATAGTTGAAAAATGCAATATTTGGACAAAAAGTAAATTATTTTCTTGAAATAAAAAAAATTCAAGTCTTAACATACTTCCCATAAACTGCATACTCAGCTAAAGCTGTATCTACTTGCTTATAAGATATAACTTAATAATAAACACACAAAACTTTATACAACAGATATTTAGAAACTCATCAGAATCTATCTGTAAATTAAGACGTTGAACAGATCTGTGTTTTCATCTGCAGTTCAGAGCCATAGCAGACCCTCTGGCAGCACCTAACTGTGCAGGTTGCTCATTCTTGGGTAACATTTAACTGCAATGTAGCCCTGAAAGAAGGCCTGCTTTTGAGGTTTCTTGCTATTGGCTGTTTCTGCTGTATTCTGCATTAGCTGTTTAGCCGTGGTAGATGCTCCAGCTTCACCAGGAGAGATGCCATCTCCTTGAAGACTCTGAAAAGTGAAGAGAGTGAAGTTGCAAAATTTTGCATGCTTCAAGGCAATGCTGCTGGTTCAGAAACTATTTCATGCTGTTTTCACTAAGTATTTAGTTCTTTACTTTCTTTGCATTTCCATTTTCTTAGGGAACATGCTAAAATGCTCCCAAGGGGGTAAAAAACCAAACACATATTCAGAGCTTTATTTACATATAATTTTATGAAGCTGAGTGGTACCCAAGCCCATCTATGTATCTCCTTCCCAGTTTCAGACTCTTTGCACTAAACCATACACAGCACTGATGAGTATTTACTCTCCAAGTAAGCCAGTTAGTATCTCTGTACTGGTATTTTGCATGTACCTTTGACCCTGGCCATCCTTTTTTTTTTTCTCATTCTTAAACTTTTTTCTTTTTCCTTCTTTTTTAATTGTAATTTTAACAAAAGTTTACAGAAAAGTTTGATTTTCATTCATTCATTATTGAACATGTTCCTCCCTACCGCCCCCTGTTAATTATATATATATATTCATTCATAGTTTTTTCATAGTGTCTCTCTGGAGACTACGGTGCATCTGATACAGGCCATGGTCTT
>NW_006399794.1:16316326-16318414 GCF_000299155.1 Elephantulus edwardii
CCTCTATGTTTCCCCCAGTTCACTTTCCTATGCACATTTTATTCTGGACTTTTGTCATACAAATAATGCCTATTATTTGCTCTTTTGTGACTGTGGTATTTCACTTAGCATAATACCATCCAGCGTCATCCATGTTGTGTAATATTTTATGAGTTCCTTGTTTTTCATTGCTGTGTATTATTTCATTATGTGACTATACCATCATTTTTCTATACATTCATTTATTGATGGACATTTGGATTTGTTACCATCTCTTTGCTATTGTGAATAATGCAGCAATAACATGGGTCTGCATATGTCTGAGTGGAAGCTCTGGTTTCTTTAGGGTATATTCCTAGTAGTGTAATTGCTGGGTCCATTGATATTTCTATTTCCAGTTTTTTGAGAAAGTACCATATCACCTTCCATAGTGCACTCCCACTAGCAGTGAAAAACAGTACCTCACCAGTATTTATTGTTTGCTGCTCTGTTAAACTTTACTGTAGATATTGAGGTAACATTTATCTCATAATTATTTTGATTTTCATCTCTCTGATAGCTAAGGTTTTGAATATTTCTTTATGTGATTGTTATCTGAATGTCTTCTTGTGGAAGTGTCTATTCATATCCTGTGCTCATTTTGAGATTGGGTTGTTTACCTTTTTCTTGTTGAGGTATTGGAGTATTCTATAAATTTTAGATATGGGTCCTTTATGCCATTACCAAATATTTTTCCCCTGTCTGTGGGTTTCCTTTTCACTCTGTTGTAGAAGGTTTTTGATATACCTAGGGAGTTTATTCTTAGAAGGGCACATTCATCTATTTTGTTCTCTCCTGGTTGTAGATTTTTCAAGATGCTTGGAAGACTGTTCATATTGTGGATTAGGGCTCCTAGATTTCTTCTAAGCTTTTCTCTGATGAAGTTTATAGTCTTCGGCATTGTTTCTAGGTCCTTGTTCCACTTTGAGTTGGTTTTTGTGTATAGTGTGAGTTGTGGGTCTTGCTTGAATTTTCTATAGATAGTTTTCCAATTTGCCAACACCATTTGTTAATGAAACTTTCATTTCCCCACTTAACTAATTTTTTCCCTGTAAAAATCAGTTGATCATAAATAGATGCGCTGATTTCTGGGTTCTCAGTTCTATTCCATTAATCTGTGTATCAGTCACTGTACCAGTACCACACTGTCTTGAACACCACAGTTGTGTACTAGGATTTGAGATTAGGGAGTGAGATGCCTCTTACCTTGTTTCTCTTTTTCAGGAGTGCTTTACTTATCCAGGGTCTCTTTCCATTCCAGATAAAATTGGAAATTACCTTTCCCATCTCATTGAAGAACAAAATTGGTATTTGTATTGGGATTGAATGAACAATACTGAGTCTTCCTATCCATGTTGTTGTTTGTTGTTAAGTGCTGTTGAGTCGCAGGCGACTCATAGCAACCCTATGAACAAAAGTCCTCGACAGTTGCATCACTTGCATCTTTTCTCCACGTTTGTAGGGTTTCCTGAGGCAAGCTATTTATGGAAGTGGATGCCACTCCTGCTTCCAAGCTTGTTTTAGCCAGGGAGCACCACCAAACACTGTCCGCCATGGGTAACCATTATCGCATTTGACACATCAGTGTTACAATGTGCAGCTTCACAGCGACCACAAGTTGCCTCTGTACGGCAAGTGGACACACCAGGGCTATATGACCTAGAAGAATGTTTCACCAAAACAATTAAAGACAGGCCTTAGGGCCGCGGATTAGAGTCACCCAACTGTGGCTTGGTAGCCTCGCTTTCTGTCCAGTAGGCCAACTGGTCTTTATGTCCTATCCATGAGTATGGTATATTCTTCTATTTCTCCAGATCTCTTTTTGTTTCTTGTAATAATGTTTTGTAATTTTCTTTGAATAGATCTTTTGTGTTTCTAGTTACATTTACTTCCAAGTATTTAATCTTGTGGTTAGCTATTGTGATGGGTTTTGCTTTTCTTAGCTCCATTTCTTTTTTTTTCTTTTCTTTTTTTTTTATTATTAAATTTTATTAGTTTTAATGAACATTTACAGGGATTTTGGGTTTTCATTCCTTCATTGCTGCACCATTCTCTCTACCCTCCTCCCCA
>NW_006399794.1:16318989-16324472 GCF_000299155.1 Elephantulus edwardii
CCAACAGTGAATCAGGGTTCCAGTTTCTCCACAACCTCGCCAGCATTTGTTGCTTGCTGTTCTGTTAAATTTTGCTATTTTGACTGGGGTGAGATGCTATCTCATAGTTGTTTTAATCTTAGCTCCATTTCTGATTCTCTTTGTCATTGTAGAGAAATCCAGTTGATTTTTGTATGTTGATCTTACATCCTGCCGTTTTGTTGAATTGGTTGACTATGTTCAGTAGTTTTCTTGCTGAGTCTTTAGGGTTTTTTAAGTGTACTATTATATCATCTGCATATAGAGATAATTTTACCTCCTCTTTGCTAATTTGCATACCTCTTATTTCCTTCTATTTTCTTATTGCTATTACTAAGACTTCCAATGCAGTATTGAATAGGAGAAGTGATAATGGACATCCTTGACTAGTTCCTGTTCTCCAAGGGAATGCCTTTAATGTTTCTCCATTGAGAACAAGGTTGGCTCTTGGTTTTTATATATACTTTTTACTATGTTGAGGAAATTCCCCTCTATTTGTTGAGTGTTTTAATCTGGAAAAGGCGTTGGAGTATTGTATTTTGTCAGAGGCCTTTTGTGCATTGACTAATAGGACTATGTGGTTCTTGTTCTTTGCTTTGTTAATATGATGAATTACACTGATTGGTATTTCTCATGTTGAACCATCCTTGCATACCTGTTAGGAATCCCACTTGGCCATGGTGAATTTTTTTTAATGTACTTTGAAAACTATAGTCCAGGATTTTATTGAGAATTTTGCATCTGTGTTCAATATCTATGAGAGATATTGGCCTATAGTTTTCTATTTTGGTGGTTTCTTTACCTGACTTTGGTATCAAGGAGTTTTTTTTTTCTTCTTCATAGAATGAGTCTGTTAGAATCCCATCTTTTTCTATTTTCTGAAATACTTTATGTAGAATTGGTGATAGTTCTTCTCTGAATGATAAGGTTCACTAGTAAAACCAACTGGTGCACAGCTTTTGTTGTTGAAAATTTTTGTTGTTGTAAGTTGTTTTATTACCCTTTCATTTTCTTCTTTTGTAAACAGTTTGTTCAGGTGTTCTATATAGATCTGTGTCAGTTTAGGTAGGTTGTGACTTATTAATTGTCTATTTCCTCTAGATTTTCATATTTGTTTTAGTTTTTCATAATATTACATTGTTATCATTTTTATTTTAATTAGTTCTGTTATGTCATTGCCCCTTTTGTCTCTTAATCAGATTACTACTCAGATCATTTGTCTTTTCCTTTGTTAGTTTTGCTAGTGATTTGTCAATTTTATTGACCTTTTCAAAGAACCAACTCCTGGTCTTGTTGATGATTTCAGTTGTTTTTGTTTCTATTTCATTTCTTTCTGCCCTAATTTTTATAATGTCTTTTTTTAAGAGGGTGTTGGATTTACTTGCTATTCTTTTTCAACTTTTTTTAGATGTTGGGTTAAAGAATCAATTATCATTTTTTTTCTTCCCTTTTGATATTTTTGCTTATTGCTATAAATTGACCTCTAATTACTACTTTTGGCTCTTTCCCGGAGGTCTTGATAGGTTGTGTTTTCATTGTCATTTGTTTCAAGAAACTTTTTAATTTCATTTTTTATTTCTTCTGTTACCCACTCATGTTCAGACAAGGTGTTGTTCAGCTTCCAAATGATTTTTCCCCTTTATCCTCTTATTATTAATGTATAATATTGTGCCATTGTGATCTGAGAAAATGCTTTGTATTTTTTTCTGTGTTTTTTTAATTGATGCTTGCTTTGTGACATTATCTATTCTGGAGAATATTCCGTGCACATTGGAAAAAAGATACACTGTGCTTTTGGGGGTTATATTAGCCTTTATATCTATGAGATCAAGTTGATTTATTGTGTGGTTTAAATCTTTAGCATCTTTGTTGAGTTTCTTTCTGGTAGTTCTAGCTTTTCTTGGAAATGGTATATTGATGTCTCCTACTACTATTACGGTAGTGTCTATTTCTTTTTTCAGTTCTGTTAACATTTGCATTTTGCAGCTCTATCATTGATGCATATGAGTATAATTTTTCATCTCTTGCCTTCAGAGTCAATAGAGCTCCTATGACACTTTTGGACTAATTGGGACTATGACATGAATCTATTTTTCATTAGTTTAAAGAATTCCAGGCTTTCCATGAACTGTGAACTCTTTTATTCCAGGTAGCCACGTGGGAGAAGCAGATCTACACTTGCTGTCGGGATGGTCTTGTGCGACGCTATCAGCTTTCTGACCTCTGACCTCTTGGACAGAGGAGTCTTCAGGGAAAAGATTGATCTTGATAAACAGTGAACAGAAATACCATCAACCTTCTCAAGGATCATGATCTGTTATTGACTTAAGCACCCTGTTTATCACAGAAACAGCTGTACAGCCCCATGTGGAACTGTCAACTTATGACAAGATCTGCTTTGAACTTCATGTGTATTCATTTCATTTGCCCAACTTGTCTTTGTGTAAACTCACCTCAGCAACAAGTACAGCAGAAGGGCATGGGTGCTTATAGTTTGATGTCATAATAGTTGTGACCACATGACTAAAGTGTGTTCTCTGAAGGAAATAAATATGTTTTGAGAGGCCTTGTTTTTAAAGACTTTGAATATATACTCTTATTCATAAAAATGTAATCCAAGCCAGTGGAACTCTTTCCTCAGACACTTTCCTTGTTGGCCTGGCCATAGAGAGAACTGCTTGGCAGTAGCAGTAAATATCCCATAAGCAGCAAGCTGAAGTGTTTATATTCTGATATAATCAATCTCACCTGGGTTTTACCATAGCAACTATAGAGAAACATTGGTCAAATAGTTCAGTACAGATTAGTAAGTAAGCACAATGAAGCCCATGTGTACCTTGCCTGTGGCATAAGCCATACATGTCTGGGTCACACAGGATAAGATAATCATATGTATGTTAGGGAGGAAGGTATGAGCCTATTGTATGGTTGACTGAAATGTTAATGTATATTCTCATGTCAGTGCCTGGATGACATAAATAGCTCATTTCTTGACTTCTAACTGAAAGATTGTTGTCAGCAGTGTTGGCTGCAACTGATGAGGCTGGGATTCCAACCAACATGTGCAGAACACAATGGGTTAGTGGTTTGTTTTCTTAACCCCTCAACCAGCTCATCTACCACAGTGCTATTTAGAGGCAAGGATAGTGAAACTTCATCTCACTTTGGGCATATTCTTAGGAGAAAATATCTTTAGGAGAAAACCAGTCCTTAGAGACATCATGCTGGGAGAGGTAATTAGTCTAAAGAGAGGATGACTCTCATCAAGATGGACTGACATAGTAGCTACCACAGCAGCCTTGAGCATGACAGAAATGATGAGGATGGTGCAGAATAGGGCAAGGTTCACATCAGTTGTCTGTAGTCACTCTGAGTGATAGTTGACTATTAAACTAACAACAACTGTAGTTTATAGGTTGGTTCAAACCCACTCTAAGGTGGCTCAGAGGCAGACCTGGTGATCCACTGCTGAACAATCACATCCTTGAAAGCCCTACAACTTGGTGACAGTTAACAGTAGTGTTCACATGGAATCCTGGTGCTGTCAGAATATGTGGAAGTACTCAAAGAATGATGGGAACATTGGTTTCAATCTTTAGGATTACTCTGTGATGTGTAGGTAATGAAAGTCAAAGAGTTGATTTCTCAAGGGCTATAGAAAGCAGGAACATGAATGGTTAATCTTAACCTTAAATCTCATTTTTTCTACCTAATTCTGGTTTTTTTTTATCCCCCCTTTAGGCCAAAACCAAAGTTAAACAAAAAAAACCCACTTTGTTGAGTATACTGAGTATCTGTCTACTTCGTTGTCAGTACTGTATTTGCCTATTCTCATAAGATTTTCTAGAAAATAGCATTATTCCTATTTTTCATATTTGGAAAACTGAGACTCAAGAAGTTATGTACCAGAACAAAAGCTATGAATTGGACTTTGGACAGTCTGTCTCCAAAGCTCTTGTTCCTTCAAATATCCCATGTAGTCCTAACAGCAAGAGAACTCTATAGCTCACGAAATGCCATTTGAGGAGGGATTTGTGATATGCAAGGGAGACCAGAGGGACAGATTGCTGAATCGCTGACTCCTAGGAGGTTATAGAAAAACAGGATGAGCTCACAGAGCAGTTGACTGTCAGCGCAGGTCTCTGAGTTCCTATTTCTGAGCTGTCTTCTTTTTTGCTGTCACATTCTTGAGCTCCTTTTCATAAATCTCCATCCTGTCAGCTGCTCTGAAATCTAGACCCAGTTTTACAGGGCAGAGCAGAGACCAAGCCTCACGTATCCTATAGCTTTATCTACTGTGAATGGCAGCAGTTCAGTCTGCAGCAGACAGTATGCAGCAGACAAAGCTTCTTTTTTAGGGTTGAGAATGCATTCTGGGTAAGGAAGGGTAGCACAACCCCCACCTCACATACCTCTGCAGAGCTAGTGAAGCTCTGCACTAGACCTTGTTTCTTGTTTCTTGGCTTTCAGGTGCCCCCTTGTGGCTTCTGCTGAGAAGTACCTCTTTTTCAGGCCTGAAAAACCGATAATTCGCTATTTGATATTAGCTATTGATCTTATTCTCTTTGTCAGGTACAGCCTTCACAATAGCCTTTGGAAGGCTGACACTTTTCCTCCCTTTGAACAAGTCTTTTCTTGGATATATTTTATCTTGAAATAATTTCAAATTTACAGAAAAAACTGTAAGATTACTGTATTTTCCCACCCAACTCTCCCAATTGTTAATTTTTTTATCATATTTGCTTTTTCATTACCTCTTTACACATGTATACAAGTTATATATGCTATAGATGCGTGTTTTAATTTCATGACAGCAGGGTTCAGTTCTGTTGTTCATAGGGTTGCTATGTGTCATCAGCTCTTTGGCGTCTAACAATAAGATGAGAGATAATACAGAGCTTTGGCAACAGAGTACATAATATAGCGGACCACTAACTGAAAGGTCGGCAGTTCAAATACACTAACCCCTCTAAAGGAGAGAGATATACAATCTCCTGTAAGGACTCACAGTCTTGAAAACCTGATAGATGGTTGCTGTGACTTGGAATCAACTAAGCAGTGGTTTAGTTTTCAATATAATTTTTGTTAGCATTTAGGGATATTTTCTCATGTTGTTGTTAGATGTCAACAAGTTGAATACAACTTATAGTGACCCATAGTCCCTATAGTCAACAATAGATCTGAACCCTGTCCTATCCTGTGCCATCTCATAATTTCTGACATGCTTGAGCCCATTGCTGCAACCACTGTGTCAATCTGTCTCATCAAGGATCTTCCTCTCTTTTGCCTCCCTCTACTATTTGTCTCCAAGAATAGCCTCTCCTAACAATATGCACACAGTGTGTGGACTGAAGTTTTGCCTCCAAGAAGCATTCTGACTTCTCCAAGACATATCTTTGTTCTTTTGGAAGTCCATGGATATTCAATATTCTTCTCTAGCATCACAGCTCAAAGACATCAATTCT
>NW_006399794.1:16326822-16327862 GCF_000299155.1 Elephantulus edwardii
CTGGTGGATTCGAACCGTGAGCCTCTGGGATTGTAGTTGCAGCTCCTTACCACTAGGCCACCAGAGCTCCCCTGATGAGTCTTCAATCCTGATGGCACATTCTTCTTCACAGAGTCCTGCTTCTCAAATAATTCACTCAGCATACAGATTGAATAGATATAGAGAAAGGGCATCACTCTTGTGCACACCTTTCTTAATTTTAAACCATACAGGGTTCCCTTGCTCTGTTTGAACACCTTCTTAATCTAGGTATAGGTTTCATATAAGCACAGTTAAGTGTTCTGGGATTTGTTATGACCTACATAGTCAAATGTTTTTGCATAGTCATTAAAGCATAAATAGACATTCTGGTATTCTCTCCTTTCAACCAGGATCTATCTGACATCAGCAATGATATCACTGGTACCATGGCTTCTTCTAAACTCAGCTTGAACTTCTGGAAGTTCTCTATTAATGTAATATTCTAGCCATTTTTGGATGATCTTCAGCAATATTTTGCTTGTTGTTGTTGATTGCCGTCGAGTCAAGCATGACTTACAGTGACCCTATGAACAAAAGGCCTGAAACCGTTCTATAACTATCGTCATTTCTCCAAGTTCATAGTTTCCAGAGTCATGTGGTTTAAGAAGTGGATGCCACTCCATCTTCCAAACCTGTCTTAAACTGGCAGCTCCACTAAACACTGTCCACAATAGGCAGCTGTTACGGCATTTGACCCTCAATGAAACAAGGTTCAGCATCACAGTAAACCCAGATTACCTCAGTACAGCAAATTGCCAAAAGTGCTGTATGATTTAGAAGAATGTTCCTCCAAAATAAACTTGGGCCCAACTGACTTTTAATAAATACAAGTGTCCTCCATATATATATATAAACAAAAGGCCTGAAACCTTTCCATAACTATTGTAATTTTTCCAAGTTCATAGAGTTTCCAGAAACATGTGGTTTAGGAAGTGGATGCTACTCCTGCTTCCAAACCTGAATCAATCAGGGAGCTTCACCAAACACTGCCCATGATGGGTAGCCATTATGGTTTGACA
>NW_006399794.1:16331369-16333876 GCF_000299155.1 Elephantulus edwardii
CTTTTTGAGAAAGCGCCATACTGCTTTCCACAGGGGTTGCATCATTTTACACTCCCACCAACAGTGAATAAGGGCTCCAGTTTCTCTACAATCTTGCCAGCATTTGTTGCTTGCTGTTCTGTTAAATTTTGCTATTTTGACTGGGGTGAGATGATATAGTTGTTTTCAAACTATATTTCTATTGTCAACTTTTTGAGGAAATACCAGACTGCCCTCCATATTGGTGGTACCATTTTTGATTCCTACAATAAGATTGGCTCAGGATAGAGGAGGGTTTAGGGCTGTTGTACATAGGATCTCTGTGAGTCACAGACGAGTACAGGACACATAACAACAACCACCAGCAGTGTATGAGAATTCCAATGTCTCTGCATCTTCTCCAACATTTGTTGTTTGCTGCCTTTTTGAACTTTGCTATTGTTGCTAGGTGAGATTATAACTCATTGTTGTTTTGATTTGCATCTCTCTAAGAATAGCATTTTTTCCTCTCGTGTTTGTTGGCCATCTGACCATCTTTGGTGAAACTCCTGTTCATCTCTTCTGCTCATTTTGTGATTGGGTTGTTTGTCTTTTTTCTTAAATTTTTTTTTTATTAATTTCAATGAAAATTTACAGAGATTTGGATTTCCATTGTTCGTCTTTTTCTTGTTGATATACTAGATTATTTTAGATACTTTAGTTATGAGTCCTTTATCGGATAAGTCATTGCTGAAAGAAGGTTAAAGGACCCATTTTGGACTAGTCAAAACTCTACCCTGGAAGTATGTTAGGAATTCCTCCCAGTAGTTAGGTCTTCCCTGCTACTCTAGGAAGTGTATTGAAGGCAGAGGGCAAGGGGAAGGATGCTATTAACAAATCTTTGCTGTGTGATAGCAGTTCCATGTGAAACATTCTTTTTACCCCCATGTGATATATTTTCCCCCCCCAATTTTATTGATATTTGTTTTTTTACAAAATTCAAATATGTCAAATATAATGGATGTCAAGAACCGGAGTCCTCGTAAAAATGCATCCAATTAGAGTTGCATCAATCTTGATTATTCCATACTTTACCCATTTGCTTTATTTGTTTTCTCTTCTTTACAATCTCCCACATATACCACAAAGACTGTCATGTGTACCACAGAAAGTGAAAACCCCCAATGAACTTAGCCCCCATCACTCCATTCCTAGTCAAAAGTCCACACAGTCACAGAGTTATATCCCATGTATCCATATATTACCCCATCGTGTCTTAAGAGACATTTTCTCTTATAGATTTTCATTTTAGTGTATCTCTTTATCTTGGATGAGGACAACCCAGAAGTGGCCTTTTTGTGTTTGATGTTACCATTCACAACTTTTCTTTATAAGCATAGTACAGTCTTGGGAGCAGGGTTGCTGTATATTGAAGGCCTGACAGTAGTTCATAGCCTTGTCTGTCTGAGGTTGCTATGCTGTGCATTTTTTTTATTAGTGTACCAGTTTTGAATTATCCCTCATACTTCAGATTTGACATTTTCATGAGAAGTGGAACAGTAATAATAACATCAACTTATTAAAATACATTTTAAGACTTTTTACTTTGAAAAAGATATGTCATTGCCAAATATTTTTCCCCAGTCTGTGGACTTTCTTTTTACTCTGTTGGAGAAAGTTTTTTGATGCACACAAGGATCTATTCATCTATCTTATTCTCTCCTATCTGTTGGCTTTTAGTTATACTTAAAAGTCTATTCATTCCATAAAGTAAAGCTTTTAGGTAGTTTCTGGTTTTTCCTCCAATGAACTTTATAGTTTTTAGTTTTACTCCAGCTCCCTGATCCACCTTGAGTTGGTTTTTGTGTATGGTGTGAGGTGTGGATCTCCAGTTTTCTGCAGGTGGTTGTCCAGTTTTGCCAGCATTGTTTGTTAAAGAGGCTATTGTTTCCCCACTTATTTGAATTCATGTCCTTGTCAAAGATGAGTCGATAACAGGCAGATGGGTTGATTTCTGAGTTATTGATTCTGTTTCATTAATCTATCTGTCTTTACTATGATGTCCTGACTACCACGGATGTGAAGTAGGTTTTGAGACCAGGAAATGTGATGCCTCCTACTTTTTCCTTTTCAGTAGTGCTTTGCATATTAGGAATTTCTTTTCAAATAAAACAAGAAATTGTCTTTTCCATCTTGTTGAAGAATGTCATTGGTTTCTCTATTGGGATTGCATTGAAACTGTAGATTGCTCCTGTTAGAATTGCCATTCATGATATTGAGTCTCCTATCCATGAATATAGTATATTCGTCCATTTCTCTAGGTATCTTTTTGTTCCTCGATAGTAGTGTTTTGTAATTTTCTTTATACAGGTCTTTTATCTCTCTAGTTAGATTTGTTCCTAGGTATTTCTTCTTGTGGTTAGCTATTGTAATTGGTATTAGTATTATTATTTTCTTCATTTTAACATTGTTTTAATCAAGTAACTTGGGTGTTGGAAGGTATTATTTTTCTTATTTTCTTTGCTCTTTGTTACTGTAGAGAAATCCAA
>NW_006399794.1:16333976-16342074 GCF_000299155.1 Elephantulus edwardii
TGGGTGTATCAGTGACAGTGCGATTGGCACAGAACAGAGCAGAGTTTAGGGCTGTTGTACACAGGGTCGCTGTGAGTTGCAAGCGATTCAATGGCACATAACAACACCACCACAACATGGCCCAGTTGTTCAGTATTATAGCAACTCCAAGTTACTTTAGTACAGCAAATAGACAGACCACTGTTGAACCATTTACAAAACTGTTCATCCCAAATCAATTAACATTTGGCCTGAGGGTCGCAGGCCCGATATTTACCACTAGAGCTCTCTATATTAGTGGTACTGTTCGGTAATTTCCATATTCTGATGAATCACCTTTCTTGGGAATGGGAGCAAATGTGGATCTCTTCCAGTCAGTTGGCCAGGCAGCTGTCCTCCAAAGATCCAGCAGATTCATTGCTGTGATCTTAATACCATCATCTGGCATGTTGCCTTACTGGGCCAGCCACAAGCCTCAGCTGGAAGGCTCTAGTGTCTACCCAGGCGTCTATAGCATCTATATCATCCCACTCTACCACCACTGCTGGGCCCTGTACCATGATATTTATATGCCTGGTTTGTTGCTCTCCTTGAAAACAAAGCTAAAATAAAACTGTATTCTCTCCAGTTTTGAGCTGACTGATCACTGTCAGCCCCATTTCTCCCAGTCTTTTCCTTGGTTCTCTAGGAAGTGGTTTGTCTAGGAGAGAAAGAAGGACTACAACTCCCAAAGTGCCCTGGTGCAGTTGTCAGGAGCAACCAAGGAATGCAGACAAACTGCCTTGCTGGAGTCTGGACTGTTATTATCTACAGACAGCCAGTCGGCCAGCTATGGGCCAAGATTATTATTCTGTGCTCGAGATCAGTCGTAATTCAGAGGATGCCCAAATCAAGAAGGCGTAAGTTGGGGTATCAGCCCAGCTTTGGGATGTGCCAGTGTAGGCCCAGTCCTCATCTCTTCCTAAGGAGTTTTTTCTGTATAACTGAGGGCAGGCAAGCTTGCTTTGTGCATGGCTATATCCTGGCTTTGGGTTGGGCCAGGACTCAAACTAGAAATTTGAACATCTTAATTCCTCAGTCTGTTCTCAAACCATTACCTTTGTCCTCTATCCCTGGCTCCTCTCTTAGCTATCCTGACAATGAAATGGGAACAAAAGAGGTCTTTGAACTTGATTTTAATCTTCTGGAGAAAGAAAATATTTTGAACAGGAAGTGAACTGATTAAATGGATCCATGATAAATTTCATTCTGGCCATTAAATGGGTTTGGGGCATTGAGCAAACAGCCCCTCTGAGTATGTGCAAGTCTTTGGGGTTTTGTGATTCATTCCAAAGAAAATCATCTAGGACAGGAATTGGTCATTTTTTCCCCCAAAAAAGTTTGGGTTCTTTGTGATTTTAAAAGGCTTTTGTTCTGTGTTTTTATAAATCTACCATATGGCTAGCACCTACCACATGGGCTCGGCCCCATATTGGCAGCTGGAGCCCTAATTGTGAACTGGACAGATATGGTCCCATTCTTCAGGCAATTTCATTTTGTTGATGGATGTAGATATGTGTCACCACAACTGCGATGAAGGTCAGAAAAGGGAAAGCAAGCACAGGGTTGCGCTGAAGCTTCTGTGAAAGGGAGAGACCCCGTAGGAGGCTGTCCTGGTTAGCAAGGCAAAAAAGGAGTCTTGATGTAAGGCAGTAAGTAGGGTAAAGAGAGGAGGAATGAACTTAGCAGCTAACTGGACCACTGGAAGATGATGAAAAAGGAATCTAAAATAATCAATCGACACTGAGTGGTATGAATTAGACTTATTGAGTATGCAAATGCTGTTCTGAGAACCTTCCGTAACTATTTCTTTCCATTCTCATGACAGCTTAGACAGGTACAAAGCATTATGTCCCAAGGCCATGCACCTAGCAGAGATGGTGGTTGTTGTTGAGTACCATAGAATAGGAACCGACCCATAGCTGACCCTTCATGGGTTTTTTGAGATAGTAAATTGCACAGGAAAGTGCCTATTTTTCCCATGGAGCAGCTGATGATTTGAACTGTGTATCTTTGGGTTGGCAGCACAATTCCTTACCACTAAGTCACCAGAGCTCCCTAGCAAATGGTAGAACCATTATTCAGACACCATGCCGACCACGGTTGTCTTAAAATGGGCTCCGCCTACGGCCAGGTTCTATATGTGGATCCTATAAGCAGAGAAAAAGAAGAATATCTACAATGTACTTGAAGAAATAGCACAAATTCCTAAAACAGAAAAATTCAAAACAGTATATAACGTTATCCATTTCCCTGGGGTGTTTTAGAGGAAGGTCACCAAAAGTGAGGGCTGCCATCCTACAAAAAGATAGGTACAACTTGAACACTGGAAAGTAAGTATTGTGTGTGATCAAGTCAAATCTGACTCAGAGTGACCCTATATGACAGAGTAGGACTGCTCATAGTTTCCTAGCCTGTCGTCTTGAAAGAAGTGCAACCAAGATGCTTCTTTGAGGCAGGGTAGTGTGAAACTGTCTCATATACTTAGACATATTGTCAGGGTGGGCCAGTCCTTTGAAATATACATCATGCTGAGTTGAGAAAGGTAGAGGGTCAGAGAAAGAGAGGAAAACCCTCAACAAGATGGATTTGACACTGTGAATGTAACAGTGGGGTCAAGTATGCTGGAGATTGTGAGGATGGTGCAGGACAGAGCAAGTTCTGATCTATTGTTCATATGAGTTGTAATCAATTAGATGACATCTAACAACAGTCTTTATGGCCCTGTGGCACAGTAGTTAAGTACTCTGCTGCTAACCAGAAAGTTAGCAGTTTGAATCCCCAGCCATTCTTTAAGAGAAAGATGTGGCAGTCAGCTTTCCTTAGACCTCTGGTTTCTTCATGAATCCTGCTCAAGGAGATCTGGGGCAGGAGACTGGAGGGAGAGAGGAAGAGAGGGAGGGAACGAGGGAGGAAGGGAAGGAAAGGAGTGAAGCTAGAGACTGTCTTCCTAGTTCCCTTCCTTTGAGGTCTTTTTGGATGGATGTGTCTCTTAAGTGAAAGTCACAACTCTTCCCAAGACCCTTTCCTTATATTCTCTCCGTCTGAAGCTTCATCTGACCTACTTTGGACATGCTGCAAGGAGGGACCAGTCCTTGGAGAGGGACATCATGTTTGGGAGGGTGGAGGGGCAGCGCAAGAGAGGAAACCCCTCGATGAGACGGATTGACTCAGTGACTGGGGTAATGAGGGTAGGTGTGTCAGAGACAATAAGATTGGCACAGGATAGAGCAGGGCTGTTGTGCACAGTGTCACTATGAGTCACAGGCAACTCGATGGCACATAACAACAAATTTTCAGTAATACTCCTTCCACTTAGTCCTCTAGGATCAGGACAATAGGGGTGCCTTGGTTACAGCGTCAGGTTACTACACTATGGCTTGTGGTTTCTATCCACCCTACACTACATTTGATGAATATGGTCCAGTATTACTCAGAATTACTAAATTCATACTAGTCTCTTTCCTCTTGGAACACTGGTGATCCAGATCTCAGATGCTAGTGGCATTGCTGCACTAATTAGTGGAAGTGGGTAGATACAGAAGTGCGAAACAATGGACATAGCTGGGAGACATGGCAAATAAACCCAACATTTACTGAATGCCTCTTTATACACCTTTTTGAGCTCTCATCGCCATCAAGTCAGAACCAATTCACAGCATGTCCTCCAGTGGGTTTTTGAGGTTATGGCCTAGTGTTGCGCTACTAACCCGAATGCATGCGCTTAATCCACCAGCTACTCCGCAGGAGAAAAAGGAGCAGTCACATCCTCTAGGGGTTGGTTCCAAGTCAATGGTATATAAAAGCATAAATCTCATGGGAGGAGATTGCCTTTCTCCTGCAGAGCAGCTGGTGGGTTCGAACCAACAGAGGAGTGCAGCCTTTGGGTGAACAGCACATGCTGATATGGATGACTCATCAGTTTAGTTTATGTGTAAGTTCAGTTCTTCCGAGAAGCAGACACCCGTAGGATTTGATGTGCAAAAGCAGTATCAGGACACCACCTGTGAAGGGTAAGGGGAGGGAGCTAACATTGTTGCAAGAGACCTCAAGCAGAGAGTCCTTGTTGGAAGATTCCCACATCTCACCGGACAGCCACCCCTGGGGTGTCCTTCTTGGGAAGTCATTGTTGGAGAGCAGCTTGGAAGACCTGGCACATATGTCCAGAGCATCTTCAGTTGGGTGATCAGTCACCTTCACCACCTATACCAGGGTCTTTTAGAGGAGATCCAAACTTTGCACCTCCATGACCACCACAGCCAGTGAGGTCACGGTTATCATTCCTGATTTGCACCTGGGAACTTGAGAGCTCTGGGTGCTACTAAAGCAGACAGCACAGCCAGATCTGAAGTATGGTCTGCCCCTTAAAAACAGACCAGCAGGTATGACTTGTATCGTTCCTTCCCCTCCTAGGTACCGGAGACTTGCTCTTCAGAACCACCCGCTGAGGTCAAGCGAGCCAGCATCTGCAGAGATATTCAGGCAAATAGCAGAGGCCTACGATGTGCTGAGTGACCGTGAGTGATTGGACAGGTGGAGGGTGTATTTACTCCAGGACACCTTTTGTCCCTGACCTCTCAAATGAGATCTTATGGTTCTGGAGTATTTTTCAGTGGGATCAATAGAGTATATCTATTCTATGTCTCCTCTTCTTTGCCCAGAATCTAAACAAACTCAGAAGGCAGGATAAACTATTTCCTTTAATAGTAGACACAAGGTAGGTAGAGGACTTGACAGTACAGAGACACCGAGGCCTTGGAATTGGGGCTCATCTGCTCTCTCAGTCACAGAAATGCAGATCAGGGACTGGCTGTACCCCTCTACATCACTACACACCCCCATTCCCTGCAGGAGTCCACCCTCCCCCTCAAGGATCAGATCGAGAGGCTGAGATGCTTGCTGTAAAGGGAAGGAAGCCAAAGGCGAGGCAGGTGTACCCAGTTATTCTTCCAAACTTTACCAAGTAGCTGCTTTCACCTTGTTAAGGACCAGATTTGATAATGCAATGGAGAGAGACCAATAGAAAATAGGAAATATCTCTCCTATAGAAACCAGGAGAAAAGGGTGGCCTCCAGCCCCAAGTGGGACTGTGCCCACTTGGGTTTGTCTAAGAGCTTGTTCTGGAGACTACTCATGGGCACTGTGTAGGAAAATGGCTCAATCACCAAGGTCTCACCAACTGAATTTTCATATAGGGATTGCAATTTTCTAGAATTTGAAGGCTCTAGAATATTTAGATTCTGAGGTTCCAAGACTCTAGGATGCAATTTATACCAGATAACACTGTAATTATAATGAATGAGTTCACACTGAGAACCACTCTTGGTCATTTCTCCCTCTAAGTCCATGCCCCGTTCCCGGCAAGCATTTATTTTCCATCTTTCTTTTGAACAACAGGAAAAGTAATTAGGTGCACTGAGGATAAAATTAAACCCCTAACTTCTAGAGTTTCGTCCCACAGATCCCCTGACAGCAGGAATTTGGGGAATACAGTTGGTTTTGCCCTTTTCCATAACCTTGGTTTTCCTAGCCCCCACCATGCATCCAGCCCCCAAGGCTGGACCCTCCTCAAGGTGATACGTTTCCACAGCTGTGAAGAGAGGCATCTATGACAAGTTTGGAGAGGAGGGCCTGAAGGGCGGGATCCCTCTGGAGTTTGGATCACAGACTCCATGGACAGCTGGCTACGTCTTCCACGGCAATCCTGAGAAAGTTTTCCATGAGTTCTTTGGAGGAGACAACCCCTTCAACGGTAAGAGGTCTGACCCATTCCCTGGCCCTGCTAGCAAAGGAACCAGCTCTAAAAGATGTTTTCTTTTGAGTATGAAGGGTTTTGTTTTTCAATTTTAAAATAAGAGAAAGGGAGAGAAGACACAAAGGTGAGAAAGAAGGAAGGTAGAAAATGAAAATAAAATTTCTTGTACTTGCTTCAGCAGCACATATACCAAAACTGGAATAATACCAAAAAAATTAGCATGGCCCCTGAACAAGGATGACATTGAAGAATTCCATATTTTTTTTTAAAAAGACCGCAGAATTTCACAGAATTTATCTTTCAATAATTTTTACCACATGTTCTTCCTGTTTAATTCTCCCCCATTCATTTGTTGTTGCACATTTTCCTCCCTGCCCATCCCTCCCCCAGTTTGCTTTTCTCTTTGAAAAGAAAAAAAAATTATTGTTATACAACCCCCCCCAAATTCCATGGCCCACAGTCTACTTTACTATGCATTTCTTTTTCTGGAATCTTGTCATGAAAATAATACCTAATCATATATTCCTTTTATACAGTTCTCTCCTTCATCTGTTTCAATGCCATGTAGATTATTTATTCCCTCTTTTCTTAGTTTCCCCTCAGTCCCCATGTCAGTCCTGTTTTATAACAGTGGCATTATACTGTATTTGTCTTTTTTGTGACTGAGATATTTCACTCAGCATAATGTCACCCATTTTGTATAATAATTCATGAGTTCCTTGTTTTTCAGTGCAGCATAGTATTCCATTGTGTGAATATACCAAAAAGAAACAAATTACAGCCCTGCTCTATTAACTTTTGCAAAAATAGCTACTTATTGTTAACAGTTATTAACAAGTTCTAAATTGTTCACTAATTTTTTAATTTTAGAGAAGATTTACAAAGAGGTTCGTTTTCATCCATTCATGCATTCAATTTCCGTTCCTCCTCTTCTCCCAATTCCCTTTGTAATGCTTGCCTAGTTCCAGGCTATTAACTGGCATACTCAGAATTTCTAATTGCCCATTCCTTTCAGATTGTCTTTCCTCTCGCCCATTCCAGTGCACTCTTCATTATCTATCCAGACTTTTCCTGCTCTTCCCTTCCCTGCTCCCAGAACAATCCCATTATTATTACAGCAGTGGCCTTATGCAGTATTTGTCCTTTTGTGAACAAAATGTTTCATCAGCACACTCTCTTCCAGACTCACCCATGTTTCATAGTGTTTTATGAGTTTATTGCTTTCCAATGTTGCATATTCATTGTGTGAATGTACAATAGTTGTATTGTGGGTTTTTAAAGAATATTCTTTTTTATTTGTCTTACTACAAAGTTAGTATACATTGTGTTTCACACTATTCTTCATTCACATTGTGTTTCATATAATCTTTCTCATGCATTGTTTTTGTTGTTGTTTTATTATGTGCCATTGAGTCACCTGAGACTAATAGCAATCCTATGTACAACAGTTCTGAAGCCTGCTCTGTCCTGAGCCAGTCTCACTGACTCCAACACACCTACTCCCATTGCCCCAGTTACTGTATCAATCCATTTCATCTGGGATCTTCCTCTCCTGTGCTGTCCCTCCACCCTTTCAAGCATGATGTCCTTCTCCAAGAATTGGTCCCGCCTGGCCACATGCCCAAAGTATGTGAGATGGGGCTTCAAAATCCTAGTCTCCAAGAAGAAATTTGGTTTCATCCTCTCCATAACAGACTGACTTGTTTTCTTAGTGGTCCATGGTATGTTCAAGACTCTTCTCTAGCACCATAATTCAAAGGAATCAATTCTTATTCTGTCATCCTTAGTCATTGTCCAGCTCTCTCATGCATTATGTTTTATAAAATTAATCACCATTGGACTTTTCCATTATTACCTGTCTTTTCACCCAGATCCTTCCCATTTCCTTCCCCCCTCCCTCCACCCACCAAACTGTGTAACCCTGTGGTTTCTTCCCTACCTATCCTCACTACTCTGCTTCCACCCCTACCCCATCTTGAGTTCACATACATGTTTTAATAGTTATCCCTCTATATTTACAATAATGGTCTTATGCAGTATTTGTCCTTATAAGACTGCATTAGCTTACGCAATATAATGTTCTCCAGCCTCTCTCAGGTTGCATAGTATTTTTTAAAAATCATTCCATTCAACTATTGATGAACACTTGGACTGTTTCCTTCTCTCTACTATTGTGAATAATACTGTGGTAAACATGGGTGTACATATGTCTGTTTGTGTCACAACTTTTGATTTCTTTAGGGTATACTTCCAATAGTGGAATAGCTGGGTCAAACAATATTGCTTTCTTTTTTTTCTATTTCTTTTTTTAATTAAATTTTATTA
>NW_006399794.1:16357689-16383711 GCF_000299155.1 Elephantulus edwardii
TGGGGCGTGAGGGGAGATGGGGAAATTGTATACCAATGAAGGAACTTTTTTTCCTTTTTCTTTTCAAAGAGAGGAGCGAACTGATGGGGAGGGGTGGGCAGAGAGAAAAGTGCAGCGATGAATGAATGGAAATCCAAAATCTCTGTAAATGTTTATTAAAATTAATAAAAATGCAAAAAAAAGAAAAAATTTTGCTGTTCTTACTGGGGTGAGATGATATCTCATAGTTGTTTTGATTTGCATCTAATTTAGAGCTAGTGCATCATCCTATATATCCCTGGTGCCACGGCCTCTTCTAAATCCTGAAAGTAAAAAAATACCCAAAGATTCTTACCACTGAAATTATAGGCAGTGTCATGATGGACAGAGAGGAGATTGAAACTGTCTACAGCTTCATCTTGCTTGGATCCACAATTAACACGCTCGGTGTTAGCAGTCAGAAAATAAAGAAAAATATTGCACTTGGAAAATCTGCAGTTAGGGACATTTCTAAATTATTGAGGAGTAATGATGTCAGGTACTAAGGTGTGACTGATTGAGGTGATAGTCTTTTCTGATTACTTGCTATTCATCTGAGAGCTGGACAGTGAAGTAGGATGACAGAAAAAGAATTGACATCTTTGAGCTGTGGTGTTGGAAAAGAGCACTGAACATTCCATGGATGGACAAGAGAACCAAGAGATATGTTTTGGAGAGGGTACAGCCAGAGTGCTCTTTGGAGGCAAGAATGATGAGGCTTCACCTCACATACTTTGGACATGTTGATAGGAGGTACTGTTCCTTGGAGAAGGACATGATGCTGGTAAGGTGGAGGGACACCTGCATAATGCAGATAACCACCTTCCTTGCTGATAGTGAGGAGGACTGGAAGCCCTTGTTGCAGAAGATCAAGGAATATGCCCTTCAGTATGGATTGCATGTCAGTGTCAAGAAAACAAAGATTCTTAACACTGAAACAATAGGCAACATCATGATGGCCAAGAGAACAAATAGATATGTCTTGGAGAGGGTGCAGCCAGGGTGCTCTATGGAGGCAAGAACTATGCTTCACCTCACATACTTTGAGCATGTTGGTAGAAGGAGATATTCCTTGGAGAGAGACATGATGCTGGGAAAGGTGGTGGGTCGGTGAAAGAGAGGCCAACCCTCAACCAGGTGAATTGATATGGTAACTGCTGCAATGGGCTCTTGTGTGTCAGGAAGTGTGAGGATGGTGCAGGATAGAACAGGGTTCAGATCTTCTGTTCATAGGATCACTATGAGTCATGCTGGGTTCAGTGGCACCTAACAACAACAATAGCACTACTATCATGATGTTGTCTTATTTCTTTTTTCAGGTTAATATTTGTTTTATGTATTCTACAGCTCTATCATTTGTTGCATAGATATTTATAATGCTTATGTCCTCTTCTTCTGTTGACCTTTCAAGCATTATACAGTGTCCCTCGTATTTTATGGTTTTTACCTTGAAGTCTATTTGAGTGATTGATTGATTGATTGATTGATTGTGGAAAAACATGTATGGGGACCCAAGGGAGTAAGAGGTGGAAGCAGAAGGGGTGAGGTTGGTTGGGATGAAATCACAGTGCTGTACAATTTATTGGGTAGAGAGAGTGGGTAAAGGAAATGAGAAGGATCCAACAGAGACTGGAAAAGACAAGGCAATGGTGGACATAGCCCAGTGGTGGTCAATTTTTTTTTTTTTACAAAGAGATTGTCTTTTATATTTGTGGGTTTCCCATTTGGGAATAGGGGCATAGCCTCTCTGGCTGCTTCATGCTTAATGGGACTTTGAGATGAAGGGGAAGGGAAGCCCACTTTAACACTTTACTGGTGGTCTTGAGTTGAAGCTGCATGCCTTCTTGTTGAGTAAGAAGATATTTTCATGATGTTTTCTGTCCTCTGGACTGCAAAGTGTTTGTGTGGGTGAGTCCAGTGGGAGTGCCTTGCTGAGCTTTGAGGCTCCATCCACCTTCCTTTCCTTAGCTGGAAGTTAAATTTCTCTTTTGTCTCTGGAACCAGGCTCAGGGTTTCTGAAACAAGACTCAGTGTTCTGGTTACCTATAGGAAAGGAAAAAACCTAGAGAGAACAACTTGTGAGTTAAGAAGAAAAGGGCTTTGGATGTGTTATTTACAGGTGTACTGGAGGAGGAGATGGAAGAAAGTGGCTTAGATAAGATTCCTCATACACATTAGGTGGTTGTTGCCAGGATCCAGTGGCTCTTTCCAGGGTCCAGGCAGCTATCTCCAGGGGCCATGAAGTCTATTTTTAATACTACTACCCTGATTTGTTGTTGTTGTTGTTGCAGTTTTCTTTGTATATTTCCCCCATCCTTTGGTTTTTAGTCTGTCTTTATCTTCACAGGTGTGTCTCTGTAGACAGCATATTGATAGATTCTGTTTTTTAATCCAATCTGCTACTTTTCCCCTTTACCAGTGCATTTAAACCATTCACATTCAGTGTGATTTTCAAGAGGATAGGTTTTATTACTGTGATCTTGGTTCTTTTTCTGTGTTGTTGCTGATTATTCTGATCCATCACTTTTTGGTGATAGTGGGAAGGACTTCCTTTAGTGTTTCTTGATCTTGTTTTCTTGTACACCATTAGTTTCTGCTTTGCTGAGAATGTCTTGGTCTCTCTGTTATATTTGTTAGAGAATTGTGCTGAGTATAGGCTTCTCACTAGGTATGTCTTTTTGCTCGTTCGTATGATTTCTGCTGAGAAATCAGCATATAACCTTACTTGTTATCATTTGTAGGTAATTCTTCATTTTTTTTTTCCTTACTGCATTCAGAATTCTCTCGTCTTTGATTATGGAGAATTTGACTATGAAATCCTTTGGTGCTTTTCTTTTGGGATCTGTTTTATTTGGGGCTTGCCAAGCTTCTTGGATATATATTTTTCTCATGATATCCAATAAGTTTTCTTCTATTAACTCTTCCCCAATTTCTTCAGTGCCTTTTATTTTGTTTCTTCCTGTTCTGGAATTCTGATTGTTGTTGTTATTGTTATGTGCCATTGAGTCAACTATGACTCATAACAACCCTATGAACAATGGCTCTGACCTTTGCCCTATCTTGAGCAAATCTCACCATCTCTGACACACTTGACCCAATTGCTACAGTCACTGTTGCAATCTAACTTATCTAGGGTCTTCCTCTCCTATGCTTACCCTCCACCCTTCCAAGTCCTTCTTCAATGACTGGTTCCTCATGGCAACAGGGCTAAAGTATGTGAGACAGAACCTCAAAATCCTTGCCTTCAAGGAGCAGCTTTGTTTCACAACCCAGGACAGATCTATTTGTCTCCTTGGCAGTACATGGTATGTTCACCATAATTTAAAGGCACTGATTCTTTTTCTGTTGTCCTTAGTCATTGTTTAGCTCTCAGGCATAGCAAGTAATTGCAAAGTCCATGGCCTGGATCGGGGGCACCTTAGTTTCTAGATTGACATCATTCCATATCAATATGGGTGTATAACTGAGGATAAGGAAGGAGTGATTTGAGAGTATGCTGTTTACCTTTCAAATTTGCAAAGATCACCTTCTCCCCAGTCCCCATACCCTCCACCTCCCACGCCTACCCTCTCTCCCCAGTGTCAGCTATTGACTTCTTAGTTAATCCAGGGTTTCTGATGGTCTTGTGGTGTCCTAGTGAGTAATAGGTGTATTCCAAGCTAATGGTGGGAATAATTTTTAACCTACCAATAGAGGGCACTCCTGTCTTTTCCGAAGCCACAAAGGTTGAAAGGCTGTTTTACCAGCAGGGAAGTGGGACGATCTCTAAAATGGAGGATGAAGTAGTGGGGATGTCCTAACTGGGTCAGCAGTTGAGGGCAGCTTCCTGATGCAGCCTAACAGCCTGCTTTAGAGGTGGGAATGAGATGCTGGGTATCATCACACTTGGGACACTGGAGAGGTAGATGAATCTCTAGACACAACACCTCTATTCCTCTTGTCTTTCCACCTCTTACAGAGTTTTTTAATGAAGAAGGAAATGAAGTGGACTTGAACTTTGGGGGACTCCGGGGTCGGGGTGTTAAGAAGCAGGACCCCTCTATTGAACGAGACCTCTACCTCTCTTTGGAGGACTTGTTCTTTGGCTGCACCAAGAAAATTAAGATTTCCAGAAGGGTGAGTGTGTGGCTTGCTTCTATTTGGAACTACCACCTACCCTCTCCAATACAATACTACCAGTTGCCTCCTTCCTAACCCTAACTGGAGAATTTAGGTAGGAGCTCTGATGGCATCTTGAAATCTTAGACTTGAAGTTTGGAAAGGACCATTGAAGATACTGTTGTTATGTGCCACAAAGTCGACCACAACTCATAGTGACCCTATTAACAGTGGATCTTTACCCTGCCCTATCCCATGCCGTTCTCACCATCTCCAACACACTTAAACCCATTGTTATAATCACTTTATAAATCCATCTTTTGAGGGTCTTCTTCTCTTACGCTGACCCTCCACCTTTCCAAGCATGATGTCCTTCTCCAGGGACTGGCTCCTTCTAACAACATGCTCAACATACATGAGACAGAGCTTCACCATCCTTGCCTCCAAGAAATGACCTGGTTTCACTTTCTCCACTACAGACCTGATTGTTCTCTTGGAAGTCCATGATTCAGAATTCTTCTCCAACACCACAACTCAAAGGCATGCAATGTTCTTCTGTCATCCTTAGTCATTGCCCAGCTTTCAGATGGATAACAAGTACCTGAAAAGACCATGGCTTGGATCAGGCACACTTCAGTGTTTTAGTTTTTGTTATTGCAAGAGTTCCCTTTGCAGTTTTCTTCATTGCGATGAGATCTTTCCTTTCCTCTCTCAGTTCAGCTCTATCCCTGTGAGAAGTAGGGAGGCCTCTCTAAAGAGGTGTCTTTTTGTGACTCTGAGCATTCCTAAAGGCATTTCTAGAAGTAACCACCAGAATTTCAGCAGGACTTATCCCTCAGGGGAAGGGAGGGTAGTGTGAGGCTAGTGTAGGCAGGAAGACAGATCTCAAAGTGACTAGTGGGAAGAAGGAAGGTCTTCGGTGCATCAGGATCCAGGCCTTGGATTTGCTCTGTTTCATGGTCCAGCCCTATGCCAGGCACAAGAACAAGGCCTACTCACTCACCTTTTCCTATCAGGAGATGCCAACTGTGGCCATGTTTGCCATAGGCAGCACCCATCCAGGTATGACACTGGTGAGTGGGTGGATGCACTAAGAGAGGCTCAGACATGTTGATCTCTATGGTCTTTCTCCCTTCAGGATTAGATTTCTTGCCTTCTGTCTTCCCTGCTTAGCAAAGGCCTGCTAAGAAAACAACTCGGGACCAGGGTCTCTAGGCTTGGAAGAGAGGAAATGAACACATTTTTCCTGATCATCTTTTAGTGGCTAGGGGTATATAATTTCTGCGGGTGGAAGTGAATCGCACGCAGGCAAAAGTGTCTGGGAGGGAGAAGCACATTTCCCAGACGAGGCCTGAGAAGCACCAAGTGGGGCTAAGGAACACATAGAATGTGTGTGTGGGTCTTATCAACTCATAGGGGTTGCTAGGCTTCTCAAGCTTCAATCCCAGTCCCATGACATGTCCTGCCATCTGGATCCTAAGTTCTTGACAACAGAGTGGGAGTGGAAACAGCTTGTTGCTAAGATAGTGAGCCCAGACACGAATCCCGCAGAACACCTTTCATGTGTGCAAGGGCCATCTGGTCGCCTGTGTTCGTGGAAAGCCTGAGATAGTCTCCTCACTTCCCCCACCCCCACCTATTCCTGCTGCAGGTGCTGAATGAGGATGGGTACTCCTCCACCATCAAGGACAAGATACTGACAATCGATGTGAAGCCTGGCTGGAGGCAGGGCACACGCATCATCTTTGAAAAGGAAGGGGACCAGGTGAGGAGGGCAGAAGGAGTGTCTCCAGCCTTCATCTCTGGCTCAGTCACCTGGGCTCAGTTAGTGGAAAGGTTGAGGGAGGAGGTGATACATTCTCTTTGGTTGGTAGGGAGGCCAGTCTGCAGAGTAGGTGAGATGATCCTTAATGTTTCTTCCCAGGGGCAGAGCCTCACAATGCCTCTGTGAGTTGACATCCTAGGAATTATCCCCATTGTATAGAGTGGGGAATTGAGGCCCAGAGAAGAAAGGAACTTGCCCAGAGCAAGACTGAAAACACTGAAAGCATGCTGATGTTATCATGTCAACCTAATATGTTATTATTCCAGCTGTCAAGTTGGAACCGACTCACAGCTAACCCTTCAGCACGTTTTCAGAGACAGTAATCACATGGGAGGAGATTGTCCATTTTTCTTCTAGTGGAGCAACTAGTGAATTGGAACCGTGTGCCTTGGACTGTCAGTGAAACTCCTTGCCACTAAGCCAACCTGATGTTTTTTAATACTTCTCTGATTAAAGTCCAACCACAAGAGACACTCAGAAACCATTTATTAATTAATAAGCTAAGATAAAATAAAAATGTAAAATTACTGTCCTGGGGGCATGTTTGGTCTTAAATTATGAGAAGAGGCTCAACTTAGAACACAGTTACTTTCCTGAAGCACCTTTCCTTTCAAAACTCAGCTCCAGTGTTTCAGTCTCTGGATAGCCCTTCCCATCTGGTTAGGGCCACTGGGCTCCCCGACCACTGGGCTTCCCTTTATCAAGGCCTGGAGCTCACTAGTCTTTGAAGCCTTATTAGGCAGGGAGCTTCTAGAAAGGCCCATCTGATTCCTTTGTCCCTGGTACCCAAAAGAGACCACAGCAAGTGATGAAGTAACTGGCAGGAAAGGGGCCCCGACTGAGGAAGCTCATGGCTCTCCATTTGAGTGCATTTATCTTCGGGGTTCTCAATGAAAGAGAAGTAACACTGGGGGTTGGAGGATCCTTTCGGTAGGCTTCTCAAGTCAGGGGCCAAGGAGGCGGAAATGAAAAGCCCCTTCCAGAGCACCTGGTCCCCACTGTACAGATGAAGACATTGAGAACAGTAGGGGCAGGAACTTGGCCAAGTTCACACTGTCAATTAGTCCTTTTTATGCCTTGGCCTCCCCTGCACAGGGCCCCAACATCATCCCAGCAGACATCATCTTCATTGTGAAGGAGAAGCTTCACCCTCGCTTCCGTAGGGAGAACAACAATCTCTTCTTTGTGAAACCTATTCCCTTGGGCAAGGTGAGTAAGCTAAGTCCAGAAGCAGGAAAACGAGGGTCACTACCAGTCTCACCTGTCCCAGGGGGACCCCAACACAGGCCTCCCTCATCACTCACCCCAGTGTGTGGCCCAGTCCTTCAGAAGGTGCTGAGCCTGGCACACAAAATCAGAAGCAAACCACACCAGGCTGTCATCAATCCAGGAAATGAGTGACCAGGCGACAGCCTAGCCTTTGCCACCCTTCCCCACCTCACCTGCATCCCCTCACTTGTTAGTCAGCCACTGACTCTTGAACAACTAGCTCCTAGGTCCTTCTTGTCCTTTAAGGCGCACATCTACTGTTAGCACCTCCCTGCTCCCCAGACTGTTTTGAGAACCTCTCTTTGGCTCCCACATAATCTTACTTCTCTCTGAACACTTAAACTATGTCAATACTAATCTTATCTACCAGAAGGTGAATTCCTTAAAGACAAGCATTTGCTTGGGTACCTCGCTTCTCTTCTTAGTCCTTGATTCTTTTGTTACCCTGGTGCCCAGTCAGGAATTGACACTGTATAGACTCATAAAATACATTCTAAATAGAATAGTGCTGGTGACAGCCCCCCCATCTTTGACTCCAACCCTTCCCTAGGCTCTTACCTGCTGCACCGTGGAGGTGAAGACCTTGGATGACCGTCTGCTCAACATTCCCATCAATGACATCATTCAGTGAGTTCATCTGCCTTGGGCCCTATAAACAAGAGAAAGTCTGCCCTGGACCTTGGGAGTAGTGTCAAGCAAATCTTCCTGGTATGGTATTGTGCAGGTAGCCTGGCTGAGGTAAGAAGACCAAAATCCAACCCACATCTTGGCCAAGCCGCGGGCTACATTGATATGGCAAAAGGTGTGACTTCATCTATTTTGCACAATGACACTATAGAGGTTGCAAGCCTCCAGTGCTGGGCAGTCCCTACTGATGGGCTGTCCTCCAGGACCCCTCACTAGACTTCTGAGTTGTATCCAAGAAAGGCCTTCTGCTTGGGAAGGTTTGATCAACAACCTAGCACTCCCCACCCTAATCCAGGATCTGCCTACCCTCACTCCCTATCCTAGTCCTTTATGTAAAACAAATTTCCTGGGAACCTCCAGACCCAATATAAATGGGTCCAGGGACCAAGCTGCCTAAGACAAGCCAGTTCCCCCATCTGGCTGATAATAGCTACACCCTGGTGTAAGCTGTAGTAACTGGCCCATTCCTGAAGTTATGTGAGTATAGGTGGGTGGGATCATGTATGCCACAGGGCACCCTCTAATTTCCTTTCTTTCATCTTCCTCTACTTCAGCCCCAAGTACTTCAAGAAGGTGCCAGGTGAGGGGATGCCACTACCTGAGGATCCTACCAAGAGGGGGGACCTCTTCATCTTCTTTGACATCCAGTTCCCCACCCGCCTCACACCGCAGAAGAAGCAGATGCTTCGCCAGGCATTGCTGACGTGATTGTGGTGGGCTGGAGGCTGGTGCAGAGGTAGGAGGTGGCAAGCCAGGCCTTACCCACCTGCCAACAACCTGCCTGTGTGTGCCAGGAAGCTGGCCTTCTGCAGATGTGAGAGTGAGGGTGGGATGACATAGGTCTTTTCAGTGAATATAATAAAGACTTATATTCCATCTTCCAGCAACATGTAGGAGAGTACATTAAAATGAAAGACCATTTATACCAGGCCTACCTGGAGCAGAGGGAAGACTGAGCCTGAGGTTGAGGGCTGGGGCCTGCCCTGGCTGCAGCACTGACCTGTGGGGAGGGCAGGCTTATGAACTTCTGGCTCCTACGCTGATGAAGTAGCTCAGGACCATGCTGCCTCTGAGTGTCCCCAGCTCTGTTCTGGTCATTCATGACACCTGATTTTAGAAGGGGTAGTCTGTATAGTGATATGGGTATGTTGTAAAGATGAGACAATTAAAGCCCGGAGAGAAGCCACTTGTCCCAGGTCACACAGGTGTTATTGGCAAAGCTAGGCCTCACTCTGGCCAAGGACACATACTATAGACTCATCTTGCTTAAGGAAGGAGGCAGCTGAATGCTGCACAATACCCACAGACCCTGGAAATAGCTTTAATTTCTCCCTTTCTGGCTTCAATTCCTGGGGCATTCTCAAGGCAGTAGCATGAGAAGCATGAGACCTGGCTTCTGGTCTCAGCCCTACCATTGACTCCTGTCTGAGCAGTTTTATCAATAAAGCAAAGCTCATAAACCCTATCTCAGTGAAATTTTGTGGGGATTAATGAGATGATTTATGTGAAAGTGCTTGGTGAACATACTGCTTAGATTTCAGGAAAGGTTATGTCATTGCTGCTGAAGGCCTGGAGAGTTCTAGTCTCCAAGGTGCTGGCCTGTACAGAGCACACTACCATCTCCAATCTGATTTCCATCAGCCATCAACAGTGGATTACAAACTTCTTCCATGTTTGGGCAGAGAATTCTCCCTGTTGACTCTGAGTGTGGGCTCGGGATAGATCTAGTCTTACAGACAGGACAAGCGGTTGCTTCTATGGAAGGTCTACATGTATTTGACAGTGCTTAGGATCCTAGAAGTCTTTTTTTTTAAGAATAAAATAGTAATGATACATTAGAAAGATACATACCCAAATGGACAGACTTCATTCCCTCAATGAAAATATGGAGGGGAGGCTGGGTTCTAATATTCTTGTTAGCTTGCTAAGCTTTTTGTTTGAATGGTCAGCAGTCCTTGTCACTCATTCGAAATCTTCAGTGACAAGGCAGCAGCAGCCTTGGAGATGTAGAGCTTGGACGTGTCTGAGCACAGTGAGTTTTGGAGTGAGACACTTGTGTTTTAATCCTGGCCGTGTAACTTAGAAGCTGTGTGTTCTTAGATCACTTCACCTCACTGTAAACTCCTTACCTACAACAGGGATTTGTCTGTACCAAGTGTGAAGTGTTGCACTGTTAACAAAAGGCTGCATGTCCCCAGAGGTTTTAACGGGGGAGACAGGCAGTCTCCTCTTGTGAACTTTTGCTGCTTTGGGGATCTGATGGAATGTTATTGAGTCAAAACTCATGGACCTCCAGGATGAGCAGATCTATCTTGGAGGTACAGTCAGTGCATACTGAAAGGATGGCGAGACTGTCTCACTTACTTTGGGCATGTTATTAGGAAACCAGTCCCTGGAGGCTGTCGTGCTTGTTAGAGCATCAGGGAGAGACCCTCAGTTACACTACTTGTAACAATGGGCTCAAACATAAGACAGTTTCAGATTGGACTGTTTCACTCAGTTGTACAGTTGCTGTATGTACAGAGTTGCTGTCAGAACCTCTATGCTGTCAACAGCATCTAACAGAAGATCCTATAGGGCAGCTGTACTATTATGTCTTGTCCTAGAGGCTGATTTGACTGGGTGACACACACCACCTTGCAGCTCCTTTTCAGAAACTAAAGCCGACTCTGCCTTCTATGAGGCAGTATCCAAGTGCAGCTGCTGAGAGTATTAAATAGGGTAGGGAACATGGTGTGTGAAGAGCCAGTCTCTCAAACTCCCAATTTCTTCTAGGGCAGTGGGAATTCCTGATTTCCAGCCTGATGGAAAGGCCTTTTGTCGTCTATGATTTCTCATTACCTCAGGCACTAACTTGTGAGTCAGGCAGTCACTCATTGCAATTAAGTTGTAACTCTTAGCTGACCCTTCAGGTTTCTAGAGGCTGTAAATCACATGGGAATCATCTCTTGGAGCAGCTTGAACCACCTACCTTTGAGTTGGCAATGCAAGCTCTTACTCATTAGACCTCAAGAGCTCCCTACAGGGGCTTATCATATGCCCATTTTAAGGACTGAGACCAAGAAGTGGAGACCTACCTATAGTCACAGCCCCTGAGACTCATGTATGCTTCTCTGGTGATTCCATTCACCTTCCTGAGCTCATCGTCTCAGGGACATGGCCAGTGGACACTGGTTTTTCAGCCAGCTTATTTAGCTCTATTAACACACCAGGAACTCTGGTGGCCTAGTGGTAGGGAATCATGATGCCAACTCAAAGATGGGTTCAAATCAACTAGTTGCTTTAAGAAAAGAGGACTAATCTCTCGTGCACTTTACAGCCTCTGAAAATCTCCTGGAGGGTCAGCTATGGGTCAGTTCCAACTTGCCCAGCAAAGAGTAACGCAGGGGCAACTTACTATTTTTCTTACATCATAAAAGAAGCCTGCCATGGAGGGTTGTGGGGATTGGGTACACAAGTAATACACACATGAGCACTCACAAAACCAGTACTTCAACTCAAGTGACCGGTAAAACTGGGTTCTCTAGGGTTTTTAGTGGCTGATTTTTTATGAAGCACATCCTAGAGTGGCCTTCTGGTGAACTCCAAAAGCCAGACTTTCATTAGCACTGCAGTCTGTGAGCTGTTGATACATCAGGCTGATTAAATGGAATCCATAGCAACCCAATCTCCTTGCTTAATTTGAATAGTCACATAGCTGACTCTCCACTGGCTTCCGAGGTTGTAGATCAGACTGCCCATCTTTTCCTCTTGGTGTTACTGCCATTGTCTTAGGAGTACAACTCCGTAGGTCACCAGAGTTCCCTCAACAGCAACTGGTACACATCTATGACAAGCAGTCAAGTGTCCCTTTATGCTGACTCCCTGCAGTTTTAACAGCCTAACTAGGCCAGCTGCCACCTGCACCTTGGCTTGCTGCCTCACAACACCCAACTCTGCCTCTCCAGGGACTTGTGGCCTTAGTTTATCTGTCAGAACTGAGGAAGCTTTTGAATCCTGGGGCCTCTTCCTTCAGGACATATTGGCTGCCTTGCCCAAACACAGAAGGATCAGTCAGGAAGAGGAGGGAGCAGAGCCCTCACATGCTTTAGACTGTGGGAAGAAACTGGAAGAACCATGTCTTCTGGGCCCGGCTCCACAGCTACCTTGGAGGCCTTTCCAAGGACCAGTCCATGTTTTCAGGCCCTTTGTACACTTTATTTGCTCTCACATTGCTGTTGGGTCAGAACCAACTGACAGCAGACCCTCCAGCAGGTTTTCAGAGGCTGTAACCACATGGCAGGAGATTGCCTATCTTTCTCCATTCGAGCAGCTAGTGGATTTGAACCTCTTGCCTTTAGATTGACATAAACTTACCCACTAGGCCACTAAAGCTCACTTAAGGCCATCTATAAATTGGGGCCTGGATTGGGCATGCCTTAAGATTTTGGGGTCTGAGTCCCCCACTCTCTGAAATTATAGCAGTCCTACTCACCTACTGTCCTGCTTCAGGACAAGTGGGAGGTACTGGGACCCTGCCCTAGGGAGAGTGAGACTCCAAATAGAAGTTCTCTCACATGTATTTAGCCCCCACTCTGCTAAGTTAACACCTTCCCAGGGCTGAGTTTGGGAGCCAGGCAGACTTGTTTACTTGGCCCAGAATTTTCAGGAAGTGGGTTTTCCATTTGTAAAATCTGGATAAAATACACCCACAGCATTGAACATTACCAAAACCACTGCCATTGAGTCAATTTCCATTGACAGTGATCCTGTGGGATAGTTGTTGTTAGGTGCTGTTGTATTGACTACATCTCAGTGACAACAGATCTGAACCCTGTCCTATCTGTGCTATCCTCCTCATCTCTGACAGGACAGAGGGGAACTGCCCAGTAGTTTCCAAGACTGTGACCTCTATGGGAAAAGGCTGATTCATCTTCCTCCCACCGAGCAGCTGGTGGGTTCATACACCAAGCAGCACTGGAAATGCAGGGTGGGTGGGGCCTCTATTTGTTTATGAACTGTCTTGGAACCAGTGGGGGCAAACAGGGCTCTCCTTACAGGGAAGGCAGGCACTGGGGTACCAGGTCTTGCATAAGTTGCTATAATGCCCTTTGGTACCTCAGTTCAGGCCCTTGGTCCATAAAGATGGATAGAATGACCTCCATGGGCCCCAGACTGGACAATGGAGGTGGAAGGTGAGTCACATGCCACTTTCAAGTTCAGGTGGCTTCTCCCCTGCCCACCAGGGTCAAAAGGGCCCACTGGACCAAGACTTCTGACCAAGCTACAAAGGAGGGAAGAGATGCCAAAGTTGAGCTTGCTTTATGAGTAACATGCTGGCTGGGCTGGGGTGGGGGGCAGAATGAAGACTATGGCTGAACTTTCAAAGGGACTGGTGGTGGCCTGGTATCTTCACTGGTGCCAGGATGGGGTCAACTACACCAGGACTGAAGGGCAATGGGGAGATGAGGGGTGAGAAAGTATGGGGAGGGGAGAGAGAGAAGAGGGAGAGGAGGGAAGGGAAGGGAAAGGTAGGGTCTGGCTGGGCAGAAGCCAATGCCAGGGATGGCCAGGTCAGCAACAGAAGCAAGAGGCTCAAAAGGGAGCCTCCCGGGAAGTGTAGGTAGCCATGAGGGCTCGTTTCAGCTGCTCATAGGTGACGAACATCACCACGTTCCAGGAGCCCAAGCGAAGAAAGGAGGGCATGAACCTAAGAAAGAAAGAACACAGGTTATAGCATGCACCATGGTAAGGCTGGAGAATCCCTACCTCCTGCCCACCTCGCTCGAGGCCCTGGAGTCCAGTCCAACACAGTGGACTTAGACCTGAGCCTCACAGATTTGGCTATAAGCAAGTATCCTCTCAATTTTTATGCCTTAAATGGTGATGCAATGGTTAAATGGTTAACTGAAAGGCTGGCAGTCAAAACTGACAGAGTACCATAAAACATGGATGACAGCAATCCTGGGTAGGAATAAAGACACCGAGTGGATGTCTACCATTTAACACCAGGAACAGAAATGGTTTGAGACTTGGGTTAGTCCAAGGCGGTTCTTTCCCACTTGGTGCCTGGTCTGGAGGGTCAGGAGGAACTGGGAGGGGTAGACCAGAGGCTCACCCCTTGTAGAAGGCCCGAGGCCCCTCCTTCTGGAGCATAGTCAGGGCACAGTGCCCAGCGCTGCTGTACTGGCCCAGGGCAGAGTTCATGTATCTTGTCTTGACCACGTCGACAGGGGATGCGATGACGGTGGTGCAGAAGCCTGCCCCGAAGGCAGATGTGAAATGGCAAGGGAGGTCATCTGCCAGAAAGAAGCGGGCACAGCAGTCAGGACTCCTTTCCCTATAACTCCAGGATGCCAGGGGTGCAGAGAATGAAGTCGTGAGGGGCTTCATGGTCTTAGGACAGAGACACTCAGCTGGGACCTCCTATGAGGATCCGAGGTTCATTTTACGAATTGAATTCTGGTTCCTCAGTCTGTAAAGGGGGCACTTCATCCCAGGGCAGGTTCAAAAAGGCAAGACACAGCCCCATCTACCTTATCTCACCTGTCATGATGTTGGCTTTCAAGAGGGTGTCCTTGATGAGATCATAGGTCACCAGCTCTGCACAGTTGACAATGGCATTGCGAGCAACATTGGGAGACGTCCCTACAGGAAGAAGAGCCTGTGTGAGAGGAGGGAAGCAGTGGAGGAGGAGAACTGTGAAGGAAAGGAAATATCAGATACACACCTTTCCAAAGGCCTCGCAAACCTTCCTCACGGGCAATGGTCTTGTAGGCATCCACAGTGCTTTGGTATCTCCGGCCACTGCCGGCCCGGGCCTGTGCTTGAAACCGGACCTTTACCACATCCGTAGGCTGAGCCACCGCCACAGCCATGGCACCTGTAGTGCTGCCTGCCAGGAGGCGGCTACCAATGCCAGCATCTGGGGGGAAACCGGGGGATCAGCTGGGATTGTCCTTGTTTTCCACCTCACCCAAACCACCATATTATTATAAACCTCTGCCCTTTCAGTAGAGTTCAGACCATTCTTTCTCTAACAAACCCCTGCACTAAACCAAGTATTACTGTAAATGTCTACCATGTGCTAGGCACTGCAACAAAACAAGGAATAAGACAAAATGGAACAGAGTGTTTTCTTTCCTTGAGCATTTTCACATGCTTCACTTAATCTGCTCGACAGCCCTAAGAAATGAGAACCCTCCTCTGACAAATGTGAAAACCAAGGCTCAGAGAAGTGACCTTTCTAAGGACTGGTCATGGGTCCTGCTCTAAGATCTACTTTTCCTCGTCATATCACCTTGGAGGACTCTCTGTTTTTCTCATGTGAAATGAGGTTGGTACAGCTTGCAAAGGAGGACGACTTTTTGGCCTTAGACGTCCCTATTCTTCAGAACTCTTTTTTTTAATGCTGGGATGGTACACCTACACCATGATGGTTATGAAGAATACACACAAGGTGATATCCATGAGCCTGGCACAGAACCAGGGGCTTAGGAATCTAGAAAAATCAGGGCCTCCTCCAGGTTCTCAGTTCCTCTGAACCTTCCAGGGATCTTGGAACTTTAGGACCTATTCTGCTAAATGCACTAGGATCAATCCACACCAAGAAGGCTAAGGAGCATATGGCTTGGCTGCACACTCACGCTCAGAGCCCTTGGTGTAGAACTGCTTGACAGAGTCGTAGAGGCCGATGCGGACTGAGGCAAAGCTCATCTGGCGCTGCAGGCCGGCGACCAGCCCGTTGTAGAGGCTGCGGGGGCCTTCGGTGCGCACCATGGTCAGGATGGTGCCCAGCACTCCGCGGTACTGAGTGCTGGCCATGGTCCGCACTAGGCCCTGACTTTCTCCTTGGATCTGCAAATCCAAGACAGGGCAGCTAAGGCCACCTGTGACCTTAGGTAGGGAAAAGACTAGGCACCATTATGACTCCCAGAGCCATCTCCTCACCTGCAGCCGGACTTTAGCAGTATCCAGGGGGAAGGTAATGAGATCCGCGATGCAGGCTGCCGTGCCGGCCCCCAGAAACTTCACAGTGGCGGTTGGAGGCACATCTGTGGCCTTAAACCCAACCATGATGCTGATTTCTGGCTACCTCCCAGGAGACAGAGAATTGAAGAAGATGGCCACTTCAACTGTGTCAAGACGAGATAGAGGAACTCTGCCGGACTCTGAGCCAAGAGGAAAAATGCCCTCAGGAGCAGTATCCCAAGTCTCCCCTCCCTGACAAACTGACTCCCTAAGCAAGGATGCAGAGCATTCCCACAAAGGAAACAGAAGTGAGCTGGGGCTAGGGGTCCGTATGCCATAGGGCTAGAGAGGCAATTCCTATCCACAGAATTGTGGTGAGGAAGAGCTCTCTCCTCCGGGCTGTCCTTGTGCTGGCTCAGCCTTTGCTGGCTGTGCTGCTGCCCTCCTACTCTTGCAGGACTGCTGGGAGGGAAATGGCTTCAGGCAGCTCAAGCCTCCCCAGGCACAGGCTTATGTCCTGGGTTTGCTAACATGACCTGTTCTTCTGAATTTGGAAGTACTTCTGTTAAGAAAGGTAATGGCCAGTTCTTTCCCCCAGCCTTCACTCAGCTCAGGCACTCGAGTCAGTTTTTCAACAAGGTTGCTTTTCTGGACACCACTGAGACATATCTGCCCTGCTGTAGTGTGCCTTGAAATGGCTCTCACTCTTTAAATCCATCAGCTGCTATGCAGGTGAAAGATAGGCAATCTCCTCCCACGTGACTCATCGCCTCTGAAAACCCGCTGGAGGGTCAGTTACAACTCCAGGGGTCACAACAACAATCTTATGGGGGTAGATCTCCAAGCCTTTTTTTGTGGGGGAGGTCACCGGGTGGGTCCAAACAGTAGGCTGACCATTCACTGTCTGAGAGGGAAGTTAGAGAGGTAATTCAAGCTACATTTGGTACTTGTGGCATATACTCTAAAAATGCAGCAGGAGGATCTACACTGGGACAAAGGCAGTGCGATCAGAAAACCATCTTCACCAAGGTAACTTTTAGCTGAGCCCTGAAGGATCTTGGGCAATTTTCAGCGCTGTGGAGGCACCAGGCACTCTTTCAACTGGCCTACAGTGTGACGCTGGGAAAGTACTCCTCCTCTCAGTTTCCTTTCCTCCAACATAGGGGATCTACATCTTCACCACAAGAAGTGGGGATGAGGAGGTGGAGGTCAGAAACGATGAAGAATGACACAGGAAACCAAGAGCTCCATTTTGTTCTCAGAGTCAAAACAACACCCTCCTCTGTTGGTCAGGGAGGAAGTGAGTCCAACACCCAAGTCGGGGAGGGACACCTGTTCCTCTCCCTTCACAGAAGCAGCTGCTCTGAGCTCAGCCTGATTGGCTGCCTCTGTCACTGGGGCCCTGGAGGCAAGAACTGGTCCGCAGAAGAGGATGTGGTGGCAGTCAGCTGTGTACTCAGAAACTCATGGAAACAGCTCACCCAGCTTCTTCCTCCTGGGCTTCTCATCCCAGGTGGCTGGGGTAAACAGGGAAATCAGGAGGCGACGCACACTAACTGTATCTATGGCCTGTAGATTGGCCAATAGGCTTGGTGCTCAAATACCACAGTTGGAATATAAAGATGCCCCCTCACATCTGCCTGTTCAGACACTCACACCAGGCATGAGGTGCTCTGTACCTTCCCCTGTGGTACCCCTGCTCTTCAGAGCAGCTCTGTGAGGTGGCTGCCTTGCCATGTTACCATTTAGGATACTCAGAAGCATCCTCTACAAGTCCCAAAGCTTGTGTTACAGACTTTGTCCCAGGATAGGCAGGGTTTTTCATAAGGAAATTTCACAGCCAAGTTTTCTTGTGCCGACAGTTCTGAGAAAGTACAAGCAAGTGGTAGGCCAAGTCTTTATCCCAGACGTGACCATACAGGTCATACAACACGCCAGCAGTGTAGGGTGAAGGCCAGAGACAGATCTGGCTCCTGCCCACCTCAAAGATAAGGACAGTTATTCAGATGCCATTTGGAATGCTGCCTTGTTATGGGCTGAAAGAAATTTCCACCAAAGAAAAGTGGAAATCTTCATGCTTGTACCCTGCTGGGAATAGGAGTTTGCGTTCATGTTAAGTTAATGAAGCCGTATCAGACTAGAATGAGTCCTAAATCTAACTGCTTGTAAGTCTTATGGTGAAAAGAGTAGATTAGAGTCACATGTGCAGGCATATCTATAAATTGCTAAGGAACACCTGGGCCTCTAAGAAGCAGAGATAAGATAGTGCCCTTATAGTAGATGTCCTGACCTGACCTTCTAGATTTTAAAACTGGGAGATAATGCCTCAGAGTTCTTTGTGGCTGCTCGTGTGCGTGTGCGCACGTGTGTACGTGTGTGTGTGTGTGTACCATTCTGAATCAGATCTGATGGACACGGGGAAATTGCCTCTTCTTCTCCAGTGGAGCATCTGGTGGAGTTGAATTGCGTGCCTTTGGGATTGCAGAACAGCTTCTTGCCACTAGGCCACCAGAGATCCCTAGTTGTGCCTTTTTTTTTTTTTTTTTTAAATGTTATGGCAACTCTAGGTAACTAAGGCTCTGGTTGTGTAGCCTATAGGAAGTTATGCTGCTTGACTCGAAGCCTGCACATCTCTAGCAGTTCAAATCCACCAGCAGCTCAGAGAGGGAAAAGTCGGGCAATCTCCTTTCCCACATTTACAGTCTCAGAAACCCAAGGGAAGGTCGGCCATGGGTTAGTCCAACTCGACAGCAATGACAGTGAAGGAACTAAGACATTTGGGTTTATACAAGTCAGGATCTTCAAGATGTTGTATGTGAGGGATAAACCTCACTGTGTTAAAGACTCAACTGAAGTAAAACTCATGCCTAGAAAGAGTTAATAGTTTTTTCACTGGGGTTAGTGGTGGTTGTGATTTTGTTAAAGGCCCCTGACCCCCTAGTCTTTAACCCCAGGGCTCTTACCCGGCTTTGTAAGGTCTCACGATGAGGCCTTCAAAATCAAGCTTCTCTAAAGACGTCCCATTCTTTAAAGCTGCCAGTGGCTATCATGATCATCTGATCTTTTTGATTTTCCATAGAAAATGGCTGGGAGACGGAATACCTAATGGTCATACTATGTGTCCTGCGGGTTAGAACAGAAAAAAATTAAGAAAGGGACCCTAACCTTAAAGGGCCACTCCCCAGTAGGAAAGGGTCACACATGCCCTTGAAGTAGAGGAGCAACTGGACCCATCTCATCCAGAGAAATCAGGTATCAGTGGGGAGGAATAAGCCCGGAGTGCTCCATTCCCACTCACTGGATCTGTCTGTACCACACTCTGGCTCTCCTCCAGTCTCTGCCATAGTGACTCCCAATATTCTAGATAAGCATGCCCTAACACAATCAGCAGACTCTGGGAAGTGGGAAGTACTTTGAGGGGTTGACAGTCATTGTCCAGGAGGGGTCTAAGATCCAGGCCAGGACTGCAAGCCGGCAGGAGCTGTTGTGACAGCCCCAGAGAAGCTAGGGCGGCGAGGGGGGGGGGGGGAACGCAACCCACAGCCTCCTCTCAGTAGAAACAGCCGCAGGAAAGGTTTTGGGGCGCGTGACCAGAAGCCGCCAGCCCAAGTCCGCAGGCCTCAGACCAGGGAGGGAGAGGTCGCTGGGTCATTGAGGATGCGTGGAGGGGTCCCACCTAATAAAGGGAGGCAAAGCAACCTGGCTGTTGTGGGGCTACCGAGGCTTCAACTAACAGCCTGCTGGATGCGAAAGTAAAAAACAAAGGGAGACAGAAAAGAGGTAAAAAAGAAGAGGAGGAGGAGTATACAATAGATTGGTAAAAGGAACTATTAAAGAAAAGGGAGCACGCGGAGCCGCGTGGCCCGGGTAGCGGACGCCGACGAAGGAGGCAGGAGGAGATGGAGCGGGCGCGGGGCAGGAGCCGGGCTCACCGGGCCTCGGGGAGAACACGAGCGCGCAGGCGGCTGGGGCGGCGGGCAGAGGGAGCAGAGGGACCGCGTGCAGTCTGCGATCCTCGGGTGCGGCCGGTCAGGCTTGCTGAGGGGGTTGGCGTCTGAGGCGCCGAGACTTAGATCTCGGGGGCGGGACCGGCATGGCGAGGCGGAGCCAATGGGACCCGCGGTCAAGGAACAAAAGTGAGACGCCCTCCTACGGCCACGCGGGGCTTTTGGCCGCGCCTTTCACCACTTCCGTGTAGAATGGCCTTACACGTTTACTTCGTTTCGCCCAAAGGGTCACACCACTACCTTCCCCACCTCTACCCCCACCCACGCACCACGGACATCCTCCTCCAGTTCCGCCATCCGCCGTCCTCACTGTGAGAAGGGCAAGACAGACGCCTGGAGGGAATCAGAGGCTTGCCCAAGGTCACAGACTCCTCTGCTTCTCGGCCACGGCTCTTTCAAACGGATGCCTAGAAGAGGATAAGTGCATGCCTCAGATCTTTTCCAGGTCTTTCGGAACCTAGTCTAGGACCCCTAAACTGCAAAACAGCCACCCGCTGGCGCCAAAAGAGCGGGCGCCCGAGGGGCGGGGCTTTCTGAGAGGCCCGGCCGCTGATTGGTTAAAACTTTGACATTACCAGAAGAAGGACCCAATCCGGACTAGCTCGGCAGGTGCCAGACCATCACCCACGGCCGTTGGGCGCGGCTGGGTTTCCCGCCTTCGCAGACGCTGCCCATCTTTGCAGTTTCGCGGGTGGGGGTGGGTGTCTGGATTCTTCAGGTCTCTTTGGAGCTGATGACTTGAGCGTGAATGCGCCTGCCTGCGTTTAACTAAGCAGGTTGGCGCTTCGCAGGTGAAAAGACAGAACAGGGCCTGCGTCTGCTATGGGCCCTGTCCTGGTCTGCAAAAGGGTACTGTTGTCGTTGTTAAGTGCCATGGAGTCAATCACTACTCATAGTGATCTTATGAACATGAGCTCTTAACACTGTCCTATCCTGTGCCTTCCTCACAATCTTTGACACAATCAAGTTCATTACTGCAGTCACTGTGTCAACCCACTTGGCTGAGGGTCTTCCTCTCCTCCGCCTCTCTTCCACTTTCCCAAGCATGATGTCCCTCTCCAAGGAATAACCTCTCCTAGCAATATATCCAATGTATGTGAGACGAAGCCTCATTATCCTTGCCTCCGAAGAGCACTCTGGCTGTATCTTCTCCAAGACATATCTGTTCTTTTGGCAGTCCATGGGATATTCAGCCCTCTTTTCTAACACCACAGTTCAAAGGCATCAATTCTTCATCCTTAGTTATTGTGCAGATCTCAGATGCATAGTAAGTTATGAAGTGATGAAAGACCATGGGCTGAATCAGGCATACCTTAGACCATAAACTAACATCATTTCACCTCAATAATTTGGAGAGATCCTTGACTGTAGAGTTCCCAGTGCAATACCTCTCCTCATTATGTGGATAATTTAAAGAACTCCTGAGGCAGGTATTAATCTTCATTTTACAGATGAAGAAATAGAGTTTCAATGAGGACAAATCACCTGTGATGGGAAAATCTGAAGCTAGAGACCTCGCTAAAATACTGAAGAGCAACGATGTCAGTCTGGAGACTAAGGTGTGCCTGATAAATTCCATGGTCTTTGCAATCACTTGCTATGCATCAGAGAGCTGGACAATGACTAGGGATGATAGAAGGAGAATTGATGCCTTTGAGCAGTAGTGCTGGAGAAAGTATTGAATACACCATGGGATGCTAAGAAAATAAACAGGTTTGTCCTGGAGAGGATGAAGCTAGGCTGCTCCTTATAGGCAAGGATGATTCTGAAACATCATCTGACATACTTTGCACATGTTGCAAGGAGGGACCAGTCCTTTGAGAGGGACGCCATACTTGGGAGGGTGGAGGGACAGTGCAGGAGAGGAAGACTCTCGATGAGATGGATTGATTCAGTGACTGAGATAATGGGGGTGGGTGTGTCAGAGACAGATTGGCACAGGACAGGGTAGTGTTTAGGGCTGTTGTACAGAGGGTCACTATGAGTTGCAAGCGACTCAGTGGCACATAACAATAATAAACATTGATGAATCTGATTCTTTATGTTTGTTTATATATTTCCTCAGGTGGAAGGATTTGTGAGAATAGCTGAGCAGCTACAGTGGAATCAGTGCCAGATAATTATAGCAGAAATGGAAAACACACTGGTCACATGGTTCTGGAAGAAGCAGAAACAAAGTGGAAACTAAAAAAATCTACCCAGAAAAGTGGCTCCAACTCAGGAACGAGTCCAACTTCTTTTTCTTTTTTTTTAACAACTATTTTAATGAAAGTTTACAGAGACTTTGGATTTCCATTAATTCAATGTTGCACACTTTCCTCCCTGCCCACCCCTCCTCCCAGTTCACTTTTCTCTTTGAAAAGTAAAAAAAAAGAATTCTTTCATTGTTATACAATCCCCTTAGTCCACTCCACCATGCCATTTTCATTTTGAACTCTTGTCATGACAATAATACCTAATCATATATTCTTCTTAAACAGTTCTCTCCCTTACCTGTTTCAATGCAGTATACATTATTTATCCCCTCTTGGTTTCCCTCCAACCTCAATGTCAGTCACGTTTTACAACAGTGGCACTATGCAGTATTTGTCCTTTTGTGACTGAGATATTTCATTCAGCATAATGTCCTCGAGGGTCACCCATTTTGTACAATATTTCATGAGGTTTTGTTTTTCCAATGCAGCATAGTATTCCATTGTGTGAATATACCATAGCTTCTCTATCCATTCATTTTTTGATGGGCACTTGGGTTGTTTCCAACTCTTTGCTATTGTGAACAAAGCAGCAGTAAACATGGGTGTGCATATATCTGCTTGGGTGGCAGTTATGGTTTCTTTAGGGTATATTCTCAGTAGTGGAATTGTTGAGTCAAATGGCATTTCTATTTCCAACTTTTTGAAAAAGCGCCATACTTCTTTCCATAGTGGTTGCACCATTTTACACTACCACCAACAGTGAATAAGGGTTCCAGTTTCTCCATAACCTTGCCAGCATTTGTTGTTCACTGTTCTGTTAAATATTGCTCTTCTTACTGGGGTGAGATGATATCTCATAGTTGTTTTGATTGGCATCTCTCTTAGAGCTAGGAATTTTGAACATTTCATCATGTGTTGGCCATCTGAATGTCTTCTTTGGTGATGTGTTCATATCCTGTGCTCATTTTTCAACTGGGTTGTTTACCTTTATCTTTTTGTGGTGCTAACTTCTTTCCCCACCCCCCAACTTCTGTATGTGAGCGGAATTGATTTCCAAGATGCTCAGCAAATTTTTTGGTGAGGTTTCGGCATTCTAACGAGCCATGTAGAAATAGAGGAAAACTATAGCTTGAAAATGAATCCTCCTGATAATCATCCTGATTGTCAAAACATGTCAACACTGGTTCCCAAAACTATATACTGGTGAGATGTTTGTCCACCCCTAGAAAAACTCAAGATACTATTCAAAGGATGATATTTGGATACTTATGAAGAAGTAAATATCACCAAGACTCAGAATAGATTCCTTATGAAATCCTGTTAGAATAAAGACTGGTATTATTTTTTAAAGAAGATTTGGTGTTCTAGTGGTAAGAAGCTGCACTATAAATCCCAAAAGGACACAGTTCAAATCCCTAGTTGGCTCTGTGGGAGAACAGGCAATCTCCTCCCGTGTGACTTACTGCCTCTGAAAACCTGCTGGAAAGTTAGGTACGAGTTGGTTCCATCTCGACGGCAAACAAGACAATTATTTTTTATAGAGCAAGACAGATCTGAATAGTGCTATAGACAAACTACATGCTCTTAGTTTCTAGCACATGTAGAACAAAGTAGAAAACTAAACTTGGTACATTTACTCAAAACACAGTTGCCACTGATCCTGGTGCATCTGGTGATCTCATATGTTTCAGAGTAAGACAGCACCTTACAGTGTTTCTGTTAACTGTAGTAGACCACTGCGCCTGTTTTCTCAGGTGCCTCTCCTCAACTGTCAAACTCTCAGCTTATGCAAAAGTTAATTGCTTAACCATCTGTGCTACATAGGGACTCAGCCACAGATAACTTGGTCTGAAACATTCAATTCTATAGATGAACCACATTATTGAACACATGGTTAACAGTTTTAAAGACAATTTTAGAGCAAATGTTCAGCACAAATATTTAAAACATCTCTACAATCCTGTACTTTTTACATGTCATTTTTAGCCAATTTGGTTACAGTTCAAAATGAGCAATTATCCTGTAGTTGAACCTACCTAACCTGAAATATGACAGAAACACCCGAAGGATGGTAACTTGAAGAATCTAAAAAGTTATTCCAACTACTTTCCCCCCCAAATTTTAATTGATATTTTAACTAAAGTTTACAGAAAACTTGGATTTCTATTCATTCATTGTTGCTTTCAACTACTTCTCATTAACATTTAACTATAAAAAGAATCAATGGTTCAGAAAACACTTTTAAATCATTCGGGGTTTTTTTTCCTCCCATCCCATACCCATTCAGTTTATTTTAAGATTAAATTAGTAAAAGATAAAAACTTACTTTAAAAAAAATAACTTTAGGGGAGCTCTGGTGGCCTAGTGGCAAGAAGCTGCACTGCAATCCCAGAGATACATGGTTCAAATTCACCAGATGTTCTGCCAGAGAAGAAAGGGCAATCTCCTCCTGTACAGTCAAGATCCAATTTGACGGCACACACACACACACACACACACACATAAAATAAAAATAAACTTTATTCTTTTATTGTGATTTAGTGGAAGATTAGAAATAATATTGGATTTTCAATCATACACATTTTATTACATTAAACATTATATAACATTAAGTACAATTAACTAATGTGATTAGTTAATGATAATGTTTTATTAGCCTCTTACTGTATATTGAAAAATATGGAATGCTTCATTAATTTGCATATTATCCTTGGTGCAGGGGCTATGCTAATCTTCTCTGTTTTGTTCCAATTTTAGTACATGTGTTGCCGATTGCCTTATATTATGTCTTCATAGTACATTCACCATCAGAGTTTTATTCTGGAAACAGGTGTAATTCTTCTCATGAAGAATTCTAACATAAAAATCACAATCCTTGGCTTTCAAACATCAGATTCAATTTTATATTATTTGATATGGCAACTAAATAAAAATTCTTAAATTAGGGTGAAAACATGTAGTAGTTGTAACTTCAATGTGTAAAAATTTCTATTTTTCCATTAAAGATTCTATGAATTTTTAAAAAGCAAACATAAGAATGAGTAACATCATATAAAGTCCATATACAAATGTTTAAAAATGTGACTTTTTTCAAACGTGAAAACAACTCATTATCTGCTAAGTAATAACTTGATAAGTAAAATTGGTATAGCCATACAATGGAATATCATTTGTTAATAATAAAGGAATAGAATATTGATACCTGCTACAACATGGATGAACCTTGAAAACATTTTGCCAAATCAAAGAAATCACTCATGAAAGACTGTGTTCTTTCATTTATATGAAATATTCAGAACAGGTAAATCTATAGAGACAGTAAGTAAACTGCGGGTAACAGTTAAAGGGTAAAGGTTTCATTTTGAGGTGATGAAAATTATTCAAATTGATTGTGATGATTGATACTGTTCACATTGTTCACATTATTTGATAAATATATCATTGTTGTTGTTAGGTGCCAATGAAGTGAGTACTCACAGTGACCCTATGAACAAGACACCTGAACCCTGTCCTGTCCTGTGCCATCTTCATCACTTCTGACACACTTGATTCCATCCCTGCAGTCACTGTGTCATTCTATCTCATTGTGTTCTTCCCTCTCTTTCACTGATTTGCATATTGTCCTTTGCAAGGAATAGCATCTCCTAGGAACATGACCAAAGCATGAGATGTGCTATAAGCAAGAGAAGTCCTTGGGCCATCAGTTAGTGTTTGGATAATTAGCAAAAGACTGGCTGTTTGAACTTAGAGGCACTTGGAAGCCAGGCTTGTGATGTGCTTTTGAATGGTCACAGTTTAAAACGCTGGTGAAGCAGTTCTGTTCTACACACATGGGGTCATCGTGAGTCAGAATTTACTTGCTGAAAACTAACAATAACATAATAAACAAGACTCCAGGAAATAGTAAATGTTTTCTAAGCTATAACACAAAATATTTCAACCATCACTTGTTGTTGTTGTTGTTATGTGCCGT
>NW_006399794.1:16385666-16402763 GCF_000299155.1 Elephantulus edwardii
TGAAATCAAAGTCATATTTTGGCTCCTGTGGATTTGGTTTAATTTTCCTCAGCTTCAGCTTGAACTTGCATATGAGTAATTGGTGGTCTGTTCCATTTTGTAAAACATCACTTACACATAAATTATACTCAAAGGTGGACATAATTTAGTGAGTGGCTAACTTTGAGAGAAAGATGCAAAATGTGAACAATACATGGTGAAACCAAATTAGTGCAAATGAAGATTAGCAGTGAAAAGAAAGTGGCTCTGATAAAATGCCAGTTCTAAATATTAATCTTTGCAAAGAGTGAAAGTAAACTCAAACCCCCTCCCAAACTACCCCCAGCCAGTCCTGAGTGTGAATTTGTAGTGTTGAAACACCCTCCTAACCTGACTGAAGGGAAAGCATTTTCTAATGAAATGTAAGGGATTTCTTTAAGGTTGTTGGGTTTTTTCCTGTAAAGATTGTATGTAGCAACTTTTCTACAAATTTTCTGACTTCATTCAGAGTGAAACCAGGGCATTCCAAAGCATAGCTCAAGGGTGGAACCCAGTCTACTTCTGTTATAGCAACAACAACGATTTGTTTGCTCCTGAACCCACAGTTGCTTCCTCATGGGTGTTTCGGATGAGTCTGTGCTCTCTTTTACTCCGAGCAGGAAGTCGAACAGGTTCTCCTTTTTCATCAAAAGTGTCACTGAATTTTCTGTTTGCAAATTAACTAGAGGTTGGCAATGTAGTGACCTACATATACATGGAGATTCTGCAAACACATCTTGTTCTTTAATATTGGCAATACTTAAACCCACATTGACACAAACTCTCCTTGTAGTTTTGCTTCATTGAATGAAAAGATCGGAACAGTTTCTCCCATTATTCAACATGGTGAGTGTATCTCAAGTAGTAACTACTTCAGGATCTTGAGCCTGAGACTTTAATATTCTATAATAACTCTAAAGTAAGTCTAATAGTTTTGGAAGTCTTTTACCTTTGGATAGTATATTTGCTTCTGAGAGCTTCTTTAAGAAAATACTGCAAGGTTGATGACTTTAACTCACACAAGTGTATTGTCTCAGACTTCTGGAGGCTAGTTGTTGTCCTAATTTAGCGTGTCTTCAAAGTCATGTTCTCTCTGAAAGCATTATGAAGAAGTCCTTTTCTGTCTCTCTTGACTTCTAGTAGCTCTATGTGTTCCTTGCTTGCAGCTGCAGTGTACTTCCCTGAAGGTGCTTGACCACAGCCCACTGTGGAGCAGTGCAGTCGATCTCACCGTATGCCTGGTCAGAGAAGGAACATTCAGCCTCAGTCACTGAGATTCTCGGGGTTGGGTTGCTGTTCAGACACTGGAGTCAAATTTCCATCTCTCTGTCCAAGTACACAGTTGCTCCCCAGAGGAATTGTTTCTCTCAGTCCTTTCCTCAGACTGGATTAGGACCTACTCTTCTCAGGTATGACCTTTTTTAAACTAATAACATCTTCAAAGGCCCTGTTTCCAAATAAGATCATATTCACATACACCATGATTAGGGCATAAAAAAATATTGAGTGACACGATTTAATCCATAACAGACAGAAAAAGAAATGGGGCTCCTTGCACAGTAGCATGGTAATATGTTGTTTAGACTAGATGGCACTGAGTTTTGGAATAGTTTGTACATATAATAAATCAAGTAGGACAGTTACTGATGGATTGGATTTCATTAGTGGGAGAAGCCATGGAAACCAGTAGTGTGTCATTTTTGCTTAGAACTCTGCTGCAAGTCACAGGGTCCAAATCTAGAAAGGTTTCTCATGGTAAGAGATATAGAAAAGTCATCATTGAATTGTTCTAATTGTGGAGTTGCACAATTACATCTTCATTTTGTTACAGACACAAAACTGTGTTTCTCAGAATAAGTAAAAGATCAAAATATCTGCCTTTTCCCTTCATCAGTGTTCTAAGTCTTTCTGATTCTAAAGGAAGGTTGACAAAGACTTATTAAAGAATTCACAACTTTGAACATTGTGACTGCATGATTTTGCATGCAGAAAGATTTCATATATCTGAAAGGCAAGAACTGAGTCAAATAGGAAAGCAATAGCCTGTGTGTATCCTACAGACACTAGATAGACTCCAACGACACACGCTGGTGGTGTCAGCTTGATCTTGACTGTTAGTATCAGTAGTCAACAAAGCTACTTGTGCAGGGCATCTAATTTTTCTCGATCCCATGGTCACTTGTACACCTAAGGATTTTAAATCCGTTTAGAGATAGAACATTCCACCATTATGAATGGCGTTGATCAAATCTGTTACTTGACTTTTCTTAAAAAAAAATCCAAATGGCAATACATGAAAGCAACATGACCAATGATATGCAAACATTGGTATGATTGTCTACGGAAAAAAATAGATTTCAAAGTCACCACCTAATCAGTTGGTATTAAATGGGTTTAAAAACTTTCAAGAGGAGAAATACAGTTGTTACCAATAGATACAACCAAATAAATACTTTGTTACACAAACTGTACCACACTGTAGCCTTGTTAATTGAGGATCTGAATTAATAATTTCATTCATACCAAATCTCTCAGGTAAAGTCATCTTTAAGTCATTTTTTCGGTGAGCTAATCATCCCACACCACCCAAAGCAATTTCTATTGGTTTTATTTGTAGATGATGACAAATACATAATCATTTTTAAGATTTCCAAAGAAGAATTTTTGATGATCAGCCGTAATTCATAAGCTCAATGCATTGGTGTCTTCCTAAGTCAAAAAGCCTTGGACAGTCAGCTTCAGTCAAGTAATGAATCATAACTTTTCTCATTGTTCGTCACAGCCTCTACAATCCTACTATAATTTAAAAATGGTATTACACTCAAGCCCTTTGCCATAATGTCTGAACAATGGTAAAGGTCCAGCATGACATGAGCTCACATTTTTCCCATCTTTCTTTCTTTACATGCTTATGTTATTTATGAACGATGAAAAAAAGACTTAGAGAGGGCAAACTTCTTTTTCATATTTTTCTCTGTGAGTTTCTGAGACCCTGCCACACGTAGGCTGGCAGCTTCTCCGAGGTGGTTATACTGGATGTATGCATGGTGCTAGGGCTTTAGTCAGTTGCAGGGAGTCCACAAGAAGGACTGGTGTCATGCACATTAGAAGGTCTGAGCTGCCCCATTGTGAGCACCCCTGAGAGTATGGCAGGGCAGACAACAGTATCAAGGTACATCAGAGGCTCTAAGTTTCTTTCTTAATCCAATTAGACATTAACATTGACAAAAATACTTACAAACTGCAGAATCATCCTTCTTGCACATAACTTTACTGGCTCATTAACCATCCCTTATACATTCTTCAAACTTTACTGAAAAGATTGGAGAATGTCTTTATTTTTATTTTTCTTATTTAAAGGACCTTATCTTCATGATTCTCTTTTTATTTTCTAATGTTCCTATATACATTCTAGAGTCATTCCTTCCACTTAAACTTATTATTCTATCCTCTTCCATTTTCTCCAGAACCTTGCTCCTCCAAGAAATTATTACTTTTTTTTTTTTTACTACTTGGATTACACATCTGTTTGTCTGTCTGTCTACTTACCTGCCTATTTATTGTAACAACCCACAGGACTTTATCATCCCTCTTACAATGGCTATGTTTTTTCCTCCTTCCTTTCTCTGCCAAATTTTCCAAAGAATTGGCTCTCAGGGGACAACCTCTGCCAGGATTGTTCTGTGCCTGGCACAACTCCCATATATTTGTTGAATGAATGAGCGAATGAGCTCACATTCATCTCCCCACTCACCTCACTCACACCACACAGACTTTCCTTCTATTCTTCAAACATGTTACATTCATGCCCACTCTAGGCCATGTGAATTGGTTGTTCTCTCTGCCTGGAAGTCTTCTTAGGTCTTTGCCTGGTCTGCCTGTCTGTCTGTCTCTCTCTTCCTCCCCCGACCCTCCACCACTTCTTGCCCCCCACTCCCATTCCCCCCCACACACACACTACAGAGATATTGATCACCAGTGTCTCTTACCCAAGTTAATTGAATTCTTAAAGTAAAAATCTTATTGAAGAAAACAGCCATATAAAATAGAACACAAATCTTAAGTGATAAACTTTCATAAAGTGAATGTCTCTTTATAAAGAAACACTGAAGCTAACTTTCCAGAAACCACTCATGTTTCCTTACTCACCACTGAAAATGACTACTCTCCTTATTTCAAACACCAAATAATCAGTTTGTGTATTCTTAATCTTCACATGATCTCTGGTGGCATAGTCTATAAGGAGTCGTTCTGCTAGTTCAAAGGCCACCCCTCTCTGATGGTTCAAATCTACCAGCAACTCCACAGAAGAAAAGACAGGCACTCTAGTTTTTCAAAGTTGTTGTTGTTGATTGCCTTTGAGTTGAGCATGACTCATAGCAACCTTATGAACAAAAGGCCTGAAACCCCTCTACAACTATCGACATGTATCAAACTTCATAGAGTTTCCGGAGGCATGTTTAGGAAGTGGATGCCACTCCTGCTTCCAAACCTCTCATAGTATGTTATTGTTATGTGCCATTGAGTCACCTGTGATGTATAGTGATCCTATGTACAGCAGCTCTGAACCCTTCCCTGTCCTGAGCCAGTGTCACTAATTCTGACACACCAACTCCGATCTCCCCAGTTACTATATCAACCATCTCATCTGGGGTCTCCCTCCCCTGTGCTGTCCGTTCACCATTCTGAGCATGATGTCCTTCTCCAAGGACCAATCTCTCCTGTTCAAAGTTCCATACACAAATTCAGTCATCTTTAATGATATATTTTCTAACATTCATTCCCTTTTATAACAACATATTCCTTTTAAAAATATTGTCTTTGACTACAAGATTTCTGTCAGGATAATTTTTCACATTTAAAAAGGAAAGAACTGAAAAAAAGGGAAAGAACTTGCTTGGCATTTCTAAAACTAAAAGAACTGAAAAATAAATTCATATTTTGGGTCGTAATATTGAAGGTTTTATTATGGGAAAACTCTTGAATGATCCAGGAAACTCAAAAGAAGATAGAAAAAATGCACAGTCACTGTACAAAAAGAACTAGCTGACACAGAACCATTTCAGGAAGTAACATGATAAAAAACCAATGGTAATGAAAGAATAAGTTCAAGCTGCACCGAAGGCATTTGCCAAAAAGGAGAATAGATGGAATATCAATGTTTTAAATAACAGGTGCAGACCTGGATTTGTATACCAATCTATGCCAGGAAATTTGGAAGATAGCTAACTGGTTGGCTGACTGTAAGAAATCCATATTTATTTCCATTCCCAATAAAGGTAACAACAGAAGGTGGAAATTATCAAACAATATCATTAATATCACACAATACTGCTGAAGAGTACAAAAATGGCTAGAGCAGTACATTGACAGAGGAATTCCAGAAGGTAAGGCTGGATTTAGAAGTGGCTGTGGCAGCAGGCATGTCATTGTTGATGTCAGATGGATCTTGGCTGAAAGCAGAGAAAACCAGAAGAATGTCTATCTGGGTTTTATTGATGATGCAGAAGCATTTGACAGTATAGATCACAACAAATTATGACTAACACTGAGAGGAATAGGAATATCAGAAAATTTAATTGTGCTCATCTAAAACCTATACCTATACCAAGAAGCTGCTGTGTAATCAAAGCAAAGGAATACGGCATGATTTAGAATTGTGAAGGGTGTGCTTCAGTGCTATATCCTCTCTCCATACCTCTCTCTATATGCTGGGAAAATCATTAGAGAAGTTGGACTTTATGAAGAAGAGTGTGGCTTCAGGATTTTGAGGAAGGTCCAGAAATAACTTGCATTATGTAGATGATATGACCTGAAAGTGAGGAGGACATTAAGTGCTTGCTGCAGAGGATCAAGGACTGTAGACTACGGAGGATCAAGGACTGCAGCCTTCAATGTGGATTACATCTTAACATCAAGAAAACATAAATACTATTGGGCCAATAGGCAACATCATGATAATGGAAATAAGACTTTGTCAATGATTTAATCTTACTTGGGTCCATAATCAACATCCTTGCTACCAGCAATCAAAAAATCAAAATACATATCGCACTAGGAAAGTCTGCTGTAAAAGACCTCGTCAAAGTACTAAGGAGCAATGATGTCAGTTTAAAGACTAGGGTGTGTCTGGCACAGGCAACCACTTCCTACCCTTCTAAGAGCTGGATTAAAGATCACAGAAGAAAAATTGATGTCACTGAGTTGTGGTGTTGGAGGAGTACCGAATATTCCATGGACTGCCAAGAGAACAAAAGGATATGTCTTGGAGAAAATTTAGTCAAAGTGTTTCTTAGAGGCAAGGACAACAAAATTATGACTCACCTATTTTGGGCCTTTTGTTAGATGGAGTCATTCCTTGGAAAGAGATGGAGGGTCAGCTAAGCAGGGGAAGACCCTCAATAAGGTGTGCTGATACAGTGATGACAATACTAGACTAAAATACGTCAGATAGAATGAGGATGGGACAGGATAGGACAGAGTTCAGATCCATTGTTCATAAGTTGATATGAGTCATAGTTGACTCAATGGCACCTAACAACAACCACAACAACATTAACAATAACATTCAAGAGGTCAAATAAATACATCTTGGAAAAAGAGCAGCCAAGGTGTTTCTTGGAGGCAAAGACGATAAAGTTTTACCTGGCATATTCTGGGCATGTTTTTAAGAGGGGCCAATCTTTGGAGAAAGACATTGTTGGAGAAAGACATGCTTGTGAAGATAGTGAAAGAGATGAAGACCCTCAATGAGATGGATTGACCTAGTAACTGTAATAACGTGTTCAAATATATCAGATGATGAAGATGGCATAGGATAAGGCAATATTCTAATCTATTGTTCACGGGGTTGTTGTAAGTTGTAATCAACTTGACAGTGCCTAACAACAACAACAATCAATCAATCATCTGTTATAGGATTCTTATTACATGTACATTATTTTTCTGGATATTGTTCCACATAATTTATGTTTTCTTAATTTTTCTTTTTTCTGATTGTTCATCATACAAATCAGTGTAAAGGCTTTGTCTTCTATTTTGCTAATTCTGTTTTCCATTGCTCCAATTCTACTCTTCTGTCTTTCTGCTATACCTATACCTAGACCAAGAGGCTGTTGTGCAAACAAAGCAAGGGAACACTGCATGATTTAAAATTGGAAAAGATGTACATCAGGTTTGTATCTTCTCACCATATCCAAGCTGTATACTGAGCAAATTATATGAGAAGCTGGACTCTGAAGAAGAATGTGGCATCAGGACTGGAAGAAGACCCAACAATAACCTTCATTATGCAGATGACACAACTTTGCTTGCTTAAAGTGAGGAGGACTTTAAGGACTTGCTGCAGAAGATCAAAGACTACAACCTTCACTATGGATTGCATCTCAACATCAAGTAAACAAACATTCTCAGCACTGGTCCTATAGGCAACATCATGATAGCTGGTGATGAGATGGAAACCATCAATGACTTAATTGTACTTGGATGATCCACTATCAATACACTTGGTATCAGCAGTCAGGAGATCAGGAGGCATATTACACTGGAAAAGTCTGCTTTTAGGGACCTCTCCAAATTACTGAGGAACAGTGATGTTAGTTTGAAGATTAAGGTACACATGATTCAGGCCATGGCCTTTTCAGGAACATATATGACAGACTTATAACATATATATTATATATGTAACATATATATATGTAACACACACACACACACGGAAGCAGGAGCTACCTGCTACTTCCTTGTTCCTCAAACTCAACCTGGGGGGACTGAACCCCAAATTCCTGCAGCCAAGGCAAGGACGTCTCCTCCCTGCCGACCTCGGTCCGATTGACACGTCTGTCTGTGGCTACCTAGATTTATTCGGTTCGAACCTTCAAGCACAAATGTAACAACGTCAGACCCTTAGAAAGACAGGGAGAGAGACAGAGGGAGAGAGTGCTCGCTTAACTTACCAGCAGGAGATAAAACGCTCAACGTGACAAGAGTTCTTTGGGGGGCGCTTCCCGGCCAATGCACCAAATGTTGTGCCCACGAAATGCCCCTCAAAGAAATCTAGAAACACGTCTGAAATTTCAAGAACTTTTATTGTTTAATTTTTCCACACGTGGAGGCTTTTCTGCCTTCCTCAGAAAAGTGGTGAAGGGAAAAAGCCCTGAGTTTTCCCTCCCACTTGCTTTTATAGCTTTTCCTTGGGTGGCCCTGCTAGGGCAAAGAGATTGGTGGGCCAGGGGGTCAGTCATTTGGTTGGCTTTTGATGGGCTGGTTACTTTACCCGCCTTTACTCTTTTTGTGTCACGTAGACACTAGTTAATTCCTTACTTCTTCAAGGACAGACTGGGCTTTACCCGGGGCACTCGTGTTTGCCCTAAGCCAAGAATTTTTATGGCCCACTTCTGCCTCCAGCACTAATGGGGGTTTATAAAAAAAATGGGGTTTCTGCTGCCCCTTCACTGCAGGGCCTTTACAGAGTCTCTTTAGATCCCCTGGCTGATTTCCAACTGAACTGTGGACCACTCCCGCCCAGTCCTGCAGTCTTTCCTGTTTATATTTCATTGTCACATGAGATTTCCAGTGACATAAATTTACAAACTTCCATTTCATCCAAATGAAGATCCATTTTGGCTGGTTTTCTCCTGCCTAAATGTTAGGCATCCAATTGAATGTGTTTCAAAAATTAATATAATTTATTTTCCATTTTGTCAGTGCCAAATGAAAAATTCTTAAGACAAAGCACTGAAGATCGGAATCTTTCTTCCTCTTCTACTTCTGACATTCTTATAGCAAGTATAAACAGTTCTGTAAACATGTGTGGGTCTGTGTTCAAGTGTGCACTGATCCACGTTTCATTCTGTCCTTAACTGGCGTCACAGCAGGTAAGTGCCCGGTTGGCCTCCTTGTCTTGTTCAGAACGGAGACTCCCGTAACATCTGGACTTTCATCAAGGCCCGTTTCAGCTGCTCATAGGTAACAAACATCATCACATTCCAGGCTCCCAAACGCAAAAAAGAGGGTGTAAATCTAATGGGATAAACAAACAATGAAATGTCAGGTGGGCTGGCTAAAACCAGCACCAAACCCCTCTTGTGTTTCCTCCCAAATGGAACTTAATGCCAAAGGACAAAAATTTTCTTAGTCATGGGCTTATTTCTGAGATATACTCAGTGTTTCCCCTCCCCCCTTTTTAGGCAGAAGTTGGAATCAGAAAAAGAAAGAAAATGAACATTTCTTTTGAGCCAGGGTGGGATAACTGCAAGTTACGCATGTTCTCTAGTTGATTCTCAAAACAATTCTGTAAGGTGGCTATTTATTCTTAGTGCCAGGTTTCACTTTCAGAAACTGAGACACAGGAAAGCTAAGTATCTCAGGTTAAATCAATCGACTAATAAATGAATGCCAGGGGAGCTCAGGTGAACTCCACAGGGAGTGGCACTGCTGACCCAATGTCCGAGCTTGTCTGGCAGTTCAAACCCACCAGCAGCTGCAAGGGAGAAATATGGCCAAGCTCTTCCTGTGTGATTTCCAGTCTCAGAAACCCAAATGGAATGCCAACTATGAGTCAGTCCCTACTTGATGACAATTAGTTTGAGGGTTTTTTGTTGTTGTTGTTGTTGTTGTTGTTGTTTTTTAGCAAATGCCAGAGAGAAGGTTCCATGAGTTCTGTCCGGCCTGACTTTGCCCGGCTGCTGGGTATTGGTATTTCTGGGTGTATTTATATCCCAAATGGCCAGTTCTGAGGCCTCTTATCAGAACATTCACACTTTTCCCTCTTAGATTGGGCTGAACTCCGATGTAGGGTCCTTACCAGTAACAGTTTTATAGTGTGGCACCAAATCTAGCTAATCTCCAGTGAGCCTGTCTGTCCCCAGAACAAAAATGTTTCTGAGATGGGACAGGAGGAACAGTCCCCTTTACAGCCTTGGGGAGAAGACCTGCTAGTCAGTCAGTCTCCCCGATCTCCTCCTAGTCTCCTCTTCTAGTTCTCAGGGTATCACGTCTTCTCATGGAACCACATACTTCTGTGCATTTGCTCACGTTGTTCCCTCTGTTGGAATGTCTCCTGCTTGCATCTTGGCTTCACCAGTTGTTCCTTCTTCTGAAGAACTTAGTATTTTTTGTCATGTTTTGAATTAATCCTGCCTAGGTCCCTCACAGGGAATACCATCATGGTAAAGCGTATGAATTCTATGTACGCCCATGTTCATAGCAGAGTTATGCACAATAGCAAGAATACAGAAACAGCCCAAATGCCCATCAACAAACAGATGGAGTGAGAGATTGTGATGCATTTACATAAATGGAATACTATGCAGCACTAAGGAGCAATGATTTTGTGAAATACTATCTGGCATAGGAGAGTCTAGACAGCATTATGCTGAATAATGAACTAACTCAGTCTTATAAGGATAAATATTGCACAAGACCGTTATTGCAAATCTAGAGGGATAACTAGTAAGATGTGTATAAAAGCCCAAAGGGGATGGAGAAAGGGAGGAGGAGACAGGAAAAGGGAAGAATGGAAATTAACAGGGTATTAGAGTTTAGTGGGTGGATTGGGGCGGAAAGGGGAGGGAATGGGAGAAATTCAATGGGGACTTGAAAAGACAATGCAATAATAGGCATAGATCAATGGTAATTAATTACTGGGATACAGTGTATATGAATGATTACATGAAGTGCAATGTAAAGGAACAACTGTATGGAACACAATGTATATGAATTAAACACAATGTAATGAATTATTATATAAAAACCAATAAAAATACTCCACTGCCAACCCAAAGGCACCTGGTTCAAATCCCCCAGCTGCTCTACAAGAGAAAGAAGGGCAATTTTTCTGCTGTGTGATTTGTCTCTAAAAACCCTCTGGAGGTTCAGTTATGAGCTGGTTCTGACTTGACAGTATGTAACAACAATATACAGGTCAAAACTCCCCAAAGCCATGAAATCTATTCCAGTACACAATGATCCTATAGGGCAGCATAGAACAATACAGATGCAATCAGGAGATATTAACTGTACTTAATGAATGCGGTATAAAATATGGGAGGAGGTGAATCTGAACTAGTCTTGAAGGAGAGCTATATTCAGTGCATGCAGACAAAAATGGAAAGGCATTTCATGCAAAGGGAACAGTACGTGCACAGACATGGCAGCTCCTGAGGCGTGCTGGAGCACTTCAGGTGTTGTCAGGTGATGAACATCACAGCAATAGCTTGTTGTCATCTCAGGATTACTAATTATCTCTTTACCCCCATCCCTCTGCCCAGTATATCTGACGTTACCCAGCACAGGAGTCCCTGGATGACACAAACGGTGATGTGCTCAGCTGACAGCTGGAAAACAGGCCTGGGTATTTGCCACAGTCAGAATCAACTCCACAGCAGTTAACAAGATCAAATTCTTGAAGTAAGGTTTCCCCCCCCCAAGTTTTTCCTGACACTCTAAATGGGGTGGGGTTTGTTTTTAATTAAAAATTTTAAATCTGTTTATACATTTCCTTTGTGGCATTTACATCTGTGCTGTTCACCCCAGCATCCCCAGGTAGATCCATGTGGGTAGGTTATGGACAAAAACCGAAGGAAGGAAAGCAGGAAGCCTGGCTTCTCTGAGAGAAACTGCACAGGCGGGAGGAGGCCCACTCACCCCTTGTAGAAGGCCGTGGGACCCTCCTGGGCCACCATCATCACCACACAGTCCAGGGGGCTGAGGTAGCGGCCCGGGGGCGAGTTCATATAGCGCGTCTTCACCACGTCCACTGGGGAAGCCACCACTGTGGCACAGAAGCCAGCTCCAAAGGCAGAGACAAAATGGCAGGGGAAGTTGTCTGTAGAGGGGAAGGGAGAGCAAATGCCAGGCTGGGGTACTGGGGGTGCACGTGCTTTCTGTTCCATGTTTGTTCCTTGTCCCCAGAAAAGGTTTAAACTCTTTCAGCGTAAGGACAGTATTTTCCATATCGCAGTACCCAGGGTAAACACACAATAGTAACTGCTGGGTTGATTCTGTCTCAAGGTGATGCCCCCATGTGTTGGAACAGAACTGTCCTCCCTCCAAAGGGTTTTCAGTGAGTAATGTTTTAAGAAGTTCACCAGGCCTTTTTCTGAGTTACTTCTGGGTGGATTTAAGCCTCTAACAATTCTGTTAGCAGCTAAGCACACTAATGTTTGAATCACCTGGGGACTCTGAGCTTTTAGCAGGTCCTGGCAAAACTAGAAGGGTTCTGTTGGAGAGTTAGAGGGTTATCATTTGGTTTGTAAGGAAATGGAAGTTAAATAAGGTGAGGGACCTTTGAGCTCAGGTTACACAGGAAGAGGTGGCCCTGGGACTTAAACTCTGGTCTTTGGCCTCCTAGGCCAGAGTTCTTTCTTACTTATGACAATTCTGTACTGAGCTTTTTTTTAAAAAAAAAATTCCTTAATTTCTATTCCTGGTACCACCATCATGATTAACAAGACAATATAACTAAGTTAATGAAAACAAAAAAGGCCAAGAAATGTTTATCTAGGGAGTTCTGGTGGACTAGTGGCAAGAAGCTTCACTGCAATCCCAGAGATAAATGGTTCGAATCCACCAGATGCTCTGCTGGAGAAAGAGGGGCAATCTCCTCCTGTACCAGTCAGATCCGATTTGACAGTACACACACACAAATTAATAAAATAAATTTAAAAAATTTTAAAAAGATGTATATCTAATTGGCACTGCACTACACAGATCAATAAATGCATTTCAGCAAACAGCGGCTATGCCTATCCTGAACCAGAAGGCTTTCCTTTTAAGCTGAAGTAACTGCTGATTACGCATCCTCATTTCTTCTGTGGCAGATGTTTACAGATCCTAATGGCATTTGGATCACCTGCCGCAAAGTAACCTGCAGTTTTCTTGATCACTCCTTGCTCTCTCCTGCTAAGAACTGTAGCCCTTTTCTGCTAAATTTTTTGAAACTTTTACTACCATATCCACCACTTTCACAACCAGATATATAGAATCAACACCATACGAACTTCCTGCGTTTTCCCCACCAAAATGCCCTCTTTCTTTTTTTTAATTTTTATTTTACTTTATTATTTTTGTGTGAGTGTACCGTCAAATCAGATCTGACTGGTACAGGAGATTGTCCCTCCTTCCTCGGCAGAGAATCTGGCGGATTTGAACCGTGCGCCTCTGGGATTGTAGTTGCAGTTCTTTGCCACTAGGCCACCAGAGCTCCCCTAAAATACCCTCTTTCATAGGTCCATAATTTGTTTGCTATTATCCATTACAATTAAAAACAAACAAACATTAACTACCACCACAATTACTACTGCCAAAATGTTCTCCTTCATTGTAACCATTTTCCACTTCTACCATCATCTCCTTCATTTGTTTTCCATATCCCGGTCCTTTACCACATTTATTACTATAATCAGACCACCACCATAGTTGCTACCATCAACTCTAAATCCATTCTATGCATCGTAACCTCTTCCATGACCACCTCCTCTTCCACCAGTTTCCACCACAGCCCGGGTTCCCCCACCACCTTCAAAGTTTCCTTCACAACCCCTAAAGCTGACCTAAATCTGCTGACCTCTTTGTAGTCCGACATGGCATCTCTTGTTTAAAAAGGGTCTTTCTCACTTCACAATCATGTTCACTAATAGTGTGGTTGGTGTTTCTGAACAACAATTTTATGGTTTCAATCTTGCTATATTTTTCTAGTTTCTCAAACGATATTCCTCTGTATCTTAAATGCTACCAACAAAAATATTCTTCCTTGTTAGATGGATATCGAGCTTCAGAAATTTTGAAACAAATTTGTGGTTTGGTTCCACTACACACCCATCAGCCGTATGTGGTCCAGCAAATGCTGTCCATCCACCTCTTAAACACATGCGGAAGCCACAAAACCAAAACCTCCTGGGGTGTTGTTTGGGAATCTCTCATCACTATACAATCTGGACTGAGTGTGTCTCATTTCTCAAAACGTTCTCTTAAACTATCACTTGTATTTTCAAAGCTCTTAATAACAAGAAACAGTCTTCATATAAATTCTAGGGTCTTTGGATCATGGCTCTCCTCTCCCCGGCAGCTCCTGGCTTTGAGCTGGGGTGACTGGGAGGTTGTTATTGTTATGTGCCGTCGAGTCTTTTGCGACTCATAGCGACCCTATGTACAACAGCCCTAACCCCTGCTCTATCCTGTGCCAATTGCATTGCCTCTGACACACCCATCCCGATTACCCCAGTCACTGAATCAATCCACCTCATAGAGGGTCTTCCCCTCCGGCACTGTCCCTCCACCCTACCAAGCATGATGTCCCTCTCCAAGGCCCTGTCTCTCCTTACAACATGTCCAAAGTATGTCAGACAAAGCCCCAGAATCCTTGCCTCCAAGGAGCAGCCTGGGTTAACCCTCTCTAGGATGGATCTGTTTGTTTTCTTGGCAGTCATGGTACATTCAATACTCTTCTCCAGCACCACAGCTCAAAGGCGTCAATTCTCCTTCTGTCCTCCTTAGTCATTGTCCAACTCTCTGATGCATAACAAGTGATTGCAAAGACCATGGCCTGTATCAGGTACACCTTAGTCTCCAGAGAGACACTGTTGCTCTTGAGTACTTTAGAGAGGTCCCTAACCGCAGACTTTCCCACCGCAATATGTTTTTTTTATTTCCTGGCTGCTGGTGCCAAGACTGGGAGGTAGTTTAGGTAAAACCCTTTTGAGACTGGACTTGACTCTTCCAACTCAGGTAGTGTCTTCACTTATCTTTTTACTGGGTACCACTTCTCTCCCTAGTCCTTCTGAAGCCCAGTTGTCTCTGAGTGGTGTCTATGCCAGGATATTCTAAGTTCTTTCTCTGCTGGACCCTTGAGGACTTCGGGTAAGAATGGCAGGTTTCTGTGGAGGGTTGTTGGCCCAAAACCCCTGGGCTCACCGGTCAGCAGTTGATGGTCTAGCAGCTTCTCCTTGATGATGTCATAGGTCACCATCTCAGCACAGTTGACAATGGCATTCCTTGTGATGTTGGGGAAAGTTCCTGTTAGGAAGTGAGGAGAGAGCTGATGAGCAGGGATGGGAGAAGTGGGCACTCTGGCCTCAAGGCCTTAAGTTGTGTCTTCTAGTCCCCTACGTCCTTTGAGTGGAACAGTGCTCATACCCTTGGCCTTCATCAGAGGAGCCCACCAGAGGCCCTGCAGGTCCAGCTGAGCAGATTCCACATCTTCCCCTCTCCTGTTTAACAACTCTCACATAATCCAGTCTCACCAGAGACAGGAAACAAAGAGGCCTATTGTGTCTTCTTGGGCCACATTGTGGGAGACAGTTGACAAAGGCTTTAAAAATTAAACTATGCCCCCCACTCCAATACCAAGCTGGTATAAAAAAGTAAGTCTTTCTTTGGAAGGGAGAGACTGAGCCCTTGGTACAGAATGAAATGCTGGCAGGGCCCTTGGGGAACATATCAAAACCGCCCCCTTCATTTCCCAGAAGAGGAAATGTCGTCCAGGAGGGAGGACACACAGCACGTAAGGGCAGAACCAGGGCTAGGACCCCAGTGTTTTGTCCTTAAAGCCATGTGGCTTTGAAAAGCTTTACTGGACCACTGTTTCTTCTGTAAGAATTCATGTGGGCCCAGGCCTGCACATGGGAAAGAGCCCAGCACTTGTCGAATTGGTGTCTGTGTGGACACTTAGGAGCACTTAATCCTAAGGAAGGCCCCTTCTCCTCCCTGCCTCTCCCATCTGTCCTCACCACTGAGCTCTTCCTGTGCTTCTCCCTGTACCCTGAGTGATTCATTCTGCTTAGACTTTTTCTTGGAATCCCTGTCCCCTTCCAGTTAGAGCTTACTTAGCCTTCGAGGTCCTGTTGAAATGTCACCTCCTCTTGGAGCAGGGCATGGCCTCTGCCGCTTTGATCTGTACCTCTGCACCTAGCACTTCCTGTCTTGGAGTACAGCTGCTCCTTGGTAAGTTTTCTCCTCTGTCTATAAGAGCCTTGAATGTGGCTTATGGAAGATGGCTTCTATTCATTTCTATCCTCTCACAGCAGCCTGGACACAGTGACTATTTGGAAAGTTGAACTGAGTTTTTAAGCACTATGATGAGTGAATGGGGTATTTTTGGCTGACACGTTCTTTAACACTCTGCAGTAAAACCAGCCTCAGATCCCCCTCCCATGTTTATTCCCATGCCATTCTTAGATGCCTGGAGCCTGAAGCTCTGACCTACCCTTCCACAGGCCCCGGATTCCTTCCTCCTTGGCGATAGTTCTGTAGGCATCCATAGTCCCGTTGTATTTTCTGTTGCTCCCGGGCCCAAGATTTATGCTGGCCTGAAATCGGACTTTGACCACATCCGTGGGCTGTGCACAGGTCACTGCCATGGCCCCTGTGGTGCATCCTGCCAGGATCCGGGTCGCGATGCTGGAATCTGGAGATGAGAAGAGAAGTGGCCCCTGTCCTGCCGCTGCACACCTTGATGGGATTGACGCTGTTCTCTGTGGGGCTGGCCCTGCTGGTACTCGAGTTCTTTTTCTGAGTTAAGTGTTTGAAACATCCTTAACAGTAATTCAGTCTCCTCCAGAAGGTCTGTTACCAGCTTCTTCCCCATGCCCACAGCTCTGCCTCGGAGCCTGGACTGCCTGGCTTCCTGACCTTCATTTGGACCCCCTGGTCCATGAGGTATGTGGGCACTCACGGTCCGATCCTTTAGGGGTGTAGAATTGCTTGACCGAGTCATAGAGGCCAATGCGGATGGAAGCAAAGCTCATCTGGCGCTGCAGGCCGGCGACCAGCCCGTTGTAGGGACTGCGGGGGCCCTCCGTGCGCATCATGGTCACGATGGTGCCCAGCACTCCGCGATACTGCACACTCCGGGTGGCTGGGGCTGCCTGGCTCTCCCCCTGAATCTGATGGACAGTCACAGAAGTTGTGAGAGGAGCTGGGGTGGGAACACAGGGACCCTGCCAGGTCTGGGACTGTCTGACCTGGACACTGAGAATGTGCTCTCATTACAGAAGTTCCGTCAAAGCAAAAATGACCAAGGTTTGTGAGGTATTTCATGACTCATAATGCAATGGTATCCACAGTGTGGCATTTAATCCT
>NW_006399794.1:16402917-16404389 GCF_000299155.1 Elephantulus edwardii
GTGTGTGTGTGTATATCTGGAGCTCTGGTAGCTTAGTGGTAAGGAGTTGCACTGCCAAGGCATGCAGTTCAAATCCACTGATTGCTCAGTGGGAGAAAGATGGGAAATCTCCTCCAATGTGATTAAAAACTGCCTCTGAAACCCACTGGAGGGTTGCCTATGGGTATGTTCCCACTCTAATGGTATATAACAAGAAGATACATATGTCATGCCCAAAGTTATACAATTCATTAATTTTTCATTTTTACCTCACACTTGATGGTTTACAAAGTATACTTTTATGCCTTAATGTTATGTCAAGGAATTTCTATTTACATTCTCCCCTGCCTTTCCCCCCCACCATATACAATGGGGGTGAGATGGGGTGGAGTCAAGGAAGGACCCTGAACAGTGGACTGGTTAATCTGCTGACCTGGTCTGAATTCTTTGGAAGAGCACAGTGGCAGAGGGGTAGGTGCTGGGGAAAAACTCAGCCCTTCCAGTGTTAACAACCACCTTTGGTCAAGGGGCACCTACCTGCAGGCGAACCTTGGCTGTGTCCAGTGGGAAGGTGAGGAGGTCAGCAAAACAGGCTGCTGTGCCTGCACCTAGGAACTTCACAGCTGTTGTGGGAGGCATCTCTGAAGGCTTCTGTCCAACCATGGTCCTCTTTCTGGTACCTCCAGTGTCCAGCAGAAGTCCAAGGAGAGAGGCCGTGCTGCAGTGTCAGGAGCTGGCTAACCTGCAAAGCAGGACCACCTATCTTGGCTTGACCATCTGTTCTACAGTCAACAACTCCAGGAAGCAGTATGCTAATGAATAAGAAGTGACCAAAGGCCTCAGATTTCTAGGAATGTGATACCTTCTTGTTTTCCAATAGTTATCAAAGGATATCCCAGAAGATGTCTTTGTTTTGTTTTGTCTGGGAATGTTTGATCTACCAGTCAACAACTTGGACAGATAAGAGATAATGCAATTACCCCTGCAGGCATGTTCCTAAGACGTGTGTGTTTGTGTGTGTGTGTGTGTGTGTGTGTGTGTGTGTGTGTGTCCTTGCCAGAATATCAAACTTGCTATTTGTCATCAGCAATTAGCCTCTTGGCATCTTCATTTCAACCTGGTGCCTCCCTTTGGCAGAATTCTCCAGACATATCGGGGCTGGATCCCTGATACTGCAGCCTTGCGTTTTAGTGCCAAGGAAGCTAAAAGTGGTAAAGACAGGTCAGAGGAGGCAGATGGAACCTGTGCAGTCTGGCCTTGGTCTCCAGACTCCTTTCTATTGCCTGAGGATCTTAGGGAAGTGATAAGCCTGGACTTCAGCTGTGTGAACATGGCCCATTCAAAACAGGTCATTTATCTCTTGCAACCCTCAGCCTGAACCCTCCTCATCCTCTTATATTGCCCCTCTACCCCTGCCATGAGTAGTTAGTTGGTGGTCTGTTCCACAATCAGCCCCCGGCCTAGTTTTCACAGCTGATATTGAGCTTCTCCAG
>NW_006399794.1:16406239-16437076 GCF_000299155.1 Elephantulus edwardii
ACCCCTGCCATGGACAATGAATTCATGGGCAACGAATAAAGGATGACCAGAGAAGAGCTGATGTCTTTTATTTGTGGTGCTGGAGAAGAGTACTGAATATCCCGTGGACTGTCAAAAGTGTAAATAAGTTTGTGTTGGAGGAATTGTAACCAGGGTGCTTCTCAGAGGTAGAGATGGTGAAATTTCATCTCACATACTTGGGACATGTTGCCAGGAGGTGCCAATCTTTGGAAAAAGACATCACACTGGGAAACGGAGAGGATGAGAGAAAGAGAGGAAGACCCTCAACAAGTTGGATTAATAAGAGTGACTGTAATAATGGGGTCAAGCATGGGAGAGATTGTGAGGAAAGCATAGGATAGGGCCAGGTTAAGATCTGTTGTTTGCAGGGTCCCTGTGAGTCCTAGGTGACTTGATGGCACCTAACAACACTACCTGCCATGGAGCGGGCAGAGCCCGTTGGGTGGTATATTCATTATCTAACTGAGGGAATTGGGGTTCAGACAATGCTGTCCTCTTTCCCCAGCATCAAACTACTGCAAGAAAGCCCTGTCTGTGGATTCTCAAATCTCGTCACTTCAGACGGTTGGATCCAGAACACAAGAAATAAACATTCCTTATGACTCAAAAGCATGCCACAAGTTATAGTCCTTCACTGGCTAAACGTTTGACTCCATCTATGTCATTATGTAGACTCCACTTTGAGGAGACAGTTCTTCCCCAGACATATTTTAAGTGCCTTGCAACCTGAGAAGTTCATCTTCCACTGCTATTTATTTGTAAGGTTTTCACTGGCCAATTATTTTAGAAGTGGATGGCCATTCTTGCTTCTTGATCCCACTCAGTCACTCCACATGCATGTGAAAGTTGGAAAGTTGGACAATGAATGAAGAAGACAGAAGAAAAGGTGATGCTTTTGAATTGTGGCATTGGCGAAGAATGATGAATTCACCACAGACTGCCAAAGATCAGCCACATCCACCCTGGAAGGAGGGCAGCTAAAGATAATACTTAGAAGTGAGAATGGCAAGATTTGGGGTATGTTATCAGGACAGGCCAGTCCTTGGAGAACGATATCACGCTTGGAAAGTATGGTTAGCGAAAAAAAAAAAGGAAGATCCACAATAAAACTGAGCGAGTGGCTTCAATAATAGGCTCAAAGTGAACATGGCGCAGGACTGGGCAGCGTTTCGTCCAGTTATACATATATGCTGATTTAGCTGCACCTAACAATAACATGATTCATCTCAGTGATAGCACTTCTGTCTTTACAAAATTATCTAATTATATTATACTCTTAAACTTGAAACAAACAAAATATAAATATAAATCCTGTCACAGGAAGGTTTTTGACTTGAAAACATTTTCCTTCTAACACAGCAGGGTTCCTGGGGTGGGAGACCATGCCCTGTGATCTGCCTCCCCAGACAGTTTCAGAGGAGATGGGCTGAAGTGTGTCCTTCCACCAATGTCCAGGGGGGCTAAATTGTCATGCCCTGAAGGGCACATGCCCTTTCTTTCCTCAGATCTTCAAGAGCTTTTCTTAAGCACTGAAGAGAGGCAATGTGCCTTGTATGAGAGTCTAAAATCAGAGGCAGTTGGTTGTGTGTAAACTGTAGTTTGTTGTTAGGTGACATTGTTGTGTGCTGTCAAGACCATTGTGACAGCAATAGTACTATATAATCTCACCCCAGAAGCAGTAACATAGTTCAACAGGCCAGCAAACAACAAATGCTGGCAAGGTGTGGAGCGATTGGAACTCTTATTTATCACTGGTGGGGATGTAAAATGGTACAGCCACTGTGGAAGGTAGTCTTATGCTTTCTCAAAAATTTGGAAATAGAAATATAATTTGACCCAGCAGTTCCTAGTGGGAGTCCAGAGCAACAACTCAAACAGATGTATGCACGCCCATGGTTATTGCTGCATTATTGTCAATTGCAAAGGGATGGAAGCAACTCAAGTGCCCACCAACAAATGAATGGATAGAAAAGTGATGATACAGTCAAACAATGAAATATTAAGCAGCACTTAAAAAAATGAACTCGTAAAACATTACACAACATGGGGGAGCCTAGAGGACATTATGCTGAGTGAATTATCCCAGTCATAAAAAGACAAATACTACATAACACCAGTAAAATAGGACAGACAAGGCAGGGGGTTGGGGAGAGACTGGGAAAAGAGTGACTAGATAATGAACAAGGCATTAGATCAGATGATGTGAAGAACTATCCGAAAGGAATGTATGATTAGGCATTTTATGTATGACAACAATCTAGAACAAGGGGTGCATTGCAGGGAGGGTTGGGGGAGGGTGACAGGAGGGGGAAAGAAAATGTGTAATAATGGATAAAATGAAAACCGTTCTGATGTGTAAAAAGAAAACTATGACTAACAGTGACCCAATGAACAACAGATCTGAACCGTGTCCTATCCTGTGCCATCTTCATCATCTCTGATATATTTGAGCCCATTGCTGAAGTCACTGTGTCAGTCCATCTTATTGAGGGTCTTCAGCTTATCACATAGCTGAAGGGATGGATGGGATTGGCCCTCAGGCCTGTCTGACACCCGGACCTGTATCTCCTCTGCTGTACAGAGGGGCATCAGTGAGATCTCAAGAACCTGTGAGCTATTTGTTTACAAAGTGGATTCTCAGCCCTCTGCACAGGCATCCTGATTTCAGTCTTGGCTGGGGTCCAGGAATCCGCATTAGAAGTTCCATAGGCAGCTCTGAAGTAGGGGCTATTCTGACACATCCTGCCTGATGCCCTGTTACCTCCTCCTCACCCCCAACCCCTCAGCCCATTCTGGCAAAGGCTTGGCAGCACTCTGGCTTAGGGAGCTGCTTGGGTGGAGTGTCATGTCCCAGCATACAACTTGGGCCATGTCTCACCATCCCTATCTGGAAAAGGAGACCCAGAATCCTCACCAAAGAGAGGGCAGTGGGCCTCGTGCTCTGGAGGAGTTCTGAAGGTTCGGGGTCAGATCATAGAGACAAGTCAACTCTTACCTCCAGGGATTTGTAAAATTACATGGGAGGCAACTGAGAGAGTAAGGAGAAGAGAGACTGAGTGAGCGCCACAGGCGTTGGGTTCAAGTCCCTGCCCCACCACCAGAATCCTTCCCTCAGCCTGACAAGGTATAGGTGTCACTAAACCTGTCGGGCTAATGCTTTCTCCAGCTCTGGCTGGTAATGGATAGTTGCTGGCTGTTTGTGGTAAGCCTCTGATGAATGTGAGGATGTAGAAAAGAGAGAGAGCAGAGATTGGGGTCTTACCTGTGAGTCCAGTCAGGTTAAGGTGAACACAGGGATTCCCTGAGGCTCCTTTAGGGCTCCCTCATGGAGGGGGAGCAATGGGGACCTGATTGTCCCTCCATGCCATTCAGTTTCCTCTGCTGCCTCTGGCTTGGCACTGAGTTTTATACACTCCAGCTGATTGAAACTTTATCCTAGAAAAGCTAGTTGACAGCTACATCACTTGACAAGAGGCGGCTGGAGGGGGCCCGTGAGGTGAGGGGAAAGGTCAGTGAGTTTCAGATCTAGATCAGTTCTGTGGGGCTCTGTAAATAGTAGCTTCAAGCTGCTGAGAGAAGAGACACCTTGGGTGACAAGAGTGAATGAGGAGTGGGCAGGCCTGTCCCCTTTGATAGTCCAAATGCCAAGGCCTCCCACGATAGACTGGGCAGGTTCCCCAGGGCCACCTCTTACTAGTAAAAATAACAACTGTCATTTCTTAAGACCTACTACGTGCTACTAGAGAGCTCCAGTGGCCTAGGAGTGTGAAATGCACTACTAACCTAAAGGCATATGGTTTGAATCCACCTGCTGCTCTGTGGGCGAAGGATGGACAATCTCTTCCTGTGTGATTTACTGCCTCTGAAAACCCACTGGAGGGTCAGCTGGGTCGGTTCTGACTCAGTAGCACGTAACAAAAACAACTATGTGCTAAACACCTCTTATACATTTCTCACAGTTCTGATGTAAGTACTGTTGTTGTTAAGTGCTGTCGAGTCGTAGGCAACTCATAGCGACCCTATGAAGGAGAGTCCTCAACGCTTGGCTGTCTCTCATCCTCTCTCCAGGTTCACAGGGTTTCCAGAGGCAAGCTATTATGGAAGTGGATGCCACTCCTCCTTCCAAGATACTAAATGTTAAATTTTTAAAATGAAAACTTTAGGGGGGTGGACTGTATAACAATGAAAGAACTTTTTTCCAAAGAAAAAGACGAATTGGGGGTGAGGGGGAGACAGGGAAGAAAATGTACAACAATGAATAAATGGAAATCCAAGTTCTTTATAAACTTTCATTAAAATCTAAAAAAAAAATTCACATATTCTTTCTTTTACCATGTCTTTTCACCTTTGCATATTATGTTGTTTTGCTTCAGAAATGAGTTTTTTGGTTTTATTGTCATTCTCATCCTGATTGCAGAATGAATACACTAATTTAAAAAAAGTAAAAAACTTGATTGAGATATAACTCACCTATTTAAACATACAATTCAGCGTGGTGTTTCTTTGGTTTTTTTTTTTCTCCCCTTTGCAATCTATTCAGGGTTATGCAACCATGATCACAATCAACTTGAGAGCATTTTCATCACTCCCAAATCTCAGACCCCTTAGCAGCCAGTTCCTTTTCCTCCTACAACCCACCCTCTCTGGCAACCACTAATTTATGTTCTGTCTCTAGATTTATCTATTCTGGATAATTCATATAAGTGCCACACAGAGTATGTGATCTTTTGTGACTTTTTCTCACTTAACATATTGTTTTCAAGATTCATCCATACAGTAGCACTTTACTCCTTTTGGTTGCTAAGGGTTCTAAATATTTTAATGCTGATTTTATAGAGGCGAAAACTAAGCCTCTGGGAGGGACAATGACTTATTCAGGCCCTAACGCTAGTGCACAGTAGGGCCTCACTTCCATCTGCCTGTAAATTATACTCTGATACAGGAACAAGACAAGGGAGGGCCAGTTTGGGAAGAACTGAGATACAGACAATATGACTTTTGCAGCTAGCAAATAGGACCAAGAAAGAGGAGAAGGGGTGTGGAAGAAGGAAGAGGAAATGCCTAGGAGAGCAGTGATATATGGAAGGGGGACTTGATGGGAAGTTAAAAGGAGCAGACAGACCAACAGTAATTAATTATATAAAACGCAATGATTGTGTAAAACAAAATACACATGAATAACGGATGAAACGAAGTACAGGAATAATTGTAGAAAAGTTAATGATGGTATAAATAAATTTTAAAAATAAGTTCTACTTTGAGCCTCTCTGCTGTGACGACTCTGACACTCCTCTTGGGAGGCTTCTGCGTGGACATAACTGGAGCCGAAGGGAGGGCATGTGAGGGCTGGCCAGGGTTCCTGCTCTGGCTGCTGTAGGCTTTAACCTTAGGTGCTGAGGATGCCTGAACCAGGGACCCAGGTGACAGAGGGAAGGCAGATGGAGAGGGAGTTAACTGGACGAGGCATGAGGATGAGACACGAGGGGAGTTACCTGGGCATGGTGCCATGGCCATAGGGCAGGTGTTCAGAAGGTCAGTCACTCAAGTGTGAAGCCTGTGTTGTGCCTGGGCTGCTGGGGGGGCCAAGCCTCATCTAAAGGTCAACAGAACAGGTGGTCACACTTGTGTTCTGTGGGGAGAGGTTGTTGGGCTGCTGAGTTTGGGAGGGCTCCTGTCAGCTCTGAGCTCAACCAGGAAATTCTAGTCTGAAAGGCAAGATAAGGCTATGGAGGGAGGGCAGGTGAATGTCAGGGAGGGGTAAGTAGTAGGAACCGACAAGGGCAGCACCAGGCATCCGAGGTACAGACCTACCTGGAGGGAGGTGGTCTGGAGGCTGTGCAGAGTGGGACACTAAATGCTGGGTTTAGCCACCTAAGTTTTGTCCTACAGATGGTGACAGGGAAAGAGAGAAAGCATTAAAGTTGTTTGTGGAGTTCCTACCACATGTGAGGTGCTGGGTGTCGTACATACGTCTTCATTTTAGCGATTCCATTGCTATCATTAGGAATGCATTAGAAATACAAATCCAGGCTTCCATGTTACCGACTGAGTCTGGGGAGGTTGTTGTTTTAGGTACTGTTGAATTGAATCTGACTTAAAAGTGACCTTGTACACAACAAATCTAAGCCTTTTCAAAAGGGAAGTTGAACATTAAATGCTGGCGCTAAGGTTTTGTCTTGTAGACACAATGACAGGGACACTAAATGCTGGGTTTAGGCACGTAGGTTTTGTCCTATCAATGGCGATGGGGAAAGAGAGAAAGCCATTAATTCAAATCGTGACGTCCCCATCACATGTGAGGTGCTGAATGAGCTGTATGTAAAAAACCAGAGCACTTGGCTATTGATCCTCACAGGCACATTTTACAGGTCTTTGTGGACTCTGAGACTTGAAGGTACTGTCATTAGCTGAAGAGCCCTCAACTACTGAGTGATGGAGACAGGATTCAAACCTTGATCGTCTGGCTCTGGGGTTGCTCTTGTGCCTCTACTCTGTGGAGGAGCTGTGTGAGTCAAGTGGCTCTGGGCAGGTAGGAAATAGAGCATATTTTGGGATCTTTCTTTGGTTGGCCTTTTCTCTCCTACTCATTGGAGCCCAGATGGGCCTGGAAACGGGAGGTAAATTTTGGGGTGGGCAGGGCTCCACGGCATCACTCAAGGCACTAAGTCTTGCTCATCAGGTGCTTTGTGGCCTCTGAGTCTTAACTTCTGCTGTTTCTCTGTTAGAATACTTCATTACACCAAAAATCTCTCCCTATGGTCACAGGAAAAGTGGAAGCTTCGGGAACTGGAGGGACACAGAGCGCGGGAGGGCTCAGCTTACTGCAGCCTGGAACTTCCTGAAGGCAGAGCCAGCTCTGTTTTGGCTTCCTATTCCCAGAACCCAGCTTATAGGGCACTAGGAGGCAATCAGCCTCCTCTGGTGACCAGAAACCACTATTTCAGATGTTTGCAGAGGTGTGCTCAAAGGGAAGTGAGGTGGTGCTGGCTAGTTGTGATGGGAGGAGCAAACTCCATACCCTTAACTCGGTGACTAGGCGAGTCATTTCATCTCTGAGCTATCAAGGAAAGATATCCAACTTCCAGGGATAAAATACTAGTATAGCAAACATACACTCTGTAAGTTTACAGTAGGAAGTGGGTTCTACACGCTCAGGGAACCTTCGTGTCATCTGGGGCTGTGTCACCTGCAGCAGGCTGGCCCATGCCCTCCTGTGGCCTTCTAACTAGATCCAGATCGGATTACTTAAAGGAGCTGGAGCAGGATTTGGAAGTAGTATTCTTCACCTTCTGCTTCTCAGGTGTGGACCCCAACTGCCCCTTTGCAGTTTCTTCTGTGGCCCCATGGGAGGGAAGGAAGTGGCTGTTGAAAGCTCTGGTCTGGTGACTTTTGGCTTCTGTGGTCCTGGGGAAAGGAAGGTGAGCCAGGAGGAGGGTGAGAGGAGGCTGACGTCTAAGGGGCTGAGACGAACAGATGAGCAAGAGCAAAGACTGGTATGAATAGGTCTAAGGGGACATGGGTGATAAGGAGGGCAGACTGTAAGGTTCCTGTATCACATTGACCCACTGAGGACACTTGTTGGACTTGTTTTATGGTTATCTGTGTGCTTGCCTATCTCTAAGAGTGTGGGCAGGGCTGACATTTCCAAGGCCTTTGACTCTGTGCCAAGTGCAGGCAAAGCACTTTTACAAATGTCATCTCACTGAATGTCCACAGTACCATGAAGCCAGTTATTATCTCTGCTTTAGAGATGAAGCCCTCAGTGGAGATTCAGACTCAGGGACAGTCAAGCCCAAGGGGATGTACCGAGAAGGTGGCAAAGTCAGATTGGCTGACCACACGCCTCACAATGCTCCCTGGGCCAACGTTCTGGGCTCACTCCAACACTTGCCTTTTCTAGCAAACCTGACTGGCCAGTCCATACGGTCCTGCCTTTCCCTGAATTCAGGGCACTAACTGTCTGTGCCTTGTTTTGATCACTGAACACAGTAGCCTCATAACATTTCTAGATACTATGAGGTATGGTTATTAACTTTCCAGTTACATAAATAGAGGCAAGTTAGTTATTTGAGCTTCTGTTTTTTTGACTATCAAATTAGAATCATATCTAGGATACAGTGTTGGTCTGAGGACCAACTAAAATCACATGCAGTTGAGGGTGGTCAGTGGAGCCCCACCCCACATTCATTCCTTTCCAACTCTGTCTCCCCACCACACTGAACACCCTTTCCTAGGAATGAACGAGTCCTTGTCTAAGACAGCTAATCAAATGTTCGTGGTCTGACAGTTAAAGGTAGAGCCTCTCAGCTCCAAGAAGGGGATTCTGAGGAGACTTGTCCTCTCTAATTTGCTGACTGCCAGCACCAGCAGAGGAAATGCTGAGTGTCAGCCCAATCCGGGCCAACCTGATCTTTGAGGGCCTCAGAGGTCTCAGATCATCCTGGTCCACTGCTCCCAAGAAGACTTTCTGAGAGAACGTAAGCTTATTACATTTTCTCTCTTGTTGTTGTTGTGCACCATCAAGTAGGAACCGACCCATAGCCCTCTGGCAGGTTTTCAGAGGCAGTTAATCACCTGGGAGGAGACTGCTCATCCTTCTGGCATGGAGCATCTGGTGGATTCGAACTGCCTGTTTCTCACTTCTAGTTGAAACAGAAATGAGTCCTAGTACTCCCACTCCCAGTGGGCAACCCAGGAAACACTTGTACACAGAGTACAAACACTAATATGATTTTATTCAAACACAGACAGGGATAATAATCTTCAAAGCTAGATAAAAAACAAGAAGTTAAAAGCATGGTTAGAATTTCAGACAATCAGATAAAAAGTTAAAGGAGGTATCACCTCCCTCCTACCAATTAATCCATTATAACATAAAAATAATTTATACACATAAAAATTCTATTCTTAAGCAACGACCTAGAGGTGGCCTTAAGATTTTGTCTACTATGCATGATGCAAACAATATACAAACCTGTCCCACTACCCCCACCTTAAGGCAAAATGGCTCATCCTTAGAAAGTGTGTGGGTTGCATCAAGGACAGTGTGAGCAGTTTCTCAACAGAAAGATGTCTGCTTGGTCAGAAGATGAGCAGGCCAGCTAGCTGCTGCAATCCATTTTGTTTCTACTTTGCTGATTGCCAGCACCAGCAAGAAATGCCGAGTGCTGCCCATATTCAGACCATTCCCTCAGCACTGACGGAAAAACTGAAGTCTTGGTGAGTGGACCCTGGGTTGGGTGTGAAGTTCCTCCAGTCTGGGCTGACTGATCTTAAGCTGCCAATGGACTGGACGGGTGATGGTCTCAGTGTTGCAACAGCCCTGGGGGCCTCCCACAATCGGGCAAGGTTGAGTGAGCATGGTTGGCAGGTGGGTCCTTCTCTGTCTCTCAGAAGGCTGCATCAGTCTTTCTGAGAGTACTGGGAGGAAAATATCCGTGCGATCCTGCGTGTTTCTTCTTCAGGCAGATTAGAGGGAAGCAAGTTAGGCCTGGGGCGACAGGGCCTTCGGGACAGGGCTTCACTGGTGGTCTCGCTCTTGTCCTGGGGTGGGAAAAGTCAGTTTGGTTAAAACTGTGGAAGTGGCACTACCAAGAAATGATTTCAATTCCTCTCATCTTTCAGTCCTTTGGTTAGTATTTATGTAGACTGACTAGTTTGCAAAGAACTTTACAATACTTGCTTTACTTTCACTGTGACCTCATGAAATGGGTGTATAATGGACGAGGAAACAGCAGCTCATGCTATGTAAAGGTGCCTGAAGCGAGTTTTATATGTAAGTCTTGTCTTGCTGGAATCCCCTGAGTGAGTCTAGTAGAATTCTGCGAGGATGGGCCTTACCTGATTTATGGAGGGCAAAACCCAGTGGCCTGCTATCAAACACCTTTAAGATACTTTTCTTTGGTTATGACACTGTAGACTGTGGTTCTTAGGATTCCCCTATGACTCTGTCATTTACTCATTTGAACCTTTTCTTGTGCATTTACTCTGTGCCAGGTCCCTGCTCTGAGGAAGCTCAGAATATCTACCCTCCATCCTTATCTGCTGACCATACCTCCCACCCTGGCTGAGAGCAAGATCTTGGAGAAGAGGTGGATGCCTGACTTAGGGGAAGAGGCAGTGCTGATAAGAGACAGGAATGAGCCAGGCAAAACTGGCTGACTTCACAGCCTTACAGTCAGCTCTGTGGGCAGATCTCTCTTCCTTGCTCCCAAAGCCCATGAGCTGAGATTATCACATTTAAGGGAGCCTAAGAGCAGTGAGATCAAACTGATGGAGACCCTCGAGGTTGGGCTTGACACACTCCCTTACCCCCTACAGTCTGAAAATGAGAAATGGAGACTTAGTGAGGGAAAAGAACTGAAGTTGCTTTTGTGATCAGTAATATCTCAGAGATAGAGGATTTGAACCACGTGCCTTTGGGATTGCAGTGCAACTTCTTACCAGTAGGCCACCAGAGCGCCCCAATCAGTGCTTGAAGAGATCAAAAATCCTCTTGGGGTCTCTGCAGCACTTCTAGCCACCATATACTCCTAGCAACTTCCAAGTGCCAAGAGTATTGTTTGCTAAGTGATCTGGGACTTAGAGGTGACACTGAGTCCCCTGGCTACACAACAGATGAACTTTCTGAGTCACAGTCATATCTATTTATTTTTTCCTACGGTAAACAGGGACTAGGGAAATGTCTGTTCTGTACGCCAAACGGAAAACAGGCCTAAAAGGATGGCTTTTGCCACCTTAAGTCATTTATAACCAGTGCCAGAAGAAAAGGAACCTGTTTGAGAAGGGTTCAGATGAATCTTGTCCTTCATAGCTAGAAGGGCCAAGTACCTCGGTTTATGACATGACCATAAGCAGACCTTCAACAGTGATTCATCAAACCTTTTGTGAGCCTAAGATCTATTCAACACAATCAGCTCCTACAGCTGACAGGCATTCCAGTCCTCAGACTGTTCAAGCAGTCAAGCAGGGGAGACAGACACTGACCACTCAATTATCACAAAGATGAAGCTAGGAGTCTAGAAGCGTGCGCGCGCGCGCGCGCACACACACACACACACACACACACACACACACACACACACACAGAGAAAGAACAATTAAAAGCAGCTGAGAAGGTCAGCAGTTCAAACCACCAGTTGCTCTATGGTAGAAAGATGAAGTTATCAGCTCGTGTATGTATTTACGCCACAGAAACTCAACAAGAAAATTCCAGTCTTTCCTATAAGGTCACAGTGAGTCAGAATTACATGGAGAGTTGCTTTTAGGTGTCACTGAGCAACTACAACTCACAGCAACTCTATGAACAATGGATCCGCACCATGCCCTATCCTGAACCATCTTCACCATCTCGGACATGGTGAAGACCACTGTGAGTCACTGTGTCAATCCATCTTTTTGAGGGTCCTTCTCTTTGTCTGATCTTCCACCTTTCCCAGCATGATGTCTTTTCCTAAGGACTGGTCCCTCCTACAACATTCCCAAAGTCTGTGAGGTGACATTTGCCTCTAAGGAGAAACCCGGTTGCACATATTCTAAGACAGACTTGTTTGTTCTTTTTACAGTTCATGGATTATTCAGTAGTATTCTTCACCAACACTGCAATTCAAAGGCATTAATTCTGCTTCTGTTATCCCTGTTTCAGAAAAGTAGTAATTAAAAAGACCATGGCTTAGAACAGGTGCACCTCGGTCTTCACATGGACATCACTGTTCCTTAGCACTTAGGAAAGGTCCCTGTCAGATTTCCCTGGTGCAACACATCTTTTAATTTTTTCTTATTCATTTTAATTAAATTTTACAGAGACTTAGGGTTTCTAGTCATTCATTGTTACAGTTTTCTCCCTAATTTCTTGACTGCTGCCACCATGGGTGTTGACTGTGGATCTACAACATATAAAATGCAGTTGGTGACAACTTCAATCTTTTTTTCATTTATCATGATGTTGCCTACTGGTCCAGTACTAAGGATTTTTGTTTTTTTGATGTTGAGAAGTAATCCATACTGAAGGAGTAGTCTTTGAGCTTCTGCAGCAAGTGTTTCAAGTTTTGTGGGTTTTTTTTTTGTGATGGAAATGACTTCTTTCTAATAATTTTATTGTAAAAAACATGTATGGGGACACAAGGGGGTAAGGGTCGGGAGTAGAAGAGTGAAGATGGGCAGGGATGAAATCACAGGGCTGCATAATTTGGTGGGTGTCATGTTTTCGTCACTTCCTGCAGGCAAAGTTATCTGTGTAACACAAGTAGTCCATGAGTTTTCCTCCAATCCTGATGTCACATTCTTCTTCATATAACCAGCTTCTCAAATTATTTGCTCAGTATACAGAATGAATAGGTATAGAGAAAGGATACCCTGACCACAACTTTCCTGATTTTAAATCATGTAGTATTCCCTTGTTCTGCTGGGACAACAGCTTCTTGGCCTAGGTTTCATCTGAGCATGATTAAGTGTTCTGGGATTTCCATTTTTTTTTTCAATGTTAATCATAACTTGATGTGATCAACCCAGTCAGACTCTTTTGCATAATCAATAAAACACAGACATTCTTCTGGTATTTTCTGCTTTCAGCCAAGATCCATATGGCATTAGTAACACTATCCCTCATGCCATGGCCTCTTCTGAATCCAGCCTGACTTTCTGGCAGCTCCCAGCTGATGGACTGTTTCAGCAGTAGTGGGCTTGTTTTGATTGGGAAGATTTAGGAGGCCACTCTATATAAGGAGAACATAATGAGAACAGACACCAGAAGCATTGACTTGCTGATTGGTTCAGCCAACCTCTTGGTATTCCCATGTGGACTCAGAGACCTTAGAGGTCTTATCTGGATGGTCCAGCCTCAGGGACCAGAATGTGACAGGGCTTGGTTCTAAGTGTACAGGGTAGGGCAGGGGTGTGGGAGAGAGAACATACACTCATCGGCATTTGCTTTTGTCGACTTCAGTTGGGCCTAAAAAAACCCCATCTTGACTAGTTCTTTCCTCATCAGAGTTCTTATGCCAAAACCTAACATTCTAGAAAGGCTGGACAGAGGTGGAACTGGCCAGCGCAGGGAGACCCATCTGTGCACTGGCTGCTTCCTTGAATCGCTCGCTGGGTCCTGCTGTGTGCTCTAGGGGTACAATCAACATGACCTGTGCCTGTTAGGAGCCATATCCTTCCTGGGGACCAGGTGATCCCACGTGGAAGCAGAATCATCAAAGCTGGAGGGACTGCAGGGATCTTGGGGTACAGATAATGAGATACTTTCTCAAAATGACAGCAAGTGGGATGCAGAGGAAGGAATAATGGCCTGAGCTTAGATCCTACTGACCCACTTCTACACTTCTCTCTGGTTCTCAGTAGCACTAAATGGAGCGGACGTCTGATCTCCCAGCCCTAGTCTTTGTGACGTTCTAATGAAATTCAGGTATGGCCATAACTTTGGCTGGCATATCTTGGACAGGGGCCAGGCGAAATGTCCTGAGAAGAACTAGAGTAAACTACACCACTTCTCCCCAGCATGTCCAGTGCTAGGCCAGGGCTAGCTTAGCTCTATCAGACTCCAATGTCTATGCTTTATCAATGAGCCTCTGAGGCTGGGATGGCAGTTAAGGTTTTGATCTTTTCCAGAGCAATTCCCTAGTCCCATAAACATTGATTCAGGAGCTGGCAGAAAAACTTTCCAAAGAGTTGAAACACTCCAAAGAAGTGAAATCATGTTTCTAGCTGGCTAAATGAGCTTGTCAACAGATTTCTACTTCAGAAACTGAGGGCTCAATATAGCTGTAAGCTTGGTTCAACTTTCACCCACTTGGCCGCCTCCCTTCCTCAGGGGTGGATTCCAGAGTCCTTGCCAGAGGCTGGGTTTAGAACGTCACTGGCTCTCAAGAGAGTAGCAAACTCAGCAGCCAGACAGGAACGAGGGGAAGTGGGGACAAAACACTTAGACCAGTGGCCCAGCGCTAAGGTAAATCTTAAATATTACCCGCCCAGCCCAGGTTCAGCACAGCTGGCCTCCATACTGAGTTCACCCTCAATGCTGACATTAGAGGTCTGGCCACGCAGCCCTTGCTACCTAAATGCTCGCTCCAGTCCTCATAACCATGTGCATACACCACCCTTTCTCTGAGAAGCCTCTCCTGATTGTTAAGAGCTGACTGTTAGGATGCTCACACCGTGTTTCAGTCTCCCTCTCTGCACAGTAAAGGGGTCTAATAAAATCAAGACCCTATAATCTTTTTGAACTTATGCCCCACCAAGACAGGGGGGCCGGAAGTACAGACTCCTGAGAGGAACAGGAAGAGCTTCTAGCTCTTCTCAGACTTTGGCAGACTCAGACTCAGAGCAGCTCAGGCAACTTGAGACTAGTATTTGTCCCGCAGGCCTGTGGGCAATTTTCCAGAGGTGTTTGCACAACTACAGCCTAGGCCAGTGGGCACCAGCCCACTCTGGCTGTTTTCCCTTGACTTCTGTACACCCTTGGCCAGGAGCTCATCTCATATCAGAAATCTCATCTCATTATCAGAAATTCTTAGGCCTACAGTTCTCCTCCTAGGGTTCTGCAGAGGGCTAGGGACTTAGGGGTTTAAAGAAATGAGGCACTAGGTCAGAGCCTCCTGTCTTAAGGGGCTAGTACATGGGTTAGGGAGAGAGAATACCAATGACTTTATGGAGCGTTGGGTTTTTCTCTCAGGACTGTGTATCTTTCAGGTGCCTATGGGCATGTGAAAGGAAAACCAAGGAATATTGGAAGAAATACAAGAAAATTTGGGAGATGAACAGGGGCCTACACACCTTAGGTTAGGATTCAGAGGTAGGCCAAGGACTTCTAAGGCTAAGGCTTCATCATCCTCAGGTGGGGCCAGTGTATGGTCCTGGGCTTCGAACTCATTCAGTGTGAACTGAGTGTGAAGTCCTATAACCTTGAGAACGGCTCTTTTCTCTGGGGCTATGTGTGGGCCAGTCCTTGGAAGACAGAGGGTTAGTAAAAGAGAGGTAGAGCCTCAACCAGATGGGTCGACAGTGACTACAATAATGACTTCAGCCTGAGAGAGATTGTGAGGATGGCACAGGATAGGGCACGGTGCAGATCTGCGGCTTATAGGGTCACTATGGGTTGTAGAAACACAACAGCACCTAATAACAGCAGCACATGGGAGAAGAGAGGGGATGCTGATTTCCTATTCTCTTTCCCTATTCTTAGCTTTAAGCCTTTGCTCATGTTCCTATCCCTCCCATTTCTTTCCTACCAGCTCCTCTCCTCATAGATTTAACAACATAAATGAGAAGCCATGTTAGGTATTAATGATAACATCATCACCTGACATTCATAAAATCATATATGTACCAAGAATTGTTCTAAATACTATGTATGTATTAACTCACAAACCTTAACAAAACTTATGAGAGGAACCATTATACTCATTTCAAAGAGAAGGGAACAGAAGTATAGAGAAGGTAGTTAACTAATCCAGGGTAAGACACTAAGTGGCAAAGCTGAGTGTGGATTCAGAGCCCATACTAACTACTATGCCTAGTCAGGGAGAAGAGAGAAGTACAGCCACAATGGAGTCTGTGCTGCTTTCCCAGAGATGAGCCTTGCCCACAGCCTCAGAAAACTAACAGCAGACAGGGCAAGAAACAAGGTTTGTTGACTCTCAGTTCAATAGCTGCCCGGGGAAAATATTGGTCTCTGGTGATGTTTGAAATTTTGTGGTCTGGCTGGATGTGAGGAGGGGGCGGTCCACTCAAGGCTTTAACGGGTATACTCATGCCTAGCCTTGCCTCCTATTTCCTGCCACCTACACTGAATTATATTATCTGGCCCTACATCTGTGGTTAATCCAGGGGCTCCTTCAATGATGTAGGTAGAGCCTGGGATGGTGCAAGAAGATGCAGAACAAGATGGGGCCCATTTAAATGTAAGAACGTCCAAGTAGGCACAGGAGAGACCAAGGCTCAGAGAACAGGTTGCTTCTTGCTCTTAGCTTCTGATATCTATTCTTCCATTCCATTCCATTCCATTCTAGAGCTCTGGTGGCCTACTGGTAAGAACCTGTGCTGTAATCCCAAAGGCATGCTTCCAATTCACCAGCAGCTCTGCAGGAGGATGGACAATCTTTTCCTGTGTGATTGACTGCCTCTGAAAATCTGCTGGAGGGTCAACTATGAGTTGGTTCTTACTGATGGCACACATCATCATCATCAACAACAACAACATTGTAAAATGGCTGCTTTGGGGTTTTTTGTTTGTTTTGATGTTTAACTTGTTGTGTGCTGTCGAACTGAATCTGACTGGCACAGGAGGAGGTTGCCCCTCCTTCTCCAGTGGACTATCTGGTGGATTTGAACCATATACCTTTGGGATTGCAGTACAGCTTTCTTGCCATTAGGACACCAGAGATCTCTAAAGTAACTGTTTTAGACCAGACCCTCCTTCTCCTCTCCAGCACATACTGTTTATATGTGCCAGTTGCTAACTTCTGTAGATTCTCTGAGGGGTTCTTTGCAAATCCATAGCTTGTAAAGCCCTTCCTCATCTTTGCTGGTGAGGCCACCCATATGGTTCTAGTTTACTTTCCCTATAGCCTGTTTTACTTAATGCTAATATAGGCTCATGCCACTTAAGAAAAGTAGTGAGTGATCTTAAGGCCAGTGCCTTTCTGAAGCTCCATGTAGACAAGGTAGCAAGAGATCTAGGTCTTTAAGCGTGATAGGGGCTAAGCAGGGGTTGGTGGAATGGATAGATAGGGAATGGCTCTCTGGAGATCACTGAGTATGCTGAAGGAAAGAGTCATACTGTCTTCTCCATTCAGGGCTTTGCACAAGATGTAAATAGTGCATCTGAAAATCCAAATAGCTTCCTTTTCTCTGACGTTATCTGTCCTCAGGTCCAGCAATGGTTCTCCTCTTCACCAAGCAGAAGTTTTTCTTGTTTGCCAGAGTCTGAAAGGCTAGAGAGATGTCTCTTATCTGCTATTTGAGAGCTTTGGGCTAGGAGTATAGGACTTGGGGTCTGAGAAGTGGGCACTGGAAGAATGAGGACAGTTAAGGAAGAGTTCCTTCATCACCTATTAGTAGTAACTGCCTCAGAGGGTTTTGGATGCTGTTAAAGTTTTCTAATGGCCAAAATCAGAAATAAAGTTTGCTTATGGGATTAAATGAACCTCAGAGGAATCCAAGAGGAGAGCCTCTTTGTCAAAGTGTGTTTAGCTGGTTACTGGTCTTGTCTAGGGTGGGGGCTGTTTAGGACGTAATAACAGCTTGTGCGTGGGTGCATGTGTGTAAGCTCTAAAAAGAAAACCACCGTAGAAGCTGGTGATGGAGGGTAAACGTGAAAAAAGTGAAGTCACTAAGGGCCCTTCTAAAGAGCCAGTAAAGAGCCTTCTGCTTTTAAATTAAACTTTAGGTGATAGAGAGTATGTATGTAGTATTTGTCTAGTAGTATACGGGGATTTAGAACTCTCTTATAAAACTACCCACTGAAAAAACAAACAAACAAACAAAAACCAAAAAACAAAAAACCCCACACAAAAAAAACTACCCACTGAATAGATGGAAACTGATATTGGGGGGAGGCCAGAGTTAGTAACTATACAAAGGTTTAGGATCTGGGGCTAGGAGCTCTGTAGATCAATAAGATGTGGTCTGTTCTATAAAGAATTCTAAGGCAAAACATAACCGTTCAAATACACGTGAACACATAATACAGCTGGTAATTAAAAATAGACAATAACAGAAACTTACTCAAATATAGACTTTGCAGCTACACAAATATAAACAGACCCTGATGCTTCAGAAAGACTGACTTACAGATGCCCAAAAAAGCAGAATTACCATAGACAGAGGCAGGTAGCTACAGCATGAAACAGATAATGTCTGAAATAGACATGTGGTTTGGAACATATAAAAACCAAATGAGAAACTAAATCCTCTGCCGTAAGCAGATTCTGCTTGAAAGTGATCCTGTGGGGCCGAGCAGAACTACTCGCCTCCTGCCTGTGAGCAGCTGGGGGGTTTAAACTACCAATCTCTTGTTAGCAGAATTCTTTAGTTACTTTGCCATGAGTTCCTTCTTAGACAAAGAGACAAAATTATATCTGAAGCAGACAGGTTACAAAGAATCTGGACTTCTGTATGGCATTTCTAAAGGGCCCAGAGTACCATACAGAATGTCAGGCAATTTTGACAGACTTAAATATACCAATAGCACAACGAGCGCGTCATTCATTTGTAGCCTTTTATTTAACACAAGACTTCGTAAGGCAAACAATTGAACTTCATTTTATTCTAAAGGGAAAGTTAAATGTCCCAATGTCACTGATAAATAACCCATTTCATTTTCTACCAACTGAAATGATGATTTACTATATACTTAAGATTTGTTTCTAGATTTTGATCCAATTGTGATTTATTTATTTCTTGCTTACAGAAACTTTGTGGCAATATTTTAATAAAACAGTAAAGGAAGATCTCCATCATATTTAAAAATTGTTGATAATTCATTGACAATACTTTCACATTACTTTACAATCAAATGTTTGAAATTCCAATTCTTTTCTTTCAAAGAAACAAACTTATTTTTAGAATTTTGAATAGAACTTTAGATTTATCCTATAACCCTCAAATGAGTGATGATTTTAAAATACACTTTTCTCATGTAGGGATATTATGTGCCTTTATTTATGTCTTAATTTATACTATTTAGAAAACTTAAGAATGTTCTTTCACATAAGCCTTATGTCTTAAATTTATGTCTTATTTGTTGTTGCTCTTGTGAGTGGGATTTTTTTCCATTTCAATTTCCATCTGGTTATTGCTAATATAAAGAAAAGCTATTGTTGGTTTTCCCCACACCCACATTGGTTTTATTTTACTAAATTCTCTTATCAATTTTCACCCTCAGTCATTTCATCCATAAAGAATGCTGCTTTTATGATCTCTTGAATTATTATGATCCTCTCATCCTTAAACTGGTATTTATTGAGCACCTACTTCATGTGTGGTGCTGTGGGCATGGAGGTGCACAAGGCAGGTATGATTTCCACTTCCATCAAGTTCATTATCTAGAAGAGTAGAAAGATGAGAGCAAACAAACGATGCAAAAACTTTCAAGAATGGTAAGAGCTGTTTGGAAAGGACAATCACTGCTCTAGGATCACACAAAAGTGGATTTAACTTATCTGGGTATCAGGCTTGAGGAAGCGACTTTTAAATGAGACATGAGAGTTTAGGAGGAGTCAAGGGAAGTGGAGACAAAGAATCATGTACACCCGATGCTGGCAGAGGGAACAGTAGGTACAGACAGGAAGCAGAATGCACCATGCTAAATAAGAATAATAAAAACAAACAAACCAACCTCCAAACCCAAAACCATACCAAACAAACCATCAAAGCTGGAGTGTAGTGAACAGGAAGAAAAGATACAGAAAAAAGTGGAGAGGTAGGCAGGGACCAGTTCATGCAGGTCATGTACAAGAAGCAACAAATTTTGGAGAGTAAAAATATTAGAACTCTTATACACTTTTTGAAGTGATTATAAAATAGTACAACCACTTTGGAAGGCAGTTTGGTATGTCCTCAAAAGCTGAACTTAGAGATTCCATATGGCCCAGCTATACCATTGCTAGGAATATACCCCAATGAAAACAGAACTGAGATCCAAATGGAGATTTGTAAACTGATGTTCACAGCAACATTATCCACAATAGCAAGAACATGGAAGCAGATGAAATGCCCATCAACAAATGAGTGGACTGAGAAACTGTGGTACAGTCACATTATGGAATACTATGCAGCACTCAGGAGCAATAATTTTAAAAAATACTATATAACATGGGAGAGGCTAGGGAACATTACGCTGAGTGAACTAACTCAGATGCATAAAAACAAATAATGTAGAAGACTATTATTGTAAAAACATAAAGATAACCAGTGAGACGTATATAGAAATACAAAGAGGGAAGGAGTGGGGTGGGGTAGCTGAGAATGGGGAGGGAGGAAATCAAGAGGTCAAAGAATTCAGTGGGTGGAGTGTGGAAAAATGTATATAAACAAAGCATAATAAAAAAATAATTTGCATTTTATTCTTGAAGGATACAAAATTACAGATAACATTATGAGTCTTACAATTTGTAAAAGATATTTTGAGCACCTAGTTTTAGGTACCTGGGATATGGTATGAACACAAAGTCTGTATCTCATAGAATATATAATTGGAGGGGAAATGTCATAAAGACCCTAAAAGACATGGACTGACAGAGTGGCTGCAATTCTGGGATCAAATACAGTAACAAGCATGAAGATGGCACACAACTAGGCAGTGTTTCATTCTGTTGTATAAAGAGTTACTCGGAGTCAACAGTGAGGACGAGGGCTATACAATGGCATGAGGAAAGGCTATGTAGTGGGTGAAATAAGTTCTTGGTAATGGACTGGCCATGTGCTGTGGTAAGAAAGGAGGGGGAGGAGTAGTGAAAGATATGCACGGAGAGTGATGTATCCTAGTGAGCTGTGCTAATAACCCAAACGTGGCATCTCTCTGGTGGTTTGAATCCATCAGCAGCTCTGCAGGGGTGAGGGGGAGGAGAAAGAGAGGAGAAAAGTGAGAGAAGAGAGAGAAAAAGGAGAGAGGAGAGAGAGAGAGAAGAAAGAGAGGGGACACGAAGAATGGCAGATAGTAGCTGAATTTACTGAGATAAGGAATGTAGGCAGCAGAGCCAAGGATCAAGATAGAATATAGTGAAATACTTCTGTATAAGCGACATCCAGTATGTAGGACCTAGCCTAGGTATGTCTGCAGTATGGAGACATGGAGCCCAAAGACAGGTCTAGAGTTAAGGATTTGAGAGTCATCAAATGGTGAATAACAACAGAAGCAATCAGAGTGAGATTTTCCCAAGAAAGAAAATCTACACAACTAAGAAAACACAGTATTGAGGAAAACAACATGTAAATTACAGCTGTTCTTGCCTTCTATGTCTCCCCTCCCCTTCAGGGAAGCTGCTAATACAAGTTAGCTCATAAGCAGATATGCAAACAGAATCTGAAATATCCTTAAATATAACCAGGAAGCTGTTACACTTAAGTAACTTCATCACAACAGGGAAGAGAAAGTAGAGGCAAGAAAATGAGAAAGATTCTCAAACCATGTAGTTGGTAATCCTGCTAAACCATCCATCCTTATATCTCCTTTCTTTCTTGAAGAGGTGACAACCACAGATGAGGCTGTTATGGATAAAGAGAGCTGAGGGTACTCTATCTGTGTGGTACCATCCTATGTAGCCTGATGGCTTATCAATCTCACAGATGAAGAAGCAAATAGAAAGGTCCGAGATCTGACTATGTCACATGGAAGACTGTATTCATTATAGTAAGAGCACAAGGAAGAAAAACACTTGTTTCATAAATCCTTGAACAAAAGTTCAGTGTCATCAGTTCAATATGAAATGGTTACTTTATTTTTTTGCAAATAGTGCACTCACACAAATAAAATGTGCATATACATAATGTTATCAGTTTGAGGACTAAGGTGCATCTGACTCAGGCCACAGTCTTTCCAATCACTTGCTATGGATCTGAGAGCTGGACAATGTGTAAGAATGACAGAAAAAAGAATTGATGCCTTTGAGCTGTGGTCTTGGAGAAAAGCACTGAACATCTCACAGACAGCCAACAGAACAAACAGACAAGTCTTGGAGAGGGTGCAGCTGGAGTTCTCTTTGGAGGCAGGAATGATGTGGTTTGCCTCAGATACTTTGGGCATGTTGCTAGGAGGAGCTATTCCTTGGAGAAGGAAGGACATGATGCTGGGAAGGGTGGAAGGCTGGAGAAGGAGGAAGACCCTCAACTGGGTGGATTGACATGGTGACTGCTGCAATGGGCTCTTATGTGTCAGGAAGTGTGAGGATGGCACAGGATAGAATACGGTTTAGATATTTTGTTCATAGGGTTGCTGTGAGTTGTACTCATCTTGATAGCACTTAACAACAACAGCACATAACAAATGGAAATGATGAGATAACACCAAAAAAGTTTCTGGCACAGTGAATCCATGCATATACTGCACATATGACATTCTCAGAAGTGAATTTTAGCCTCATTCAATGATTTAAAAAAGTTAATTTTTAAATCTTATTTGTATAATGAGGATATAAAGCATGGTTAAGATGTCATAGACTGAATATAGTGGTACTCAGTAATGGGAAAACAGCCATATGTTTGCTCTGAGGCAGTCTGTGGCTGGGCCTGATGGTGTGGGGTTCTTTGTAGTTCATGTGCACTCAGGTACTGTGCACTGGAGATGGGTGTGCAGGCACAGGGCTGGACTGCCACAGCTTGAGCACGGCTGGTTCTTTGGGTGGTGGTGAGGTGATATCCTCTGGTGCCAGCCCCATGTGAAGGAGGGTGGCAGGTTGGGGCACTACATGCTTGCACCCTCCCTGACCTGTTCTGGTGTGGGTGCATACTGTCCCTGTTTTGTGGGGCTCCTAGGTGGTTAGTTGGACCCTTCTGCACTTGTAGCCTACATCTTTGGCTGTTGGCATTTGCATGCAAGATTAAAAGGGCCTAAGCACAGACGTTTGTCAAGTGGAGGGCAGAACAGAATGCCTGCAGCTGCAGAGCTGCCATGTCACTTTCCCAGTGGCCTCTCAGTCCGGTGTCGACCAACCCATGCATTTCCAGGCTGGGACCAACTGCGCTGGGAAGGGCTATTTCCATGGTAGGAAAAGTAATTTCTTTCTGCTTTGGATAAAGAGTTTGCAGGGCAGGGAAGGAAACCTACTGGGGTAAGAGTTGGTTTAAAAACTCAAGAGGGGCTGGTCAGGGTCTGCTGCTGACAAACTTCTGCATCAGTAGTCACCAGAAGACTTAATGTTAAATCTACTAGGCAGGAAAAAAATGGAAATCAAAGCTGTCAACATGTTGCAATGCTGCTATCACCTGCTTGGGAAAATAATGGGTCAGAGATATGCAGTATATAAAGTAAAATACATGTGTTATTTGTGTTAAAATATGTTATTTGTTAAAACATCTGAGGGAGAGAATTCCCTTAGATCCTGTAGTGAAAATCACTAAAGTACTGACTAAGAGTTTATAAACCCTCTTCTGTTCCAGGGACAAGGTACCTGTCTTTGTTCTGAAGTAGATCAGTAACAGCAGACCAATTCCAGAACCCTGGTTGAGAAGAATCCAGCAGACTTTCAAAATGTTCCTTTTTCAGCTTCCAGGGCCAAAGCTGGCCTTAAGAGGAAGTAGAATAGAACCCTCAAAAGAGAGTACATTTCTGCACTTCGTGCCGTACTCTCACTGAGCTGATGACAGTGACTGGAAACTGTCATTACTGAAGGAATAAAAGCCTCTATAAATGGGAAAGTCTGTCTACAAATTCCTAATTTTAGTTCTGGTGGCCTAGTGGCAAGAAGCAGCACTGCAATCCCGAAGGTACACGGTTTGAGGCCACCAGCTGCTCCGCAGGAGGATGGGCACTCTCCTCTCGTGCACCTCTGAAAACCCGCAGGAAGGTCAGCTATGAGTCAGTTCCAACTCTATGGTATACAACAACAATGACATAATGTAGAAACTATGTAATGACCCCCCATAATCTGAAAAACCAGACAGCTCTAGAAGGATTAAAGGTGAAATGCAACACTTCTTAGTCTCATTGCAGCCTTAATCTAACATAAGGGGAGCTTCCCTAGAGTGGTGCCTGTAATACCTTCTATCTCATGAGAGTTCAAAAGGGAGGAAAGGGTACTGTGAATGAGGGACCTCAGTATCACCAAGAAATAATCATCAGAAATGGAGTGGAGTGTGTCCTTTTGGATCCATGCCCCGCCTTATGAAGCTCCTTAACACTAGGCAGTACTTAACACTACTTAACACTAGGGGATAGTAAACTTCTGATTTATAGTAATTATTTAAATGCTTCAAAACAGAACAATTTCTTGCTCCTTCCCCTCCCCCTAAAAAACCCCCAAACTCCTACCCCTTCTAAATCATAATTGTCTTCTGTTACTTTTGGTCTCTATTTGCTAGTGTTCAACATATATTTGGTGTCAAGTAATGAGTAGCAAGAATGACCAGCTATTTTGAAATTTCAGTGTTAAAACTGGGGCAGTTATAAGTGAACCATGACAGCTAGCTTGAGGGAACAGGTGGCCCTGGGAATGGCAAACAATGCAGTTTTGCTAGTAGCAAGGGGAAGAAGAAAAAAAAAGCCATAAAATGCATGTTACTTGCTATTTTCTTGAAACTAGACTTGTCTTTTAATTGAAACAAACAAACATTCTTATTTCTTCTTTTCTTGCCTTTTATACCTTGTGTTTAATAGTTTAGAGACAGTGTGTCTCCCTGGGAATTGCATATTATAAAGCAGAAAACAAAAAAGCAAGACTAGCAGTTCTGTGCAGTAGGTGAGGGATAGTAGTTCCAAGTGGCTCACAGATCTTTCTTTTGAAAGGATGTGTTGCACTGACACTTCACCCAGTTGGCAAGGAAGGGGAGAAGGAAGGGAACTAGGAGTGCCTACTGTTTTCCTCCAAGGCAATCTTTTCCATCACTCAATTAGGTAAGAATTAATAACCTGCTTCTACCTAGTAGCAGATTCAGGATTTCATTTAACAGCTGTCTTGCTCCAAAGTTGGTGCTTAGTGCCTGTACACAGCCCCATGACTGTGGCATAAATACTGACAGGCAGTGTGAGGAATAAGAGAGAAGACATAGAGAGGAAGATGAGCTGGTAACCACAAAACAGAACTGAAAGACAGGCCAGCAAAGGGCAAAGCTTTGTGCGTGGAACTTCTCTTTCCTTAGGAAAATATAGAAATTTGACAAAAATTGTTGTGTGGGAACTTAGATTAAGCCATCTATCAAATATATGAATTTTGAAAATGGTGCTGGCTAATGTTGTAAGGAAATGAAAGAGACTCCAGATAAACAAAGCAATGCTTAAGAAGAAAATCAAAGCAAGAGGCCTCATACTTTCTGATCCCAAACCCTTTATACAGTCATAGTAATCAAAACAGCTTGGTAATGGCACAAAGGAATGGAATTTAGAAACCAGAAATGAACCCATCCACCTATGGACAAGTGATCTTACACAAAGGGATGAAATCCATCAAATAGGGAAAAGACAGCCTCTAACAAATGATGCTGACAAAACTGGGTATTTTTCTGCAGAAAACGGAAACAAAATCCAGACCTCACACCATAGGGGAAAAAACCTCCTCAGAGTAAGACCTAAAACTATAAAGATCATAGGAGTATAACCTCAGGATACTTCTGAAACAAAGAGCAATATCGTGGAGTCTGATCAAATAAAAGTAAAAGACGTTTAGGAATAGAGATAGTCTGGCTTGTGGAACTGCCCACTGTTAGCATGAAATGGGTCATTCCACTGGGCTAGGGCAAAAGTACATTTTTGTATTGTTGGAATGAAAAGGGTACAAAAATCTATACCTGGCACAAAGTCAATCAAGGGAGCTAAAGGAAGGCAGAAATAGGCCCAAAACACACATATAAGATTATATATGATTGGTCATTGGTAAATGCCATTCAGGTTATTTGAGTCTGAGGATAGTAACAAGACAGGTTTTTCTGGCAACCCATTAGTAAAATTACTTCCTCAAGCATGTTTGTTTCTGGAGGGCCCCGATATAGATCTATCAACACTGTTATGTACTAACCCCTTCAAAAGTAAGCAAATGTATCTTGAATGTTTGACCATAATGAAAAAGACTCTGAGAACAGACTATGTGCAGACCTCAGAGAAAAGGAATGTTGTCCTTAAGGCATATGGCCAAGGTTAAACAGTGTGGTCTGGAACCAAAATATATTCTACATTCATGTCAAGACTTTAAAACGGAGTTAAGGTTCTGTTTTGAGATAGCCTCTAACTTTAGACTCTCATACAGGAGTGATTCTATCTTTCATCAGTGTGCTCTGGGGAAATACTTAAAATGTTTAAATGCTAACTGCTAAATAATACTATTAAAAAGAAGGCAAATTGGTTAGATAAACACACCATACAATAGGTGTCATGATTTTACAGTAATATAATGGAATATTAGAGTCAAAAGTAAGGTCTAAACTGTTGATCCACCATTTACAGGTCTGGGTGACCCTGGATAAACGAGTTAACCTTTATACATGTCAGTTTATATATAAACTGAAATAGATAGCTCTGGTAGCTTAGTGGTAAGGAGTTGGATGGATTCCAACTACCAAAAACACGTAGTTTGAATCCACCAGCTGATCTGCAGGAGAAAGACGGGCAGTCTCTTTCCATGTGATTTACAGCCTCTGAAAACCCGCCGGAGGGTCAGTTATAAGTTGGTTCTGACTTGAGGACAATGAATTGTTCAAATACATACAGTTCCGGTGGCAAAGTTCATAGGGAGGTGCACCACTAATCCAAAGGCTGAAACTCCATGGAGGCACCAATGTTTCCTTACTCTTCTACTTAAAACTCTTTAATTTATATCCTTACAGGTAGAATAAAATAAATACTCCTTTCCATGGTTTACAAGATCCTCTATCAACTGAATCTTTTGATCTTGGTGTGCCATTCTCTGGAATCCAAGTGGCTACTCTAAATTATGCCCAGTTCTTTTCAGTGTCAAGATTTTTGCCTAGAAGATTCTTCTCCAAATTTCTTACATGTTGGCTCCTTCTCAGTATAGTATAACTGTTGCTGTTGTTGTTATTGTTATGTGCCATCAAGTCACTTGAGACTCATAGCAACCCTATGTACAAGAGCCCTAAACACCATTCTATCCTGTGCCAACCTCGCCGTCTCAAACACACTCATTCCCACCACTCCACTCACAGAATCGATCCATCTCATCGAGTGTCTTCCTCTCCTGCACTGTCCCTCCACTCTGCCAAACATGATGTCCCTCTCCAAGGACCAGTCCCTCCTTGCAACATGCCCAAAGTATGTCAGACGAAGCTTCAGAATCTTTGACTCCAAGGAGCATTCTAGCTTCACCCTCTCCAGGACAAAACTCTTTGTTCTCCTAGCAGTCCATGGTATATTCAACACTCTTCTCCAGCACCACAGCACAAAGGCATCAATTCTTTCTATCTATTAACTGTCCAACTCTCTGATGTATAGCACGTAATTGCAAACACTAAAGCCTGGATCAGGCGCACCTTAGTCTCCAGCCTGACGTTGTTGCTCTTCAGTACTCTTGAGAGGTCCCTTACAGCTGACATTCCCAGTGCAATTCATCTCCTGATTTCCTGGCTGCTGTTACCAAGAGTGCTGACTGTGGAACCAAGTAAACTAAAACTGTTAACTATCTCAATCTCTTTACCATCCATACTGATGCTGCCAATTGGCCCAGGGGTGAGATTCTTTGTTTTCTTGATGTTGAGCTTCAATACATATTTAACACTGCAGTCCTTGACCTTTTACAGCAAGCGCTTCAGGTCCTCCTCAGTTTCAGCAAGCAGGGTTGTGTCATCCGCATAACATAGGTTATTGATGAATTTTCCACCAATCCTGATGCCACATTCCTCCTCATACAGCCCAGCGTCTCGGATGATCTGTTCTGCATATAGATTGAAAAGGTATGGAGACAAAATATAACCCTGATGGACTCCTTTCTTGATTTTGAACCACCCAGCGTCTCCCTGCTCTGTTCTGATGACTGCCTCTTGGTCCAAGTATAGGTTTCACATTAGCACAATCCTCTGCCGAGGATGCCATTGCTAGAGAAATAGTTTTGGGATTCCGGGAAGGGAGAGAGGCGGAGCTTTCCTCATCCCCACGCTGCTTTACCTCAGGTACCACCGGGAAAATGGGGAAGGGACCCCTGCTGAGGACACCATTGCTAGAGAAATAGTTTTGGGATTCTGTGAGGGGAGAGAGGCGGAGATTTCCTCATCCCTATGCTTCACTTCAGGTACCACCAGAAAAATGTGAAAGTATAACTGTTACAAACAGATAATGAAATCATATTGCTTAAGTACTAATTCTGACTTTGCTACTTACTGCTGAGAGTGACAAGTTACTTCTTTGTGCCTAGTAATCTCATTTTAAAATTTTTTTTTAAAATATTTATTTAATTATGTGTATGTGTGTGTGTGTGTGTGTGTGTGTGTGTGTACCGTCAAATCAGATCTGACTGGTACAGGAGGAGAATGTCCCTCCTCCTGCGAAGCATCTGGTGGATTCGAACCATGAGCCTCTGGGATTGCAGTGCAGCTTCTTGCTACTAGGCCACCAGAGCTCCCCTTAAATTAATTTTTTAAATGTTATTTTATTATTTTGTTTTTTGTGAGTGTGTGTGTGTGTACTGTCAAATGGGATCTGACTGGTGCAGGAGGAGATTGCTCTTCCTTCTCCAGCAGAGCATCTGGTGGATTTGAACTACATACTTCTGGGATTATAGCACAGCTTCTTGCCATTAGGCCACCAAAGCTTCCTTAATTATCTTAAAAACAAAACTAAACACCTGAGCCCAGTGTCACTGAGTGCATTCTGACCCACAGCGATCCGCCACTGGGTTCCCAACTGAACATCTTTCCCCCATGGAACAGTTACTAGATTCAACTGCTGACTTTTCAGTGACAGCCTGATATCATTACATACTTCACCAACAGGGTTCTCTCATAATAAAACTGGGATGATGATGATAATAAGTTCCTCAATGGGTAATTCACTGATTAAATGATTTAATATAATGTGCTTAGAACTACCTAGTACGTACTGCTATGATCACTGAACACCACTATGAGCTTTCAGGTGTCAGCTTAAACACCACATTCTCAGAGAGCTGGTTCTTTATCACAGCACCCATAATAAGGGTTCTGGTGGCTTAGTGGTAAGGAGTTGGACTGCTAACCCTGGCAGTCCGTAATACAGTACTGGTGAAAAATACTGTATTACGGACTGCCAGGAAAAACAACTCATTGCTGTGGAATCAGTTTCAACTCAGAGCTGACTCTCCATCAAGTCACAATGCAGCTTTGGGTTAACAAAGCAACTTGGTAGGGCCTCTGCCACCAGAGTTCCCTAACTACAAGAAAAACCACAGGTATGTCTTGGAAGAAATAGAGCCAGAATCCTCCTTAAAAGTGAGGATGGTGAGACTTTGTCTTAGGTACTTTGGGCTTATCAGGAAGGGCTAGTCCCTGGAGAAAGGTATCATGGTTGATAGAGGGTCAGCAAAAGAGAGGTTGAGGACCCACACCGTGCTTGCTTCAACAGGCTCCAATACAGGAACAAAATGAGGATGGCACAGAGTCGCTATCATTCAGAACTAATTTGACAATACCTAACAACAGCAATCATTACAACCTACAAATATCTGTTTACTTGATGCCCAAATAGAATTCTGTGCTCCATGAAGACAGGGATCTTAAGTGTTTTGTTTTATTTACTATCATATGCTTATCATCGAGCACACTATCTCATATGATATAGAGTAGGTGCTTCTGTTCACACCTGCCTTTGCTGAGTTCTCACAGCATTCAGTATGCATTTTTTCAGTCAATCTGGCTTTTATTTCGGAACTGTTCTGTCCATACATCAGGCTGAGTTTTTGTTCGTCCTCATTTTTTCCTGAGCTCTTTGCTCATGGTTGGACGCACAATATACACTCAGTACAAGCTTGATCATTGTTGCTGTCTTTGAGAAAAATGGGTGAAGGCAACTCCACTTCCTGCACACACTTTCACAAAGGAAAAGATGATTCTGTATAAAGGTGATCAGTTGGTTGTTCTCTTACCTGATCTGCTGTGGTTGGTGGGGGCAAAGCTGCAGAGAGTGAGAGCATCCTCAGGGAAGCCTCCAACTGCTGGTGAGGCAAAAAGAAGTTGGGCACGACAACAGGCTCTGGGCTATGACAGTGGTTAAGGGACAAACACCCCCGAAGTTTACCCTCCTGCCAGTTTAGTGTCTCCACTGACCTCAGATACTAGACATGTTTCTTTTGCGGATGATTTATGTTCATGAATCCTTTGAGGATTTATATTACCAAATCTTATGGCTCCTACCTGGTAAGTCCCACCCACAACTAATTAACCCTCCTCTATAATTGTTGTTTGTTGTGTACTGTCAAGTGGGAACCGGCCCATAGCTGACCCTCCAGAAGATTTTCAGACGTAGTTAATCACGTGGAAAGAGACTGCCCATTCTTCTCCCGTGGAGCAGCTGGTGGATTTGAACCAAGTGCCTCTGGGATTGCAGTACAGCTTCTTGTCACTGGGCCACCAGTGCTCCCTAATAATCGATCAGCTCAAATCCTGCCTCCTCCAGGAAGTCTTTTCCTAATCTCAACCTACAGGGATCCTTCCTCACCCCAGATGGTGATCTGCAACACAAGATAATGCTAGATCATTTAGTCTGATATGCTGTTTCCCCTTATTATTCCCTAAGCTTCTGAGAGGTAGAGATGATGTAGTTGAAGTCATGCTATTGCTTTTACTCTCCGCCACTAAAGTTTCTCATGATACTTACTAGCTGTTGCCTTGCTCGCCAAAAATGGACCTTTTGGAAGTGATCAGATGGGTAGCTCCAGGCACTAGGTTTAGGTTGAAGGGAGATTCCCAAGACTGAAGTAAGGCCTGTCCTACTGGTAGATCTCTATTATGTGGATATGAGGGTTGTATAGTAAGTGAACAGAGGTATTTAATAGCTGATCCACCCAACCCAGATATGGGTCATAGAAGGCAGGCATCATCTTATCTTGCATTGTCTCCTCGGTATATTTTGGACATACTCAGTTCTATGTGTTCCATCAAGCTGCCTTAATCAAAGCACTGATTCAATGCCATTAAACTTTAGAGGGGAGAGATTCTTTAAATTCAGTAATTAAAAAATAAATT
>NW_006399794.1:16437949-16438943 GCF_000299155.1 Elephantulus edwardii
TATTTCAGCTAACAGATGCTGCCCTGGATGTGCTCACCAAGTTGTGCCAAGAAATCTGGAGAACAACCACTTGGCCAACTGACTGGAAGAGATCTGATAGAGTTGGTGCTCCATAAATATATACATGAAAATAAATGTTCAAGGAAGACGAAACAGAAGCTAAACACTGAGTATACTTCTGGGTCTGGCATGCCAATGGGTTATGTACCTAAAAGGAAGAGTATTTGTACCAAGTATCATTCATAGCAGTCTCTTTGTCCCCTTCTTCCCATTGCTTTGTTTATTTACCCTTATTTATTTATGGGGAAATTCACAGAAAATTTACAAAGATAATTGGTTACAAAGCTGAAAGATGGAGGGATGTCAAAAGAGAGAAAGACCCTCAGCCAGGTGGCTGATACAGTGACTACAGCAATGGGCTTAAGTGTGTCAGAGATTGTGTGGACGGTGCTGGATAGGGCAAGGTTCAGATCTGTTGTTCACAGGGTCACTATGAGTTGTACTTGACTCAATGGCACCTAATATCAACAACTGGTTTTCCATTAAACCATCCATACATGTTTTGCTTCATGACATTAATTATATTACAATTTAACTACATGCTTTCCACTTTCTCTTGTCCATCTACTTATTCTATTTTTTCTTGCCTTCTGAGCAAATCTGCCAGGGCAAATGCTCTCCTTCTGATCTTAAGTGCTTGAGCACTTTCTCCTTTAAACAGAAAAAAAGGAACTTATTTATCCCTATGCAGAATCTGAAAACCAAGAGAGTGCTAATTATGTTATCTGGTTAATTTTTCAAGTTCTTCAAAGTTCGATAGAGATTTCCAACCTTTTGGATTCTGATTCAGCAGAATGGAGCATGGTCCAGGAACCTGTATTTTGAAATATATACCTCACATACATACAGGCCATGGTTTTTGCAATCACTTGTTATGCATCAGAGAGTTGGACAATGACTAGGGAGGACAGAAGGAGAATTGATGCCTTTGAGC
>NW_006399794.1:16439043-16444659 GCF_000299155.1 Elephantulus edwardii
AACAACAACAACAACAACAACAGTAGCAGGAAGCTGCACTGCAATCCCTAAGGCACACGGTTCAAGACCACCAGCTGCTATTTCCTCCCATGGAATTAGCTGGCTCTGAAAACCCACCAGAGCATCAGCTATGGATTTGTTCTGACTCTATGGTACACAAGAACATAAGGAGCTTCCAGGTGAGGTAATCGGCATTTGTTGATTGGGTGGGGAATGTCAAGTATGTGGCTGAAGTACTGAAATTCTCCTCAACCCATTACCATTTAAAAACTCTGATTTTTAGAGTTCTACTCCAAATTTACTCTATTTTTAAGCTCTTGTCTTCAGTTAATGAAAATACTCAAAAGTCTTCCATTTTAAGAAAATAACAATTTTGACTTTAAATTCTCTAGTCATTACCACAAAGATTTGTCACTAACTAGATAAATAATTCTAGAGAGGTTACTATTTGTGTCCCAGTCTCTTTTGTGAAAAAGGATATAAAAAATGGTATATGCTTTGATAATCAAACGGGTATATATATACACACACACACATATATATACTATACATGTGCTATTAAAGAGAGGAGGGCGGGAGGGAGGGAGAGAGAGCAGGCGCGCGAGAGAAGCTGGTCCCAAGTAGTGAATAGGCCTTTATTAGTAGACCTCAGAGGACTTCCAAGCAAATGTGGGCAGGGAAGATCAAAATGGTGAGGTGTGCAGGCAAAGACAGTTACTTTTTATAGGGATTTTAGGAAGGTATAAGACGGTAATTTGCTTGGAATTTGGGGTGAGGGTCCATCTTATCAGGCAATAGACATTATCAGGTTTCTTTAAGGAATGATCAGGCCTGGGGGTAACTGTGACATTCTTCCTCCATGTAAAGCTTAGAATGATGCCTGACACATGGTGAATACTCAAACAGGATGGTTCTCCACTGATCACCTATTTGGAGCATAGCAATATTAAGCATCATCATAGTGTTAGAAGTCAGAACAGGAGGATGCAGTCCACATTTGGCTTCTCAAGCTGTCTGACACTACACTGTAAACCCTCACTGAGCCACACCCGCTTACCCTTAGGTTTCTCTAGAATAACATTTAAATGGTGTTTGTGTTAAGCTTTCCACCACCCTCCTCTAAAGAATTCAGTGAATAGTGATAGTCCATGCTACATTTACAGATCACTTTTCTTTGCAATGTAAAGTGTTAAGGGCACAGAAAAAAGACAAGACTCCTGATCTGGAGAACTTACTGTCTAGTGAGTAAAGGATTAGGCTCTTTTACAGTCTCCTCCTCTCCCCTCCCCATGCTGTGTACATAGAATTGGATATGACTGGCACAGGAGGAGATTGCCCCTCCTTCTCCACTGGAGCAGCTGGTGGATTCGAACCACATATCTTCGGGGGTCTTTTTTGGTGAAAAAAATGGAAGTTCTGAGAATTTAAACTGCATGCCTGAAGTATTGGGTCTACAAGGGAGATTCTTTGACTTCCAACAAAGAGTTCCATTCAAGAAAGCAGGGTGCTTTACCTAATAACAATAACCCTGCTTGTTGGGTGGATCATCTGAGTCAATGATTAGGGTACAGTGGGAAGGGCTGCTGATGGTCATAGGGGTCTCCCAAAGGATGTATTAATCAGCCTGCATTTTAAGGACAAAGAGAGGAGCTGGACCCTCTCTGCATCAACCATGTCATAATGGTGGCTTGTCCAAGTCCATCTCAATGGTGTCTACTTCCTCTTGGCCCTATCACTTGCTACATAAATATATAAGCATTAAAAACCCAAGATCTTAGACAATCACCACATAAAACTCAGTCTCATCGGTAAAACGGAATTGATGATACTTACCTTAATGATTTGCTGTAGTGTTTGAAAAATGTACGCAAGTAAATGATCAATGACAGTACCCAGCCCCCACTCTTTAGGTACGCTACTTCTATTTTAACCAGAGCTTTTAACTGGGTGCATTCTAGCTTGACTTCTTGCTAAAAATTTACAGTTCCACCCTAGACACACAGATAAGAATTTACATTTTAACAAGATCTTGTAAATAATACAGATTCTTATTCAGTGTGTGTAGAATAGAAAGGCAATTTCTCAGCAGGGGTCGGAAAGCACTGGTCTGACACCCTGATTTGAAGGGAGATGAACTGTTTCACCTTTTAGAGTCAGTCTTTAAAGGGTGCTCCCTCCCAGATTAATTAGGGAAAATATAGCTAGGCTGAGTTATCAACATCTAAAGCTAATTAAAGGTATTATGCTTTTGAAGGCTGGTGTTAACGATAGAATTTTAAGCACCTTTAGGAAAGGCATCTTACCAAGTCTTCTCATGGCCCTCAGCTCACTGTATGAACACTGCATTCAAGAGCCCATGTTCACACTCATGAGAAATTAAGTACCAGCACTGAAATACCAGATGGCTTATGGGTCACTTGTGGGAAACAGTAAAGGATACAGAAGGAGATGTGGCCTTGAAACCTCTGATTCAGTTGTCACTAGCTTCTCCTTGATGTAAGGGCAGTCAGTGGGCACCCCTGTGTGGTTTTCTCTTCTGGTCTGGGCCGGTGGGTGGATGGAGAGTTTCTCAAAGCTTTCAGTAGAGTCACTGAGCTCACTGCAGGTAGCCTCATTCTCAGCCTCAGGTGCTGGCTGAGACTCCTTTTCCTTTCCTGCCACTGATAAACCCCATCCAGGAGAGCTCGTGCTCTGCTGGGCGCATGAATGTGTCAGGTGTCGGATGAGCCGAGGGTTTGCTGAGGCAGGCTCTCTTATCATGGCCTTGGAGGTTGCAACCTCAAAAGGAACATGGACCGGGCTAGCAGAATCTTGTCTAGGCAGGTGGGAGTTAACAGCCCTTCTTGGGCTGGAGAGAAAGTTATGTCTGGCCTGGTGCTCCTCCCTAGAGGGAGGCTCTGAAGGATATGAGTCACTTTCTCGCTGTACCTCATCAGGCTGAAGACTCATGATCTTACTTGTATCTGACACAAAACTGGACCACGGGCTAGTTTTGTCTGTCACAGTGGTGATCTCATTTAGAGTCCTGGGCTCAATGATATCTTCTTCATAGTCCTCATCACTATAGACCAGGCCTGCCTCAGTGTCCTCATCGCTCTGCATCCTCGTCAACATCAACGACGGGGTATCATTTTTGAGTGCAGCATGTCCCAGACACTCATGGAGTATTCCTTTTCTACTTGAAGTCTCTTCAAGAACAGGAGGAGGTGGGGAGTTTGTGCGCTCGTCTGGATCTCTTACCAATGGTTGGTCTGCAGGTCTGCTTCCTTCTTGTACGGCCTCTGAGTCTTGAGCATCTGGGAGGGTGGTTTCTTCTCTCCTTCTACTTCTTGTTTGGTGAGAATTCAAAGATGCTTGGCAATTCCTGGTGATAGTCTGCAGATCTGAACAGCAACAGATACCATTCTTACTATAAGGCAGAGCTACAGATCATAAACTTCCCACATTAGCGTCACAAATGTTCTTGCAATAGACTTTGAATAAAACATAAAGATAAAACACTCAAGAGTCAGTAAAACTATATTCAAGGCAGTGTAATTTCTAGCACTTTATTCTATTAGCAGAGGACCAAAATCTAATCTAGTTATAACTAGATACATGTGGCAACACTTTGAGAGACTATTTGCTCATGGTCAGGAAGTCTTGGGAGCTGGGAGTCCTGGCAGGCATGTTCACGCTTCCATTTACTTCAGTAATTACCTATATTAAAAATCAAAATGAGAATACACTTACTTATTTGATAATGATTAAAACTAATTTACTTGGAAAATAAAAACAAGGAAACAGCTATCACCCAGGGCAGGGAAAGTTTACAGAGAAAACTGAGGCAGCTTTGGTGTGGAGAGGAACATAGGCTTTGAAGCAAGTGAATGCTGGGTTCAAATCCTGCTCTTGTTTACTATGTCCTTATAAACAAGCAGCCTCTGTTTACGTTTAAAATATGTTGAACACTGTATATATAAAATAAACGAGCATACAATGTATAACACACCAAATTTTTTTGGAGGAAATTAGAGGGGGGTAAAGGAATAAATGAGTTTAGTAAATTTTATATTTACATGATTATTTGTTAGGAAAAAGGAATTAAGAGGCACATTTAGGTCCTGGGAGGCAGAACTTATATCTCCCTCACAGCACATAAGAGAGTGCTCAGCATATAGGATGTGCTAGCTGAGTCTAATACAGTATTTTCAGACCTCAAATGGAATGGACTAAATGTCTCAAAATTAAACATTTCTACCTGTGAGTAGGCACAGGATGCAGGACGTGACTTAAGTACACACCGATCCTTTTGCCTATTTACTTCCTCTGTCTTAGCAAAGTCTTCTGGACTTTTACAAACCAATTTATTCTCCAAGAAGCCTTCCCAGTTGCACTGGCTAGTTAAGATTGCTCTAGGGTTTTGCTCTGTAAGGAAGCACAGAAGAACATGCTAATGTGTTGCCAAAGAATTCTGAACCTCTCAAAGGCAGTATCACTTCTGATTCCTGTGTTTCCAGAGCTCACCACATAAATTTTGGTGACTCAATTATTCATTCTCAAGATTCACATGGTTGTACTTCTAAAAGAGGTTACTGAGGCGTGGTGGAGGCAGAGGGCATTTTCCTTAGTCTAATCATATCTCCCTTTCTGAATTTACTGTGTAGTTGTAAAGATCAGTTCTCAGTCTGTCAACTGCTTGCTTAGAAGTCACCTACTACTTCGTGATAAGGATTAAACTCCCAAACTTGGCCACAAAGCTCTGTAGCGTCAATCCCTTAGTTGTTTTCTTTCTGTTTTTAAATTATTCATTTAAAGAGAGCCGCTATTGGCTCCTACCTCTACCCTAAACATACCTTCTGTTTTGCTCATATATTTTGTTTGTAAGGTAAAGTTTTTAACTGAGTGTAGAATATAAGCTCAATGAAGGCAGAGACAATACCTGTTTCGTTTACCACTTTATCCTCTAAAACCAGTAACAATACAGTGCTGGGACCCCTACAAGCCTGGAATTGAAATCACTCCTGTGGCTTTGGCTCAACTTTCAGCAAGATAAAAGCCATCAATAACATCAAGGAAACATGTACTACTCAAAACAGTCAACAGCTTTTACCAAGAGACAAAGTTGGGAAGGCAGGAAGAGATGGGAAAGAAGGGCATGAAAACAGAAAGCACACGGGCAAAGTGGGATGAGGGGGCACTGTAACTGATGTCACTAACATCATGAATCATGTATGAATTGTTGAATGGAAAATTAAGTTGCTCTGTAACTCACTCAAATCACAATAAAAAATTAGGGGGAAAGAAGAGAGCTCTGGTGGCCTAGTGGCAACAAACTGCACTACAATCCCAAAGGCACATGGTTCTAACCCAACAGATGCTCCTCTGGAGGAGGGGCAATCTCCTCCTGTGCTGGTTGGATCTGATTTGATTATACACAACAAAAACCAAAAGAAAAATAAATAAATTTAAAAAAATTAGGGGGAAAGAAAAAAAGAACAGTGCCTGATAGAGTTTGTTGTTGTTGTTATGTGCCGTCGAGTAGCTTGCGACTCATAGTGACCCTATGTACAACAGCCCTAAACTCCACTCTGTCCTGTGACAACTGCACTATCTCTGACACTCCCATCCCGATTA
>NW_006399794.1:16448110-16464194 GCF_000299155.1 Elephantulus edwardii
AAGTTCTTGTTTGGAGTTGTCTCTGTTTGGGCTGCATGCTAAAATTAGCTGGAGATAGAAAATCATGCTGATGCTTAGGATCCATCCCCAGAGACTCTAATGCAACTGATTCACTCACTATACAGTCTTGTTACATGGATTTTTAAAAGCTTCCAAACTAATTCCAGTCAGTAGCCAAAATGAGAAACACTGACCTAAAGGCTCTGACCCTCCAACCATCAGAATGATATAGGGATTTTTAATTGCTTTTGGGGCTGTGTGTGTGTGTGTGTGTGTGTGTATGTGTGTGTGCACACTTGTGTGATCAAATCAAATCCAACTGGTAAAGGAGGTTGCACCTCCTCTTCCAGCAGAGCATCTGGTGGATTTGAACTGTGTGCCTTCGGGATTGCAGCACAGCTTCTTGACACTAGCCCATGAGAACTCCCTATGATCCGGGAATTTTTAGTGAAAATACAGATTTCTGAGTTCTGCAGATAATTTTAAATAGGTTTGTAGATCCTTAGCTGATATTAAGAAACCCACTAGTTTAATGCTCTCTCTCCTTTTGTTTGGGGAAAATGAAGCTTAAGGAGGGAAACAAAATGTTCAGCTATTCTGAGAAAGAACATTCTGGTCAATCTGTGCCAGAAACCTACCAAGGAACCATGTCTCCTGCCTCTTAGTCCAATGTTCTTTTCATTGCCCCATCTTTCTTTGCCACACTACTCTGTATCTTCTGTTAAGAGAAAGATAGTGAAAGACTTTGGTCTCTATTTGTCACATGACCTTGCCTGAGGGCAGACATCCATGTGCTTTTTGAATGCACCATACCTGTGATTAAAGAGCTGACTTGTAACACCAGGTTATTAGATTTCTCCAAGATGCACTGAGTCTCAGAGTCTAGGTTGCTGGCTTCTGGCTCAGATTGGTCCCTACAGCTCTGCTGGTCCTGCAAGATGGTGGTATGAGTCTGAATACTGTGGGGTAGGAAAGGCTTGTTGAGCTTCTGGCTGAAGTATTGTTGGATCTGATCTAGCTCACTCAGATTCTTCCTGTAAGAGAAAAAACAACAACACATACGCATGTCTACTGCAGCATTATTTACAACAGCAAAGAGATAAAAACAGCCCAAGTGTCCATCAACAGGCAAATAAATCAAGAAACTAAGGTACATAAACACAATGGAATACTAGGCCACCAGAACTCTTAGTCTATGAAGCTAATGCAGTTTCTCTTGTACAGCAAAAAAACGACTTCTTTGTGGCAAATCATTCTTTATCAGCAGCCCAAGTCCTCACTTGTTATTTTGATCTGATAGAATGAGATCTCACTGTCCTTTCCTAGCTTGTAAGACTGCTGATTGGTGAAACCCATGACCCCTTGAGACAAGGGTACTCTGACCCTTTAAATTGATTTAGGGGCACCTCCTCTTCATGCTTCAAAATACTGAAGAGCAATGATGTCAGTCTTAAGACTAACGTGTACCTGATTCAGGCCATGGTCTTTTTAATCACTTCTTATGCATCAGAGATCTGGACAATTAATAAGGATAACAGAAGAATTGATGTATTTGAGCTGTGCTATCCCATAGACTACCAAAAGAACAAACATATAACTCTTGGAGAAAAAGAACCCCCAAAGTGTTCCTTGGAGGCAAAGATGGAGAGGCTTTGTCTTTCATACTTTAGGCAGGTTGCTAGGAGAGGCTATTTTGCTAGGAGAGCCTATTTTCGGAAAAGAACATCACATCATGTTTTGAAAGGTGGAGGGTCAGTGAAAGAGAAGACTCCCAACAAGATGAACAGACAAAGTGCCTGGAGCAATGGACTCTAGTGTGTCAGAGATGAGGATGGCACAAGATAGGACAGGGTTCAGATCTGTTGTCCACAGGGTTGCTAGGAGTCTTACTCGACTCAACGGCACCTAACAACAACAGCAACGGCCACACTTCAGTTCCTTCTATACTCTCCAGTAATATTAATTGCTTGTTTCATATCTGTCTCCCCTGTGAGCTATGAACTTTGTGTAGATTCCTTTGTACTAATTATAATCATCAGAATTTGGCATAAAATAAATGAATGTTGAATGGAACAATAAATTAAAAACCTTTAATGGGAAACATTCAATCTTAACACTTTCCAATAATGATACATCCACCTTGAGTTCTTTAGGATTCTACATTGTATGCTATTATACAGCATCCTGTTTAATTTTCAGCAATCCAGACAAGATCAATAATTTTTTACACGTAAGAAAGCTAAGATTCAGAAAATATAAGTGGTTTATCCAAGGTAAATAGCTGTATGTGGCTATTCAGAATTTGGAGCTCCAAATTCTGTGTTTTTTTTTTCATAACAGATGGTTTCTGCCCCACTGTGTTCATTTCTGTATAATACATTTGCTCATGCTGAAATCTGAGTTCAAGGTACTGCTTTATCTCTATTATATTAAATTTTTAAAGTGTAGTTCATATTTCTCCTTTTCAAATGTTTATCAAGTCAAATCATAGGGCCACTTCTCCCTTAAATGCTTTTACTTTAAGCCTTTCCATCAAACCTATCTTAGACTTCCTTTTAATTTTTTCACCATGGTTTAGGTCAGCTTCCCTAACCAGGCCATGAGCATTTGGGAATAAAAGACAGTATCTCAAATTTCTCTATTTCTTTCAATGTGCCTGGTACAATTAGCACAGCATAGACACTAACTATGAAGTGAATGGAAACTCTTTCCTTTTTGGTGGGAAAAGTCTTGTGATCAAGATTCAGATCAAGATTAAATAGATGAAAAAGTAAAACCGATACCTATTCTATCTCTGAATCAAGATGTTATCAAATCACAGCAGATTTACTTAGGTGTGTGTATACTAGGTATGCTTGTGGATAAACCTATTGCAGGTCATGCAAACAAATGTGAACCTGGCTTGGCTTGAAGGAAAATGCAAATGTAGGCTTTGGTAGAAGTTTGCATATAGAATTATGGCACTCCAAGTGATACACACAAAGCTATAATTTAGTAATATGTGAAACAGGACAAAGAATACTGTCCTGTAGGCTTCATGGGAAGTTGTGATTCATTCTGAAGCACCGGTTTATAAAGCAAAAAAATTTAATGCTTATTTGTTTCATTTCCATTTGGCATAGAATTCCTGTAGAGTTCAGCAGCACTGGAAAACTTTTAGAAATAACAAACTTCAGGAACAATCCTAAATCTACTGAATCAAGAACAACGTGAGGTGGGGTGGTTGGTGGGGGTTGTGGGGGAAGGGTGTCCTCAGAATCAGTGTTTCAAAAAGCCCTTCAGGTGTTCTGACACTGAATTTTGAGAACTACTACTGCATTGCTGTGGAACAGATGTGAGGCTTTATAGAAGTGAGGGTCGTAATTGCTCAGTTTTGATGAAATACCTAAAATCCTGTACTTGCAGAAGCAATAAAGAGTGGCCCTCTGAAGGAATGGAAACCCTCATACTGAGAAAATCTGAGGCTACATGACACAAACTCGCATAGAAATTTCCTGTAAAACCTCCTAGAGCAGAGATAAGCGATTAAAAAGCAGTACAGTTGACCCATGAATAACATGAGTTTGAAATGTGCCCATTTTTACATGGGTATATTACTGAAGAGATGAACTGCTCATGTGGAGATGATTAGCATCACATGGCATTTTAAGCAGATACAACACTTGGCCTCACTGCAATAGTAACAGGAAAAAACAATGTGTTTAAGTGTGCATAAAGCATTTAAACTTGTTACGCTCAAGGGCTGACTGTAATACACATTACCACTCACTGTCCATTTATCTGTGTCTCTTTGCAGGCAGACAGCCTCACCTGAGAGAAGTCAGAAGGGAGGTTTTGGAGGACAAGGGCAACACAGGCTCTCTGCCATCGTTTGGTAAGATTGCATCTCCCCGGTGCAGGGATTCATGAAATCGACGGATATTCTGCACATGCTCTTCATGACGTGATGCCTGGCTCTTTGAGGTACTGCTTCTGTTGAAAGTAAGTGGGGGCAAAAGAAATTCTTAGCCAACAAGAACTGCAGGTGTGTTATTCTTCTGAAATGGTACCACAGGTCCATCCCACTGCTGCAGTCTTCATCAACTCTTACTTGGATGAAAACTGTCTCTCAAATGATCTTGCCTCTTTAATCTGTTAAACCTGAGTAATCTTTCTAAAACAAGAGTAACATAATTTATAGTCCTTTCTATGTGCCAAGAGAGCTCTGGTGATGTAGTTGGGAGTTATGTTGCTAACCCATTTAAAGGATACAATTCAATGGTTTTTAGTATATCCAGAATTATGTAACAATCACTATTAGCAATTTTAAACAGATTCATTAATTTAAAACCCAGTACCCACTAGCAGTTACCCCGTATTTCCCTTTAAACTTCTCAGCTCTAGGCAACCACTGATGGACTTTCTGTCTCTATTAAAAACAAAACACCACCAAACCTGTTGCTGTGGAGTTAACTGTGATTTACGACAACCCTGCAAGACACAAGAGAACAGCCCCACGGGATTCCCAAGGCTATAATATTTACAGGGTCAGAGTGCTACAGCTTTCTCCCTGGGAGCAGGTAGTAGGTTTGAACTCACAACCTTGTGATTAGCAGCCAAGAACTTAACTACTGCACTGCAGGGCATTTTCTGTCTTTATATCTGCTGATTTTGGACATTTCAAATAAATGAAGTAATATGTGATCTTCTGTGACTGGCTTCTTTTTTCTTAGCAAAATATTTCTAAGACTCATTCACGATACAGAAAGTATCAGGACTTCATTTCTCTTTGTGGCTGTATATTACTCTAGAGTATGAATAAACCACATTTTTCAAATCTGTTTTTCCATTTATCAGTTGAGCATTTGGGTCGCTTTAATGGGTCTTATGGGTAATAATGCTATAAAGATTCATGAACAAATTTTTGTGTAGACATGTTTTCTTTCTCTTGTGTGGATAGATAAATAAGAGTGGAGGTACTAGCCATATGGTAGCTCTGTTTAACTTTATGAGGAACTGCTAAGACTAATAAAGCAGCTCCATCATGCTATACTCCTACCAAAAATGAGAATATTTTTTATCTACAGAATAAATCTCTGTATAAATCTATAGAATTCCTCAAAAAAGCATTAAAAAAATTAAGTTTATTTCGAGGTTCGAAGAAGAAGGTGAAGGAAAGGGGAAGCATGTGGCAGGGACCTGAAAAAGACTGGGTAGTGATGGGCAAGGCTCAGTGGTGATTGATATTTTTTTGTTTGATTTTATAAAACATAATGCATGGGAATAATTGTATGCAACACAATATAAATGAAGAATAATGTGAAACACAATGTATACTAACTTTTTGAGCAAACCAATTAAAAAGAAAGAAATAAATTAATTCTAGAAATTTCCTTTTTGTCAGTCATTTAAAGGACTAAGATTCTGAAATCTTACAACATGGATGAACCTTAAACATGTGTCTGCATTTTTATACAAATAATGCATGTATGTGCCTTGGCTACCTACAGCTGCTAGAACACCACAAGTGGTTAGGTTCAGCAAAACACTTCTCACAGTTGAGGAGACTCGAGTCTGAATACTGGGTCTGACTTGAGATGAAGGGTTTCTCTCTCTGTCAGGTCCAGTGGAAGGTCTTTGTCTCTCCTTAGCTTCTGATTTTTCATGTGGCATGATCTTCTCTCTTCCTTTATCTCTGCTTTTCTTGCTTGCTGCTTTAATCACTTTTATATTTCAAAAGAGATGGCTTTAAGATACCTACCACACTAATCTCACCTCAGGAACATATCAAAGACAATCCATTACAAAGTGAGATTACAGGAACACATGTGTGCTTACAGGAATAGATTTTTAACACATATTCTGGGGGCCACAACTCAGTCCGAAATGGTGAACATTATATATATTGCAAGCCTTGCAACCTTCTTATGTGTTTTTTTCTAAAGGTAATACACACATTAATGTCTGAGTGTGTTATTTTTGTGGGTATAATATTAAAAAAAAAGTATGCTAAACAAAATAAGGCAGACATAAAAGGACATGAAATATCTACTTTGAGGGTCAAATCATAGAGGCAGAAAGAGGTCACCAGGGAATTGAGATGAGGGAGAATAATGAAGAGTTGTTACTAAATTTAGGGTGGAGAATTTGTATCTGGGAATTTCTGAAAGCTTTAGAAATAAACAGTGGTTCCAAAGAGTCATAAAAGATCAACAAAGCCTTTTCTTCATCTTGTTTCTTTTTGAATAATGGAAAGAAAATAAAAGAGAGGTAAGCTTTTTAACAATACTTTAGCTTTTGGTATCAATTTTTTTATCATAACAAAACCACTTACCTCGCAGGAGATGAAGCAGGAAGCTCATTTGAAGTAGTGTGAGCAAGCGAGTCTGGAGTCTGTCTTGTAATATAGCTGGGGAGTGTAGCATACATATCAGAGGCAAGGAAGGAAAAGGGGTACTTTGGAATCTATAGACACAATGAAAAATATGGTACACCTGTTAGCACAAAGTATTTTGGAATAAAGCAAGGGACAAAAACATTTCTAAAATTTACTGTATATGTATGATCCTACTATTTTCTATGTGTTGGACGCTGTGCTAAAACATTTATAAGCACTTTTCCCCAGGTTATACTATTTTTCAGTTGCTTCAAATGCATGTGAAAATTGTACAATCAATAGAAGAAGACTGAACAATAGATGCCTTTAAATTGTTATTTTGGCAAAGATTTATGAATGAACCATGGGCTGCCAAAAGAACAACAAATCTGTCTTTGGGCAAGTGCAACTAGAGTGCTCCTTAGAGGCAAGGATGGTGAAACTTTGTCGCACATATCTTAGGCATGTTGCCAGCAGGGGCCAGTCCTTGTAAAAAGACATCATGCTGGGAAAGTTAGAGGTTGAAAGAAAGAGAAAAAGACCCTCTGAGAAGGACTGACATAGTGACTTGAGTAGAGATTATGATGATGGCACAGGATAGGGCAGCAGATGTGACAGAACCTAATAACAACAAAAACAGAACAAGAAAAGGGAATATTGCCTGGTATGTCCCCAAAGATGGTTATGAAGCATAAATATATAATGTGTTCTATAACAAGTGAAATTCCAAATGTGTGTAAAAGACCTCATAGGTATTTTTAAAATTTTTTTTATTATTAGTAATTTTAATGAAAATCTATAAAGATTTTGGATTTCCATTCATTCATTGTTGAACTTTTCTCTCTGCCCACCCCAACATTCTAGTTCGTTCTTCTCTTTGAAAAATAAAAGAAAAATTCTTTTATTGTTATACAATCCCTTCCCCCAAGTCCACTCTACCATGAAGCCTTCGTTCTGGACTCATGTCATGATTATAATACCTAATCATATATACCTTTTAAACGCTTCTCTCTCTCATCTGTTTCAATGCATAATTTATCCCATCTTTCTCAGTCTCCCCCGACCCCCAACCCCTATGTCAGTCCTGTTTTACATCAGTGGCACTATGCAGTATTTGTCTTTTGTGACTGAGATATTTCACTCAGCATAATGTCCTCCAGGGTCATCCATTTTGAATATTATTTCATGAGTTCCTTGTTTGTTTTTTTTTTGAGAACCATTACTGGTTAGGTGTGAGAATCAGGGCACATACCAGTGATGTTGGGGTTTCCACTCCACGTCTTGCTTGTCTCTCTTTTTTAAAATGGATCAAATTCTCCAAAGGAGAGATGGCAACTTTGATCTGCCCCTGGCACTGTCCACTGAAGTCTGTTATGTTGTACCAGCCACAGACAAACTGGAAGCCAGAGAGAAGTGGTGAGAGGTCCACTGAGGCAAAGCCAATCACCCTTTCTTCATCTGTGAGTAAAAGAGAAGAGCTGGGCAGTATGGCTGGATATGTCCACTGAGATTAGAGGCGACTACACACAGAGAAACTGATTCAGAGGAGGGAGCTCAGTGATTCTAAAGCCATGAGAGAAGACAGATAATAAGGATGAGATACCGAAAACCAGAGCCTGTCTTAGTTATTGTGAATTCTTTAACTATATGTTAATACAGATGGATATATTCCCATAAAATATACTCTGCAAATACCATCCTCTATGCTTGACGTTATAATCCCATATAGGAATGAGATGTCTTTACTATGTTGATTAGTGCACAGTTTATGCAGGTCCAATATCTTTTGAGATATAGAAGAGAATAAAGAAAAGGGCAGAGGAAAGTTGGGGTAACACAAATGCCAAGAAACATGGTGATCTTCAAGGAGCCCAGAGCAGTGGGTGGGGACACACAGGACATTGGTTAAAACTTTTATTTGGCTGCTAACTAAAAAGCTGGCAATCTGAGACCACCAGCCACTCAGGGGCAGAAAGGTGAGGCTTTATGTCTCCATAAAGATTTATAAGCTTTGAAATACTAAGGATAGCTTGTGGAGGTTGAACTCTGCTAGCTGCGCTATGGGAGAAAGGCAGATAATCTCTTCCCATGTGCTTTATAGCATCTGAAAACCTGCTGGAGGGTCAGCTGTGAGTCAGTTCCAACTGATGATACACAAAAACATTCTGTCCTACAGGGGTGCTATGAGTCAGAACTGACTCAGTGGCAACAGACTTGATCTGATTTTGATTTAGCCTCCTAAACTTTGAGAAAATAAACTTCAATTTGTTAAAGCCACTTGTGGTATTTCTACTGTGTGCAATCTTGTCAGACTGACCATACTGACTCTGGTGGGTTTTCAGAGGCAGTTTATCACACGGAAGGAGACTGTCCATTCTTCTCCCACAGAGCAGCTGGTGGATTAGAAGTGTCTGCCTTTGGGAATGCAGCGCAGCTTTCTGCCACTAGGCCTCCAGTGCTCCCTATTTCTGTTATGTTTTTGTTGATTGCCGTGGAGTCGACCACAACTCATAGCAACCATATGAACAAAAGGCCTGAAGCCTTTCTATAACTATCGTCATTTATCAAAGTCCATAGAGTTTCCAGAGGCATGTTGTTTAGCACTAAATAAAGACAGCTGTTCTGCACTTTGAATTCTTGACAGTCAACTAAAATGCATCTCTAAATGTAAGAACCCTTGTTCTTTCCCCTAAGCTATTTATTATAGGCCAGTGATTCTGCCTTAGGAAGTAAGTCCTGAAAAAGTATTCTCCAAGACCACTGCTCTTGGAACGACTGAGATGAATTATATTTTCCTATTTATATTCATCTCTCCTCATACTTTATTCTTCTAAATCATCCAATCTTACCAGTATGGTAAAGTCCAAGGGTGAAAGCACAGAGAGTCGATCAAAGCTCAGTTCAAATCTTGGGTTTACCACTTAATAGCAAGGTATGTGACCTTAGTAACTAAACGTCTTCAGGTCACAGCTTTTATACTAATAAAACAGAACTAGTTATATTATTACCTTGCATAAGTATAGATGTCTGTAAAGCTCTTAATATCGTGACACTCACTAAATGGAGATTTGTATACCAAAGCTCATAATAGTGTTATTTATAATCCCAAGAATATGGAAATAGCCAAAATGTTCACCACAATCAAGCGGAATGAGAAATTGTGGTACATTCACATAATGGAATACCACGCAGCAATCAGGAGCAATTATTTCAAAAAATACTACATAATTTGAGAAAGAATGAAGAGTATTATGCTTAATCTCCTAAGGACAAATAATACATAAGACCATTACTGTAAAACGTAGAAGTATAACTAATAAATTATGTATAGGAGGGGAAGGGATGGGAGCAGAGGGGTGAGGGTGGACGACAGGAAATCATAGGATCGCACAATTTGGGGAATACAGGGAGTGGGTAAAGGAAATGGGAAAGATCTTGCAGGGACCTGAAAAGATGGAGAAATGGTGGGCATAGTTCAATGGTGATTAATTTTAATAAAACACAATGTATGGGAATGACTGTATGAAACACAATGTGAACAAAAGAAAGTATGAAATACATTACACATGAGTTTTGTATGCAAACTAAAATAAAAAAACCAACAAAATAAAAAGAATCACCAATAACAAATTATTCCTAAAAAACAACTACAGTACTGAAAACCAAGATGGCACTTACTAAATGTCACATACCAGACCCATTTAACTCTTTCATTTAATGAAGTCCTACCATCACAGGAACAGATTTGAGGCCTTGAACATAATGAGCGAAGAAGGCCAGATGAGCTGTGGGAGGATATCAATATCATCCATGAAGAATGCAAAGAGTCATTACAAAGAGAAAGTAGGGAAAAAAAGACCAAGATAGATGTCAGAAGCAGCAGAGCGCTGAGAAGCCAAAGCAAAGGGAAGAAGTCAAGAAGTTAAGGAGCTGAACAGAAGGGCAGCTCAGAAGAAAAAGAAAAGTATTATAATAAAATATGCAAAGAGCTGGAGTCAGAAAATCAAAAGAGCTGAACTCACTTGACATTTCTTAATGCCTGAAAATGCTGACCAAGCAAGCCAGAGTTAATAGACAGGGAAACATCACAAAAAGGAGCAGTACGTACTTGTGTGTGTGTACACGTAACACTTTTTTACATTATGGCTGCTGACTGATATAAACAAAATTATCCTTAAGCATTTTAATTCTCTAAGAGAAATCTAAAGAAAATGGCAGTTAGGGAAGACCAGTCCTGGTAACACATTTATTTTTAGCATTAACACTGTCACAATCTGAATTGGTTAGAAAAATAGGTAGATTTGAAAATCCCAATCGAATGTAAGCTTTAATAAGACAGACACTGTAAGACATACCTCCTTTATGCCAAACTTTGAAGACCAGAGTCTGTTGTGGGTCCAGAAGAAGCTCTTTTGATAACCTAAGAAAAACCACCACCATAAAATAAATGTGAGGAAATTTCTGTGCATGAAACATAGTATTTGATGAATATCTTGTAGTTTTTAGAGCATTTTTTCCATTTAATCTTCATAATTATCTGCTAGCATATTTTTTATCTTCCTAGTTAAAATGCAGGGAGCTCTGGTGAGGTAGCAGTAAGAAACTGTGCTGCAATCCCAAAGGCACGCGGTGAATCTACTAGCTGCTCTGTGGGAGAAGGATGGGAATATCCTCCCTTGCAATTAACTGTCTCTGAAAACCTGATGGAGGTTCAGCTGTGAGTTGTTTTCGACTTGACAGTACATAATTAAATAATTTTGTGATAGAGAAATTGTAAATAGTTATCATTGTCCTTCTAATCCTACCTCTGCTCCCAGCAGACCATGTTACCATCGTGGGCAACCAAAGTACTCACCACAGAAGAATGAATAAGCAAGCTACAGTAAATACTCACAGTGGATTCTTAGTGTATCTGTCGATTATCTCACAACATGGATGAATTTGTAGGACATTATGCGGGGTCAAAAAAATATTCACAAAGGCTGTATGAGACCACAGTTATGAAACAAATTTTATACACAGTAAAACAACAAAACCTCCTTCCTTCATCAAGTCCATAAAAGTTAGGTTCTACATAACTACATATCCATTGAATCTCACAAACATCTGTTATAATTTACAACCTCAGAATCTAGATGGAGGGTCACTATTAGTTGGAAGCCACTTGACAGTAGTGACTTTGTTTTTGTTGGTATGTATGTATGTATGTATGTATGTATGTATGTATGTATGTATGTATGTATTTATTTATTTAAGCCAGAATCTCAGCTTTCTGGTCACCATTGGGACAGACTTGATATTTCAAATAAAGCACCCTGGCTACTATAGCTAGCACGGCTCTATTTCCAGTAGCTCACCAAAGATGGTACTGAGTTTCCACTGTTCTAGCTGCTGACTCATGTTAGCCTCTCAAATTGCAAAACACTGAACATGTGAGCAATTGCTAAAAGTGAAATATGCAAACACTGTGAGAAAGAGAACCATGTGATGTGATTTGTGCTGGTGGAGAAGAATGAAACTTTATACAAGGTGGCACAGTGCAATGACAACAGTAATGATGATCTGTCTCAGGGATAATTTATACAGAGGTCCGATAACAAAAGAAAAGGGAAGACCAGTTCTGCTATCAAGTAGGAGGTCCCCTAAGCTAACCCCCTATTATTCAGCAGAGTTGCAATATGATTGACGGGACTCAATCTCCTTTATTTTGAGCAATCCAGAGGAGATCTAACATTTGTTGTATAATTACTGGGTATCATAAAGTAATTTTTCTAAATGTCATCTAATTTGGACTTCACAACAACCATATAAAAGTTATCTGGGGAGATGAGAAATCTAAGGCTCAAATATTCTCTGTAATTTGTTCACACAGATAGGAAATGAAAGAGAGAGGATTGGAAGCTAGGTCTCTTGTAGTTTTCTTTTCTAGTACAACAGTGTTTTTTAAAGATAACTCAAACTCTTTCCTGAGATTAGTTCTCACTGCCTACAATACCCTTTCCTATCATTCTTTACCTATATAATTTATATACTTTTCTTCAATATTAGCTGAGAGGTCTTGTTTATGAAGCCTTCTCTGAAAATGTAAGTTGTGCTAAACAATACTCTCATTCCAAGTTCCACTAAGTATCCTTTTTATTTCTATGACAGCACTTGTCACATTCTATCGGAATGTTTTGCTTGTCTTTCTTCACAGGTAGACCATGTATTTCTCAACAACAGGGGTTGTCACCATCTTTAACTTTCCAGTGCTTAAAACGGAGTAAGGCATTCAAAAGGGTTCTCACTGAATATTTTTTGAGCTGTAATAAGCATTTATAAATAACCAAATTAAAACTTGTAAACTAGCAATGGGAATTTATACTCAATTAAAAACCCCAAAATGCTCACTGCTATGGAGTCGGAACTGTTTCATAGTTGACAGCTGGGCATTCCTTTGGCTTGCAGAGGCTCTGAGTAATAGGAGAGAATGCCCATCTTTATGTCTCAGTGTCACTGGTGAATTCTAAATGGCCATGTGGTATGGTCTTTGGGGTCACAGCACAACTTCTTATGGACAATGTCACCAAAGCTCCCTTTGTAAACACTAAGATTCAGTAACTATGCCACCCTTCATAAACACTAGGATTAAATAACTATTCCACTGGTGCTCCCTTTATAAACACCAAGATTAAATAACTGCTTTGATAAGAAAAGTGTTTTCATAAGCAAAGTGATACTGAAGAAGTGGGGGGAGTAGGTCTCATACATTCTGTTCTCAAAATTTATTACATAGTGATAGTAATCAAAACAACCTGGTACTGGTATGACATAGCTATGGAATAGAGTTTAGAACCCAGAAATCAATCTACCCACCTTTGGCAAGTGCCTTTAACAAAGATATGAAATTCATCATATGGGGAAAAGACAGTCTCTTTAACAAATGGTGCTACCAAAACTGGCTATTTATTTGCAGAAAACTGAGACAAGATCTGTATCTCATCTCATATTAAAAAAAACACCCACCAACCAACCAACTCAAGATGGATCAAAGACATAGGCACATAACTTCAAACTATAAAGATACTTTAAAAAATTATGCTAAACCTAAGAGCCCTAATCTGTGGCATATCATGATGTCATTAAGTGCTGTGGAATTGAGTACGACTCATAGCGATGCCATGAACAACAGATCCCTGCCCTATCCTGTGCCATCCTTATCATCTCTGACACATCTGAGTCTACTGGTGCAGACACTGTATCAATCCATTTCATTAAGGGGTTTCTTCTCTTTTGCTGATCTACCTTTCCAAGGAATAGCTTCTTCTAACAACATGTGTAAAATAGATGAGTCAAAGCTTCACCATCTTTGTTTCTAAGGAACACTATGATTGCATTTTTTCCAGGACATATCGGTTCTTTTGGCAGTCCATGGGGTTTTTAGCACTCTTCCCCAACACCATAACTCAAAGGTATCAGTTCTTCTCCTGCCATCCTTATTGACTGTCCAGATTTTAGATGCATAGCAAGTGACTGAAAAGACCATGACCTGAATTAGGTGTACCTTCATCTACAACTAATGCAAATCAAAACAATGAGGTATTAACTCATCTACATATGGCAAACAACAGCAAAATTCATCAAGAGAACAAACAACAAATGCTATGAAAAGCAGTTTAGGGCTTCCTTAGTAAATTGGGAACAGAAATAACATTTGATCCAGCAATCCCACTATTTGGTATATATCCTGAAGAAATAAGAGCTGTGACATGAACAAATATATCCACTCCACTGTTTACGGCAACACTATAAAGGAAATGAGTTGAAAACAATCCAAGTGTCCCTCAATGGACAAATGGCTACAGAAACTGGTATTTTCACATAGTGGAATATTATGCATCATTAAAATACAAGGAAAAAGTAACTAAAATTACACAATATTTATAAATCTAGAACAAATTACGCTGTGTGATACAAGCTAGTCACAAAAAGGACAATTATGATAGAAGACTATGAATATAAAAAGCTAGGGAAGGTTTACAGACAGAATGCTGGAGAGTTAGTAGGGATGATAAAAGAAGGAAACTAGACATAATAAATTGCTAAGCTGTGTGAAGGGAAAGGCAATCTACAATATGGATTTGATTAGACATTGCAATTAATCAATCAATTATAATTAATATTATTAACCAAAATGCCTACAATTAAAATGTAATAGGATTTGTAGACTTTTATCCCACCAAAAACCCCAACCTTCTACTTAAAAGAAAAAGCATATTTGTTCCATTCCTTGCACTGAGCTAATCTTCCTGAACAAGCAGCAGATTCTAGAAGGGTAACAGAATGTTAGAAGTACAAACCGTGATTGCTGTTGAAAATTCCAGATGGGGGAACCTGTGTTTTCAACCACATGGGTGTATATAGAAGATGGCACATCAGCTGTCACGAAGGATACACAAGAACTGGGTACTGTTACTTTCTGCTCTGTCAAGGGGATTCCTAAAACAGAATATATGAAGTGAACGTATTATAGGTTACCAAAATAATGTGCTGGAAGTCTATCTTTATAAGGTACAAGCTTTCTCCATCTATGGGTCTTATGTTACTCATTCTATCTGCATTGTTTCTAGTAACCTTTATGCTACTGCAATCATCCTTTCAAGGTCCAGTTTGTAAATTTTCCAAGTGAGAAGATATTTTTTCACATCCCTTTATGCTTCTTTCTTCCTGCACTTTGTGGGATAGAAAATACGAGATTGAGAAGCAAATAATAAGAAAGGGCTGCAAAGAGCTCTATACATAGAGCCAGATGCTCAATTATAATTTTTTTGCCATAGTTATTCGATATGACCTTGGGAAAGGACTATTTAGGCTACAGCTTGTTCATGTTTAAAATAGAGCATATTACACTTCCACTCTCTAAAATGTAAGGATTAAAAAGAAATACTACTAGGTACTCAGGAGGAGCTCTGGTGGCTGTTATAAAGTCAGTGGTTCTAATCCAGGAATGGCTCTGCAGGAGAAATATAGCTTTTCCCCATAAAGATTTAGATCCTCAGAGACCTAATATAGTGTCACATGTGTTGGAATTGACTAGACAGCAGTGAGTGGGAGAATGTAATACCAATCACTGTGTGTCAGGCCCTGTGTATACACTCTACATATATCCACTCATTTAAAAAAGAAGTGCTGGTGGCTCAAGGACTTGGCTCCTTGCTGAAAGGTCAGAAGTTTGAACTAACCAGCCACTCTGTGAGAGTAAAGGCCTGGCAATTTGCTTCTGTAAAGATAACTGCCATATGGGGCAGTTCTACTCTGTCACCCGAGATGGCTATGAATTGAAAGTGATGCAGGAGCATACAACAACTCTACGCGAGGAGTATCACTCACTCACTCTCTGTGAGTCAGAATCAATTTGTAGCTGATCCTCAGTGGGTTTTCGGAGACGGAACGTTGCATGAGAGGAGACTGCTCATCTTTCTCCCACAGAACAACTCGTGGATTTGAACCTCCTGCCTTTGGGTAGGCAGCACAGCTCCTTACCCACTAGGCCACCAGAGCTACCTTGGGTATATTATTATTCTCATTATGTTGATGATAAAATATGGATAAAAAGGATTAGTTTCCAGTGTTATCATGGTTTGTTAAATGTTGGGATTAAGAGTCAATACAGAGGCGAGCTCTGGTGGCCTAGTGGCAAGAAGCTGCAACTACAGTCTCAGAGGTGCATGGTTCAAATCCACCAGATGC
>NW_006399794.1:16464294-16467304 GCF_000299155.1 Elephantulus edwardii
CACCAGATGCTCTGCTGGAGAAGGAGGAACAATCTCCTTCTGTACCAGTCAGATCTGATTTGACGGTACACACAAAAAAATAATGAAAGAAAATAAAATAAAAAAGTTAAAAAAAAAAGTCAATACAGAGCACAAGCTCCAAACCATTTTCTATACTACCTCTACTCCTGCGTTAACAGACGTAAAACTGTACTGATAAGGATTCCCAATACTCACTTTACAAGATCAGATGTCTAATGTGGACAATTCAGTCACTTACTTTTATAAAAAAAGTGAAATTACACATTTTATAGGCCTAAAAATTACCAGTAACATTTGTCAGGAACAGACTCCTCGGGACAATCAACCATATGTGATGAAAGGCAGTATCTACCCCAGAAGTAAGTTCAGAAGGCAGGGGGGAAAAAAAAGGAGGAATGAAAATGGAGAACCTAGGTAGGAAGTGGGAAGAGTGCTGTTAAATTAAGAGGATTGCAACTGATGTCTCAAAATGAGGTTTCTGGTCCTGTTACTGTCCTTTTATACAGACAGGAAGAGATGTGTAGGTGGCCACTCAAATCTTTTTAAGACCCAAACTCTATGGTCCTTACCTTTCAGGTCTTTGGATATTAATTCTATTTATAAGATTTCTCCCAGCTCTAAAATGTTTTTATGACTCTTGGGATTAAAGATAAAGAGAAAAGAAGAAAGTTAAGTCCTAAGTATAATTTGTATGTCCTGAAGGAACAATGATAAACATGGATTTCAACTGGTTTGTCTTCTTTTTACCCAGTTAACTCAAAGTTTCACTAAACGCACCAGGTCATTCTACTTTGTAGGTGTTCATCATTGGGGTTCTATTTTATTCTTTCTGTCCCTGGATGATGATTTCACTAGTTACTTCTTGGATAGGGACTTCCAGGTATTCTCCAGTGGAGAAGAAGCATTCTGATAAATTCATATTTGGAATCTGCTGATTTTACTCTCTTTTAAAAATAGCATTTATCTTTAAAATGATAGGCTGGAGTGCCATCTACTCGGAGAAGCCTCTTGACTCTAAGCAGATTTACTAAACCACAGTTTTGTTTTGACGTATTTTCCTGAAGCACAAGAATTTCAATTTGACTAATTATTTTCAAGTTTTTTCATTGGTGAGGTGCTCTATTCACATCTTCCACCCGTTTTGAAATTAAGTTTGTCTCTTTCTTTTTAAAATGCTGAAATTTTCTAGAAATTTGAGTCCCTTCGTGGGTGTTATCACTGTCAAATATTTTCCTCCACAGTCTGTAGGCCATACTGACAATTCAAATATTAAACTGCAGAGGCTAACTTTTACTCTCCAGGTGATATGAAGCCAACAAACTGCTTAATCAATAGAGAGACAAGGTCAGATCTACACATCAGACATCATCATGGTGGTAAAATGAAGATGTTTGAGGACAGTACTGCAAGCAATAACTCCTGAAAGTTACTTTATGTTTTCGATCATGTTATTGTTATGTGCTGTTGAGCTGACTTAGACTCATACTGTGTGATACTATGAAAAGCAGATCTCAACTTTGCCTTACCTGGGCACCATCCTTGGGATCTCTCAGCAATAAACATGGGTGAGCATGTATCTGTTTGGGGGAAGCTTTGCTTTCTTTTTTTTTTTTTAAATTCTAAGGTCAATTTTTATTTCTACAAAAAAGGCAGTCAAAACAATATAAAACACATTGAAAGGATATCACTGAGTGACCATCAAGTGGACGTGATTTCTGCAAAGGCTGTATGAGTCCAAGGGTGAGGGAAGGACATCTTGTTCCTGGGCTGGCCAACTCCTAAGCAAGCACAGTGACATCAACCCCCGGCCGGTGCTCTCTTGAGGCAGATCCCGTCAGTCCTGACCCCGCTGTGGATCCATGTGAGGGAGGCGGTGGGGCAGATGCTGGCAGAGGATGCACGAGTTCCGTGGCACATTCAGCAGGGAGTTGGGTGATGGGCATGCTTGGGATTTCAAGTGGACATTTGGGCTGCGGCTTCACCTGCAAGATGAACTCATCTTCCAAAAGTGTGACTTTGAGGAGGGCCAACCTTTGGCCTGAGAAGCCATTCTGGTGAGAAATCCTCACCTGTGTGGACTAATGTCATCTGGCTGGCAGGCCACCACTGATCTGCTATTGTGGTTCCTTCCCCCAGCACACAGGCGTGGGGTCTGCCATTTCATCAACATGATTGTGGTCACATTAGCCATGTTTTTATACAAGAGCTGGGCTTCCCTTTTTACAACTTATGATCTTTTTTAATTAGGGGTATGTGCGCACGCACACGCACATGTGTATGACTGCTTCTAACATTTTCTAAAGGATGCTATACAATTGAGACAATTCCCACACCAGGCAGTGCAATGCAGAAGAAAAGCCCAAGGGGATGTCAAGGGCAAAGGAGACGGGGCCTGGATCTGGGAAAGTGGGCAGGTGAAAAAGAAACTGGATGCCAGAAAGTGGGGCTGGGAGGGTGGAGGAAGAAGGTGAACCTCAACCTTCCCTCCTCCCCATTTAAAAAAAATAACACAGCTCATGAGCTACTGAGTGGTAAGTAGGTTCTGGATAAATCTGGACAAGAAAAGAAACACCATTCTTTGGAAGAAGATTGAAGTGGTGATTTTTTGAAACAAAAAAAGCAGAACTAGAACATCTTAAATTTTTAATCCTTTCTTTGCAGGTTACCTAGACCACTTTTGATTAAGAAAATTGTAGAAAGTTAGTAACTATCACAAGCGGAGGCCAGGTGGTGGCACAGTCAATTCTCCACAGAGTCCTGCTTTGCGGGGGTCTGAATACACGCCGGGGTCTCTGCTCAAACTCTCTGGGTCAATCTCTGCAGATTTCAGTCCACTGGTCGCTTTTTCCCATATTTCTTTGTAAACTCCTCAGCATTCTTACAGAATTTTTTACGGTCCTTAGAGTATTCTTCGGCTAGGTAGGCCCTGAGAGGGTGTTCAGGCTGGGGGTCGTTCCCCAGTGCTATGAGGGACTGGATCACTTGGTCA
>NW_006399794.1:16468210-16471592 GCF_000299155.1 Elephantulus edwardii
AATGAATAAGTCATTGATTTTACAAAATTCAATCATTCTATCTCCAGCCTCATTCCTGTCACCAAGCCCATGTTTTCCGAGTTACATGTCCAAAATATGAAGGACGAAACTTCATCATCTTCAGCTCCAAGGAACACTCTGGCTGCACTTTCTCCAAGATATATCTGTTCTGGAAGACCATGGTTCAGTTCTCTTCTCCTAAACCACAACTCAATGGCATCAATTCGTCTGTCATTCTTATTCATCGTCCATCTCTCTAATGCATAGCATGGCCGGAATCAGGCATACCTTTGTCTTCAAACTGACATCAATATTCTTCAGCATTTTGGAGAAGTCCCTGACAGTGGACTTGCCCAATGTAATGCATTTGTTATGTGCTATCATGTCACCTGCAACTCATAGCAACCCTATGTACCTAGCTCTGAACTCTGCCCTATCCTGAGCCAGTGTCACTGACTCCAACACACCTACTCCTATTACTCCAGTTACTGTGTCAATTCATCTCATCTGAGGTCTTTTCCCCCTGTGCTGTCCCTCCACCCTTCCAAGCATGATGTCCTTCTCTAAGGATGTCTCAAGATTTCCTGACTGCTGGTACCAAGGTTATTGACTATTGATCCAATGAAGATGAAATAATTGACAGCTTCAATCTTTCTCTGCCTGTCATGTGACTGTTGGTCCTATGGTGAGGAACTTTGTTTTCTTGATGTTGAGGTGTAATCCATGTTGAAGACTGTAATCCTTGATCTTCTAAAGGAAGTATTTTATATCCACCTCACTTTTAGCAAGGACAGTTGTATCATCTGCATAATGCAGGTTGCTGATGAGTTTCTGCCATTCCTAATGCCACATTCTTTTTCATAGAGTCTGGCTTTGTAATTTGCTCAGCATACAGACTGAATAAATAGGAAGAAAGAATACAAGCCGGATACATGCCCTTCCTGATTTTAAACCGTGCATTTTCCCTTGCTTAGTTTAGACAACAGCTTCTTTATCTAGGCATAGATTCTGTATGAGCATTAAGTATTCTGCGATTCACATTGTTCTCAATGTTAGTCATAATTTGTTATGATCAACACAGTCATATGTCTTTGCATTGTCAGTAAAACACAAATAGATATTCTTCTTCTAGCCAGTATTCATCGGACATCAGCAGAAACCCTCAATTTACTCATCTTTGGCTTTAGCATTTTGTGCGTATGTTGGATTAGCAGGCCTTCCTTGTAGTCATATAGATACTGACCTATCATTGACAGTCCCGTTCTTCAAGACAGATCCTGAAATGTTCTTTTTGATGAAGAAAGCAACACCTTCAAGTTGTCATTTCTGGCGTAGATCATATGTGATTAAGACCTGCTAATACCCATCCATCTTAGTTCGCAAATATCTTTATGTGTTACATTTCATTTTTGACAGCTTCCAAAATTTATATTTCCTGGTAGCTTATGGATCAGGGCTAAGAACTCCTAGCCATGGGTATATAATGAAGAGAGTCTCAGTTGTTGGGAATAAATAAGGAAGAGATGTGATAAAAATTTACGAATCAAAACAAGTGAATGGTTGAGAAATTATCTACATTGAGACTCAGTTTAACATTCACGCTGCTTCTACCTTTAGGGGTGAGAAATAGTAATTACTAAGATGATTAACTGTTTTTGCCTGGAGAGAGGAAGAAAGGTACTCAAGCGTCCAGGACTCTCCTTTATAGGGTTGCTATGAGTCACCTGTGGCTTGACGGCACTTACCAACAATAATATCAACAGAGAGAGAGAGAGAGATCAGCTGGCCCAGTGGACAGAAAGAGATGCTACCAATCCAAAGGTGGGTGACTTTTAATCCACGGCCCTTGGCCCTGTCTTTCGTTGTTTTTGTTCAGACATTCCTTTAGGTAGCATAGCCCTGGTGTACAAGTTGCCGTCCCGTGGTCACGTGTGGTTGCTGTGAGGCTGAACACTGATGTATCAAATGCATTAATGGCTGTTTACCCAATGCAGACAGAGAGTGGGGTGGAGCTCCCCGATTAAAACAAGCTTGGAAGGAGGAGTGGCATCCACTTCCGTAATAGCTTGCCTCCAGAAACCCTATGAACCTGGAGAGAGGAAGAAAAAGCACCCAAGCGGCATGAACTCTCCTTCATAGGGTCGCTATAAGTCGCCTGCAACTCGACGGCACTTAACAACAACTGTTTTTGCATATTTTGCTATCATTTGAAAGATTGACAAATTCATAAACAATGCAGTTACTGAGCAGAGCTTACCTTTCAAGCTCAAGTGCATTGCTCTTTCTACAAGAATATTGACTGCAAAAGTTCCATCCAACTCAGAAGAGTCTTTCTGGGCTGAAATAACTTCAGCCATAGTGCTACTGCAGGGGTTTGGGGACTTTTGGTCATTCCGTTGGGGAGAAGGCTGTATCTCGTCCCTTTTAGGCAGCTCCTCAGCCTCACTGTGGCTGCTGCAGTCCATGGAATCCACCTCACAAGTGAGCTCAGGATGTGGAGAAAGAGAGGAAAGAATCACATGAACTCGCAAGGCAGCTCCTGAGAGGTTGGAAGCATTCCGTCCAAACAGAGGATATACACCTATAAAAAGAAGGAAGAAAATCAGTGTGAGCAAACAGGAACCAAGAGCACTTTTTGTACTGAAGGAAATTGAGAGGGCACATCTGGTCCTTTTTCCTTTCACAGTCCTATAGGTCCCACTACATCAATTTGCAAAACATAATGTAGAAAATACAAGTTTTTACTTCATGCATGGAAGACGTACAATCCATTTAGTGTGATTTACAACCTCTGAAAAACCTACTGGAATGTCAGCTATGAGTCAGCTTCAATTCAACAGATAGGAGACGAATTGGGTTATTTTACTGCCTTTAGGACACTCCAGTGGTACAGTCTGTAGGGAGTTTTTCTGGTAACCCAAAGAGTTGCTCCTTTCTGGTGGCCGGAGTCCACCAGTGACTCCAGGGAAGAAAGATGAGGCAATCTTCTCCTGTGTGATTTTTCAGCTTCAGAAAACCTGATGGAGGGTCAGCTGAGTAAGCTTCAAATCCATTGCTTTAAGTTGAGCTCTTACTACCTTTAAGAAAGGAAACTAGGGATCTCTCTGATTTAAAGACAAAGTCAGGCAGAATTGCTGGGGAATGAATTTGTATGTTTAGAGGTAGCTAGAATTTGATGACTTTTGAGCCCTTTTGCAAGTCTAAGATTTGACTAAATCAGAATAGTCCATCTTCTCTTGTTGTTGTTGTTGTTGTTGTTATGTGCCATCGAGTCGCTTGCGATTCCTAGCAACCCTATGTACAACAGCCCTAAACCCTGCTCTATCCTGTGCCAATCGCATTGCCTCTGACACATCCATCCCGATTACCCCAGTCACTGAAT
>NW_006399794.1:16471692-16478650 GCF_000299155.1 Elephantulus edwardii
AAGGCTCACTTCAAAAACACGACCCTTGAGTCCATCAGATGCAATTTTGGTTCCTTGAGTCCTTGTGACTAATGTCTTCCCAATATTTCTTATATTGAACATTGCTGGCACCTTTACATCATACCAATCTTTCTTAGAAAATGGATCAACCACTTTCTTCTTGGCCTCTTTTTTGCCACCTTTTGTAAGGCACTTGTTCTTGCCAACCACCATGGTGGTGCCGAAAGAACGAAAAGGCCAACTTTTTTTTTAAAATTTCCAACTTTTTAAGGAAGTGCCATACTGTTTTCCACAGTGGCTGAACAATTTCACACTCCCACCAGCAGTGAATAAGGGCTCCAAGATCTCCACAACCTCTCCAGCATTTGTTGTGCTGCTATGTTGAACTTTGCTATTGTTATTAGGGTAAGATAATATCATACAGTTATTCTGATTTGCATCTCTCTTAGATCCATAATCTGAAACCTTATTTTCATCTATTACAATATGAGAGGAGACAAATCGTAACAAGGTGAGTATACTGAAAAGTGTGCTTGGATCACTTCGAGTGTAGCTTAAATTAAAGCATCTGGCCTATAATTTCTTTATGTGTGTTCTATCTGACTGTCTTCTTTGGTGAAGTGTCTATTCATATTCTGTGTCCATTTTCTGATTAGGTTGTTTACCTTTTTCTTGTTGAGGTGCTGGAGTATTCTAAAAATTTTAGACATGAGTTCTTTATCAGATATGTCATTATCAAATATTTTTTCCCAGTCTGTGGCTTTCTATTTTACCCTGCTGGAGAAATTTTTTGATGTACATACAAACTTGATTCTTAGAAGGTTCCATTTATCTGTTTCATTGTCTCCTAGTTGCAGGTTTTTCAAGATGCTTGTAAGACTGCTCACAGATGATAATCCTCCCACAGCTCATCTGGTCTTCACTTGTTAGTATTCAAGGCATCAAACCTGTTTCTGAGATGGTCTTTAAATTCAGGAAGGATAGACTCAATGTCAAACTTTGGTTCTTGTGGATTTGATTTTCTTCAGTTTCAGTTTGAACTTGCATACAGGTAGTTGATGATCTGATCCACAATCAGCACTTGGCCTAGTTTTCACAGCTGACACTGAGCTTCTCCCAAGATTTTTCGCACAGATGTAATCAATCTAATTTCTGCGTAGGCCACCAGGTGAGGTCCATGTGTAGTTGCCATTTATATTTCTTACAAAAGGTATTTGCAATGAATATAAATCATTGATTGTACAGAATCTTGTCTCCAGCCTCATTTCTGTCACCAAGTCCATGTTTCCCAACTACAATTCCTTCTTACCAACTTTTGCGTATCGGTCACTCATTACTACTAATGTATCTTGGTTGCATGTTTGATTGATTTCCAATTGCAACAGCTGGTAGAATTCATCTATATCCTCCTCTTTGGCTCTGGTTGTTGGTGCATAAATTTGAATGATGGTACTATTAATAAGAGTTCCTTGTATATGTATGGATATTATCCTGTCACTCACAACATAAAATTTCCTTGCAAAGTGTATTTAAGAATTGAAATTTGCTGTCTAATTAAAAAATTACAAGTGTATATTTTCTTGCAATATCAGATTTTTCTCCAAAATGGAATGAAAACCATATATGCAATTTTATTTTCAATGTAAATATAAAAAAGCATCCTTGTAAACCTCAAAGATGTTTCATCATATTTTTCTTAAAAAAGTCAGTCAACTATGTAATGTTATCTTTAAAAACTTTAGTTAAGTCTTGTTAAAAATGAACAGATCAAAGTGCAAACAGTTTTTCTCAGTTTGTGACTCAGATGGAATATTTCAATATAGCAAAAGAGCAGAGTAAGACTGGAGAATATTCTGATACAAAACATTTCTAGGGATCTGATTCATAAAGATTTTGAGATGGATGAGAACCTCAAAGGTCATTATTTAGTTTACAATCCAGAGAGGAAGGTCTTTTGGTGGTGGTGCTGAGTGTGTGAGTGTTGGTGTGGAGTTGGGGACTGGGCTGGCTAGTAGGAATAAAAGATAAACAATAGCAATTATCAGCATAATTTTGTGTCTGTTCCAAAGCAGTAAGGATACACAGCAATCTGAAAGAAGACAACACAGATATGACAGAAATCTGGTGGTTACTGTTGTTATGTGCTGCCAAGTCACTTGTAACTCACAGTGATACTATGAATAATAGCTCTGAACTCTGTCCTCTCCTGAGTCAATCTCACTGTCTCTGACACACCTAACCCTATTAACCCAGATACTGTGTAAATCCATCTCTTCTGTCCCTCCACCTTTACAAGCATGATGTCCCTTTCCAAGGACTTGTGCCCTCTTGGCCACATGTCCAAAGTATGTGAGATGGAGCTTCAAAATCTTTGCCTCCAAGAAGAATCCAGGTTTCACTCTCTCCAGGACAGATGTGTTTGTTCTCTTGGTAGTTCATAGTATGTTCAATACTCTTCTCCAGCACCATAACTCAAAGGGATCGATTTTCTTCTTTCATTCTTATTCATTGTCTGGTTCTCTGATGCATAGCAAGTAACTGCAAAGACCAGGGTTAGGATTAAGGGTACCTTAGTCTCTAGACTGACATTATTGTTTCTCAGTACACGGAGACGTGCCTGATAGCAGACTTCCCCAAAGCTATTCGTTTTTTTATTTCCTGGCTACTGGAAATCCACAATCCACGGTGTTGATTGCTCAGCCAGGCAAGCTGAAGCTCTTAACAATCTCAATTTCTTTTCTGTTTATCATGTGCTGCCAAATGGCCCAGTGGTGAGAATTTTTGTTTTCTTGATATTGCTCTTGAGAGGCTAAATTAAAATGTGTATACTGAAGCTTTCTATGGTTTTATGTTATCCACAGATAGGAAATTCAAGTCAAAAATAAATAATTTTCAATTCACTGGTTGGGGATATGGGGCGAAACAGATTACTTCTAAAATGAAAATTCTGTAAGAACAAGATTTTTGTTTGCTGTGTTCACTGTTACATCCCTAGCACCAAGGATAGTGTCTGGCACATAGCAACCATATACATTTTCTTGCTGAATGAGTTATGAATTCCTGTTTGTGAATAGTAGGAAAGAATGGATAATAAAAATTATGCAAAAAAGCAATCTCAGCTATGCTAAAAAGAGCAAAAATGCTAGAAGAATAAACAGGATGGTGGACTTTATCAGGGAAAGGTGATGCCTGAGGTGGGTGATGCTTGAGCTGAGTCTTGAGGGAGGAGATGGGGTAAGCTAGGCAAAAAGAGTGACAGCAACAGGAAAATCTTAGGTGATATTACAGGTTGATTAAAGATTTGTCAAGGGATTTGGTGTCAGAAACTTCTTTGGCAGTTTGGTAAGATGCATAGGTCTCTTTTTGAAATAAACTCACTTACAGAGGGGTTTTGTTGTTGTTGCTGTGTACCATCAAGTTGGAACCAACTCACAGCTGACCCTCAGGCAGGTTTTCAGAGGCAGTTAATCACACAGGAGGAGATGCCCATCCTTTTCCCACAGAGCAGGAGGTGGACTAGAGCTATGTGCCTTTGGGATTGTAGCTCAGCTTCTTCCTTTTAAGACTCCAGTATTCCCTCTAGAGGGTTTTTGGGAGGCTGTAAATGGCACAAGTGCAGACTGCCCATTTATTTTCCCATGGAGTTTCTGCTGGTGGATCAAACTGACTGCCTGTAGGTTAGCAGCACAAGTCCCTCTGCTATGTCATCAGAGCTCCCTCCTTGAGATAGCACTTTTCAAAATAACACATAAAATAAAATACATAGGATTATAAAGAAATCTAATCATACTGACATATAGTTATAGAGACCCTAAAAAACTCTGTGCTTTACTAATGTATAACAGGACCTATATATATAGCTTTAATAATTACAATAATTTGAAAGAAATGGTATCCTAAGATGTCAGAAATAACTATAATGATATATTAAAAAACCTGTAATTTCCACTGTTGATAATATCACAAGTGCTGTCAATATTATTAGTGTCTACTGCCTATATTCATAACTGAAGATGTTAAAACATGAATTGTTGCTGCTGTTAGATGTCAGAGTTAACTATGCCTCACAGAGACCTTATGAACAACAGACTGAAGGCCTGCCCTATCCTGCGCCACCCTCACGATCTGTGCACAAGGTCACTGTTGCAGCCACTATGCCCACTTATCTCAGTGAAGGTTTGATTGACTCTCAACTTTTCCAGGCATGAAGTCCATCTCTAAAGGTTGTATGCTCAAAGTATGTGAAACAAAGTTTTACTATTCTGGTTTAGTAGTAAGAAGTTGTGCTGCCAACACAAAGGTCCCCAGTTTAAATCCACCAGCTGCTCTGTGGGAGAAAGATAGCTTCCATGCAATTTACTCCCTCTGAAAACCTGCAGGAGAATCAGCTATGGGTTGGTACACAATTACAAGCTTGAAAAAGTATTCTGGTTTTACTTCCTCCAAGACAAATTACTTTATCCTTTCGGTAGTCAATAGTAGGTTCAATACTCTTCACCAACATCAAAATTCAATTCCTCTTCAGTCTTCCATATTTTATGTCCAACTTTCAGATGCATAAGAAGTAGTTAAATATACCATGGTTTGGGTGTACCGGTCTTTCCCCCCCTTCTTTTAGAATGACATTTTGCTCAGAAAACATAGAGGATCTACAACTTCACCCAACCCAGGAGAAAATTTTTGTGAAATATGAAGTGAAATCTAAAAAACTAAAGCTGAAGATTAGATAAGCTTTTGTAAAGATCTGGGTGCATTAAGGTATACCGGTCTTAACGTGATGTTCTTGTCCTTTAGAACTTCCAAGACATTTTTGAGAGCATATTTGCTTAGGCAGCACCTTTTTTTGATGCATTGACTGCTACTACTGTGGGTGTTCATTGTAAGATCCAAGTTAAATGAAATAACTGACAACTTCAATCTTTTCTTCATCTCTCTTGATGTTGCCTATTGGAGTGAACATTTTTGTTTTCTTGATGTTGACATATAATCCATAATGAAGGCTGTAGTCTTTTATTTTCAGTATGTGTTTCAAGTCTTTTTCACTTTCTGCAAGAAAGACTGTACTGCTGTTGATAAATCTTTCCTTATTTTTGTTGTCACAGTCTGTTTCATATAGTTTTCATAGGATTTGCTCAGAATATATATTTAATGGGTATGAAAAAGGATAAAACTCTGATACACACCTTTGCAGTATTTTCTCGCTCTGTTTAAGATACTTTCTTAGTTTATGTAGAAGTTTTGCATGAACTTCATTAAGTGTTCTGGGATTACTATTCTTCTCAGTGTTATCCATAATTTATTTTATTATTTGTACAGTCAAATGACTGTAATAAAACACAAGTAAACTCAAATAAAGTGGTATTCTCTGCTTTCAGCTAAGATTTACCTAACATCAGCAATGATAGCCCTTGCCTCATTTTCTCTTCTGAATCCAGGTTGTATTTATGGCAGTTCCTCATCAAGGTATAGTTCCGTCTGAATAATCTTCAGTATATTTTACTTGCACGTGATATACATGACATTGTTTGATAATTTCCATGCTATGTTGAATCACCTTTTTTAAAAAATAGGAACAAATCTGGATGCCTTCTAGTCAGTAACCCAAAAAGCTACCTTCCAAATTTCTTGGCACGGATTAATGATCACATCCAGGGCACCTGTTTGATGAAGCACTCCAAAAGGTATTCTATTAGTTCCTGGGGCCTTTTTGCCAATGTCTTTAGTACAGCTTGGATTGGTTCCTTAAGTACCCCTGGTCTTTTATCACTTGCTATTTCCTGAAATAGTTGTTATTAAGCAACTCTTTTTGGTACAACACTCTTTTGTTACTTTCTGCAACATCCCATATTTTGCTGCTAGAATTCCTCAATATTGCAACTCTACTTGAATTTATTCTTTCAGTTCAGTATGAAAAATGTAAAAAAAAAATGTCCAATGTGTTAATCCCTTTTGCTTGTGCAACTCCAAGTCTTTGACCATTTTATTACAATACTTTGCCTTCTCAAACTACCCTTTGAAATCTTCTGCTTGGCTTTCTTATTTCATGATTTTTACCTTTTGCTTTAGTTTACCTTTAAGAAGTATCTTCTGACATCCATTTTGGTCTTTTCTTCCCTAACTTTTTAATGACCTTTTGTTTTCTTCATGGATGATGTTCTTGAGATCATCTCATACCACATCTGGCTTTCAGTCATTAGTGTTCAAGCATCAAAACTATTTTTGAGGTGATTTTTAAAAAAATATGGAATGCTTCATGAATTTGCAAGTCATTCTTGAGCAGGGGCCAAGGTGATCTCTGTATCGTTCCAATTTTAGTATATGTGCTGCCAAAGTGAGCACTTGAGATTATTTTAAAATTCATGTTGAGATAAACTCAAGACAGTATTTTGACTCTCTTGGACTTGGTTTTTCTTCAGCATCCATTTTAATCCAAAGTTGGCTCTTGGTCTTGGTTTAACTGTAGATATTAATCGCATAATGTTAATCTGAATCTTGCATATTCTATCAGGTAAGGTCTATGCGTATAGTTCCTGTTTAAGCTTTTTTAAAAAGGTGTTTGCAATGAATAAATTATTGATTGTACAAAATTCTATCATGTGGTCTCTGGCATCACTTTTGTCACCAAGGTCATATTTTCCAACTACCAGTCCTCTTTCTGTGTTTTTAACTTTTGAATTCCAGTCACTATGTATCTTGATTGCATATTTGGTCACTTTCAGAATGTAAAAGTTGCTGTTTTTAGGTGTCATTGAGTCAAATATGACTCACAGCAACCCTATGAACAGCCAACTTGAACCCTGCATTATCCTGCACCATTCTCATCATCTCTGACACAGTAGAGCCAATCACTGAAATCATCATGTCTAGCCATCTCGTTGGGGGTCTTCCTGTCTTTTGATGATTCTCCATATTTCCAAGCATGATGTCCTTTTCCAAAGAATAGCCTCATCTAGTTGTT
>NW_006399794.1:16485475-16502057 GCF_000299155.1 Elephantulus edwardii
CACATCCAGGGCAGCATCTTTTAGCTAAAATATGTCAATTGGTATGCCATCTATTCCGGGGGCCTTATTTTTTGCTATTTCCTTCAAAACAGCTTGGACTTCTGCCTTCATCACCATAGGCTCTTGCTCAAATGCTATTTCATTAAATTCTTCTGTATCTGCCAACTCCTTTCGATACAACCATCTTCTCTTAGATAACATATAAACTAAAACTCACTGCCACCGAGTTCATTCTGATTTCTAGCAACCTTATCAAGCAGTAGAACTGCCACACAAAATTTCTCAGGCTGAAACAAAACAAAACAAAAAATTTCTCAGGCTGTAATCTTCACAGAAGCCGACTGCTACATCATTTATCATTGGAGTGGCTGGTGGGTTTGAACTGCTGACTTTTTGGTTAGCAACTGAGAGTTGCTAACCAAATAGCTCTGAGCTATTTATGTGCTTCACAGACTCCTGCTTTGTAAACCTTCTTTTCATCAGGAAGCTGTCCTGGTGCTCATTTCGGCCTTGTTTTACGAACTAAGTATGTTTTCCTAAGTTTGCAGCAACCCTAAAGATAAATTGGAGGGGAGTATTATTAGGTAGGAGGTGGTAAGAAAGAAAGGTGAGGGAATTAGTGAGTGTTTTTCATGGGCCAGTATCTAAGATCATTCTTAATATTAAATCACAGGTTTAAAACCAGGAGTTTGAAATTTACTGATTTGTGGGAAATTAAAATAAGGTTTAATATATAAAGATGAAGGAACTAATAGTTCCTTCAGAATATCAAAGAATGTTTTCTAGAAAACACAGACTCATTTCAATCTACAAAGCAGGAGTTAGCTGATTCAAAGATGTTCAGAAATACTAAGAGAGAATGTTTCCTATTTTTTCTATTTTAAGCTATTTTGTTTTCTTCTAAATGCACTGTGTAAAATACTTAGTCATCACCAGTGGAAAATAAGCACAAATCATGGTTGAGTAAGATACCTAAAAGCTAAATGTTAATTCAATCTTATTCTCAAGAAACTTAAGATGTGGAAAGATGAAGTTATCCAGTGCTGCTACTGACAAAAAAACACCACAAGTTGGTGGCTTTTAACAAACAAACAAATTTATTCCCTCACAGTTCAGAAGGCTAGAAGTTCAAATCCAGAGTGGCTGCGCTAAGGGGAGCTCTCTGTTGGCTGTGTCTATCTGAGCTGCTGCTCTTGGGCAATTTTCGTGTGGCTAAGCTTTTCTCTTTTCCCATCTCTGTTGGCTCAGCTTGCTTAATCACTTTTATATCTCAAAAAAGATTGGTTCAAGACATATCTACACTAGTCCTGCCTCAAAAGGGAGCTCTGGTGGTCTACTGGCAAGAAGCTGTCCTACAATACTGAAGGTACATGGTTCAAGGCTCTTCTCAGCTGTTCTACAGGAAAAGGATTGGTAATCTCCTCCAGTGCGATTCACTAACTGCCTCTGAAAACCTCGTAGAGAGTCAGCTATGAGTCAGTTCTGACTCTGTGGTAAAAAACAACAACAAACTGCCTCATTAACCAAATAAAGGCAACTCTTTTCAAGCAAAATTATAACCCCAGGGATGTTATTGTTGCTATGTATTATCAAGTCAGGAAGTGGCTCATAGCTGATCCTCCAGTGAGTTTTCAGAGGTTGCAAATCGCACAGGAGAAAACTGTCCATCTTTCTCACACACCTCAGGTATAGAAACAAGTAATTACAAACATATTCTGAGGAGAGACAGCCATAAAGATTCATAGCCTTGGTAAATCTACAGATAGTTAAGGTCTACTCTGTCTTACAGGGTAGCTATTCAATGGGAGTGGGTCTGGATTTAATGAAAAAAAAAATCATCAATCCATAATTAATTGATAATAGAGAGATACAGCATAAATTGAGATACTCATTCAACAAACATAGCAAATACCACATCTTGTATAAGGGGTTGAAGATAAAAGGCTTAGACTAGTCTGGTGGCTTAGTGGTAAGAAGCCGAGCTGCAATATAGAACTGGAGGCACATGGTTCGCCTCTGCCAGCTGCTCTGAGGGAGAAGGATGGACAATTTCCTCCCATGTGATTACTGCCTCTGAAGACCCGCTGCAGGGTCAGTTCCAAATCAAAGGCACACAACAACAACAACAGTGAGGTGAGAATGAAATCTTGCTGCAGGGTCAGCTATGAGTCAGTTCTGACTAGACAGGACATAAGAACAACAGTGAGGTGTAGACTTAGTGGTAAGAAGTTGCACTGACATACCAATGAAAGAATTTTTCTTTTACTTTTCAAAGAGAAGAGGAACTGGGGGGGAGGCGTAGGCAGTGAGAAAAATGCAACAATGAATGAATGAAAATCTAAAGTCTCTGTAAACGTTCATTAAAATTAATAAAATTTAAAAAAAAAAGAAAAAAGAAGTTGCATGGATAACCTAAAGGCAGGCGGTTCAAAGTCACCCTGCTCCTTGGGATAAAGAGGGCAACCTCCTCCTCTATTAGACTCTGGAAACTCACTGGAGGGTCAGTTATGGGAAGGTTCAGGCTTAATTATACATAACAATAGTGACTGTGGAGCAGTAAGAGGGGAATGCAGGATCGTAAAAGTAAACACCATTTTTGTTATCACTAAATAAAAGGAATGAAATAATACTAATACTAATTAAAAAAATCAACCCAACCCCAAAGAATCCAAAATTCATTGCTGTGGAGTTGGAACTGATAAGAGAGGTATTTTGGTTAGCAGCACAGCTCCCTAGGACTACTATGCCACCAGAGCTCTCTGTAAAAACGGGTATTTGTGCTAAGGTTCTAACCTTTAGATCTATATTCAGTGTCCTAAGGGACCATCCTTAGAGAAGGACATCATGCTTGGAAGGGTGGAGCGACAGTGCAGGAGAGGAAGACCCCAGATGAGATGTACTGGACACTGTAACTGGGGCATTGGGGATTGGTGTGTCGAAATTAGTGAGCCTGGCTCAGGACAGGGCAGGCTACAGAGCTTTGTACAGAGAGTCGCTATGAGTTGCAAGTGACTCAACGGCACATAACAGCAACAACGACGACAACAGCAACAACAACAACAAAACTATTTGCTTCAGCAGAGTGAAGCTAAAAGCCTATTTTTATTAACAAAAACAAGGACCTTTTCCTGCCATCTCTCTATGGTTACTCTAGATTACCACAGATAAACAAGGACATGCAGAATTGGATGAGGTGTTCAGTGGAGCCAGACTTACACCTTCTGGATCTACAGAGACCCAGATTAATTTGCTACAGAGAACCAGATTAATTTGGAATGATTAATGAGATACACTCAATTCTTTTCCCACTCATTCTTGTTTAGCACAAAGCTAATAGGGCTAAAATAAGATTGTGATTCAGTTTCTACATCTGTGAAGTAGAATAACTACATTAAAGGATTGTTGAAATGAAAAATGTTTGTAAAGAATTAATCTGGTCACCTCCAGTTCATTTCTCCACTATAGTTGCTACACTTAATTTTCTAGAATGCAAAGCTATGCCACATGTTTATTCAGAAACCATTATAACAACTTTCTGTAGTGCTCAAAGAAAAGTCCAAACTCTCCTGCTAAGATCTTAAGTATATCTTGTCCATCTGTCTAGCTTTATCTCCCTGTTACTTCCTAACCGATTATCCTCTCATGTGCCATACTAAATTATTTATAGTACCCAAGAGGCAGTAATCAGAACAAAGCAAGGAAACACTGCATGGTTCAAAATTGGGAAGGGCGTACACCAGAGATGTATCCTGTCTCCATACCTTTTCAACTTGTATACAGAACAGATTATCTGGGAAGTTGGGCTCTATGAGGAGAAATGTGGGGTCAAGATTGATGGAAGATCTATCAACAATCTGCGATATGCAGATGATACAACCCTGCTTGCTGAAACTGAGGAGGACCTGAAGCACTTGCTGCAGAGGGTGAAGGACTGCAGCCTCCAATATGGATTGAGGCTCAATGTCAAGAAGACAAAGATTCTCACCACTGGACCAATTGGCAGCATTAAGATGGATGGTGAAGAGATCAAGATTGTTCACAGCTTCAGTTTGCTTGGCTCCACAGTCAACACTCTTGGCACCAGTAGCCAGGAAATTAAAAGGCATATTGCCATGGGAAAGTCTGCTGTTAGGGACCTCTCCAAAGTATTGAAGAGCAATGGTGTCTCTTTGGAGACTAAGGTGTGTCTGATACAGGCCATGGTCTTTGCTATCACTTGTTATGCATCAGAGAGTTGGACAATGACTATGGACAATAGAAGGAGAATTGATGCCTTTGAGCTGTGGTGCTGGAGAACAGTATTGAAGGTACCATGGACCGCTAGGAAAAAAAACAGATTCATCCTGGAAAGGGTCAAACTGGGCTGCTCCTTGGAGGCAAGGATTCTAAGGCCCCATCTAACATACTTTGGACATGCTGCAAGGAGGGACAGGTCCTTGGAGAGGGACATCATGCTTGGGAGGGTGGAGGGACAGTGCAGAAGGGGAAGGCCCCCTATGAGGTGGATTGATTCAGTGACTGGGGTAATTGGGATGGGTGTATCGGAGACAATGTGATTAGCACAGGACAGAGCAGAGTTTAGGGATGTTGTACATAGGGTCGCTATGAGTCGCAAGAGACTCGACGGCACATAACAACAACAACAACGACAACAGCAACAACAACAACAACAAGGCTTTGTCTGACAGACTTTGGACATGTTATAAGGAGGGACCGGTCCTTGGAGAAGAACATTATGCTTGGGACAGTGCAGGAGGGGAAGACCCTCTAGAAGGTGGATTGATTCAGTGACTGGGGTAATTGGGGTGGGTGTGGGTGTGTCGGCGATGGTATGATTGGCACAGGACAGAGCAGGGCTTAGGGCTGTTGTACAAAGGGTCGCTATGAGTCACAAGCAACTCAATGGCACATAACAACAACAACAACTACAGAATCTATCACATTGTTTTATGCCTCTGTGCCTTCAATCATGCTATTTCTCCGTTTAGAATATTCTACTTTTCCTCTTTAGCTTATTCTATAGGTAAGTCTTTTTTTTTAAAAAAAAAAATTTATACCAGTTTATACACAAAGTTCAAAAAGTTCATGAGTATGTCTTTTTTTTTCCTTTTGGTGGAGATTTTTTTTCTTTTTCTTTTTAAATTTGTTATTAATTTCAACGAGAATTTACAGAGACTTTGGATTTCTATTAATTCATTGTTGCACTGTTCTCCCTTCCCAACCATCCCCCCTAGTACACTACCCTCTTGGAAAAGTAAAAGAAAAATTCTTTCAGTGTTTTACACTCCCTCCCCCCCCCCAGGGCCACTCCACTATGCAGCCTTCGCTCTGGACTCCTGTCATGACAAAAATACCTAATCACATATCCCATTTAAATGGTTTTCTCCTTCATTTGTTTCAATGCAATATACATTATTGAACCCATCTTTCTCAGTCTTCCCCCAACCTCGTGGTCAGACCTGTTTTACAACAGTGGCACCATGCAGTATTTGTCCTTTCGTAACTGAGACACTTCACTCAGCATAATGTCCTTCAGTGTCACCCATTTTGAATGATATTACATGAGTTCCTTGTTTTTCAATGCAGTGTAGTATTCCATTATGTGAATATACCACAGCTTCTCTATCCATTCGTTTGTTGATGGGCACTTAGGTTGTTTTCAACTCCTTGCTATTGTGAACAAAGAAAGCCACAATAAATACGGGTGTGCATATATCTGCTTAGATGTCAGTTATATTCCCAGTAGTGGAATTGATGGGCCAAATGTATCTCTATTTGCAACTTTTTGAGAAAGCGCCATACCACCTTCCACAGTGGTTGCACCATTTTCCACTCCCATCAACAATGAATAAGGGTTCCAGTCTCTCCACAACCTCACCAGCATTTGTTGCTTGCTGTTCTGTTAAATTTTGCTATTCTGACTGGGGTGAGATGATATCTCATAGTGGTTTTGATTTGCATCTCTCTTAGAGCTAGGGTTTTGACCATTTCTTCATGTGCTTGTTCACCATCTGAATTTCTTCTTTGGTAAAGTGTCTGTTCATATACTGTGTCCATTTTTCTACTGGATTATTTACCTTTATCTTGTGGTAGAGTAAGTCTTTTAAACTCTAGTTAAATAAAATAGCTGCTGAGATGGCTTCAATGAGCTGAAAAGATTTCCCATCTCTGTGCTCAAACAGCAACCATGGAGAATACTCTTTTCAAAGATCTTATGCTTCACTCTTATGCTTTATTATTCTATTCTCTTATTAGATTGCAAACTCAATGATATTGAGGACTATTTCTTATTCATATGTGAATTCTCAGGGCCAAGCACGAACATTTAAGTCCTCAATAAATGTTTAAAAAAAAAAGCATCCAGCCTATAATGTCATTTTCAAAATGTTCTCTTTCTCTTTTCTGCTTCATGAGACAATTATCATGTAGAGTTTCTGTTCTAGTTCAAGAAATGTTAAAAAAGAGTAGGTCTATCCTGGGCACCCTCTCCCTAGAATACTCTTTATTGTCATTAAAAAAATTAGCATTATTAGCATCATCTTGATTATCAGATGAGTCAAACATTTGTTTAAAGGTGGCGGTGTTGTTAGGTGTCATCAAATCTACTAGAAATAACAGCTATCCTACGAACAAAAGATCTGAATTTTGCCCTGTCCTGCACACACCATCCTCATGATTTCTGTCATGTTCAGGCCCTTTTTTGATATTTATTGTGTCAACTCATTGTGTTGAGGGTCTTCATCTCTTTTGCTGACCCCCTACTTTCCAAAACATTACGTCTCTCTTCAAGGACAGTTTTCTCCTGAGATGAAGTTTCACCATCCTTGCTTCTAAGAAATACTCTGGTTGCTCTTCAAGACAGATTAAATTATTCCTGTGACAGTCCATGGGATGTACTCAACATTCTTAATTAACACCACAATTCAAGGGCACTGATTCTTCTCCAGTCTTCCTTTATCCACTGTCCAACTTTCTGATGTATAGGAAGCAAATGAAAATACCTTGGCTTGGATCATGTGCACCTTAGTCTTTAAACTGATATATTTGCTCTAAAGTGTTGTGTTTTATTTTTTTTTAAAGGTAGCTCCCTAACTTTACTCATTCTTATTTTCTGCACATTAACTGAGTGGTTATGATGTTTTAGTAACAGTTAGGTTAGGTAAAAAAATCTGTGGACTCATGCATACCAATGTTTATTGACGCACTGTTCATAATAGCAAAGAGTTGGAAACAACTCAAGTGTCTATCAATAAATGAATGGATAGAGGATCTGTGGTATATACACTCAATGGAATACTATGCAGCACTGAAAAAACAAGAAACTAATATTTTACAAAATGAGTGACCCTGGAGGACATTATGCTGAGTGAAATATCTCAGTCACAAAAGTACAAATACTGCATAATGCCACTGTTATAAAATAGGACTGACAAGGAGGTTGGGGGAAAACTAAGAAAAGGGGATAAATAATGAACACTGCATTGAAATGGATGAGGGAAAGAATTATCTAAAAGATATATATGATTGGGTATTATTTGCATCACAAGAATCCAGAATGAGAGAGAGGTACATAGCAAGGTGGACTGGGGGGGGGGCAGGAGGGAGGGAGGAAATTGTGCAACACAAAAGAATCTTTTCAAAGAGAAAAGCGAACTGGAGTGGGGGTAAGGAGGAAAATGTGTAACAATCAATGAATGGAAAGCCAAGTTTTCTGTAAACTTTCATTAAAATATCAATTAAAAAAAAGAGAAAGAAAAAATAATGTGTGAACGGTTGGACATACTCTAGAGCTGCAAAGTTCAGAACCAGTTCTTAGATATGTAGTGATCCCAAAAAGACAGTGTTATTATGTAACACCTTCTTTGAAGCAGGTAGCTAACCTCTCTTTTTGAAATGGCTAGTGTCAAAGAGACTACTAAAGTATGCCTAATCTCATTATGCAGTAAGAGAAGAACAGTGACTAGCCTGTTACCATGGGCAGGTTGTCTGAGTTTCCTCTAAGTTTTGGTTTCCATGTAAAATGGATGTATGCTCTCTGGTTGATAGAGAGCTTTTTCATCTGACTATTCACCTCAAAGTTAGTCTGAATACAAACAAAAGTACTGAGAAGAACAGCTGAGAGATCTGCTTCTGTAAAGATTACAGCAAAGAACACAGTATAGAGCAGATGTATTCCATGAGGTTATCATGAGTCAGAATGGATTCAACTGAAAAGGGCTTATTTTTTTAAAATAAGTCTAATATCTTTCTCCTAAGATTGTGAAGATTAAATAAATAATGGCTGAGGAGTCTCAGATACTGTGTGACAAAGAGAAGTTATTCAAAGCACAAGAACTGAGCTTGGTTCTTTACTTACCACTGACAGTTAGTGTGCTCGCTGACCTCTCGCCAAGCCTTGTTAGGTCCACAAAGGCTGATCCGATCCAGCTGTCTGTCTGGTGGGGTCTCTCCACGCTGTCATTGCCATAAGCCCGCCACACCTGGATCTCTAGCTTCTCCTCCCTTAAGTACCACAGCAGGGATGGACCCCTGCTGACTTTGGCTCTTTTGAATGCCTTGAAAGTAACCATGACCTGGTTTTTGTCTGGAGATTCCTTAGGTTTCCTAAGAGGGGTCCAAAAAGCTTCGTGATCATACAGCTTGTAGCGAAGGTAGCAGTAAATATTCTTATGAATATGCTTCTGGCCGGCAAGCAGCACACAATGGGTAGGCAGCCAGAGCCTTGGGGTGGAAATGGTGACAGTGGCTGGCTCCTCTTTATCCAAACTGACAAGATCCTTCAGGATGCCATCACAACTCCAGCCCAACAGCTCAGCAGCTTCCAGCACCCGCTCTCTATCTCCAGAATGGGTAAAGGAAACAGAGACCTCCAGACCACCCACAATCTTCTGCATTAGCTCCAAGCTATGAGCCAGGACTTCATCTACTGGGAAAATGACAGGATACCACCCTGTGATGCCTTAAGAGAGAAAAGAAAGATTTTCAATTATTAGAATAAAAAAAAAAACACAAACCAAAACCCCAAACAAAACACACAACTACCCCAAAATCAAAACAATAAAAATTAAAAACCAAAACCAAAATACAATTTATTCACTCTTCACCGAGGGCCACCATTACCTACAATGGAACAGAAAATGTGCATTCACAGTGAGACAGAGGTTGAGTTTCATGTGACCACTGAGAGTTACAACTGGTAAGAACAACAAAGGCTAGGAGTTGGAGGATCTGAGTTTCTTCCCTGGCTTATCTCCAAATGTGTGGTACATTCTGGGAAAGCCATTAATCTCTCAGCCTTGGTTATCCTTACTTGACAAATGAAAAAATTAATCACTAAGCTTGTCTGTGGAGGATGTTGCCTATATTGATAAGAATCTTGGAGAGGGTGAAACCAAGTTTCTCCTTGGAGGCTAGTATTTTGAAGCTTCATCTCACATACTTTGGGCATGTGTCTGGGAGGGACTAGTCTTTGGAGTAGGACATCATGCTCAGAAAGGTGGAGGGACAGCACAGAAGAGGAAGACCCCAGATGACATGGACTGATACAGTAACTGTGGCAATGGGGGTAGGTGTGCTGGAGTCAGTGAGACTGGCTCAGGACAGGGTAGGTTTCAGAGCTAGTGTACACAGGGTTGCTATGAGTCACGGGTGACTTGACAGCACACAACAACATCATGATCATACAATGTAAGAGTAATACCATACTTATTATCATCATCATCTTTCCTAAAGTAAGATAAGCGCAAAATGTGCAAAATGCTTTGTGCTATTTTACTGGAAAACCTTTGGAATGCGTAAGGGAGGATTTAAAACTAAAACCTTTGAATACCTGGGAGAATTTAGAAACATGTTAAGAGGTCATATTTACTTTTCTCATCTTGCAAACCACATCTTACAAGAGATGATCTCTTGTAGGAAAATGAATGGGAAAGGGTAGGATCAGAAAGTGAAAATTCAGAATCCTTACCAGATCTCTTGATTAGTAGCTCTTTCGTTGGAACCTTTACTACTCCAAGCAAATAATCTCTGGTTGTCAGGAGACTGGCCATGTCACTGGCTGTTAAATCAACCAAAACAGAAAAATTATCTGGTGGCCTACTAAAGGTTATGTTTACAGTATATGCAGCCTTCCATTTTTATACCCAGATTCTTAGCATCAGAGGAGTTTGGAGGTCAGCTTGCTCATATGTTAGTCAAAATGTGAACGCCCTCTATATAATTTCAAAACCAGAATGTTATATCGTGAAAAATTTCAAATATACACTGTTTTAGTAATATTCCAAAGAATTTCTATATATTTTTTATGTAGATTTAACTTAACATTACCACCTTGACAAAATTTGCTTTATCTATATATATGTATGCCTCTCTCTCAACATAACCACATTAAACAGACTCTCATGTTTTGCTATACTCCTCAGAAGTAATTTAAGAAATTATGATCCCTCACTCCTAACCACTTCAACATGTATGTCCTAGGAACAAGGGCTTGTTAGGAAATATATACATTAAAAGTGAAAAAAAAAATTAGAGAATTTAACCATTGATGTAATACTGTTTTCTAATACAATCACTTTATTGTAAGACTGTTCACGTACCCTAATTTAGAATCTAATTCAGGACTATGCATTGCATTTAATTTAAATGTTCTGTTTGGTACAGTAGAACGTGATAGTAGGGAGCTGAATGAATTAATAGTTATTTAACATATTTTCTGTATTCTTCAAATATTTGATATTTCACTTACACAAAGGTTTTCTAAAAAGAACCAAATATAATGTTAATAATAAACAGTGGCAATCAGTAGAGAATTCATAGCTGAGTAAGATCTTGAAAGACTGATCTTCTTATCTACCTCCCTACTTTTAAGCAGTACTACATTAAACATGGCTGTGTGTTGTCGTCATTGTGCTATTTTCTCCCTTTCTTACAATGACTTTAAAAGGTTTAACTTGCTGTTGTTGTGAGGTGCTGCTGAGTTGACTACAGAGCAACCCTATGGTAAACAGATCTGAACCAGGCCCTATCTCGTGTCTCCTCTCTCTTGCTGAGTCTCACCCTTTCCCAGCATGATATCTTTTTCCAAGGACTGGTTCCTCTGACAACATGCCCAAAGTATGTTTGTCCAAGTTTTATCATCTTTGCTTCTAACGAGCACTATGGCTGCACCTCTTTCAAAGGCAATTTGTTCTTTTAGCAGATATTAAAAACTATAATTCAAAGACATGCATTCTTCTTCAGTCTTCTCTGTTCATTGCCCACCTTTCAGATACATAGGAGTTAATTGAAAACTGCTATTAATTTTCTTTAGAACTTTGGTTGAGGTCTTTGATAGCACATTTCCCCAACACAGTATGTATTTTGATTTCTTGACTGCTGCTACCCTGGATGCTGACTGTGGTTCCAAGTATAATGAAATCAATGACAACTTCAGTCTTTATCTGAAGATTTTTATTTTCTTGACGTTGAGATGCAATCCATATTGAAGGCTGCCATCTTTGATCTTCTTCTGTAAATGCTTCAATTCTTCTTCAATTTCTGGAAGCAAGACTGTGGTATTTGCATCACACATGTTGGTGATGAGTTTTTCACCTATCCTGATGCAACATTCTTCTTCATATAGTCCAACTTCTCTAATTATTAGCTTGGCATACAGATATAACTTCCTAAAGAATATGATCAATATACTCTGCTGCTGTATGAAAGGCTGGAAGTTCAAGTTCACCCAGAGACAACGCAGAAGAAAGGTCTGATCACATATTTAAAATAAAACAACAACCAAAAAACAAAGTCATTGAAAACTCTGTGAAGCACAGTTCTACTGACACACATGAGGCTTATCATGAGTCACAAGTGAAAATGACAACAAATGGTTTTTTGTTTTTAAGATGTCATAGAAGTAATGCCTTCTTTTTTCTCCACAGTATTTGGCACAAGAAAATTAGCTGGGGAGAAAAAAACCCCAATGTCTAGAAATTATTTCATTTTCTTAAAATATTCTACTGAGTAGATTTTAATTTGATTTTGGTAATATGGCCCAGGTTTTATAAGCTTTGTTGAAAAACAAACAAACAAACAATACCCTGAAAGGCAAAACGTGTAACTGGAAACTACTTTATTCTCAGTTGTGGACTTTGTCGACCCTCTAAAATTCACTTGGACAGTGTTCTTAAATGATCTTTAAACCACATGCTTATACTTGTTACACTCCAAGTGTACCTTCCAAGAAGGTATGGAAAGTCGATTTTGTTCACCATTAAATCTCCAGCAACCAGTATAGTTGTCTGGTTTAAAGTGTGTACTCAATTACCTGTTGAACACCTAAGAAGGGGCTTTATCATTCAAAATAGAGCCTTTCCATCTTTGACTCTGATGAGTCATGTGATGCTCACCTGACTTGGTATCTTTATGATAAATAGCAAAAGTAACTTCTGCAAATTCCAGCAGCTCTGCCAGGAAACAGGCCTCTCCACTGCTGTGCTGAGTCACCAAGTTACATGAGAACTCAGTGTGGTGGGAGAATTCAGGGCAAAAAGAACAAGCCACAGGGTGGGTATGGCGCTGTTCTTCCCTTGGCAGGAAAGACAGATGAGTGGTGACAAAGGTGTTGACTCCAAATGTGGCACTGAACTGAAGGGTGGGTTCCTTTTCGGCCAAAGCCCTGTAGGAGAAGAATGAAGAGTAATGGTAATCTTTGACATTAGCTCAACTGTCTATAACCCATCTTCACTATATGTTTCTTTGATTTCCATCACTTTTCTTTGCTGATCCTCCAGCAGATTTTCAGAAGCTATAAATTACATGGGAGGAGAGTGGATATCCTTTTCTCATTGAGCAGTTGGTGGATTTGAACCACCAGAGATAAAGTCTTTGAGTTACCAGCACAATTCCCTATGGACAACGCCACCAGAGCTCATATACCAGCAGAGGGAAGAAAGTGGATTTATAATTCTTACTTCACTAACTACTTACTATGTGACCCTAGAAAAGTTATTCAACTTTTACTAAGTTTCAGTTTCTTCTTAACTAAAATAAAGGTAACATAACAAAACACACTGCTATCAAATTGGCTCTGATTCGCAGGCTGTATATCTTTACAGGAGTAGACTGCCCATCCTTCTCAAAAAAAGCAACTCATGGATTAGAATGGCCAACTTTTCAGTTAGCAGCTACACTGCCTGACAGTGTAAATTTAGAATGGTCTAATGAAACTATTTATAAAATAAAATTCTTACAAATTTGCAATTATCTCTGTATAAAATGACAAATGGAAGAAATGGTGTGAGGGTGCATGTTACGACTGTTAATAACAGTTAATACACGCAGAAAATTTTGCAAGTGATTTTGCCCACTTGTATTCTGAAATGTTTTCTTATGAGAAAAAAGAAAAGGGTAGCATCCTGTTAGTGAATAGAAAATTGCACACAAGAAAGTTTTGGTATCTATCTGTCACATGGATTACAAGGAAGGGGCTTAGTATTGCTTTTCTAAAGTTGACTTACTTAGCTGCCGCTTGCAGACCACACGCTCTGATAATCTGCACTGAGACGGAGACAGTTCGGGCAGCAAGTACGCCCTCTGCTGTCCTTGTAGTACGTCTGTATCTCAGACCCACATCCAGTAAACCTAAGAATGAGGATAAAAGGAAAAAGGCCAAAAAAATCAGAAAGATTATTACTATATTCCAGGGACAGTTTTAAGGAGAACAGAACAGGGTGTTCAATAAGGGTCAGGAGGAATAACTCAATCTTAACTTTGTAAAACATAATAAAATACTGTTTGGCAAACAGTACGGCAGTTACTTGATTTACAAGGCTCATCTTCATTATCTGATGAAGTATTTGGAGGTTTCATTCTGTGGAAACACTAGGATACTTATTAATACAGCTCAAAACCCCAAATTCTTATAATCCTTTCCAACTATAAAGCCTAACCATTTTCCTTACACTCAATTCCCAGCTTATGCTAACCATTCTACCAACCACATAACTGTTCATGTTGCTTTTGATTAATATTTCTGAGTACATTTATATAACACTTCCTATATATGTTATGGTTGTTGCTATGTGCCGAGTGTAGTGAAAACCAGATCTTAACTCTGTCCTGTCAGTGCTCTCAAGCCCATTGCTACAGTTACTGTGTCAATCTATCTGGCTGAATGTCTTTCTCTCTTTCATCACCCCTCCACCTTCCCAGCACGATGTCCCTCTCCAAAGAATAACCTCTTCTAGCAATATGCCCAAAGTATGTTGAGACGAAGCTTTATCATCTTTGCCTCCAAAGAGCCTGCTGGCTTAATTTTCTCCAAGATGTATCTGTTTGTTCTTCTGATGTGTGCCTGATTCAGGCCACAGTCTTTTCAGTTCAGTATTTATGTTTTAAGGGCTTATTTAACGAAATGCTTGTTGATGTTAAAGATAAAATGGGTAGATGCTTAAAGAATTAAGCATTTTTAAAAATTAGGGGCAAACTCTACATTGTCTGTTACACACTAAATTTTCAAGAAAAAGGATGTCTCATCATCTGAATCAGATTCTCAAAAGGGTTTTGTTGTTGGTACTAAGTCAACTCAAATTCACTGTGGCCTTAAAGAAACAGAAAGGAAACTTTCCCTGTCCTACGCTATCTGCATGAGCTGGTATGTTTGTCAGCACTTCACAACTGACAAGAATCAGTAATTGAGTAAAGTACACTGACTTGGAAAGTGAAAGACACAATCTCCTCCTGTATCTGTCAGATCCAATTTGACGGTGTTGTTGTTGTTATGTGCCGTCGAGTCGCTTGCGACTCATAGCGACCCTATGTACAACAGCCCTAAACTCCGCTCTGTCCTGTGCCAATCGCACTGTTTCCAACACTCCCATCCCAATTATCCCAGTCACTGAATCAATCCACCTCATAGAGGGCCTTTCTCTCCTGCGTCGTCCCTCCACCCTCCCAAGCATGATGTCCCTCTCTAAGGACTGGTCTCTCCTCACAACATGTCCAAAGTATGTTAGACGGAGCCACAGAATCCTTGCCTCCAAGGAGCTACCCGGTTTAACCCTTTCCAGGACAAATCTGTTTTCCTAGCAGTCCATGATATTCTCAATACTCTTCTCCAGCACCACAGCTCAAAGGCATCAATTCTCCTTCTATCCTCCTTGGTCATTGTCCCACTCTCTGATGCATTGCTAAGACCATGGCCTGTATCAGACGCACCTTAGTCTCCAGAGAGACAAAATAATAAAATAATAATAAAAAAATCTAAAAAAAGAAAGAAAGAAAGGGAAAGACAACACAGTGTTCATTACCTGATGATTGGTTCTTCAATTCTTTCCTGTTGTCAAGGCTTGGGGTTAAAGTGAGATTAAAGGTCTGTATTCCCATATCTTCACGATGCTGCATGGTTACCATGGCACAGATCCTTGATAATGGCAAGGTTCCTTTAGCAACCATCTGTTCTCTCACATTAGGATAATAATATCTGCAAGCCACAAACACACAAACTGTCAACTGGTAGAATCAGGTGGATGCCCCAGAGGTCAGTTTTTAAAAATCTAATTCTCTTCAGAATCATATTGGTGGTATGCAGCTGAGGCCTTGTTTGACTGGATTTACTACCCACAATGGGGAGGGAAACCGTACAAATTATACACCATGCATGCTAAGAACAAAGGCTGGCTTCCCAAAGGCTGCCTGTTTCAGGTATCTGCTTCTGGCCTGGATCTCTGAGAGCAATCACTCCTAAAAGGTTGTTTCTGTTCTGCAGCAGTAAAAGTGGACAATCTCAATCTTTTCCAAGGTCCATCTATGTCAGGTCTATTCCCCTTATTTGCATGGGAAATAAAGATCTGGCTGTAACTCCTTCAGTTTCTTCTGTTTCTCACATGTGATTTGCACTCTTCTCTAATTCTGTTCCTGATACTGTTACTTTTCCTTCCATGTTAACAATCTTAAATGAGTTGGTTTCTTGGGGGTAAGGCTGAAAAGAGGTAAAGTGAACATCCATATTTATGCCATTATATTTCTTTGAAATCTTATGCCCAAAATTTGTTGCTTAGTTTTACAATTTACAAAGGTTATGTTGTAGCAGTGAGAAGAAGAGACCAAAAGAAATTAATCTAGGAATGTTGTTGTTGTTATGTGCCATCGAGTCACTTGCGACTTATAGCGACCCTATGTACAAGAGCCCTAAATGCCGTTCTGTGCTGTGCCAATCTTGTCGTCTCAAACACACTCATTCCCACCACTCCACTCACAGAATGGATCCATCTCATCGAGGGTCTTCCTCTCCTGGCCGTCCTCCACTCTCCCAAACATGATGTCATTCTCCAATGATGAGTTCCTCCTTGCAACACACCTAAAGTATGTCAGACAAAGCTTCAGAATCCTTGACTCCAAGGGCTTCACCCTCTCAAGGACAAACCTCTTTTTTCTCCTAGTAGTCCATGGTATACTCAACACTCTTCTCCAGCACCACAGCTCAAAGGCATCAATTTTCTTTCTGTCATCCCTATTCACTGTCCAACTCTCAGATGCATAGCACATAATTGCAAAAAGACTATAGCCTGGATCAGGCGCACCTTAGTCTCCAGCCTGA
>NW_006399794.1:16502157-16502676 GCF_000299155.1 Elephantulus edwardii
TTCAACCCATATTGAAGACTGCAGTCCTTGACCTTCTGCAGCAAGCGCTTCAGGTCCTCCTCAGTTTCAGCAAGCAGGGTTGTGTCATCTGCATACCACAGGTTGTTGATGATTCTTCCATAAATCCTAATGCCGCATTCCTCCTTGTACAGCCCAGTTCTGTATACAGACTGAAAAGGTATGGAGACAAAATACATCCCTGACAGACCCCTTTCTTGATTTTGAACTATCCAGTGTCTCCCTGCTCTGTTCTGATGACTGCCTCTTGATCCAAGTATAGGTTTCTCATGAGCACAATCAAATGTTCTGAGATTATCATTCTTCTCAGTCAGCCATAGCTTGTTGTGATCCACACAGTCAAAAAAAGTCTTTGCACAGTCAATGAAACACAGATAGACATTCTTCTGGTATTCTGTTTTCTGCCAAGATCCATCTAACATTAGCTATAATATCCCTAGTACCACGACCTCTTCTAAATCCAGCCTGCACATGTGGCAGTTCTCTGTTGACATATTGTTC
>NW_006399794.1:16503071-16545343 GCF_000299155.1 Elephantulus edwardii
GATTTTCTGACTCCAGCTCTCTGCACATTTCATTATAGTCTCTTGCTTTGTCGTCCCAAGCTGCCTTTTGAAATTTTCTGTTCAGCTCTTTGATTTCTTGATGTCATCCTTTAGCTTTGGTTTCTCGGCGCTCTAATGCAATCTGACATCTATCTTGGTCTTTTCTTCTTCTTCAGCCTTTATAATGATCTTTGGTATTCTTCATGGACGATTTTCTTGATATCCTTCCAGAGCTCACTTGGTCTAGGCTCATTGGTGCTCAAGGCCTCAAACCTGTTCCTGAGATGGTTTTGAAATCCCAGTGAGACAGACTTAAGGTCAAATCTTGGTTCCCATGGACTTGATTTAATTTTCCTCAACTTTAGCTTGAACTTGCATATGAGTATTTGGTGTTCTGTTCCCACAATCAGCACCTGGCCTGGTTTTCACTGCTGATATTGAGCTTCTCCACCGAGTCTTTCCACAGCTGTAATCAACTGATTCCTATGCATCAAGTGAGATCCATGTGTATAGCCTGCGTTTATGTTTCTTATAAAAGGTATTTGCAATAAATAAATCATTGAATGTGCAGAACTCTATCATTGTATCTCCAGCCTTGTTTCTCTCACTGAGCCCATGTTTTCCAGCTACTGATCCTTCTTTCCTATTCCCAACTTAAGTGTTCCAGTCGCCCATTATTATTAATGCATCTTGATTGCATGTTGGATCAATTTCTGACTGCAAAAGTTGGTAGAAATCTTCTATTTCCTCCTCTCTGGCTCTAGTTGTTTGTGCATATATTTGAATGATAGTGGTATTCACTGGACTTCCCTGTATGCATACGGATATTATCCTGACACTTACTACATTGTATTTCAGGATAGATCTAGAAATGACTTTTTTAATCATGAAACCAACCCCATTTTTTCCTCACCTTTTCATTCCCAGCATAATAAATCATACGATCATCTGATTCAAAATGTCCCATGCCAACCCATCTCATTTCGCCAGTACCTAGTATGTCAATATTTATGTGTTCCATTTTTTCCTTAACAATGTCCAATTTTCCTACATTCATGCTTCTCACATTCCACGTTCCAATCACCACTGTCTTCTTACAGCTGTTCCTCTTTCTCCATGTTTCAATTTCTAACATCTCAGTTTCAATTGCCACATCTGTTAGACCAAATGATAGTCTAAGTGTGCTCTATTGTACATAGGGTTTTTGAAGGCCTGTAATTTTGGAAGTCAATAATCTAGGAATAGGAAGACAAATTAACAGGCTAGCACAGTTATTCAAGGCTGATTTGTAAAGGGTCTAAATTAAATAATGCAGTTGTCATTGTTAGATGCTGTTGAGTGGTGTATGACACAAAGTTACAATACAAACAACATATCTGAACCCTATCCTAGCCTGTGCCGTCCTCACCATCTCTGATACACTTACGCCCATTTCTGCAGCTGCTGTTTCAATCCATGTCATTAACGGTCTTCCTCTCTTTCACTAACCCTTTCATGTGTGATGCCTCTTTCCAAGGAATAGCCTCTCCTAGCAACATGCCCAATGTATATGAGATGAAGTTTTTCCATCTTAGCGTAAAAGGAGCACTCTGGCTGCACTTTTCCCAAGACATATCTATTTGGTATTTTAGCAGTCTGTGGGATATTCAGTAATCTTCTCTAATAACACAACTCAAAGGCATCGATCAATAAGGCAGTTAGAGAAGCAGAAAAACAATGATTGATATATTTAAGAGACACTATGAAATAAAACTGATAGGACTTCATTTGTGTTAGAAGCTATGAGAAGTATGCGGTACATTTTGCTCTCAAGAGCTCAATCACAGGAAAATCTGAACATGAGTTACCATCAAACCCCCAAAACATAAAACAGGGCAAAAGGAACTACTTAGTAGTTCTTAGTGAATTGTGCTGCTAACCCCAAACTGGCACCTTTTTAGGGGTTTGAATCCATCAGCATCTCTGCAGGAGGAAGACAGACAATCTCCTCCTGTGTGATTTACAGCCTCCAAACACCTGTTGGAAGGTCAGCTGTGAGCTGGTTCCAACTAGACAGCAGTGAGTCTGAGCTTTTTCCTATAAGCCAACCGAGGCTGGTTAAGGACAGCAGCTTTGATTATGCATGTCTTTAGCATAATCTGTTCTAAGCGTTCTCAGGCACAGAACTGGCTTCTCTGTATCATACCTGCACCAGATTTCAAACTGGACTCCACCTCCAGGTACAAGCCCCTGGGAAGAGAAGGCACTGAGTAAAAGCCTTTGCACTGGAACTTCAGCAGGCAACACGAGTGAGTGATGGTGCTCACTATTAAAGATGGGATCTGGAACACACAGTGTGGTTGCAGATCTGAAGGGCTTCAGAGTAATTCCTTTGGAAAAGAAGGAAAAATCAGAATAACCCAAAATGTCACTTAATTTTATATCTGTAGTAAGAGACATGCTAATACCTTATATACAGTCCTTTAAATAAAAAGTATTTTAATATCCAGGACTCAGTTTTATCCACAGTACTTTTGGGAAAAAACCAAGCAGGTATTATTACTCCTATTTTACAGATAAGGATGTGAAGAGGTTAGGTAACTAATCCAAAGGTCTCAAGAAAGAGCAGATGATGGACATAGAGCCAGAACCATGTCTTCTGATAGGGATACACCTCACGGGATCCATTTCTCCCCATAAAAGTACCATGACAACACAGAAGGGAAAGACCCCAGTGCTGGATTTTATAGATCATACCATGTCCACCTCAGTATAGAAACTGGACAATATCCAGGTCCAAGTTTAAGCAAAAAAAGAGTATAAAAAATGTTTTAAACTTGAGATATAAACCACATACAATATTCATCCCTTTAAAGTTTATAATTCAGTGGTTATCAATATACTCACAGGGTTGACCAACTGCCATCACTATTCAATATTAGAACATTTTCACCATTCTTAAAAAAAGTTCTGGATTCACATTAGCACTTCCTCTTCTTCTCAGCCCCTACCAACTATTAATCTATTTCTTTATCAACGAATTCACTTATTCAAAACATTTCACACAAACTGAATCCTACAGTATGTGTTTCCTTTTGTGCCTAGCTTCTTTTATTTACCATGTTGGGGTTTTAAAAATTTTTTAATTTGTCAGACGGGTAATGTGCCCACTGTGTAACAAGGGTGGCACATGTCATACAAAAGCATGAACACCCAATCATCATGCTTATGAACCGGGAAAGGATCTATTTAGCATGTTTTTTTAAGGCTGGTTCATGTTGTTCAGTACCTCATTCCTTTGGATGCTATTCTATTGTAGAGAAATACCACATCTGTTTATCCATTTATCAGCTGATGGATATTTGGTCTGTTTCCAATTATTGGCTATAAACAATTGTATACAGTTTTTGTGTGAACACATTTTTTTTCAATTCTTTTGCTAGATACTCAGGTGCTCTGTTTGTGTAGAAATTAAATGCTTGCCTACTAACTAAACGGTTGGCAGTTCAAGCCTACCATCAATCTACTTTCATAAAGATTATAGTTTTGGGAACCTTATGAAATAGCTCTATTCTGTTCTTACAGTGAGAAGACTGATATAAGTCAGAATTAACTTGATGGCAACAGGTTGTTGGGTTTTTTGGTAGGTACTTATTTGGTAACTCTTGTAAGGAACTGTTAGACTACTTTTTTTTTTTTTCGGATTTCCATTCATTTATTGTTGCACTTTACTCTCTCTGTACTGCTCCCCACCAGTTCATTCTTTTCTTTGAAAAGTAAAATTCTTTCATTGTTATACAATCCCTCCCCTCAAGTCCACTCCACTATGCAGTCTTTGTTCTGGACTCCTGTCATGACAATACCTAATCATATATCCCCTTTTATTTTTTTTAAATTTAGGTTGTTTATTTTTCATTTCAATGAACATCTACAGAGATTTTGGGATTCCATTCATTCATTGTTGCACCCTTTAGACTACTTTTACATGTAGCAGTCTGGAAATTCTGACTGAAAGAAAACATAATAACAGAAGATGTCACAGTTACCCCTCGATGTCAATGAAAAGTCTTGTGAGTCCACTGATTAAACAACTTTGGTGCCAATAATGCAGGGAATGTAACAGCCAGTATGCTGAGGACTTATACTGACTAAAGGTCCATGACCAAAAGGTAGAAGCCATCATATTCCCAGATGGGGGCAGACAGGACACTTCAAAGGGAAAGTGGGTGGAGCAACACAGATTCCATGGTGGAATCATAACTGAGGTTTTAAAAACAGGGAAAGCATTTGTCCTAAAGAGCTGAAGAGCTCCTTGTGTCTGTCATTAAGTTTAAAAGAGAGGTCTTATTTCATCTTGTCCTTGAGCACATAAGGGAGTACTGACTTTTGGAAATTCTATCCCCTTTGTTCTAAATCCATGGGGATCCCTCTCTATCAAAAGTAACCAGAAGAAAAAATTAATGGTATGATACATCCTCCACCAAGCATTTGCCTTTTTGGGCCTCTTTTCATCATCGCCTTTTTTTAAAAAACTGTGGTCTTAATGAAAGTTTACAGAAAAGTTGGATTTTCATACATTCATTGTTGCACATTTTTCTCCCTCCCTTCCCCCTTCCCCAGTTCACTTCATTTTTTAAAAAGATTCATTCATTGATTGTTGCACAATTTCCTCCCTCTCCCCTAGTCCACTTTGCAATGCACCCCTTATTCTGGACTACTGTCACACAAATAATGCCTAATATACATTCCTTTTAAACAGGTCTTTCCTTCATCTGGTCAATGCAGTGTTCATTATCTATCTCCTCTTTTCCTTGTTTCCGTCCATGTCAGTCTTGTTTTTTAACAGTGATGCTATGCAGTATTTGTCCCTTTGTGACTGAGATATTTCACTTAGCATTATGTCCTCCATGGTCACCCATGTTCTGAAATATTTTGAGTTCCAAATTTTTCAGTGCTTCATAGTATTCCATTGTGTGAATATACCATAGTTTATTCGATCCTTTCATTTGTTAATGGGCACTTGAGTTGCTTCCATCTCTTTGCTATAAACATGGATGTGCATGTATCTGTTTGGGTGGCAGCTCTGGTTTCTTTAGGGTATATTCTCAGTAATGGAACAGCTGAGTCCAATGGTATTTCTGTTTTCAACTTTTTGAGGTATTGTCATACTGCCTTTCATAGTCGTAACACCATTTTACACTATCACCAGCAATGAACAGGGGTTCCAAACTCTTCACAATCACACCAGCATTTAATATTTGCTGCTCTGTTGAACTTTGCTATTGTTGCTGGGGTAGGCCTCTTTTTAACATAAATATAGTAAGAGGATGTAATATACCAACTGTGTATAAAATGGAGCAAAACTACATAAATGAATGCATAACTAAGGCAATAAAACTCAATATATACCGGAAAATGTAATTATGACTTTTTTTTCCTAAACAATCTGTTACTGTTAACATGAAAAGGAATCCAGAAATATTTATTCCAAATAGTGTGTTTAGTACTTTGTAAAAAAGTAATGCTGTTGTTTTGTGCTGTTAAGTTGCTTGTGACTCATAGCAACCTTATGTACAACAGCCCTACACCCTGCTCTATCCTGTGCCGATCTTACTGTCTCTGACACATCTACCCCCAATGCAATTCATCTCTTGATTTCCTGGCTGTTAGTACCAAGAGTGTTGATTGTGGAACTAAACAATAAGTAACATTGTTGTTGTTGTTATGTGCCGTCGAGTCACTTGCGACTCATAGTGACCCTATGTACAATAGCCCTAAACTCCGCTCTGTCCTGTGCCAATCACACTGTCTCTAACACTCCCATCCCGATTATCCCAGTCACTGAATCAATCCACCTCATAGAGGGCCTTCCTCTCCTGCGCCATCCCTCCACCCTCCCAAGCATGATGTCCCTCTCCAAGGACCGGTCTCTCCTCACAACATGTCCAAAGTAAGTTAGACAGAGCCTCAGAATCCTTGCCTCCAAGGAGCCACCCGGTTTAACCCTTTCCAGGACAAATCTGTTTGTTTTCCTAGCAGTCCACGGTATTCTCAATACTCTTCTCCAGCACCACAGCTCAAAGGCATCAATTCTCCTTCTATCCTCCTTGGTCATTGTCCAACTCTCTGATGCATAACAAGTGATTGCGAAGACCATAGCCTGTATCAGATGCACCTTAGTCTCCAGAGAGACACCATTGCTATTCAGTACTTTGGAGAGGTCCCTAACAGTAACATTAGCATCTTAAAATTTCTGAATTAAAAAAAAAAAAATTTTCTGAATTGTTGGAATGTGTATACATTCCAATCTAATGTGTTTCTAAAGTCCTGATTCTAATTCCTGGTAAGAAAAGTGAAGAATGAAAGTGAAGGCAATTTAAGCTCATATAAACTTAAATGGGGAATTCCCAACCTGGATAATATGTAATGAGCAAAGCCTTTGGTTGGTCCAGATAAATAATTTCAAAGGTATTTATTGCTGTTTATACCAGAACATCTATACTGTGGGGAAGACATTTTGTTTCTTATCACAAGCCCCATAGGCAACCTCTGGTCTGTCTTCTCTAGTGATGACTTGTTAATGAATTAATTTTTTTAATTTCCATCCATTTATTGTTGTACATTTTCGTCTCTACCAACCCTTCCAATTCACTTTTCTCTTTGAAAAAAAATTTCTTTCATTGTTGTACAATTTCCTCTCCCCCATCTCCCTGACCCCAGTCTACTATGCTATACAGCTCTTATTTTGGATTAGTGATGACTTGTTAATTCAAAGGTTTGCTCCCACTTGTCCACTCTACTTTCCTCCAATGATGGTGATTCAGAGATAAAGGGTAGACTTTTCTCTTTGCTATGACCCAGGTTTTCAAATTGTCTGTGTTGTTCTAGAATTTGGCCCCAAGGAGGGGTGCTGGTCACAGAGGTTCAAGTATTCCATCCAGAAACCAAACACCACATTGTTATGTGTTGTTGAATCAACTACAACTCATAATGATCCTATGAACAACAGCTCTGACCCTTGCCTTACTCTGAGCCAACCTCATCATCTCTGATACACTCACTTCATCTCACTGCAACTGTCACTGTGTCAGGCCATCTCATCCAGAGTTTTCCTCTCCTGCTCTGATCCTCTACCCCTTCCAAGCATAAAGTCTTTTCCAAGGACTGGTCCTTCCTGGAAACATGTCTACAGTATGTGAGACAGAGCTTCAAAATCCTTGCCTCTAAGAAGCAACATGGTTTCACCCTCTCTAGGCCAGATCTTAGAGAGGGACATCATGTTTGGGATGGTGGAGGGACAGTACAAGAGGAAGACCCTTGATGAGATGGATTGATTCAGAGAGTAGGGTAATGGGGGTAGGTGTGTCAGAGACAGTGTGGTTGGTACAGGATAGAGCAGGGTTCCGGGCTCTTGTACGTAAGGTCACTATGAGTTGCAAGCAACTCGATGGCACACAACAACAACAACAATAACAACAACAACAACAACAACAACTCTTTATACTCAAAGCTTGAAAGAGCCGTAAAACAAGTAGAAAGAAATTGTGAATCTGAAGCGAAGCTTGTTTTTTCCTTGTTTTGTGCAGTGATGTGTGGATGTTAAACAGTGTGCCCTTGTGTTACCCAAATCCAGCTGGCCTACCTATTTCAGTATCAGCTAATTGAGATAACACATTTGGAATAGCTGTATGAGCTTCACGTGAGAACTCTGCTGACATTGTCCAAGGGGCACTCTGCTGCTAACTCAAAGGTGGTGCCACTCTGTTGGTTCAAATCCACCAGCAGTTCTGAGGACAAAAAATGGACAATCCTCTTCCACGTAATCTAGGGTCTCTGAAAACTCACTGGAGGGTCAGCTATGAATTGGCTCTAATTCAATGGAAATAAGTCTGAGTTTTTAGTTTCCATGAGCTTAATTGCATTTACTTTCATCCTTCACATTTAACAGGAGTTAGGAAAAATGTCCATTTCTTCTTTTCTGATGTTTTTATTCCCTCACTGTTTAAAAGAATAACCCTAAGTTAAACACTGGATTCAGTGCTTGCTGGGAAGGTTGTGGGTTTCTTGTTGATGACTATACTGCTGTCAATGCAGGGTAGATATGTTTTCAAATAAAACAAGATTGTGTTACAAAAAGTAATAAAATGCTAAAGAACAAGGATTGCACTTTAAGGACTATGGTGTGCCTGCCCAAGCAATTGTATTTCCAATTATCTTAGATGCATTTAAAAACTGGACAATGCCTGCTGGAGAAGGAGGAACAATCTCCTCCTGTACCAGTCAGATCTGATTTGACAGTACACACAAAAAATAATGAAATAAAATAAATTAAAACAAACAAACAAACAAACAAACAAAAAAACCCAAACCCTGGACAATGAATAAGGAAGACTGAAGAATTGATAATTTTGAATCGTGGTGCTGGTACAAAATACTGAATGTAACATCAATTTTCAAGAGGACAATCAAATCAGTCATAGAAGAAATGTGGCCAGATTTTCCCTTCAGAAGTGAGAACAGTGAGACTTCATCTCTGTACTTGAGTATGTTATCAGAAGGCACCAGTCCTTGGTGGGAAGTTATCATTCTTGATGAAGGTGAAGAGGGTCAGTGAACAAACTGTTCAATGAGATGGGTTAACAAAATCACTGCGATAAGGGTAAGCAGAGCAGTGATAATGAGGATGGGGCAGAACTGGACTGTGCTTTGTTCTGTTGGACGTGGGGTAGTTATAAACTGGTGTTGACTTGATGACATCTAACAACAGAATAAAAACATTCCAGAGACCAAATTACTAACAGTGGTTGAGAAGCAATGTTTCTGATATGAAAAAGCATGCTTACTATGGCTCAGAAAAGTTAATATAAAGGGAAAGAATGAGGAAGCACACTAAAGATAATAAATGGAGTAAAATGTAAATACAGGTGGCTCTAGATAAACAGCATACAGAAGTTCTTAGTACCGTTCTTGCAACAGTTTTGAAAATTTGTTATCCTACATATACACATTTTATAATACATTAAGAAACTCCCTTCTATAACCCCCCAAAATGAGTGTATATCTTATTTTATAGTCCAAATAAGTAAGACTAGAAGCATTCTATAGTAAGAGCCACTGGCTGAGTCAATTCCAACTAAAAACGACCCTCCATTGGGTTTCCAAGGCTGTAAATTTTTATGGGAGGAGACTGTCCACCTTTCTTCCAAGGAGTGACTGTTGCTGTTCTTGTTGCTGTTAAGTGCTGTCAAGTCAGGTATGACTCATAGCAACCCCATGAACAAAAGTCCTGAACTCTGTTCCTATAGTCGTCTTTAAAATAACTATTATAATTTCTCTATGTTTTCAGAGGTATGTAGTTTAGGAAGTGAATGCCATTCCTGCTTCCAAAAAGGAGTGACTGGTGGATTCAAATTACTGACTTTTTGGTTAGCAGCCTGATATGTGATGTGCTACACCACCAGAATCTCTGAGCTCTAGTGGCTAATAGGATAAGGAATTGGGCTCCCATCTCAAAGACAGGTGGTTTGAATCCACCAACTGTCCTGAGGAAGAAAGATGGGCAATCTCTTCCCATGTGATTTACAGCCTCCGAAAACTTGCTGGAGGATCAGCTATGAGTCAGCTCTGATTTGACCGCAATGAGTGAGGGAGTGAAATAACAAGGGCTCCTTAGAAACATTCAGGAACACAAAATTCACACTGGAAAAAGCTGCTAACTATATGTACAAAAATAAGGAAGCATAATTTCTTAAACTTACCATTTTCAAAGACCTGAGATCCTCCTAGCATACTAGATTTATTAGATTCTTGAGCTGGAAAGTAGTATTGGACATAACAGTCTGCTTCTCCCCAGACTGTTGCTTGAAGAGGGGCTAATCCTTTAACCTTCTCTACATGGAACTCAAAGTGGTGCTCCACCATTCCACTTCCCTGGTCCTCTGCCTGTGAAAAGAAACATAAGCACTGATGGACTGTACAGTAACTTGCTCAGAATATTCCCGCTGCTCTCTGAAATCTGAGTACAGATGAACAAATAAGGATAATTAGTGAACACTAAAACAAATTCTTAGTTTTCACTGTTAGTTTAAAGACTAAGGTGTGCCTGATGCAAGCCATGGTCATTTTCATTGTTTCCTATGCAGCTGGACAATGAATAAGAACTGATGCCTTGGAATTGTGGTGTTGGAGTTGTTGTGTACCATCAAGTTGGAACCAACCCATAGCTGACCTTCTAGCAGGCTTTCAGAGGCAGTTAATAGCACAGAAGGCTGCCCATCTTTCTCTCATGGGGCAGCTGTGAACCTCTGCGTTGGCAGCACGATTCCTTACCACTAAGTCACCACACTCCCTGAAGACTGAAGTTCCTTGATGCCTTTGAGTTGTGACGTTGGAAGAGTACTAAATATCCAGTAGACTGTTAGGAGTAATAGATGCAAGATGGTGGGACTCTGTCTCACATACTTTGGGTATACTGTCAGGAAGAACCAATTCTTGGAAAATCATGCTGGCCAGGTGGAGTGAAAGAGAGGAAGATTATCAACAAGGTGGATGGAGACAGTGACTGTAATGATGGGCTTAAACACTGAGAATGATACATGATATGGCAAGGTTCAGGTCTATTGTTCAGACTTCACCACGAGTTATAGTCTATTTGATAGTACAAAACAGCAACAACAGCAGCAGCCTCACAGGCAAACCTTTTAAGAACATCCCGTAAGTTCTTCTAATATATTAAAAGAACATTTTTAATATAGTATGAAATTTAACAAACCTGACATCTATGCTACAAAGAGATGGTCAAGTAACAATCAAAAGATTTGGGAAAATTACAGATGATTTTTCTTATTTATACTTGTAGTTTTTCAATTAAAAAACTATTATTTAAAAAACAAACAACTGTTATTTAATGACAGACACTGAACATCTAACAGAAAAACCCCCAAAGTTTATAGTTCTTAGAAGAACAACCCCCCAAAAATCCCTCAATCTCCTACTAAAAGACATTTTACTAATTTTTTTTAATTGTTGTTATTGCCTTTGAAGTAAGCACAACTCATAGCAACCCTAAGAACAAAAGCCCTGAAGCCTTTCTATAACTATGGACATTTATCAAAGTTCTTAGAGTTTCCAGAGGCATGTTGTTTAGGAAGTGGAGATATATAAATTTATAATTTAGTTTTTTTAAAAAATGACATACTTAAATAGTGTGGAAATGAGATTTGACTACATTGGCTAGAACAGTAACTCAACTATAATGGACCTGATAGAATTAGGACCAGATTTGGGAGTGAGAAGATCTGCGTCTGAGCTCCAATTTTCTGAACATTTTGAGTTATTTGTCCTTGGACAAGTACCACATCCTCTGTGAATCTTACAATGATTGACCTCACAGAGTTCGTAGGAAAAGAAAAAACCAAGGTAAAGTATGTTCATGTGCTTCAATTGTTTTTCAACTGTAGAGCATTGTTTGAAACAAAAGATTTTTTTTAAAAAAAAAACAACTATATTAGTTTGCTTACGAAGTTCAGATGAAACAAATTACTTTTAAATTCTAACAGGTGAGCAACGAAGCTCCTTTAAGCCTTATCCAGGTAACCAAGCTGGATTTTGCTATCTTATATTTACTTTTTTATACTACCTCCACTTTCTAAAATGCAATTAAGAAAATGATAGGATTAGGATTTAGTTGCATAGATTTTCTTTACACATTCAGGGAGTCGAGAAAGCTGAGATCTGTTTAAACTTTATCAGTAAAATATTATTGATTCATTTGATTTCTAGTAAGCCTTAGAATGCCTGCCAGATATATTTTCATTCAGACTTTCACTACTGGACTGGGGATTGGGATGCTGTTTTATTAAGCGAAAAGATATTGGCAAGATAAAATGAGTTATGATTTTTATGAACAATCAAGTATTTTAGACAGCACCTTAGCAACAGAAGCTTTAGATGGTTGATCCAGGAAATGAACTGGTCTAGGGCTGAAGGGCGGGAGTGTTCCTTCTTCATTCTTTAATCTCTGAAACGACAGTATCTGCTCTGAAGAACCCATAGCTAAAAAGACTCGAAGACTCCCGTTTTGGTGACCTGAGAACACATCAATCACAGGCATGTAGTTGTCCACTGCGACAACTGGGTACTGAGCCTCAAGCAGCAGGTGAGAAATCTTGGGATCTCTAGAGGGGGAGAAATTACAGATGGGTAAATAATAATCATAAAAACAACATCATCAATCATATTACAGAGCTGGTTCCTTTCTTACTTGGCCTGCTGTTTGAGTTTGTTAAAAACAGAAACACATTAGAAAAGTAGTGTTGTTTAAGGCATGGTTTTATTAGTAACCCAGCAAACAAAAATTACTAGGCAAGCAATTTAAAAATGTAGCAACTTAAGGGCAGTTAATAAATCTAATTTATTAATGTTATTGTCACAACCATAATCTAGTATCTAGGATTGAACGTTGTGTCAGTGAAAGTCTCTTGAACAACACTATTTTAGAGTGAGTTAAGTTTGGAAAACTTGAAAGAATGTGGTTCTGGGGTAGGCAAATTAGATTTGAATAATATTACCAATAATATCTATCTACTGAGCATCCATCTACCATTTGGTATTAGCAGGCATTGCTAACAATGCAAAGGTTGGTATTAACCACCATTAGTGTATGCTGTTGCTGCTGTGTGCCATTGAGCTAGCACTGACCCATAGCTGACTCTCCAGGGGGTTTTCATAGGCAGTTTATCACACAGGAAAACACTGCTCATCACACTGTTCATCCTTGTCTCTCGGGGCAGCTGGTGGATAAGAAACTGAACCTTAACAGTGTGCCTTTGGGATTATAGTGCTGCTTCTTACCATGAGGCCACCAGAGCTCCCTATTAGCAGATGAGAAAAGCTAAATTCAGAGATGTTAAGTAACTGAGTTATGGATATGTGACCTGTAGGCAGTTAAAGTAGTGTTCAAACTAATCTACATGGGGGGAGCTCTGGTGGCCTAGTGGCAAGAAGCTGCACTGCAATCCCAGAGGAACATGGTTCGAATCCACCAGACGCTCTGCCGGAGAAGGAGGCGCAATATCCTCCTGTACCAGTAGGATCTGATTTGACGGTACACGCACACAAAATAAAAAAATAAAAAAAACCCAAAAAAAACAACAACTAATCTACATGATTTCAAAGTCTAAATGCTCTTCACTATACCAAGCTGAATTTTAGCTCTGCCTCTTACTTGCTGTGCACCTAAGTAATTTAACCTGAATCTATCTCATCTGTAAAACAGACAATTCAACTCCATCACAGTATTGTGAAGACTAATAAATACAAAATAGCAATGATGATGCTTAATTCCTGGGAGATATTCAGTAATTGGTATTACTTATATTATGCTTTCTCAGAAGACAATGGAGTTTAATGGATTGAGGTGGTTGTTACTGTGAACCGAGTCAGAACCAACCCACATCTGCCCCTCCAGTGGGTTTTCAGAGGCAGTAAATTGCAAAGGAGACTGCCCATACTTCTCCTGTAGGAGCAGCTGGTGGATTAAATTTGCACGCCTTTGGGATTGCAGTCCAGTTTTTACCACTAGGCCATCAGAGCTCCAATAGGAATGACGAGAGTAGAGAAATATCAGACAAGACTTATCACAAGTAAAAACAAGGAGAAAAGCCAATAGCCTATAGCTGAGAGTGCCATCTATATGACTCCAGCAATATTCCTCAGCTAGATCATGCTTTTCAATGTTACTGTTATCAATATTCAACTAGTGATGTAAGGCTCACTAATTTATTTTCTCACTGGATCCTGATAATTAATACTCCACAAAAGATATAAGGGACTATTTTATCTTCATTTTATAGATAGAAGTTAGAAGAGCTGAGAGGTTAAATGAGTTCCTGCCAAAGGAAAGTTGAGGAGAATGATAATATTTCAGAAGGTTATAGTAAGGTTCAAATGAGGTAGCACCCACAAAAGTACTCTTTACGAAATGTAAAAGACAGCTTCTGGAGAGAGGGCAGTGCCAAAGTAATGAAAAATCAGTACCATTAATCAAAAGAAAATAGTCTGCATTAAAGCTAAAAATAACCTCAGGAGAATCAATACTCTATCAAATCTGAGGCTATACAAGACAATGCTTGCTGATTTCTACAAAAATAGCTGATGTAGGCAATAGTGAAGTTTTTACAGAGGGGTAAATCAAGCATTTTGCGAGGCAATAACTTTTGGCAGTAGCTTCTTAGTGAAGAAAATGGACTCTTGATTCAGATAATCTGAGTTCTAACTCTCGTTCCACTATTTGTGACATAAGTGACAAGTTATTTATTTTCTCTGTGGCTCTGTTGGGCTCATCTTTAAAATAGAAAAAATAACAGTACTTGCCTATAAGGTTTGTTGTGAGGGTTAAATGACTTGATGTATTTAAGGTATTGCGCACAGTGCCCTGACAAACATGGTATTGATGCAAGACTACTTTAAAATATAAAACCATTAATTGTGGTGAGTTTGAGAAATGTCTTCCAAGTTATTACTGAACTTTTCATGCTTACAAATCACAAGAATTCTTCAGTTTATATCATGGTAAACATGCAAAATAAAGAATACTACAAAAGAGCTTATTTACTTGAATGATATGTAAAACTGATGGAGGGGGAGTTTCACTAGCCCGAGCAGCCTGTCTTGTCCTGGGCTCCGCACCTTATTCCAAGTTTCAATTATCATCACATTGTTTTTAAGTCTTTCCAGGTATTTGGAAGACAGAGAGACAGGAATCACCTAGAGAAAGTAATAAAATAGTAAAATTTAAAAATACTCATGCCTTGGATGAAGGCTCAAACTACAATTTTATTCACCAAGAATTATATTCACTGAGGATCTACAGTACACCAAGCATAGAGGTAGGAACTGAAGATGCTAGCATAGAGCCAACTCTGTATCCTCGAGAAAGGCTACAGTCTGGGGTGAGAAACCAACATATAAAAGTCAAACACCCAACAATATGAGCAATAAAGGTTTGATGAGACATTGTAATCAATTACAACAACTAACTGTTAAGTATTACTATAGAAAAGGTGTATGAATGATTGAATGAAAACCTAGTATGACTTATAAGTTTTACACAAATAAAATAATAAGTGAGTGAACTCCCCCAAATAAACAGTATGAACTCCCTGAGGACAAAACTCATATAAATGGGGTTTTGAAGACAGCAAAGGTTGCCAGGGAAGTTACACATGTTGTCTGCCAACCTCATCCAACCCTTTCCACAGGAAAGTAACCTATTCATACACTTTAGTTGAGGGAAGGTTGCTTTAGGAAAAGGATAGCTATGATTTAGATAAAGATTAACATCTTATCAAGGTCAGTCAATCCATTGATTGACATTTTGTGAAATGTCTAGTGCCAAAACCTCTGCTCAGTAGGTGTTATGGTATCTATGTTGCTGTTAGATGCTGCAAGTCTACTACAACCTAAAGCAACCCTATGAATCCCTTCAAGGCTTAGATCAGGTGTACTTCAGTCTTTAAACTGACATCACTGCTCTTCAGCATTTTGGAGATGCTCTTGATAGCAGATTTTCCCAATGTGACAAGTCTTGATTTCTTGACTACTGTTGCCATGGGTGTTGAGTGTGAATCCAAGTATAATGAAATCGTTGACAACTTTTACTTTTACTTCATCTATCATGATGCTGCCTATTGGCCCAGTGGTGAGGATTTTTGTTTTCCTGATGTTGAGATGTACTCCCTATTGAATGCTATAGTCTTTGATCTTCAGCAGCAAGTGTTTTAAGTCCTCCTCGCTTTAAGCAAGCAAGATACATAACACAAATTGTTGATGAGTCTTCCTCCAAGTCTCATGTCACATTCTTCATCATGAAGTTTAGCTTCTTGAATGCCTTGCTAAGTATACAGACTGAATAGTTATGGAGATGGATTCAGTCCTGACACACATATCTTTCTTTTTAAATCACATTCCCCTGCTCTGGTAGGACAACAGCCTTTTGGTCTAGGTATAGGATTACATGTTGTTGTTATATACTGAGTCCACAACAACTCATAAATGCCCCTATGCACAAAAACCCGGGACCCTGGTCAATCCTGAGCCAATCTCATTGTCTTTAACACACTTATGCCCATTACACCAATTACTGTGTCAATCCAACTCATCTGGAGTCTTCCTCTCTTGTGCTTTCCCTCTACCCTTGTAAGTATGATGCCCTTCTCCCAGGACTGGTTCTTCCTGGAAACATGCCCAAAGTATGTGAGATGGAGCTTCAAAATCCTTGCCTCCAAGAAGCACTTGGTTTCACCCTCTCTAGGACCTGTTTTCTCTTGGCAGTCCAATGCTCTTCTCCAGCACCACAACTTGAAGGCATCTATTCTTCTGTCCTCTTTCATCACTGTCCATCTCTCTGATGCATTGCAAGTAATTGCCAAGACCATGGCCTGGATCAGGTGCACCTTAGTCTCTAGAATGACACTACTTCTCTTAGAGATTTTCCTAATGCAATTAGTCTTTTGATTTCCTGACTGCTAGTGCCAGGAGTGTCGATTGTGGAACTGAGCAATCTGGAAATGTTAACAATCTCAATCTCTTCTCCATCTATCATGGTGTTACCAACTAGCTCAGTGGTGAGAATTTTGGCTTCTTGATGTTGAGCTTCAATTCATATTGAAGACTATAGTTCTTGACCTTCTGCAGCAAGTGCTTCAGGTTCTCCTCAGTTTCAGAAAGTGTATTCTGAGATTCCCATTAATATTATCATCAAATAACCATCTGGGTTTTCAATATAAATATTACTCCAGAATTATACAATTAGTTGAAAGAAAAAAGAGAAATCATAAAGCATACTAGTGATTTAGAGATATGACCAACTCAGTTATATTTTCAGGCTCATGAATTTGAAGTCCTTAAAGCTGTATTAACATACACAATAGAGAAAAGTTGTTGTAAGGTGCCATCAAACTGAGTATGAATCATAGTGACCTTATGAACAACAACTCTGAACCCTGTCCTATCCTGTGCCATCATCATAATTTGTGACATAATTGGGCCCAGTGCTGCAGCCACTGCATCAACTCATTCAGACCCTCATTCAGCTGAGGGTCTTCTTCTTTTGCCATCCTTCAACATCTTCAAGGGATACCCTCTCCTAGCAAAATGCCTAAAGTATGTGGGACAAAATTTTGTCATCTTTACCTCCAACGAGCACTCTGGCTGCACTTTCTCCAAGACATATATGTTTGTGACAGTTCTTACCTCATAGAGGAAAGAGAAATCCTTATAATGAAACCAGTACAAAACATGAAGCAAAACATGGGGAGCTCTGGTGGCCTAGTGGCAAGAAACTGAACTGCAATCCCAGAGGAACACGGTTCGAATCCACCAGACGCTCTGCCGGAGAAGGAGGCGCAATATCCTCCTGTACCAGTCAGATCTGATTTGACGGTACACGTACACAAAATTAAAAAAAAAAAAACAAAACAAAAAAACATGAAGCAAAACAAAATATTCTGGGATAAAGCTTAGAAGGCAGAAAAGGGTAGGAGAGAAGGAGTACTGGAAAAGGGAAACACAGGGAGAAAATGAAAAGCCGCTGCTACGTTGTGGATACTAAAAGCAATGCCACAAAGCAAAATGTTTGTGAATATTTGAATGAGAAACCAATTAGTTCGGAAAATGTTCACCAAATCACAATTAAAAAACAAAATCTAAAAAAAAAATGAATACACGAATACTGAAATAAATGAAAGAATAAATGAATGTGAAGAAAAAGTAAAAGAGAGATTAAAAATACAGAAAATAAAAGAGGAAAACTTATTAAAGCTCTACAGAAAACAAAAAGAAATAGAATTTACAACTCAGAGAAAATGGATAGTAGAAAACCAGATCAACTGAAATGGAACAGAAAGACAGATATAAAAAGGCAAAATGCTGGAAGCATCTTCTCCTCTTGCCATTTAATTGGCTGGCACCCTAAAGTTCTGCAAAGGTCCCTTTCAGTATGAACACTGTAGATTTTTCTTCAGACACAATTGTCATTTGGGAAATATTTCTGTCTCCTATCCTCAGACACCTTTAATGTATATGGAATGCTAGGACATGGATGAAACTACCTGAGAAAAATTAAAGATTGGTTGTGGTGTGCCCCAGGCGATGACAGATCTGGTCACTTCCTCTGTGCTGAAGAGTTTAAAATTTAGATAAACATTGCATGGAGGTTGTTTTTCAGATTCTCCAGTAATGAAATCTTTCCCGTCTGGCACCATTAACAGCATATGCAATAACAAAGCACTCTCTTTTGCTGACTCACTAGTCAGATGTCCTAAATTCTGAGAGGCTGGCGGAGCCACGACAGTTGAAGGATTTGGCAATACAGGGCTTGGCAGCTTTGGATGAGAGAGTAACAAATTCTGTTCTTTCTTTGTAGTTTCCTCATGAATTTCACTTAGGGATTGTAGATTTCTGGCCATAGTAACATGTTGGTTGGCTTCTGGTAGTATCTTATCTTGACTTGTAAGAGCACAAAATGAGGTGTATTGAGTATTGCCACTCAACTTATTACTAACACCACTGAAATCTTTGTTATCTATAACAAGCTCCACAGTGACCTATAAAATACAAACAGAAACAGAGTTAGTAACACTTTAACTTGCCAGGCCCAAGAAGCAGTTAAGTGTTCCTAAATTGGGAAAATGTTTAAAAGCTATAAAAGTCTATAGCACAAATCTTGGGCAATTTAAGTAATTCAGATAGCCAAAAGGAATAATAAAAACAGTTTATTAAACCAATTAAATAACATAATAATCAATATGTCCATATTGATATAAATAAATATGAAAGAAGGGACAATTCTTCCACAAAGTAGAATTCTAATTTAAAAAGGCACCCTTTTTAAATGGTAAGAGTTAGGTAAATGGTAGTTAGGAAAATCACTATTTTGCAGTCATTATTGTAATGAAGTGACTTAGGTAAATGTAAATTATGGGCAGGCTACAAACAAATGGTATTATATTTTAAGAAATATAAAAAATATGAAAGACAAAGAAAGGCTTGAAGAACTATCCCAGATGGATGAAAGGACACTAGAGAAAGATGTGACAACTAAAAACACTGGATGAGAACATCCAGTATGATGATGGCTGAGTAGTTAGACTGAGACCAATCCTTCTCTAACAAAGATGATAAAACAAACAAAAAAGCAGATACCTGAGGTTCAAAGAAAATTATAAAAAGGAAATTCAAACACCAAATAAAGGAAGAAATTGAACAAAACACCAATTAAAGAGGCAAAACAGAACCAGAAGGGACCCAATATCATGCATCACTGTGATCTTGTCTTTAGGTTGCTCTCAGGGATCCTGCAGGTGCCCAGATTTGCAAGTTATATACCAATGACTGGTTAATGTCAAAAAAAGGTGTGCCTTCCTCTTTCCTTATTCTGCCCCAGGTTTCTCCGGAGTGATCCTCTACCTAACCTGGGCAGGGTTCCCCTTGGCTTTTTCCAGCTCTGCCTGAGAAAAGGCTCACAGCATTTTGAATCTGGGGATTGTGTGCTGTGGTTTCCTGGCTGTAGCACTCACTCTTTATTATAGTGTGCTGGAGATATGCATGCCTGAGAGGGAGAGTTCTTTATCTAACTAGATCCAGGACTGATAAAAGCACAGTCTGGGACAGGGGTCCTCGTACCCAAGTAATCATCCTGGAAGGGCAGTGTGGGGCAGGCCACATCCAGAACTGGAGTAGAGCATCATCTGTGCACTTTCCAGCACAGTCATTGAATATAATGAAATTGGCAGGGGCTGTGCCTCTGGGATAAAACCCTTGTAGCTTTATCAGTAGGATTGTGCTATCCTGAGAAGAAGAATGCGAGCATCTGTCCATCTGGGGTTAAGTGGGGTACTGTATTAGGTATAGATAAGGCATAGGCTACACTAGCCAGGTATACTTGGGGGCTCTGCCTGTGTTCAAAACCAACACCTTAACCTAACATCTCCAACAATTAGAAAAACAATAGCAACCAAATGCTAAACGATCAGAACAGAAAGAAGTGAAACAGGAAAAAAATATTGAAAGTTATCAATAAGAAGCTGGTATTTTGAAAGAATAAAAGATAAAGGAAAAGAAAAAGACAAAAATAACTTGAATGAGAAATTAAATGAAGTCTGTTACAACAGAATCAATTGAAACAAAAAAGACAATAATACTATGAAGAACTATACTTCAACAAATTTAAAAACCTAGAAGAAATTGACAAAGTTTTTGAAACTCGTTGTTTATCTAAAATAACACAGACATTGGTAGAAACTCTGAACAGAACCATTACAAAAGAAGAAACTGAAAGTTTATAAAAAATACTCTCCAAATCAATGAGATCCCTGGCCCAAATAGCTTTCCTGATAAATTTTACCAAACATTCAGAGAAGAGGTGACATCAATGCTACTCAAACTATTTCAGAATATAGAAAAATACAGAACACTCCTAAACTCATTCTATGAAGGAAGCATGATACTAAAGCCAGGTAAGGTACCACTAAAGAAAGAAAATTACAGACCAATATCCCATGTGCATACAAATATATATATATTGAGGCTCAATGTCAAGAAGACAAAGATTCTCACCACTGGACCAATTGGCAGCATCAGGATGGATGGTGAAGAGATTGAGATTGTACACAGCTTTAGTTTGCTTGGCTCCACAGTCAACAGTCTTGGAACCAGCAGCCAGGAAATTAAAAGGCGCATTGCCATGGGAAAGTCTGCTGCTAGGGACCTCTCCAAAGTACTGAAGAGCAATGGTGTCTCTCTGGAGACTAAGGTGCGTCTGATACAGGCCATGGTCTTCGCAATCACTTGTTATGCATCAGAGAGTTGGACAATGACCAAGGAGGATAGAAGGAGAATTGATGCCTTTGAGCTGTGGTGCTGGAGAAGAGTATTGAGAATACCATGGACTGCTAGGAAAACAAACAGATTTGTCCTAGAAAGGGTTAAACCGGGTGGCTCCTTGGAGGCAAGGATTCTGAGGCTCCGTCTAACATACTTTGGACATGTTGTGAGGAGGGACCAGTCCCTGGAGAGGGATATTATGCTTGGGAGGGTGGAGGGACAGTGCAGGAGAGGAAGGCCCTCTATGAGGTGGATTGATTCTGTGACTGGGATAATTGGGATGGGAGTGTCAGAGACAGTGAGATTGGCACAGGACAGAGCAGAGTTTAGGGCTGTTGTACATAGGGTCGCTATGAGTCGCAAGCGACTTGATGGCACATAACAACAACAACAACAACTATATATATGTATATATATATAAAATTTAACAAAATCCTCGCCAACAGAACTTACTAATATCTTATAAATGGGTTTCACACCACATATGTAAGCATGACTCAGCATAAGAAAAACAATCAATATAATCCATCACATCAATAAAACCAAAGTAAAGAATCACAGGATCATATCCATTGATGCAGAAAAAGCATCTGACAAAATTCAACACCCTTTTCTGTTAAACATGTTGAACAAAAAAAGAGGAGAAATTCCTCAACATTATCAAGGCTTGCACACAGAACCAATGGCCAACATTATCCTGTATGGATAGAGATTAAAGGCAATCTCCTTGTCAACAGGAACTAGATAAGAACACCCTCTAACTATTCTTCTAGTTAAGACTGTACTAGAAGTCCTACTACAGCAATAAGGCAAGAAAAGGAAATTAGAGGAATGCAAATTAACAAAGAGAAAGTAAAAACTAAGACCAAGATTATAAAAAAATTTAAGAAACAGTTATACAGATAGAAAATATTCTAGTATAGTTACCAGAGAGAAGCATGGGAGGGAAGCAGAAAATTAGCAAATAGGTAATAAATACTTATTAAGATAGGTGAATGGAAAGAAAATATGGAATAAATGGATCATCAGACACAGTGGGTGCTGAATTAATGTTATGGAAGAAGATGAATGAATGGAAAATAATATGCTTTGTAAACTTTCATTCAAATCACATTAAAATGAACACAATGAATACATGACTGTAGAAAAATTAACTATAAAGGAAAGTACTGACATAATCAGTGAAATTTGAGTTGAGTATGGACTATAGATACAGTTATAATATTAAACTGATTTTCACAACTGTACAGTGTTTTATATTAACAATGTCTTTGTTCTCAAGAAATAGGTATTAAAGAATTTAAGGTAAAAGAACAATAGTATTATGTACATATTTGTTTGCATATACATGTTAAAGGTCACATCCTCAGAGACTTTCCCTGACTACTATCTTACTTCCTCACAGGTGAACACAACAGCACCTATCATTTATTTCCTTTACAGTAAGTGCTTCTATTGCCCTAATTCAATATAAGCACCTTCAGAAGAAAAGAAAGGTCAAACTCATGCTATCAGGTCAGAGCTGATTCACAGGTGACCCTCTGACAGGTGCTCATAGGTTGTAAATTGTATGGGAGAAGACTGCTCATTTTCAGCCCTCCGAGTAGCTGGCTGATTTGAATCACTTGCCCTTGGGTTGGCAGTTAACTATTTACTGCTATATTCTCTGTGCCAGAAAACACTATGGACTCAGTAAATTTTTCTGACTACGTGAATGTACATACCTTGAGGGGGCCAAGTAGAGTCTGACTATTTTCCTGTTTCACTGGAAGTTGGTCACTGAAAGAAAGAAGCTCTGACTGAATGACCAATCGCAAGGGGAGTAATGCACATCCAATTACTTCTGGCTAAGGAAAACGGAAATAAAAATATTAATTAGACATAAAGAAAAAAGTCAATGTAAATATTACAAAAATGTTAATAGAAGTTGTCTTAAAGTTGTAGATTTATGTATTTCCTCTACCTTTCCCTATTTTGCTTTATTTTTTAAAAAACAACAAACCAGTGCGTTATTTATAGCACTGGGGACAAAAACCTCTCACCACTCTAAACAACATAATACTCTGGAACAAAAGAAAATTATACAGTCTTGATGCTACTCATACCAAAACCAAAAAGCCTCCTACTGTTGACTTGATTCTAACTTATAAGAACCCCCTATCACGTTTTTAGGGCAAATTTTTATAGGATGAGCCTGCCCCTCTTTCTCCCTCAGAGTAGCTGATGGGTTCAAACCGTTGACCTTCTGATTAACAGCACAACTTGTAATGCACCAGAGTGTAGGTCAAACGATTACTCTTTAGTGACCAAGACAGAAAATGTTTATTACTTAGTTTACTGATTTATGCTTGCCAATTTTAAACATTTATACAATTGAAATTAGCCAATAAAAATTGCTACCTATATTCTTTTGAAAATAGGATGCTAACTTCTGTAGTTCTTCCTGAAAATAGTAAGTAAAAGTCCAAAAGTATACATATAAGACATATAATCATGTCTCTATTAAGTCTATGTAAATGTAGATAATTCTTCAAAGTAGGGTGGCAACTTAGAGGTGCTAACAGCTTGGGATATAAAGTCTAAAGACTTGGAATGGAGTCTTAGCTTTGCCCTTCCTTAGCCTGAGTGATTATGGATGTTATTTAATGTCACTAAATCTCACTTCCCTTATTTGTAAAGGACAACAAAGCTTTTGTGAAGATAGGATACTATGGTCATATATAGCCTTGAGTGAAATACTGTCTTGGTGCTGGTGTCACTAGTGTGGGAATTCATGATGTAACTTGTACCCCTGAATCCCTATGGGTCTCAATTCATTCCAGACCATATAGAAACTTAGTAATGTTTATTAACAATTTTAATTAACATTATTGTTGTTGTTGATTGCCTCTGAGTTGAGCATGACTCACAGAGACTCTATGAACAAAAGGCCAGACTTTCTATAACTATTGACATTTATTAAAGTTCATAGAGTTTCTGGAGGCATCTTGTTTAGGAAGTGGATGCCACTCTTGCATAACATTATTAATAACAGAGTGAAAGCCATTTTTTATATGTCTCTTTATTTTCTTTTAATTACTTTATTCTCTAAAAAGATACTGATGTTAGTTCACAAATAGTAATTACCACAATATTATAGCTAAGACACTGGAAAATTTGAGAAACAAAATCAGATATTAAAAATAACTGGCATATAGAAAATAAAAGAGCATGTTTATAGTATATTAGAGGGTTCAAAAAAGTAAATTAACACAGTGTTTTAAAAGCCTTTTAGGTATACTGACACATGTAAATGGGCTTACAAAAACGTTTTTGTTGTTATTACCAACTACTGAGACATTTTTATCAAAAAAAGTAAATTATTGCTATTTATTGAAACACTGCACAAAATTTCTACAAAGCCATTTTCTCAGTGTTTCCCAGTGTGGTCCCATCCCTCCAGTGGCATGTCTGTTTTAACATAACAGCTGGCCTATAACAAACAGTAGAAACAGATCAACAACAATAACAACAACAACAACAAATAACAGTAATAATGAAAATTGTAGCCACAAGTGTTGCTTGAGCTTTGAGAATTCCTAGTTTAAGCAGGAATCTAATTTTAATAAAGTATGCTCCAAATCCTTGGGGTGAATAGAAGAAAAAAGGTCACAATCATGTGAAGTACCTTTTTCTGTGGACTTTTCTTTGTGTAAATTTGGAAAGTGAGGTTGGAATTCCACCAGTGTTCTATCATTGCGCCTCCAAAATGCACCGGAAAAACAAATCGCTGCTGGAACTTTACCACTGCAGGAGAATCACATGTTATACCATGTAACTAGCCATATCATCAATCCAGTCTTGAACATTCCTCTATCCCCTTTTATATACAACAGGACTCTACTCAGTGTGATGTCACAGACATTATTAATGTTACAGGTAGGACTGAACAGCAGACATACAAGATAGGTACAGTATATAGAAAAAACCCCACAATGCTTTGTTGCTTTACCTTGCTATAAGAAAGAGCCACACAGGAGGTATGTAATGACACGACACAACACAACTTACTTTTAACTTGTTAGTTAAATTTGTGTCTTCTAGGCTGCAACACTTCCATGATACATCTTCAAGGATATGAACATGTACGGCTAAGCACAACTGATAACAGTGCATCTAAATTCCAAAATCAATCTCCGTAATAGTCTATGTGTTTCCTACTGCCAAAGGGGCCCTTTAGAGTAGTGAGAGAAGATCTTCACCCTGAAACCCACAGCATCCCTTTTCAGCAGGAAGTAGCTAAGAGAATATGTCATCCCCTTTTCCTTATGAATCAGGGTGAAGTCTCTCTCAGGGAGGAGTGATAGGAAATGGCAAAGGACACACTGACAAAGGAGATTAATCAGAACTGGCTTTGACAAGCACTGTGGCAACTGGACAATTAAAACAGACATTCAGGGGGGTGGGGAAGAAGAACGAACTGGGGAGGAAGGTAGAGAAAACAGTACAACAATGAATGAATGAAAACCCAAAATCTCTGTAAATGTTCATTAAAACTAATAAAATTTAATAATAATTAAAAAAAAATAAAAGGGAAAATGGCAGGCATGTGTATCAAGAGGGTTTACATAGACAGAATGTCTGCATACCTAAGAGGATCAGGTGAAGCTTAAGTAGCAAAAGTGAATTAAAAACTTTAACAATCAAAATGAACTTATCTTGCTATTACAATCAGACCATGTACCAGGTACTGACGATATTAGTTACCTGTGTCATGGCGGGGGGGGGAGAGTAAAATTTTTTTTTAATGTAAAGAATGGGATTTCTGTTAGAATAACCAGCATAAATGAGAAGGCATGTGTTTGAATCTGTTCTCACTGCTAGGTGCTATAGAGACAGCTCTGACTCAGAGCTACTGTATGTCCAACAGATAAAAAACTGCCTGGTACTGCCATGCTCATAAACGCTCCTTCTTGAGCCCACTGTGTCAATCTAGTTCACTGAGGGTCTCTCTCTCTTTTTTTTTTTTGTTGACCCACTAGTATAAAAAGCATTTCCAGGGAATGAATTCTGATAATATGCACCTGGTACATGAGTCAGAGTCTCACAACCCTTGCTTCTAAGGAGCATTTTGCTGCACTTTCCTTAAGACAGACCTCTTTGTTTTGGGCAGCCCATGGTATATTCCATATTCTTAGTCAACACTACAGTTTAAGAAGGGTCTTTTTTTAAAAGAAATAGGTAAATATAAGAACTTGGGACAAGAACAAAAAGATGAGTTCAAGTCTCACTTCTGCTACTAGTAACTGCCGCAGCCACGTTCTTCACTTGTACAACGATCTTCCTGTCCATTTATTTCCAAGTCCTTAAAATGGATCTGAAGAATCTTCACAAAAAGGCCAGTTATAGAGAGAAATTTGCTATCTTGGGTATTCAGTCAAACTTTCCCTTCTCTATTCATCTCTGGCTGTCTTAATATTTGATTCTGTGTACTACCTTGGTACCCTTAGGCAATACATAAGTTTTGTTTACTGGGTTGACACACAGGAACGGTGAACAAAATGGATGGCCCAAAAAAGCCCACAACTATTAGACTTAGCTTATCTAGTTGTCTTCTCGGGAGAAAAGAGAATACCTGTAACTCATTGGCGTTATGAGACAATCAACTTGAGTACAAATGGAATTCTATTTCAGCTATCTGCTATTCAGATTTCTCTTCACAACTTAGGTACATTTTTGTACTATATTGTCATATTTTTCCATAAAATTTCTGTACCTTAAGCTCTTTTTTAAAAACCACTAAAAATGACTAAGGGTGATAATGGGAGAGAACAGTCATGAAAATGAAATTCTAACTATGTTCCAGAGAAGTGTTTTTTAGTTTAGTTTTTTTATTTTTTAAAAGATGAGTGGGCAGGGATTTAAAAATTCTTATTTTGGTCCATTTCATTGTCAAGAAGCTCAGAGAAGAAAATAAGATTCTGAGTAAAGTAGGTAAAGTCTGTGGTATCAGTGGAAATATAACCCAGTCTTCCAATTATTGGCTTGATATGTATTCTATACCTAACAAATGATCTTTCTAAGGACATATGGAGAGCCCAACTCCTGGTCAAATGTAGTCATAATACGTGAGAAGAAAACAGTTTAAGAGTAGATGACGTGGAATCAAAATAACTCTAGTTTCAAATTATGGTTATATCATATTGTGGCTGTATGATCTCAGACAAGCTACTTAATTGATGTATGCAGTTTGTTTTATAGTTTAAATAATATGATCTAAAGGTTAGAAGTCTTTAGCTCCAGCCTCAGTTATGTTACTGCCTTACTGCCTTACTTCAGGACACAACACCTCTGAATCAGTTAATGCACTAGCAAAATAAAGGAGTTATGGTTGATTAATTTAAAAATTCTTTCTAGTCAAAGATTATATTGTTCTTGTTATGTGTTGTCGAGTCACCTGTAACTCATGGTTACCTTTTGTACAACAGCTCTGAAGTCTGCCCTGTTCTGAGCCAGTCTCAGACTCCGACACACCTACCTACCCTCATTACCTTAATCACTGTGTCAATCCTTCTCTCATCCAGGGTCTCCCTCCACCCTTCCGATCATGGTGTCCTTCTCCAAGGACTGATCCCTCTTGACCATGTGCCCAAAATATGTGAGATGAAGCTTCAAAATCCTTGCCTCCAAGGAGCAACTTGGTTTCACTTCTCCAAGACAGACCTGTTTGTTCTTTTGGCAGCCCATGGTATGTTCAAAGCTCTTCTCTAGCCCACAAATCAAAGGCATCGATTCTTGGTCTATCATCTTTAGTCACTGTCCAGCTCTCTGATGCACAGCAAGTAATTTCAAAGACCATGGCCTGGTTCAGGTGCCCTTTAGCCTCTAGACTGACATTGTTGTCTCTCAGTACTCTGGAGAGATCCGTGACCACAGATGTCCTCTGGGCAATTAATCTTTTGATTTCCTGACTGCCAGTGCCAAAAATGTTGACTGTGGAGCCGAGCAAGCTGCCACTGTTAACAAACTCGATCTCTTCTCCATCCATCATGGTGCTGCCGATTGGCCCAATGGTGAGAATCTTTTGTTTTCTTGATGTTACGCTTCAACCGATACTGAAGACTACAGAGCTTGACTTTCTGTAGCAAGCATTTCAGGTCCTACTCAGTTTCAGCAAACAAGGTTGTATCATCTGCATAAGTTGACGATTCTTCCTCGAATCCTGATGCTACATTCCTCCTCACAAAGCCCAGCTTCCCAAATGATCTGTTCTGAATATAGATTAAAAAGGTATGGAGACAGGACACATCCCTGACACACTCCTATCCTGATTTTGAACCATGTAGTGTTTTCTTGCTCTGCTCTGAGGACTACCTCCTGGTCCAAGCATAGGTTTCACATGAGCACAAGTGTTCTAAGATTCCCACTCTCCTCAAGGTTAGCCACAATTTCTTGTGATGTACACAGTCAAGTGCCTTTACATTGTCAATGAAACACATATAGACATTCCTCTGGTACTCTTTGCTTTTGGCCAACATCCATCTGACATTGGCAATAATGTCTTTAGTGCCATGACTTTTTCTACTCATATATTATATGATACTATAATTTATAGAATAATATACATGTAATATGCAATATATATGTATAATAATAACAACATTATATAACCCTGAGAATTTCAAATGAATAATTAGGGAGTTAAAAAGCTCTTCAAAAGTCAAAATATCTAAAGAACAGAAAACCAGTCTGTTTCTTACTTCCATCCACAATTTTACTAGAGGCAAGTCGAACAACCTCGGTGATTAAAGCTGTCTTTTCCAATTCACTTTTGGAAAATCCCACAGGAAAGTGATATTCCACAAAGAATGTGCTAAAAAAGTAAAAAAAAAAGGTGGATTAAAATAAGTAAACTAAGTCAGATGAACAGGTGGAACACAAGGCATATTTAGGTTATGAAACAATTCTGTATGGTGCTATAAATAGTAACCATATAACATTAAGCATTTATCAAAATGTATCACTCACTTATTCACTGCCACTCGAGTCAAAACCAAGTCAAAGCATTGGGTGCAGCTGTAACTCACATGGAAGGAAACTGTCTATTTTTCTCCCTTGAGGCTGCTGGTGGATTTGAACCATCTGGGTTATCATTGTAATTCTCTATGGTCTACACCAGTAGAGCTCATAAGAACTCATAGCAATAAGGGAGCTCTGGTGGACTAGTGGCAAGAAGTTGTGCTGCAATTCTGAAGGTGCGCAGTTTGAATCCACCAGATGCTTTGCTGGAGGAGGAGGAGCAATTTCCTCCTGTGCCAGTAAGATCCAGCTTCATGGTACACAACAAGAACAACAACAAAGACAAACAAAAAATCTCATAGTACTATTTAACACAGGGACCTGTATGCACACTGTGTTAGTAATAATGTATCAACACTGGCTTATCAATTTTAACAAATATATCACAGGAATACAAAATAGAGAGAAACAATGTGAAAAGGGGGAAGGAACATATGTAGACTGTATTTTCTGCACAATTTTTCTGTAAAACTAAATCTGCTCTAAAAAAATAAACCATATAAAACAACAACAACAAACCTCAATCAATCTTACACACCTCTGAAGGCCCTATCCAATTCTAGCTCTTCTTCAAAGCCTTCATCAGCCCTTTCAGGGAGAATTAAAGGCTCCTTCCCTTTGGTTTCTACAGCATTTTTAATAAACATCTATCATATTCCTTAAATTCTTATATTATTATAGACAGTTATTTAAATGTTTCTCTCTACTGCTAACTATAGGGTTTTTTGGTAAAAACAAAGTCTAACTTTCTTTATTAAGAAAACTTCTCTAGCATAGTGTGTGGGATTGAGTAGGAGATTCAATAAAGTTTTGTTGACTAACTGATGTATATGAAAGCACTTTACAAACAATGAAGTATTCAAATCTCTGAAGACCTGCAGAAGGGTCAGCTACGTGTTGTCGGTTAACAGATGCAGCTGTGTGTGCATGTGTATGCGTGCATGCAAGTTTCTAGCCGTAGTTTTATTACCTGTAGCTTCATGCAAATGCTACAATCACAATCATTTCCAAATTACTCTTTTATCGTGATTGCATTAACGCTTACAAACTGGTTTTCCACCCAGAAATCAGTATCGGTCTTGTTTCATGGCACTGACCACAATCCTCACCATGAAAAGTACTCTTCCACTTTTACCTGCATCAAATATAGCTTTCTGAGAGAAAAGACATACCGCTTTTTTGTTAAATTAGTTGTCTGTCTAGGTGGTCTACCAGGAAAATTTTTTTTCCCAAGTGTCATCTGAGGACTATCTGGAGGAACTCCCATTGTTTCAATGATGATTCTGACAGAGTGAGTTCTACCCAGAAGGGCTAGTCTTTCCACAGTTAATGCCATCGTTTGAGCATCTTCTGGAGTTTTGGAGAGCATCTGTTGTTCAATCAAGTTTCTGAAAAGAATTCATATAAACATAGTTAAAGACATGATGAGGGATATGGTTAAGAGATGTAAGATGAAACAACATAATTTGTGAAGAAAAGAGAATGGAAGCAAATATTTTAATTCATTAATACTAAGGACTGAGAAAAGGCTTTAATGATCAGAATTATGGTCTTAAACTACAGTGGAAGAAATCTTACAAAATGTTCATATTTTTCTAATCTAAAAGTTTATTTTCACAAAGGTAAAGAAACTGATGTTATAGAAATAGATTTTTCTGCAAGGATACAGATTTTAGTTTTAAATACTAAATGGGATTTTCCATCTCCAAAATAATCAAATAAGTACATATTATAGGGTATTTCGAATGCAGAATAAAGAAAAAAAAATCACTAAATCTACTACCTTATCATAACTACTACTGTTACTTTTTGTATTTTCCTTTCCATTTGCTTTCCAGATACACATATAGTTCTATACAGTTGCAGTAAGAGCCCAGATAGAACCTAGAATTATGTTTGTTCTCTTTACCATTATGACATCCATCTTTTCATGTTATTACATTATTAACAGTTGCAATAGTTACTAAGTTATTATGACTAACATAACCACTCTGATAATGGTGGGAAAATACTTATTACTTAACTGTACGGATCTTTTCAAAAGAATCCTTTTTTTTTTTACTTTTGCCTTTGAACAAGTATTCTCAGAATCTCACCTATTTTTCTTCTCTGTTTCCTTCTTCTTCAGCTTATGATTGTCTGAGTCCAGAAGCTTAGGTGATTTGGCAAGATCTTTTGATTGGCTCATTTTTTTAGAAGGGAGAAGATCATCATCCTCATTGGGGGAATTACTAATGCTGCTATCAGATTTCTACAGGGAAAAGAAATATTTGTCTTAAATACCTTTAAAGACAGTGCAACAATGAATGAAAACCCAAAATCTCTGTAAATGTTCATTAAAACTAATAAAATTTAATAATAAAAAATACCTTTAAAGAAAATACTTTCTACATATATATGATTTCTTTAATCAAAGGATAACTGACACTAAAGAGACAATCCTTTGCTTCTGTTGTTATGTGCTGTCGCTGTCGAGTCACCTGCAACTCCTAGTGATTACACAAACATATCTGAAGTTCAGATAAAATCACCTGACATTCTGGAAAATAACCTTAGAGTTCAATTAAAGGTAAATAAACTCTTAAAAATTCTCACTAATAATTAAAACCAAATCCACGGTTGTGAAGATGATGCCAACCCATAACTACTCTATAGAGATGAGAATAGAATTGCACTACTGAGTTTTTGGAAGCAGGAGTAGCATCCACTTCCAAAAAAGCTTGCCTCCAGAAACTCTATGAACTTGAAGATGAAAGTTTTGTGTTCAAGGTTTTCATTCACAGGAATTCTATGAATCGTCTATGACTCTACTACACTTAATAGCAACATGTAGTCTTTATGGAATGTAACAAAAGGGCTAAAGTACATCAGAGATGGTGACGACGGCACAGGGTAGGGTAAGATTCAGATCTCTTATTCATAGGGTCACTGTGAGCTGTAGTCAGGTCAACAATCTTACTCTAGCATAGTGGTCTGGGAGCTTAAACCACAGATCTTTTTGTTCTTAGCCTAGACCTCTAACCACTACACCACAAAGGCTGTTAATAACAACAATCACTATTTTCTGACTGTGTACTAAGTGTCTGGTGGTGTATGTTAAAATATGTGTGCAAAAAAAAAAAAACACCAAAAACAAAAACCTGTGTGCATTTCTAACATTCATCACATTCTTTTGAGATGTCCTTGTCTCAATTTTTTTTATGTGAGAAAATAAAGGTTTAAAAAAGTTAGGCTGTAAACACTGATTTCCCCCCCCCATTACTCCATTTCACCTATAATTTATTTTGCTTTTCATTTTGCTAAGATGAAGTGTTTATCTTTTTTCTCATATTTCCTTGGCCGAGTCCACACCAATTGCTTTATTTTGGGAAAAGGCATCTATGATAATTAATTGCTAAAGCTGCAGAATCAAGAGGTTATTAACATGGTTATTTGATTCCAAACGAAATAATTTAAAAAATTTAGGTAAATATAACTATCTTTCTAATAATCAATACAAGTTTTGGGTGTTTTTTTTTTCAATACAAGTTTATAAAGACAAAATTGTTAAGACTGTTAGTTTTTTTCTTTATTGAGTGGCAAATTTTAAACATAACTCACAAAGTAATAAAAACAGATTCATAATTTGGTAGGAAGCTGTGCTGTAGTCCCAAAGGCACTTGATTCAAATCCACCGAATGAGCCATGGGAGAAGGATGGGCAATCTCCTCTTGTACAATTACATGCTTCGAAAACCCACTGGAGCATCAGCTATGTAAGGGTTGGTTCCAACTTGACAACAAACAACAATAATTAGCTCCTTATTAATTTTTACTCCCTTCCTTCTCATTCCTGTTATATTCTTCCAAGACTGATTCTGTATGTAAACCTTTTCATAATAGTGGTTTTATACCGTAATTTTCTTTTTTGTGACTGGCTTATATCAATGTTAAATATTCTTAATATTGAATAATATTCATAGCCTAGAAATCCATTATTGCTAGACTGTATTGAAATTTAACTTTTTAAAAACCTAGTTTATACTTACCAGTAGGAATCTTGTTAGCATAAGTTAAAGAACTTAACAGCTAACTAAGAGTCTGGAAGCTCAAAACCTACAGCAGCTCCACTGGTGAAGAAGATGTGACACTCTATCTTCCTGAAGAGTTACAGCCTTAGAAACCCTCTGGGGCAGTTTCATGCTATCCTACAAGGTAACTGTGAATCAGAATCAATTCAATAATTGTTATTATTTATTATCATCGAGTTGGAACCAAACCCTTGCTGACCCTCCAGCAGGTTTTCAGAGGCTGTTAAGTTGCAAGGGAGAAGATTATCCAACCTTCTCCCACAGAGCAACTGGTAAATTTTTAACAAGTGCCTTATAAGACAATGTAATCTAGTTTAAAAAAAAATTCCAGTTATGCCACTTAATTACTTATAAGCAGACTCTAAGCTTTTGTTTCATAGAATGTCTGAGATAATGCAATCTTATGGGGCTGGCCTAAGAATACAATAATTAATTTAAATCATTTGGCATAGTTCTTGGCATATCCTAAAGATCCCATAAAGGGCATATAACATGTAAAGTCTTTGGCATTCAGAATATGTGATATATTTAAGTCCTCTCTCCTATTTAGCCTACAGGTAACATGGAATCAATGATGACTGACATAAGAATGAGCTTTCAAGCATACTTGAATTGGAATACTGGGTCTAACATTTACTTTATGTGTCTTTGGCTAAATTATTTAATCTTAGTAAGCCTCACTGTGATTATACTTTCCTTTACAGGTTGTAATCATAATGAAGTAAGATTGTTACTATTGCTATTAAGTGCCAGCAAGCTGGTTCTGACTCACAAGCCCCCTTATACCCCACAGAATGAAATGCTGCCTGGTCCTGTACCATCCTCACCATCACTGTTGTAGCCACCGTGTCAATCTCACTTTCTTTCTTGCTTTTATTTTTACAGACCTCCAACTTTACCAAGCATCTTATCCTCCAGGAGTGGTCCCTCCTGATAACATAGGCAAAGCGAAAAAGTCTTGCTTGTCTTGCTTCTTAAAAGGAGTATGCACATTCTAAAATAGTTTATATTCTGTCTGGCATGTGGTGACTATGCCTGCAGTTACTAGTATTAATATTCTGGTACTCTCCAAGGCTTCAGGTTCAATGACTTACAGGTATTATATAAAATAAATTCTCCAGGAGACTCTGGTCATACTGAGGGTCATTCAGCTCACTACTGCAGTACACATCACTCCCAGGAGATGGGGAATCTGGAGGAGAGCCGAGCCCATTCCAGTAATGACCTTGAGACAGCTTATCACTGTAGAGAGAAGACAAGCAAAACAAAGAAGCACCTTAAAAAGCCATTTTTGTTGAGCTCTTCTTTTTTAGTGAAAATTTCCTTAAATCCTAGATGTAAAAGAAGGTATGTTAAATGAACATAAGACAAGATATGTTAAACAGAAGACTCACGGTAAGCAGAAAATTATCTGCTAAGTATTTCCAAAACATATTCTCCTTTGGGATATTAACAGCTAAGATTCAAAAACATACAGCTGACATTCATTGTGATCTCACTCAGTTATTCAATAAACACTTATTGGGCACCTATTATTTGTCAGGCTTGTTGCTAAGTCCTGGGTAATAAAGAGATAGTTAAGCTAACAGTGCTTATGGTCTAGAAGGGAAGAAACTAGGTAAACACGTACAATCTAATGAGTTGAGTGTTTTAGGCTGCTTTGTGAAGAAATGGCTGATACATAAAAATTTCTATACTTACATAAGATTAATTATGACTAGATTAGTTCTAAAGAATATAGAAATACACAAAACATAACTTTACTTACAGTTTATAAACCAGTAAGAAACACCTGTAACCTAAGAATTTCTAGGAAATTAATTTCTTCTTTTTTTAAAAAAAAAGTTAAAATTCCGTATTATTCTAGTAACTCTTCTCACAGCTCTCTATTTTCTACCATTTCTTTTAGGTCTTTGTAGTAATTTTATATTTGCTGTTAAAAGTGCAAGTTCCTTGAGGGTAAATTATATATATTTCAATGGTCACTGTTTTTCTTAAAATGAATATGTACTTAACAAAAATGTACTGATGAGGGAGCTCTGGTGGCCCAGTAGCAAAGGAGCAGCATTGCAATCCCAAAGGCGCATGGTATGAATCCACCAGATGGGCAATCTCCTCCTTTGCCAGTCAGATCAGATTCAACAGTACACAAGAAAAGAAAAATAAATTAAAAAAAAAGTATTGAGGAACTTAATGGATTCTTGAAGAGTATCTGTTGTTAGTAACAAAAGTATTTATGAAATATTTACTATATGTCAGGCACAGTAGGAAAAGTGTTAATAATTTATTCTTTCAATTTTGCTTTCCTTTTAGGCTCGCTGCTGTATCCTTTAACCTTTATTAATATTTCAAGAAAATCGTATATAATCATTACTTTCAAATCAGGATTATGTTCCTGTACTACTTATAATAAGCAGATACTCAATAAATGTTCCCTTCCTCACTTTTATTCTTCCATTAATCTGGAGGAGGGCTTTCAACCTTAACACTATTAACATTTGGGATCAGACAAATGTTTGTTTTAATACAAACTGTAGTTCTGTGAAGTTCTTTAAATATGTCATTTATTCGTTTAGACTATACACAGAAAAAACAGACACCAATTTAACAATTTTTGCGTGTATAATTCACTGAAACAAATTACATTCTTCAAGTGCTGCAACTTGTCCTTCTTATTCAAATTATTCTCCTATTAGTATAAACTCACTGTTCTCCTAAAGTTCTAAATTACTCTCTCAAGTTGTTGTTAATTTATCTCACCATATAGCTAAATTTTTACAAAATTTTTTGAGTGGAAGGTTACAGGTTATATTGATTTTTCATCCAATTATTCATATACATTTTGTTTTATAGTGTTAATTATCACTAACATAATTATGTCTGATCAACTCCTTAATGCATATTGCCTTTCCCTTCACCCAATTTTTCTATTTCTTTTTATTCTCCTCTCACTCCCTTCCTAGCCTTTGTAATCATTCAAAAATGATCTTACCTGAATATGAATTTTCCTTAGCTTTTGATAATAGTGGTTATTACACATTGTGTTTTTTGTGACTGATTTATAAATCCTCAAAAGTCATTCCATGTTGTGCAGGATTTCATACATTATTATATTCTTTTGTTGTGTGCCACTGAGTACGCCCCATAGCAATCCTATGAACAACAGATATGAACACCGTCCTATCCTGTGCCATCCTCATTATCTATGACACAAATTTATTGCTCTCTTTACTGTGTTAATCCATCTCTTTGAGGGTCTTCTTTTTTGCTGACCCTCCACCTTTCCAAGCATGATGTCCCTTTCCGAAGAACAGCCCTTCCTAACAACATGCCTGTCTAGAGAACAGAAAACAGGAAATGAGGGTACAGAGCACATCTATTTGAAAGGAGCAGAAGGATTAAGAATAGCACAGCCTCTTACTGCCCCACAGCAGAAAATAGATATAGAGCCCACAGCCCAGCTCCATGACATCTCTAAAGCCACACCAATAGCAAGAGGTTCATCTATTCATTGCTGACTCACAGCTGTGGCACTGAGAATGGGTTTTATTAGGGAAGTAAGTTGGAGAGTGGAGGAGGCAAAGAATATCACCCAAAACAAGTCCAGGTTTTAGCCTAAGTTTCAAGGCACAAGTTCTCAATTTGTCCAGGCTCTGGTTTCAGTTGAACAGTCAAATGCAAATTATTCAGCAAGGTTTGCCTCAAAGCAGTTATAAGTCAGCTTCTCCTTTAAGCATCCAGAAAGAACAGCAAAACCCTTCTAACTGTGGCTTTTATCTCAGGGTTCCTCTGCTTACACCTTGCCAAAAGGGCTAGAATTTCTCCACAGCAATGTTACAGTCTCTCAACCAATAGAGTTTGGCTTTCATCAGGGTTTTGCTCCAGTCTTCCTCAAGTCTTGATGCTACAAGTCTTGCTCACCTCATATCTTGCTCCCCAGTGTGGAAAGCAGTCTTTCTCTTATTGTAGACCCACAGTTATTGGTATGCAAGACCATGCTGATTTGCAAGGCCATGTATCTACAGTTAAGGTAGCTGGAGACCAAAGAGGACTACCTGTAATGCCTAAAAAAAGCCAATGTTTAAGCTAATACCACCATGCCCAAAGCCTGTGAGGCCAAGTTTCTCCATCTTTGCTGCCAAGGCAGACTTTCTCCAAGATATATCTGGTTTTTCTTTTGGGAGTACACGGGATATTCAGTACTGCACTCTAACACCACATCTCAAAGGCATCAATTCTTCTTTTGTTATCCTTATTTATTGTCGAGCTCTCAGATGCACAGGTAGTGATGGAAAAGACCATGGCCTGAATCAGGCAAACATTAGTCTTTAAACTGACAGTACTGCTCCTCAGTACTTTGGAGAAGTCTCTAACAGCCAACTTTCCCATTGCAACATGTCTTTTGATTTCTTGACTGCTGGTGCCATGGGTGGTGCTTGGAGATCCCTGTAAGACGAAATTTCCTTTGTGTTTGATCTTAGAGGTATAATCACATGCGTTTCTTGAGTACAGCACTTGTCTGTTAGATATACTAAAGCAGAGCTCCCAGATTAAGACTAGGAAGCCTCAGAAACCCTATGGAGGGTTGGCTATGAGTTGTAACCCAATGAATGGCATCTGATTTTTTGATTGGGATTCTTCCAAATATTTTTGGTCAAAACATTCAGTAATGGTAACCAGACGTCCCATCTACATTTATGGTTTCATGACAAAGGAGGCAGTTGTTCATAGAGGCAATTAGCTACTTCATTTCTTCTACCTATTCTTGATTCTTTTTGCTCCAGGTGAATCAAGACAAACTGTTGTACCTTGAATGATCCCTTACAAACTTGTAAGATTAACTATGAAATGAACAGGGGGAAGAAAAGAAGCATTACATTTGCCAATTAACTTGGATGTCCCATGAAACCTCAGGGATGACCCTGAACCTTCAAATTAAGAAAATAAATCCTATAAGATGTTGACTGTACATAGGCAGCATGAGTTGCTATGTTGTTGGTTGTTTTTTTTCTTTTGTTATGCTGGTTGTAAAAATATTTATCATGTCTATCTATCCAACTTTTACAAGTATACAGGTTGTTGTTGTTGTTGTTATGTGCTTTTGAGTCCCCTGCGACTCGTAGCAACTCTATGTACAACAGCCCTAAACCTTGCTCTATCCTGTGCCAAACGCACGGTCTCTGACACACCTACCCTCATTACCTCATCACTGAATCAATCCATCTCATCAAGCATCTTCCTCTTTTGCATTGTCCCTCTACCCTCCCAAGCATGATGCCCCTCTCCAAGGACTGGTGCTTCCTTGTAACATGTCCAAAGTATGTTAGATGAAGGTTCTGAATCCTTGCCTCCAAGGAGCAGCCTGGTCTCCTCCACTCTAGGATGAACCTGTTTGTTCTCCTAGCAGTCCATGGTATATTCAATACTCTTCTCCAGCACCACAACTCAAAGGCATCACTTTTCCTTCTATCATTCTTAGTCATTGTCCAGCTTTCTGATGTATAGTAAGTAATTGCAAAGACTATAGCCTGGATCAGGCACACTTAGTCTCCAGACTGACATAGTTACTCTTCAGTACTTTGGAGAAGTCTCTGACAGCAGACTTTCCCCAATGCAATTAGTCTTTTCATTTCCTGGCTCCTGGTACCAAGAGTGTTGATTGTGGAGCCAAGCAAATGAAAGCTGTTAACAATCTCGGACTCTTCATCATCTATCATTATGCTGCTAATTAGCCCAGTGGTGACAATCTTTGTTTTCTTGATGTTGAGTTTCAATCCATATTGAAGGCTGCAGTCCTTAACCTTGTGCAGCAAGTGCTTCAGGGTCCTCCTCAGTTTCAGCAAGCAGGGTTGTGTCATCTGCATAACACAGATTGTTGATGAGTCTTCCTCCAAACCTGATGCCACATTTCTCCTCATAGAGTCCAGCCTCCTGCATAATTTGTTCTGCATACAGATTGAAAAGGTATGGAGATAGGACACATCCCTGGTGTACATACTTCCCAGTTTTGAACCATGCAGTGATTCCTTGCTCTGTTCTGATGACTGCCTCCTGGTCCAAGTAAAGGTTTCACATAAGCACAAACAAGTGCTCAGGGATTCCCATTCTTCTCAGAGTCAGCCACAGTTTGTTGTGATCCACACAGTTAAATGCCTTTGCACAGTCAATGAAACACAGATTGCCATCAATTACTTTACTAACCGGCTGAGCAACACTAGATTTTCTATCACCATAGACAGAAATCCAATGCTCTGTGAAGAATGACTAATCCTTTTCCTCACATCCAGGGGGTTGTTGGGTGCTGTCGAGCTGAATACAAATCACAGTGGTCCCGTGAACAACAGATGTGAATTCTATCCTATCCTGTGCCATCCTCATCATCCCCAATAAACTTAAGCCTATTGCTGCAGTCACTGTATCAATCCATTTTGTTGAGGGTCTTTCTCTCTTTCAATGAATCTCTATATTTCCAAGAATGATACCCCTCTTCTAGCAACATGTCCAAAATACGTAAGAAAAAGTTTTGCTTTCTCTCCAAGGAACACTTTGCACTTTCCCCAAGGTATTTCTGATTTTTTTTTGCAAGTGACTCGACAGCACATAACAACAACAACAACAACATGGAATATTCACCAGCATTGGTGGTTGCACTGAAACTCCGAAGGCACACAGTTCTAATCCACCAGCTCTGCAGGAGCTCTGCAGGAGAAGGATGGGCAATCTCCTCCTGTGCCTTTGAAAACACGCTGGAGGGTGAGCTATGGTTTTGTTCTGACTCAACACAAAAGGATTTTCAGTTTCTTCTCCAACACCACAACTCAAAAACATCAGTTCTTCTGTTATCTTTATTCACTAACTTTCAGATACATAGCAAGTGACTGAGAAGACCATGGTCTAATTCGGGCACACTTTAGTCTTCAAACAGACATCACTGATCACTGTGTCTCAGTAATTTGCAGAGATCCTTGACAGTCGATTTGCCCAATGCAGTACATATCCTGACTTCTGTTACTTCAGGTATTGACTGTAGATCCAAGTAAGATGAAATCATTGACAATTTTAAACTTTTCCCCATCTATCATGATGTTGCCTAAAGGTGTAGTGATGAGGATTTTTGTCTTGTTTAGATGCACTCCATGTTGAAGGCTGTAGTCTTTAATCCTCTGCAGTGTGTCAAGTCCTCCTTTTCAGCAAGTAAGATTGTGTCATCAGCACAGTGTAGGTTGTTGATGAGTCTTCCTCCAATCTTGATGCCACATTCTTCTTCATGAATTATTTGCTCAGCATATAGATTACATAGATATAGAGAATGGATACAACATTGACAAACCTTTCCTGATTCTTAAACCATGAAGTGTTTCCTTGCTCTGCTTGGACAAAAGCTTTTGATCTAGGTTTCACCTGAACACAACTGTTCGGGGATTCTCATTCTTCTCAATGCTGTTATCCTTGCTACGTACCATTGAGTAAACTCTGACTCATAGCCACTCTGTGAACCAACAACCATCTGAACCGTGCTCTATGCTAAGCCAATCTGATCATCTTTGTCACTCTTATCCCCTTTATCACAGTCACTGGGTCAATCCACCTCATTCATGGTCTCCTGCACTGTCATGGCTCTCCTCCTCTCCTGCACTGTCCTTCCATCCTTCCAAGTATGTTGTCCTTCTCCAAGGACTGGTCCCTCCTTACAATATGCCTAAAGTATGTCAGACAGGGTTGGCTTCAAAATCCTTGCCTCCAAGGAGCAGCCTGGTTTTACCCACTCTAAGATGGATTGTTTATTCTTTTAGTTTTTGTTGTTATGTGTGTGACTCATAGCAACTCTATGTACAGCAGCTCTAAAGCCTGCCCTGTCCTAAGTCAGTCTCACTAATTCCAAGACATCTACCCTCATTACCCCAGTTACTGTATCAATTCATCTGAGGTCTTTCTGATCCAAGCCATGGTCTTTGCAAGTGCTAAGCATCAAAGAGCTGGAAAAGGACTAAGGATGACAGAAGAATAATCAATGCCTTGGAGTTGTGGTGCTTGAACATACCATGGATGGGCAAGAAAACAAATAGGTCTGTCTTGGAGAGGGTGAAACCAAGTTTCTCCTTGGAGGTTAGGATATTCTCTTAGTTGTCCATGGTGCATTCAATATTCTTGTCTAGTATCACAACTCAAAGGCATCAATTCTCCTTCTACCATGGCCTGAATCAGGTGCACCTTAATCTCTAGACTGACAATGTTGCTCTTCAGTACTCTGGAGAGGTCTCTGACAGCAGATTTTCCCAGTGCAATTCGTCTTCTGATTTCCTGACTGCCGGTATCAACAGTGCTGATTGTGGAGCCAAGCAAGCTGAAGCCGTTGACAATCTCAATCTCTTCACTGTCTAATGTTAGCCATAGTTTCTTATGACCCACATAGTTAAATGTTGTTGCATAGTCAATAAAACAGAGAATTACATTCTTCTAGTATTCTCTGCTTTCAGCCAGCATCAATCCAATTTCAGCAATGATATTCCTGGTTCCACAGCCTCTTCTAAACCCAGCTTGAATTCCTGGCAATTCTCTGTCAATGTACTGTTCTAGCTGTTTTTGGATGACGAGCAAAAGTGACTAAAAAACTTCGGTCTCTATACATTTGTCTAACCTTGTAATTTTATGTAAGAGGATTACACAGTATCCTTTTGTAATTGATTTTATTTCACTCAACATGTCTTTAGTGTTTATACTGCAGCAAATATATTGTTGTTGTGTATAATCAAGTTGGTACTGATCCACAGCTAACTCTTCAGAGGCAGTAACTCACAAAGGAGGAGATAGCTTATCTTTCTCCTGAAGAGCAATAGCATTCTTTTTGGTTGACAGCACAATTCCTTTCGACAAAGCCTCCAGAGCTTCCTAGTGGGAAGTGTTGTTGTGTTCTATAGAGTTGGAACCAATTCATAGCTTATCCTCTAGCAGGTTTTCAGAGACAGTAAATTTCACAAGAGGAGAGCGGCCATCCTTCTCCCACATAGTAACAAGGGTAAGGACTTAATTTCTCCTTTTTGCTGAGTTCTGGTGGCATAGTGGATAAAAAGTTACACTGTCAACCCAAAGTCAGGCAATTCAAATCCACCAGTTGCTCTGCAAGAGAAAGATAGGCAATCTGTTCCTGTATTATTTGTTGTTGTTGTTGTTATGTGCCGTCGAGTCGTTTTCGACTCATAGCGACCCTATGCACAACAGCCCTAAACCCTGCTCTATCCTGCGCCAACCGCACTTCCTCTGACACACCCATCCCGATTACCCC
>NW_006399794.1:16547077-16548213 GCF_000299155.1 Elephantulus edwardii
TCTTCTGACATCCATTTTGGTCTTTTCTTCCTCTTCTGTCTTTGTAATGGCCGTTTGCACTCTTCCTTCCTGGATGATACATTTGACATCCTCCCACAACTCATCTGGTCTTCGCTCATTAGTGTTCAAGGCCTCAAACCTGTCTCTGAAAACCTGTTGGAGGATTATCTATAAGGCAGCTCTGACTTCAGGCAAGCAATACCAACAGTATTCCACTGTATTCATACTGGTGTATTTTAGATCATTGGCCTCTGCTCATTAGAGGTCAGTAGCACTTCCACAGTTGTGATAACTCAAAACATCTTCCACACATTAGAAAGAGTGAGTGAGTGTGGTGACTGTGAAAAGGAAAAGAAAATCACTCCAGTTAAAGAGACACTAATCTATAGTAATAATTCTCTAAAGGTCAGAGAGTCTCTTTAATAACTGAGTAAATTCAATCACAACTTCCCAATTACTAAACTTTCTGTAGCCTCTAAGCATTGCTCCTTTTGGGAACTCTATTTCTTAGTATTGTATAGAACTTTATTCTGAAAACTATGCTTTATTTTTCCCTATTCAGGTGACTATTCCCCACATCCCTTAAGCCTAACCTTAAGATTGGGAAGCTTACCCCTGCTAAGCAGAGTTTTTACCTTCTACTTTAAAAAATTTAATGCATTAAAAGGTGCTAAGTTTAGCCTGTGTCCCTTGGCCATAAAATAAGCTCATATTTAGCACCATCTTCTTTTTCTTCTTAAACATATCTTTTAATCAAATGATATATACACCTACCTTAAAAGTCACACAGAACTAGAGTATCTCAGGTCTACTGTGAGGGAAGGACTTTTTTTTTTTTATGTGTCACTTGGTATTTCTGTGTCTCTAAGTAATGTGTATTGCTATTTAATAATTTTTCACTTTTCTAAAGTATCTAGTCACTTTCTCCCCCACCCCAACCCACCTTGTTGTATGCCCTAGAATCAGTTCTGACTGGCACAGGAAGAGATTGCTGTCCCTTCTCCAGAGAAGCAGCTAGTGGATTCTAGTTACTTTCTATTAGGTAAAATGAAGGGTTCACTTTTTTTTTTTTGGCTGAGTACAGTGTACTTTATTGATGGTACATGACAGGATGGGCTCGCCAAGCCCCTCCCCTT
>NW_006399794.1:16549383-16550787 GCF_000299155.1 Elephantulus edwardii
CACAAGAAGAGAGGGCAATCTGGATCGACGAGGAGCAGAGAGCTGGGTTCACTTTTTTATATTTTGACTTCTAGATACACTAGACTCCCTTTCTTCTATGTTCACAATTTAGTTGCATTAGACTTTTTGTTAATTTCCACAGTTAATAAAGTGGAACATAGTATAATTTATTACATCCTCTAATTTCTGATATTCATTAGCATCATTAATTACCTTAACTTTCTAAAGTTTCTATTACTATTTAATTTTAAACTCTCTAAGAAAACTAACATTTCCTTTCAACTTGATCACTTGATAGTCCATTTCCCACACTTAGGGTTCATTTGCTTCCTAAACAGGACAGAGACTCTAACATTTCCTTTTGTGTCTGTTATGTTGCATTGTCTACTTCTTGAACCCCATGCCTTCCTATTTCTTCCTTTACTTTCCATCACAGGGGATACTGTCTTGTGGATTCCTCAAGAATACTGAAAGGGAAGCAAATATGTGAAATCCTGGATGTCTAAAGCTGTTTTTACTCTACTTTCACATTTTTTTTGTTTTAAATTTTATTGATTGTAATGAACATATACTGAGATTTCAGATTTCCATTCATTAATTGTTGCTCACCCCTTCCCCCCCGTTCGCTCTTCTCTTTGAAAAGTAAAAGGAAAATTTCCTTCTTTGGTATACAAATACCCCACCCCCCCACTCCCATACACTCCACTATGCAACCTTCATTCTGGACTCTTGTCAGAACCATAATACCCAATAATATATATCACCTTTAAACTGTTCTCTCCCTCATCTGTTTCAATGCAGTATACATAATTTATCCAATTTTTCTCAGTCTCACCACAACCCTCATGTCAGTGCCATTCTACAACAGTGGCACTACACAGTATTTGTCCTTTTGTGACTGAGATATTTCATTCAGCTTAATGTCCTCCAGGGTCACCCATTTTGAATAATATTGCATGAGTTCCTTGTTTTTCAATGCAGCATAGTATTGTTATTTTGTGTGTGTGTGTGTGTACCATCAGATCGGATCTGACTGGTACAGGAGATTGTCCCTCCTCCAGCAGAGCATCTGGTGGATTTAAACCATGCACTTCTGGGATTGCAGTACAGCTTCTTGCCACTAGGCCACCAGAGCTGGCCCTACCTTCACATTTGTAAGGATAGTTGGATTAAGAATGAAATATTAGGTTAAAAATATTACCTTCTGGAATTCTGAAGGCATTTCTCCACTAGCTCTCTTGGTGAGAAAGCTGATATCACTTCAATTCCCAATATTGTATCTTTGATGATTTTTTTTTCTCTTTGGAAGTTCTTAAGATTGTCTCTTTATACTTGGAAGTTTAAGATTATAAGATTTCTTTCATTTACTGTGATGGGTTGGGTTTTTTTTTCTTGTGATGAATT
>NW_006399794.1:16552978-16576006 GCF_000299155.1 Elephantulus edwardii
ATGGCTAGGTTGGCACAGGATAGAACAGCATTTAGAGCTCTTGTACATAGGGTCGCTATGAGTCGCAAGCGACTCGATGGCACATAACAACAACAACAACATAGATTTGCTTCTTTCCCCTTGCTATTTTATAGAAATGTAAATATATTTTACATGGTGTTTTCTCACTGGCTCCTTTCACTTATCAAAATATTCTCAAGATTCATCTATCTTGTAACATCTATCATTATGTCATCAGTTTTTTTTTTTAAATTTTTCTTTCATACTGGTTTTTTTTTACAAAGTTCGTATACATTGCTTTTCACACCAGATCTTTCCCAATTCCTTCAACCCACCCCCACTCACTCATCAAATTGTGTGACTTTATGATTAATGCCCATCCCCCTGCCCACCCTAAGCCCTCTGCTCCCCCCTCTGCCCAGTACTGGATCCTCATATTTATTCTAAAATAATGGCCTTACACCATATTTTTCTGTAGGGGACTGAGTGTGAGTTCACTCAGCACAATGCTCTCCAGTCCCTCCCAAGTTAGGTAGTAATTTACAAAATCATTGCTCCCGCGTGCTGCATAGTATTCCATCATGTGAATGTACCTTAATTTCACAATCCACTCCATCGTGGCTGGACATCTAGACTGTTTCCGTGTTCTTGTGATGGTAAAGAATGCTATTATGAACATTGGTGTACAAGTCTCTGTTTGTGCCTCAGTTCTCAATCTCTCGGGCTATATTCCAAGCCATGGAATAGCTGGGTCATATGGAATTTCTATGCTCAGCTTTTTGGAGAAGTGCCAAACTGCCTTCCAGAATGCCTGTACCATTTTACAATTCTACCAACAATGTATAAGAGTTCCTATCTTGTCACAAACTCTCCAACATTTATTACTTGCTGTCCTGTTAAACTTTGCCACTGATACTAGACTATGATGGTATCTCATTATGATTTTGATTTGCATCTCTCTTATTGCCAGTGATTTGGAGCAGTTCATATGTCTGTTGGTCATCCAAATATCTATCTCTGTGAAAAGTCTTTCCATGTCTTTTGCCCATTCTCTAATTGGATTATCAGTCTTTTTCTTCTGGAGGCTCAGGAGTATTCCGTAACCTTCTGTTATGAGACCCTTGTCTGAGATGGTATTGCCAAATGTTTGTTCCCAGAAAAGTTTTCTTTTCACCCTGCTGAAGAAAGTTTCCCCCGCCTTTATTTTAGATTTCCATTAATTTATTGTTATACTTTTTTCCCTACCCAACTTCTCCCCCTCTCCCAGTTTGTTTTTCTCTTTGAAAAGTAAAAGAAAAATTCTTTCACTGTTATACAATCCCTCCCTCCAAGTCCACTCCACTATGCAGCCTTCGTTCTGGACTCATGTCATGACAAAAATAACTATATATCTATATATCTATATATACCCTTTTAACAGTTCTCTCCCTCATCTGTTTCAATGCAGTAAACATAATTTATCCCATCTTTCTCAGTATTCCCTCAACCCCAATGTCAGTCCCGTTTTACAACAGTGGCACTATGCAATATTTGTCTTTTTATGACTGAGATATTTCACTCAGCTTAATGTCACCCGTTTTGTATATATTTCATGAGTTCCTTGTTTTTCAATGCAGTGAAGTGTTTTCAATGTTTTCCACTGTGTGAATATACCACAGCTTTTCTATACATTCATTTGTTGATGGGCACTTAAGTTGTTTCCAACTCTTTGCTATTCCTTGGGTGGCGGTTATGGTTTCTTTGGGTTATATTCCCAGTAGTGGAATTGCTCCCCCAAATGGTATTTCTATTTGCAACTTATTGAGAAAGTGCCATACAGCCTTCAATAGTGGTTTTATCATTTTACACTCCCACCAACAGTGAATAAGGGTTCCAGTTTCTCCACAACCTTACCAGCATTTCTTGTTTGCTGTTCTGTTAAATTTTGCTATTCTTACTGGGGTGAGATGATATCTCAAAGTTGTTTTGTGAAGAAAGTTTTTGATGAGCTCAGAGATTTAATCTTTAGAAGGTCTCATTCATAAATTTTGCCCTCTCCAGATTGTGCATTTCTGGCTGTATTTGGCAATCTCTTTGTACCATATACTAAGCTTTCTAAGACTGCTCCCAGTTTGTCTCTGATGAATTTTATGGTTTTGGGCTTTACTCCCAGGTCTCTGATTCACCTTGAGTTGATTTTTGTGTATGGTGTGAGATGTAGGTACTGTTTCAGCTTTCTGCAGTTAGCAGTCCAATTTTGTGAGCACCATTTGTTGACGAGGTTGTCATTTCCCCATTTCATAGGTTTTACTTCCTTGTTGAATATCTGCTGACCATAGATGGGGGGTCCATTACTGGGTCTTCAATTCGGTTCCATTGTTCTATGTGCCTGTCATTGTACCAGTATCATGCTGTTTTGATTACTACTGCTGTGTAATAGATTTTGAGTTCAGGGAATGCAATGCTTTCTACTTCATTTTTGTTTTTCAGAAGTGCTTTGCTTATTCAGGGTCTTTTTCTTCTCCAAATAAACTTGCCAATTTTCCTTTAAATCTTGAAAAAGGAAATTGGTATCTGTATTGGAATTGCATTGAACATGTACATTGCTTTTTGGTAGGATTGACATTTTCACAATATTGAGTTTTGCTATTCATAAACAGGACACATTTTCCCATTTATTTAGGAATTTTATTGTGTTCTGCAGAAATATTCTATAATTTTCTTTGTTCAGGCCTTTTGTATCTCTAGTTAGGTTCATTCCCAAATATCTCATTTTTGGTTGTCTATTATAAATGGTATTGCTTTCTTTGTTTCCTTCTCTGAGTTCTCTCTGTTACTGTAGAGGAATCCCACTGATTTTTATATATTGATCTTTTATCCTGCCACTCTGGTAAACTGGTTTACTAGCTCTAAGAGTTGTTGTTGTTTTTTTGTTTCTGTTTTTTAGGTTGAGTCCTTGGGGTTTTCTGTGTTCACTATCATATCATCTGCATACAGCAATAGTTTAACCATCTCTTTGCTGATCTGGATGCCTTTTATTTCCTTCTCTTGTCATATTCCAGAACACTTGGTTGTGCTTATGCAAAACCTATACTTAGACCAGAAAGCAGTCTTCAGAAGAGAGTAGGGAAACACTACCTGGTTCAAAATAAAGAAAGAAGAGTGTAAGGGTTGCATCCTGTCCACATACCTTTTCAATCTATATGCAGATCAGATCATTTGGGAAGCAGAGCTTTATGAGGAGGAATGTGGCATCAGAATTGAAGGAAACTTCAACAACAACCTATGTTAAACAGATGACACAATCTTGCTTGCTGAAACTATGTTTGCTGCAGAAAGACAAGGACTGTAGTCTTCAATATGGATTGAAGCTCAACATCAAGAGGACAAAGATTCCCACCATTGGGCCAACTGGCAGCACCATGACAGATGGTGAAGATAAGAGATTGAGGTTGTTGACAATTATAGCTTGTGTGGCTCCACAATCAACATTCTTGACACCAGCAATCAGGAAATCAAAAGATGAATTGCAATGGAAAAATGTGCTATCAGGGACCTTTTGAGAGTACAATTCCCAATGTAGAGACTAAGGTGCACCTAATCCAGGGCACGGTCTTCGCAATTACTTGCTCTGCATCAGAGAGCCAGACAATGACTAAGGATGACAGAAGAAGAATCGATTCCTTCAAATTGTGGTGCTGGAGAAGAATCCTGAACATACCATGAACTGCCAAAAAACAAATAGGTCTGTCTTTTTGTTGTTGACTGCTGCTGAGGTGAGCATGATTCATAGCGATCCTATGAACAAAAAGCTTGAAGACTTTCTGTACCTAATATCATTTATCAAAGTTCATAGACTTTCCAGAGGTATGCTGTTTAGGTTTGTTATGAGTCGTGATCAACTAGATGGCAATCAACAACAACATATCTAAATATATATACACACACATAAACACATTCTTTGAAGAAATGTTCTTTGCCTAATTGGGGATAACAGTGTAGCTTCTTACCAGTAGGCCACCAGAATTCTTGTCTTTGCCTATTTTTAAATGTAACTGTCACTTTATTATTGTGATGAATGAGTTCTTAATATATTCTAGATGCATGTCCTTTATCTAATATTTAATTTGAAAATATTTTCTCTCATTCTGTGGACTAACTTGATGATGAATTTTGCACCACAGAACTTTCAATTTTAGTCAGTCAAATATATCTATTCTTTTTTTTTTGTTGCTCATGCTTTTGTGTCATAGTCTGTCCACTGCCAAGTCCTAACTTAATTTCAGTGTCTTCTGTCAAGAGCTTTACAATTTTAGCTCTTACGTTTAGGAATCTGATTCACTTCTTATAAATGATTTCATTTTGGGTGGGAGGTAAGGGTTCAATGTCATTCTTTCACACACAGCTATCCAAAACTATTTGTTAAAAAGCTCCCTTTCCCCCACTGAATGGTCTCTGTACCCACTTAGACAATTGGTGGATCACAGAAATCTTAACTGTAGTCCGTTCATATAAGGAGACAATTCTTTCATCAGAACCTTATTGTACTCATTACTGTTATTTTGTATTAAGTTTTGAAATCAGAATGAGAATTTTTCTACTGTGTTTTTTTCAAGACTATGTTTGTTTTTTTATGGAATTATAAAGATTCCATGTGAATTTCAGAATCAGCTTGTCATTTTTTAAAAAGTAGCCAACAGGGATCTAACTGTATTACAATATAAAGATAAATTTAGGAAGACTATAATTCTAACAATATTAACTCTTCTAGTTAATGAACATGGGATGTCTTGCCATTAGATGCATCTTTTAATTTTTTTCAACAGTGCTACACAATTTTCTACATAAGGTCTTGCAATTAATTATATGGTTAAACTTAGTCTTAAGATGTTTATGAATGGAATAACTTAATTTTATTTTTTAATCATTCACTTAAAGTGTATTTCTGATTTTTGTAAACAGATATTATATTATGTAATCTTATTCATTTTTTTTTACTCATTTCAGTAGTTTTAGTGAATTGTCTAGTATTTTCTTTATTCATGTTATCTGTAAATAAAGGTACTTCTAATTCTTCTTTTGGGGATTTATTTATTTCTTTTGCCTGTCTGATTTCCTTGACCAGAATCTCCAGAGTAATGTTGATCAGAATTGGTCTCAGTGGAAATGCTTGTCTTGTTCTTGATCTTTGGGGGAAAACAGCCAATCTATCACCATCCTTGCCTCTAAGAAGCACCCTAGTGGCACCTCCTCCAGGACAGACATGCTTGCACTTTTGATGATCCATAGGATATTAGCATTTTTCTCCAAATACCACAATTCAAAGGCATCAATTCTTTTCTGTCATCCTTATTCAATATCTAACTTTCAAATGCATAGGTATCACACAGACTCAAACTTAATGTCTTTAACCCCTTGTCTCACCCTTGCCTGATGACTTGATGCCAATTAATCACTATAATCCATGGAGCTACTAAAGTAAAACCCCTAGGGGTTTCATTTTACTCCTTGTCCTCTTTGTACAAATAATTAAGTAGAAAATCTTCTAATTTTAACATCTTTTAATTTCTTCTCATTTTTGTTTATTTCTTCCAATTTCAATAGATATTCAACATTAACATCTCTACTTCCACTAGGGAGAAAAATTTCCATATCCTTTCTTGTCTCTCCCAGCCAGTTCATTTTCCATACTGCTGCCACAGTAATCTTTTCACTATATTGCTCAACATACTTGGATTTTAGCCAATTACTTTAAGATAAAGTCCAAACTTATTAACGTGATATTCAAAGTCCTTTAAAGTCTGACTTCCATACTTTTCCTTACCTTTACTCACTCTTACCTATTTCATCTTTCAACTCAAAAACTCAACTCTTTGTTGTCAAGTTGGAACTGACTCATGGATGACCCTCCAGTGAGATTTCAGAGGCTGTAACTCACACAAGAGTCTGTCTATCTCCTAAGGAACAGCTGGTAGCTTCAAGCCACCTGCCTTGGGGCTGGCAACACAAATCCTTACCCAGCAGGTCACCAGAGCTTCCTATCCTACTTTTAGTTATACTAAGTGATTCTACAGACCTGTCATTTTCCTATATTCCATATTTTAACGAAGTTAAACAAACTGGACTTTCTGAAATATAGTCTCTCACACATTACAAATATTGTTTATCTTTAAACATTATAACCTATTATATTTACAGGGGAGTTCTCGTGGCTTAATGGTAAAGAGTTACACTGTCAGCCCAAAAGCATGTGGTTTGCATCCACCAATAGTTCTGCAGGAGAAAAAGGGGCAGTTTTCTGCTGTGTGATTCACTGCCTCTGACAACCCACTGAAGGATCAGCTTTGAATCAGTTCTGACTTGAAAGTCCCCAACAACAACAACAATATATTTTCAAGATGGAAATATAGTGTTTCATTCAAGAGACAATAGATAAATGAACCTGGCTTCTGGATATATGCTGGTAGAACTATTAGCAGTATAAAAGATAATGTTACCAGTATCTACTATTTGTTAAGCATAGTGTGCATTCTTCTACATGTATTATTTCTATTTCTTATAACAACTTTACAAGATTATCTATAATTCTAATTGTACTGATCCCTCAAAAGATTCAGAGATATTTATTTAAGACCAAAGGGCTAATGAACATATTCTGGGTTTTTTAACTTGTATCTATTTAAAATTAATGTTCTTTTCATTATACCATGCAATCATTGGTTTTGGATAGATTAAGGAGATAAGAATGGAATGCTAGATTAAAGATTACTATGTAAGAGAGGCCAAGAATAAAGTTGTAAATACAGAATTTTTAGTCAGTAATCAGTGAGGAGTCATTTAATGAATACTGAATGACTTGGTTATTCTAGTAAACATTGTTTTAGGAAAAAGAATATGTTAATAATGTACTACTCATCAATTGATTAGAGGAAGAACTGATAGGAATGAAAGTTAGTTAGGAGCTCTTACCTGCCTAATAGCAGCTGGATAGATCGAGTATCAGCTTTGGAGTCATGTTCCCAAAATTTATGTTGTTCATCTGGATGAAGAAGGTGATCTCCAACGTGGTCTGTAAGATGATTCCTAGGCAAGGTTTTGAATCTAAAGTTAGGGAAGAATAATTTCCCAGTGGCTAATAGATTGGAAAAACCTAAACCATAACGAATTCGGATAAGTGATGGTATAAGAGTGTTATCTAATAGATTGGAAAAACCTAACCCATAATGAATTCAGGTTAGTGATGGTATAAGAATGTTATCTAAAACTGAAAATTTAATATACTTTAAGCTTAACAGGGGGAGCTCTGGTGGTTTAGTGGCAAGAACCTTTCCTGCAGTCCTGAAGGCAAATGGTTCAAGGCCACCAGCTGCTCCATGGGAGATGGATAGGCAATCTCCTCCCGTGTGATTAATTGCTTCTGAAATCCTGCTGGAGGATCAGCTACGAGTTGGTTCCAACTCGACGGTACACAACAACAACAAACAACAGAATTCCAGAGGAAAGAAAAACAAGAATATACTGAAACACAAACCTTACCTTCCAAGAACTTGAGACCTGAAAGAACTAGATGGAGCCCACTTACTATGGCTGACCACTCTTTTTTTATTTTTTTAACTTTATTTCAACATAATTATGTTTACAGAAATAGACTCATAACAGTTAATAGAATGCAATTTAAATTTAACTTATTCTTCACAATTTAGAACAAAAACTTGGTATATGGTTTAAGGTTTTAAAAAAAGGATTTGTAATCTAGTTTCTTTTTCATCAATTACAAATACAAATATATAAAAGATCCTCCCTCAAATGCTGCTAAAGCAGGCAGCAAGAACCATGAGAAATTTACCTTTGGTTCGCTTCAGTTTACAGTACTGAACTGTAAAAGTTTAAAAAAAAATTGGTAACAACAATTTTGTTGTAGTTTCTATGCCAGCTTACAAAGTTCAGTAAATAATGAATGTGTACATGGGTGCTGACCCCTCTTAAGAGGATCACAGTAGAAGATCCTGCATAGAGTAGGGGAAATTTGGACCAAAACTCAAAAGTGCTTATAAACGGCCAAGTTTATTGACCTGATAGAGACTGGTAGCCCTTCCATGGATCAAAACTTGCAGCTCAACTTTCAGTCAAACAGCAGACAGGCCTATAAGGAGCTCTGGTAGACTAATGGTTACAAAGCTGTGCTGCAATCCAAAAGGCATATGGTTTGAGGTCACCAGCTGCTCCATGGGAGAAGGACGGGTAATTTCCTCTCATGTGATTAACTGCCTCTGAAAATCTGCTGAGGGTCAGCTATGGATCGGTTCTGACTCTATAGTACACAACAACAACAATAATAGTAATACCAGAGAGACACTTCTTAGAATAACCCATGTTGAATGAAAGAGCACTGTTTTTCTAAGGGTAAAATCCTGAAGTCAGAAGGTTAATGGAAATAAGAATTATTGGGAAGAAGCAGAAAAATGTGATCATACTATGGGTATTATAATTGATGTTATGAAACAAAATATGTATGAATGCTTACATGAAAAACCAACAGACTTTGCAAACTTTCATTTGAATCATAATAAAATAAAGAAATAAAGTTAACAGAGACCCTGGGTGGTACAAATAATATGTTCTATTGCTAACCAAAAGTTGGAGGTTTTAGTCCACCTAGAGTTACCCCAGAAGAAAGACCTAGTGATGCATTATTGAAAAATCAGCCTATTTCTACTCTGACATACATAGATCACCATGAGTCAGAGTAGATTGTATGGCAACTGGAGCTGCTTGGTTTTTGTTTCATTTTAATTAAACTTAACAGTTGTAGTTGTTGTTATGTGTCAATGAGTCAGAATGGGCTCATAGGCAACTTTCCAGCAGGTTTTCAGAGGTGGCAAAGTGCACAGGTGGAGAATGCCCATTTCTTTTCCTCAGAACTGCTGGTAGACGTGAGTCATTCACCTTTAAGTTGGTCACCAGAGCTCCCTCTAACAGTAAGTAGTATTACCTTATATAAAAGACTTTACCATTAAGGTTTTTTCCCACATTACAATTTCATTTTATTAAGAAAAGAAAGAAAGAATACCCAAATTTATATAAATAAGGTTCATTAGAGGAGTCTATGCATGTACTATGTGGCAGTAAACATTTCCATCCTAGTTTATAATTCTTTTCCACTATAATAAGAACTATTTCCTGAACACTTCTAAGATGACTTATTTTATAATGTGACAAAAACCCAAGGGTTGAGAATTATGAAGAAATAAACTGTGAAGTTCATTACTTACTGTGTTGGTGCTCTAAAAGAATCTTCCTTCATAAGAGGATGAACTTCATCCAACAACATGCTAGTATCTGGGCTTGATTTCATTGCAGAAACCACCATGGCATTACGGAGTTTATTGCCTTGTTCTAAGAGAGCTGAAGGTAGAAAAACAGAATATGAAAAATCTAAAATCCATCAGAAACACTTGCAAATGTTCAAGAAATTTCCTTCTATTATGGGACTTACCACACATTTCTCTGCCTTCCTCATTAGTTCAAGAATTCTGAGGATGTTAATATAACAATAGCTCACTAAGCCACTAATATGTGCACTGTTTTAGATGCTGGCATCACAGCAGAGAACAAAGTCTCCATTCTGGAAAGACTACCTCATAGGCATTGTTAGATCCAATCCCTAAATTTGCAATTGGTTTTTATACATAATAGGGCTAATGATATCTATACATTCCATTTTTTATTAAGCACTTAATGTAGCTCTCTTATTATCTGTAAGTTTTAATGCTGTTCTTATCCAAGAAATATTAAGAGCTGTATCAATTAAGGGAACTTCTGGTGGCACAGTCCATAGGGAGCTGTACTGCTAACCCAAAAGAGACACTCCTCTGGCGGTTCAAATTCTCTAGAAAGATGGGCAATCTCCTTCCATGTGAATTCCAGACTCCAAAGCCCACTGGAAGATGATGTGGGTCTTGCTTTAGTTTTCGGCAGATGGTTTTCCAATTTTGCCAGCATTATTCATTAAAGAGGATGTTGTTTTCCCACTTACAGATTTTGTCTCCTTATCAAAGATCAGTTGTCCATACATAGACGAACTTATTTCTGGGTTCTTGATTCTACTCTATTGGTCTAAGGGACTGACCAAGGCAGGAGCTTCCTGAGTTAAAGACAAAACCAACCCCCTGTTCTAGGACAATATACCCTTGATTCTCACACTGAAGCTGCCTCTGATACAGATGTGGTTATGCAAACAACGAAGGCCAGCAAATAAACACCTTGGAGTCAGTCCAGTTAACATATTTTACTGTTTATGTAATGAAAACTTTGTATCATAATGATTGTAATTATATAATGACAAACTTGTCACTAAAAGCTTTGAGGACTACAGGTCATGAGGACACAACCATGAATTCCTCTCCCCTCACCTCTTGACTAAGTAAGTCCATTCCAATTATGGTACTTTCCTGCTGGTCAGAGAAAGTGTGACAATGCTATCTTGATTATTACTTGGCTGTGTAGTAGATTTGAGATCAGGAGTGTGAAGCCTGCCTACTTTTTCTTTTTCAGTAGTGCTTTGGCTATTTGGGGGCTCTTTCCATTTTACACAAAATTGGAAATTGCCTTTTCCACCTCATTGACAAATGGAATTGGTATTTATATTGAGTTCAATGAACTTGTAGACTGATTTTGGTAGACTTGTGTTCAGAATACTGAATCTTCCTCTCTATGAACAGAGTACATTTCATTTTTCTAGGTCTCTTTTTTTTTTTTGCAGTAATGTTTTGTAATTTTCTTTGTATAGGTCTTTTGTGTCTCTAGTTAGATTTATTCTCTAGTATTTAATTTTGTCATTAGCTATTTTAATCAGTGGTGTTTTCTTTATTTCTTTTTCTGTGTTCTCTGTTACTATAGAGAAATCCAAGTGATTTTTTCATGTTGATCTTGTAGTCTGATATTTTGCTGGTTGACTATGTCTAACAGTTTTCTGCTGAATCTTTAGGGTCTTACCATGATTTTTAAAGATTAGAAAGCAAGCAGATTAAAAGGAAAATCAAGATGGAGCCTATGGTCCAATACTGCTTCCCTATCCATTAGCTTACTTTGCTATGTGGATGAGTGGGAATATGTGAATAGTGTGTGTTGTGTGTTAGCCTATCTACAAGGGCAGTGGCTGGTCTCACCAATTCATAAGGGGACTGGCTGGTCTCACCATTAAATTGAGCAGATCTAGCAGCAGAAAAGGAAAAACCTCATTGTCAACAAAGCAGCAGCAAGAGGATGTATCTTTCAGGAACAGAGATTCTTGCACCAGCCAGATGAGGACCAATGGGAGCAACAGCCATAACAGCCACAGGATAGAACCAGAGAGACCTGACATGAGACGGAGCAGACCTTGGGACAGCTACTCCCTTGAACCAGAGCTAAGAGCCTTTTGTACAAGTTTGTTGCATGACTGTGGGGAGGAGAGCTAATATTGGCTGAACTGAGGGACTCCAGGCTGAGGTGCCTGTAAGCATATTTTAGAAGATGTCCTAACTGAACTCTGCTACTAATCTGAAGTACAGCCTTTTGACTCCCTCAATATAGTACTGTGTGGTCTGTGAGCTATCACATTGGACTTTGGGTCCAGTAAAACAGTAAGATTGGTTGAGTAGAAACAGATGTGGGAGTGTGGGAAACATGTCTGACTTTATGGGGATTGGTTTTTTGTTGATGTTTTTGACAAGAAAATTTCCCCTTTGTATAGATGGTAAAGATCAGATAGGCTGTTCCCACACGGCCCTTGCTCTTTTTATAGAGAATGCTCTTGGGACTTTTATATCAGTAAAATTTACTCTATTCCAAATAATATGATGTAACATTTACTAATCTCCTAATATGTATTAGGATCCCCAACTACACAGTGGTTAAATGATTTGGTTACTAACCAAAAGGTCAGTGGTTCACACTCACTAGCTGTTGGATGGCAGAAAGATATGACAGTCAGCTTCTGTAAAGATTTAAAGTCTTGGAAACTATAGGGAAATTCTACTCTGTCCTATATGGTTGTTATATGTGGCAATCAACTTTGTAACAGTGGTTTGGTTTGGTTTACCATGTGCTAGACACTATTAAAAAGTTCTGGTGATGTAGTGTGTACTGAGCTGTGCCATTAATTAAAAAGTGGCACCTCTCTAGAGGTTTGAATCCACCAGTGACTCTGTGGGAAAAAGACAGGCCATCTCCTCCTGTGCAATTTATCACTCCCTAAGATGATGTCAGTTTGAAGACTAAGGTGAACCTGATTCAGGGAATGGTCCGTCCAATCACTTGCTATGCATGTCCGAGCTGGATAATGAATAAGGATGACAGAAGATGAATTGATGTCTTTGAGCTGTGGTGTTGGAGAAGAGCGCTGAACATCCATGGATAGCCAAGAGAATAAACAAATATGTTTTGGAAAGAGTGCAGCCAGATTGTTCTTTGGAGGCAAGGATGATGAAGCTCTGCCTCACATACTTGGGGCATGCTGGAGACAGATATGATGCTTAGAAAGGTAGAGGGTTGACGAAGGAGAGGAAGACCTTGGCAAGGTGGACTGACAACACAGTGACTGCTTCAATGGGCTCTAATGTGTCACGAAGTGTGAGGACGGCATAGGCTAGCACACGGTTTAGATCTTTCTTTTTTTTTTTGGTTCAGATCTTTTGTTCAAGGAGTCACAATGAGTCATACTCGACTGACAGCACCTAAAAACAACCACCCAACAAAATTCGCTAGAAATGATGGCCGAGAGCTGAGCTGAGGTACTATTCTATGTATTTCATCTTCATTAACTCATTTAATCTTCTCGGTAACCCTTGAGATAGGTAGTATTATTTATCTTATTTTGTAGATGAAGAAGCGGTAATACGATATAGCCAGAATGATTCTACATTCTATGCTTTCTAAAATTTTTACATTCTATGCTTTTAACCTTTGAAGCAGGAGTGGCATCCACTTCCATAATAGCTTGCCTCTGGAAACCCTATGAACCTGGAGAAAAGATGAAAGTTATACAGGAGGTGTCCAGGACTTTGGTTCATAGGGTCGCTATGAATCGCCTGCGACTCAACGGAACTTAACAACAACAACAACATGCTTTTAGCTGATATTCTACATACGTTCTCATGTTATTTTGTTAGGCTTCCTTTCAAAACTAACAAAATAGAGGAAATAATGAAGAGAGCCAAGGAAAGGATTTCAAAAGGGAGCTCAAAAACAAAAAGTAATGTATCATAATGAATTGTGCAATGAGACGGAGTTAGAAAACCAAGCAGCGTGTATGTTCTACATTTCTCAAACTGAAAGAACTAAAGAACAAATTCAGGTCTCAAGTTACAATACTAAATGATTCTATTGGCAAAATAGAAGATACAGGATGTAGTAAAAGAAAATGGAAGGAATATACACACTATATTAAAAAGCACTGGTCAGCTTGGAATCATTTTAGGAAGTAGCATATGTTCAAGAACCAATGGTAATGAAGGAAGTGAATTACAGCTCAACATTGACAAAATTTCTCACCACTGATGAAAAGACAACATCATGATGGGTAGGGAAAAGACTGAAGCTGCCAATGATTTAATTTAATTTTACTTGAGTCTACAATCAATACCCATGGTTGCACCAGTCAAGAAATCAAGAACTGAGGGGTCCTGGCTAAAAAAAAAGGAAATCAAAAGACATACTACATTGTGAAAATGAAATCAAAAGACATACTGCATTGCAGTCAGGAACCTCTTTTAAGTGCTAAAGAACAAGAATGTCAGCATAAAGAGTAAGGTACATCCAAACCAAGTAATTGTATTTTCAGTTGCTTTGTACGCATGTGAAAGTGGAACAATGAATAAGAAAGACTGAAAAATTGATGGCTTCAACCATGTTGTTGGAAAAAAACACTGAACATCACATGGACTGCCAAAAAACAAACAGATCTATCTTGGAGTTAGTACAATCATGGCATGTATTAGAGGCAAGGATGGTGAAGTTTTGTCTTATACACTTTGGGCATATTGTCAAGAGGTACCAGTCCTTGGGAAAAGATTTCATGCTAAGATAAAGTAGAGGCTCAGTGAAAGAGACTTCAGCATCCTGGAAATTTTGAGGATGATACAGGTTAGGGCAAGATTCCCATCTTTGTTCATAGGGTCAATATGGGTGATAGTGGACTTGCTAGAATCTAACAACATTACAATCCAGTTAACTATTGGGATAAGATTTTGGAGATGTATTTAAGACTATTTTAGAACAGGGAGACTTTCTTGGCAGGATGACTGGATTCCAGGATCCTTTTAAGATAGATTAAATAGATTCTTGTCTAGCTCTTTGCAGACACTCTTGTTGTTGTGTGCCATCAAGCTGGAAATGGCTCATAACTGACTCTTCAGCAGGTTTTCAGGGGCTGTAAGTCGCATGGGAGGAGACTGACTATCTCTATCCCGTGGAGAAGCTGGTGAATTAAAATTGCATACTTTTGGGTTGGCAGTGGAGCTCCTTACCACTTGGCCATAAAACAGGAGAAGGATATATTGCTCCTGGCTTGATGATAATCACATAGCAAGAAACGCAGGTCCACTTTCAGAACTGAAGAGTGGTGGCTCATGATTGACAGCCAGCACAGAAACAAGATCTGAGTTCTTATAAACAAGTAACTAAATGTTGGAACACCAAAAAATGAGTTTAGAAGTAAATTCTTCACTAGAGCCACAAGATGAGAACTTAGGATAGTTCAATACCTTGTAATCAATGAATTCACAGCACCCAAAAGTTCTGTCCTAGGGAACCAACTACAAAAAGCATAAAATTGGTGTTAAGCTACCAAAAGAGTTGTAGTTGTTGTTAGGTACCATCAAGTCAAGTACAATTTATAGCAACCCTATGAACAACAGATTTAAACACTGTCCTATCCTGGTTCACCTTCACCATCTCTGACACACTCGAGCCCACTGTTGTAGTCACTATGTTAATCCATACTATTGAAGGTCTTCTTCTCTTTGGCTGACTCCCCACCTTTCTAAGCATGATGTCCCTTTGTAAGGAAGAGCATCTCCTAGCAACATGCCCAAAGTATGAGAGACTAATTTTTGCCATCCTTGCTTTTAGTAAGTACCCTGATGGAACTTTTTTTAAGACATATCTGTTTCTGAAAATCATCCAGAAACGTCTAAAACAGTACACAGAGAACTTCCAGGAGTTTAAGCTGGGTTTAGAAGAGGCCCTGGTACTAGGGATAGTGTTGATGTCAGATGGATCTTGGATGAAAGCAGAAAATACCAGAAAAATGTCTATTTGTGCTTTATTGGCTATGCAAAGGTATTTGACTATATGGATCATAACAAACTATGGCTAACACTGAGAAGAATGAGAATCTCAGAGTACTTTAATAAGGTAATATGAAACCTATAGCTGGACCAAGAAGCTGTTGTATGAACAGAGCAAGGAAACTACATCCTTTAACATCAGGGAAGGTGTGTGTCAGGGATGTGTCCTTCCTCCATATCTAGTCAATCTGTATGCAGAGCAAATTATTCCAGAAACTGGACTCTGTGGAGAAGAATGTAGCATCAGATAAGGGGTTTCGTAAACTTGGGGCTTGGGAAAATATACAACTAAAATGAGTATTGTTTGTTGCTGCAACGTAGGGGAGAAAACCCAAAAGGTTATGTTTGCTGAAGTTCAGTTAGAACCGATAGGTGAAAAGCCACTTTATGACCTGAGACAAAAAGGTAGAGAATGAAGATGAAACTGAGAATTTCTTTAAAAGTTTATGTATTGGTGAGCTCTGGTGGCCTAGTGGAAAGAAGCTGCACTGCAATCTCAGAGGTGAGCGGTTTGAATCCACCAGATGCTCTGCTGGAGAAGGAGGGATAATCTCCTCCTATACCAGTCAGATCTGATGGTACATAGTCAAAAAATAAGAATAATTAAGGGAGCTCTGGTGGCCTAGTGGCAAGAAGCTGCACTGCAACCCCAGAGGCAAGCAGTTCAAATCCACCAGATGCTTTGCTGGAGAAGGAGGAGCAATCTCCTCCCGTACCAGTCAGATCAGATTTGATGGTACGTACACACACACACACACACACACACACACACACACACACACACACAAAAAGGTAAGAAAAAGAAGAATTTTTTTAAAAAAGTTTATATACTGATGTTTTTCTTTTTCTGTTGTAATACTGGGATATATTGTAAAAATGAGTATGAAGGACATGCAATGTTAAGATATATTTTAAAAACAATTATGTTTTTTGTTGATTTAACTGTACTGGATATGGTAGATAGAGAGAAAAAAAGGAATGCTGGATGTTAAATGACAGCAGAAAGAGTGTAGATTATAGAAAGAATGTTAGTCCACCTTCAGCTAATGATTGAATGGATATGTGAAAAGGGGAAATTTGCCCTAAGGCAAAGCTTATTGAAAGAATTTGGTGGTGAAGAAGAATGCTGAATATTCCATGGGCTACCAAAAGAACAAACATGTCTTGGAGAAAGCACACGCAAGGTGCTCCTTGGAAGCAAGTATGGCAAAATTTCACCTCACATACTTTGGGCATGTTGTTAAAAGGAGCCATTCCTTAGAAAAAGAGATTATGCTTGGAAAGGTGGTAGGTCAGTAAAGAGAGGATTCCAACAAGACGGACTAACACAGAGACTGTAATAATGGGCTTGAGTATATCAGAAATGATGAGGATGACACAGGATAAGACAAGGCTCAGACTCACTGTCACAGTGTTGCTATGAGTCATAATCAAAATTGACAGCATGTAACAACAGAATATTTGTATGGCTAAGACTCATCCAACCAGTTAGACTTCTATTCAATAGTTCCTTCCTAAAACTTACAATTATAGACACCTAGCAATTATTAGTTACTAAGAGGTTCAACACAGAGCTTTGGTGGCTTAGTAATAAGGAATTGCACTGCCAATCCAAAAGTACTTGGTTCAAATTTACCACTTGCTCTGTAGGAGAAAGATGGGCAATTTCCTCTTATGTGATTCACTGCCTCTGAAAATTTGCTGCAGGGTCAGCTATGAATCAGTTCCGACTCAATGGCACACAACCGACGACGAGGTTCAATAGAGTTGTCTTTAAATGGTAAGATTCTAGATGTATCAAGATTGCTCATTTTAATTTGGGTATTTACATTCCAAATAGAAGTCTTTAGTTTTCTTTATAGGGCAGCTAATAAGCAGAACAATCCCAACAAATATAATTTAATCTCAGCTCACACACACACACACATACCTGAAAGAAGGTCCTTGGTAGGAGGGTTGTTTGAAAAAAGAATGCATGAGTCATTATGACTCTTGTCAACTGTCCTAGTTTGAGGTTGGAATTCAGAACTGTTGAGAAGAGACATCTGTTTTCGTGATGGTTCACCTTTCAGAATTATAGATTCTAAACTCTGTCCTGGGTTAAGATGGTGTTGCTGTCCAGAGAAAGAGTGTTTTATTTTATTATCAGAATTATCTTCAAAATATGAGCGGTCCTTTCTCCTGTTTTTTAAAAAAGAAAGAATTTTAGCAATGTATTATCCATTATGCTAACTAACATCTACTTTGTCAGACACAGAAAGTGGATTGATGGTTTGCATTGGATTCTGAATGAGGTGATTTAATTGGTTTGTGACTTTTTAAGTTTGTTTTCCAGTTCCCAAATGAAGGAGATAATAGCAGTTTTATCCATGGGTGTGGCTTAAGCAAAATAATGAAAACAAGAGGTCAGCAGGGAACCTGATACAAAGCAAATGCTTAGCAAACAATTACTTTTTTTAAAAAAAAACCCACAAACTCTGTTTCTAGTATACTATTCTATTTCACAAAACACTGTCCTTTCCTTTTTTCTTTCCCTCATGGCTATCATGGCATCTATAGATCATTAAGTTCTTATTTATTTTTACATCTGCCTTCCCACAAGTTGATGGTAAATCTTTGAAATAGGAATAATGACATGCAATTTCTATATCTAGCACCTATTCCAAGACTATGAACATTTACCGAATGCATGTCTCTTTCATTTCCTTTAGTTTTTTTTATCCAACAATAAATGAAAAGGCAAAAATTATGGGGAAAACAGTGGGAGCTATAGGATAGATTGGCTAATATTAGGTGTGTTTATTACCTGATAATGAGCTCTAAGTTCTGGTGGAATAGTGGTAAGGAGTTACATTGACAACTTGAGGATATACAGTTCAAATCCACCAGCCACTCCACTGGAGAAAGATGGGCAATCTCCTCCTGTATGATTTATAGCCTCTGAAAACCCACTGGAGGATCAGCTTTGAGTTGATTCCTACTCAATAGTACATAACAATAACAACAACATTACCTTGGTGTAGTTGGCCTACTGATGGTTGCTAACTCTTTTCCATCAGTTTTGGTGAAAGAAGTCATATGTGGCCTGGGTGGAACCAGAAATTGAGTACTTTTCGGTTCAAAATTCTCTCTGAATCCCTGCTCAGATAAGAGCATGTTTTCTGTCATGTCAGTGGTAGGAAGAGGATTGTAGCTGTCATAAGTTTCTGACAATGGTTCCAGGGCAAGTGAGACCTGAAAGAGAGATTAAATATATGAGAAATTGTCTTTATACTTGATTAACTTATTTTAAGACTCCCTTGCTTAATATGTGGTGAGCTCTAGTGGCATAGACTATAGAGTTGCTCTGTTAAGCCAAAGTCTGCACATTCATCTGATTTGGATCCACCAGCAGTTCTGCAGAAGAAAAATGGGCAGTCTCCTCCCACTGCTAATTCAGAGCCCTGGAAACTTGGTGGAGGGCTGCTGTTAAATTGGAACTGACTTGGTGGCAGTGAGTTTGCTTATACAGTTATTTCCATTCCTTAAAGGATTGAATTAAAATTTAAGCTTGAATGCTGGCATTATTTTGGAATATATTCTCCAGGATACTGCTCTAGGCTCTTTGTTTTATTTTCTTTTCCTTTATTATGCTTTTCTCCTATGTCAGAGGACTAGTTTTACTGTTTTATGCATTTCACTTGGCTCTGATTTGTAGCAATCCTCTGACTCATAAACAGTGCCATGATACATAGAGAAAAGATAACATTTTCAAGAATTTTACTTGGATCCACAATATGAAAGTAGCAGTCTAAGTCAAATTATGCTTTAACACTGGGAAAATCTGTTGGAAAGAACCTCTTTAAAGTGATAAAAGAGAAAAGGACTTTGAGTACATAGGACCCCTAAGCCATAGTATATCAGACCCATGCCATGGTATTTTTAATTGCTTCATGCACATGTGAAAGCCAAGCAAAAAATAAAGAAGACTGAAAAAGAATTGATGCCTCTGAATTGTGGTACTAGCAAAGAATACTGAATATACTATGAATTGCCAGAGAGAGTTCCGTGTACCTGGTGGCTAAGGAGCTGCGCTGTCATCCTGAAGGGATATGGTTCAAATCCACAAGCTGCTCTGAAGGAAAAAGATGGGCATTATTCTCTTAGGTGATTTACAGCCTCTGAAAACCCCATGGTGGGTCAGTTATGCATTAGTCCTAACTTGATGGCACATAACAACAACAAAAATGGAATGCCAGAGAACAAATAAATATGATTTGAAAAAAGTGTAGCAAAAATGCTCTTTAGATTGTCAGAAACAACTATAATTGGTAGCAAGTAAATGGAAGCCAGTGGTACAACTAATCTGAAGACATGGCCTTGAAAGGGACATAAACAGCAGACTATCTAGAAATTTAAAATAGAGATCTAAGAATTAGCACAGCCATGCTGTTGTTGTCAAGTCAACTATGACTCATAGACTCAAGCCTATCAGAAATTATAGACTCAGTCCTCAGGAGAGGAGGGCAAGGTTCAGATATATTGTTTACAGGGTCTTATGAATCTTAGCACAATCATGTTGTTACTGTTTTTTTGTGCCTTCAAGTCAGAACCAACCCATACCTGACTCTCCAGTGGATTTTCAAAGGCAGTGAACAGCATAGGAAGAGAATTCCCATCTTTTTCCTGAAGAGCTGCTGGTGGATTCAAACTGCATGCCTTCGGGTTAACAGTGTGGCTCCTTATCACTAGACCAGCAGAGCTCCTACAGCAAGGTTATGTTGTTGTTATGTGTCATCATGTCTCCTGTGACTCACTGCAACCCTGTGTACAATAGCTCTGAACCCTGCTCTATTCTGAGCCAGTGTCACTCACTCTGACATATCATTACCCAGTTTCTGTATCAGTTCATCTGGAGTCTTCCTCTCCTGTGCTATCCCTTCACCTTTCCAAGCATGATGTGCTTCCCTAAGGATGAGTCCCTTCTGGCAACAGGCCCAAAGTATGTAAGATGGTACTTCAAAATCCTTGCCTCCAAGGAGAAACTCTGTTTCACCCTCTCTAAGACAGATCAGTTTATTCTCTTGATGGTCCATGGTATGTCCAAGACTCTTCTCCAGCACCACAATGGAAAGGTATCGATTCTTCTTCTCTCATCCTTGGTCATTGTCCAGCTCTCTGATGCATAGCAAGTAACTGTGATGACCAATGCCTGGATCAGGCTCACCTTAAGTCTCTAGACTGAATCAAAGCTCTTAAGCACTTTGTAGAGGTCCCTATAGCAGACTTCCCCATTGCAATTCATCTTTTGATTTCTTGATTGCTGATGCCAAGAGTGTTGACTGTGGAGCTGAGCAAGCTGAAAGAGTTCATACCCTCAATCTCTTCTCCATCTATCATGGTGCTGCCAACTGGCCCATTGGTGAGAGTCTTTGTCTTCTTGATGTTGAACTTCAATCCATACTGAAGACTACAGTACTTAACCCTCTCCAGCAAACACTTCAGGTTCTCTTCCATTTCAGCAAGCAAGGCTATGTCATCTGCATAACACAGATTGCGGATAAGTTTTCCTCCAATCCTGATGTCACATTCCTCCTCCATCCAGCCACCTGAATGATCTGTTCTGCATTCAGACTGAAAAGGTAGAGACAGGACGCATCCCTGATGCACTCCTTTCGTGATTTTGAACCATGCAGTATTTCCTTACTGTGTTCTGATGACTCCTTCCTGGTCCAAGTACAGGTTTCTTATGAACACAATCAAGTGTTCTTGGATTTCCATTATTCTCAAGGTTAGCCACAATTTGTTATGATCTACACAGTCAAGAGCCTTTTTACAGTCAATGAAATACAGATAGACATTCTTCTGGTACTCTTTGCTTTCAGCCAAGATCCATTTGACACTGGCCTGGCTGACAAGAAAGGTTTCCCGAATCTCACCATATGCCTTTATCTGACTAGCGATACAAAACAGGGAATACATGAAGTGCATAAACAAAAATTTGGGGAGAACTTGTAAATTTCATACTCTGCATATATTTTGTAGTTCAAATACAGATCTATCAGCAGATGATAGAAACTTTACTAGTTCAAGTTACAACGGTAACCAGTAGAATGTTAGGCTTTAAAAAAAAGTCTTAGAAACAGGAATGGCCATGCTTTGTCTCACATACTTTGGGCATGCTATGAAGAAGAATCAGTCCTTGAAGAAAAATATCATGCTTGGTAAAGTAGAGAGTGAAACAAGGAAGACCTTCAATGAGCCAGGATGGCTGCAGCAGTGGGCTCAAGGACAGCAGTGACTGTGAGGAGGATGCCGCATAGAGCAGTGTTTTCACTGTGCAGGGGTTGCTATGAGTCAGAGCAAACTTGACAGCAACAAAGCAGCAACAGACAGTCCTTTGATACAGGAGGGAAACATACTAAAGGGATACCAAAAGAATACAAAGAGGCTAGACCAACATCTTCAAGATGCTATCGGAATATATACTCCAAAAGAACACCAGAGTTCAAACTCCAATAACAGAAGGAACTGTTTAAAGAAGCCAAGAGGCAAATTATGATAAATGACCTAACATAACAATGAAAGTCTGCCATTAGTTATTGTTCGGTATTTCTGGGAAGGACAATTCTATAAATTATGCAGGCAGGGTGCCAACACACAAGCTCAATAAAATGTACCTGACTCGTGATGAGAATTCTGTTCATAAACCCAGGTAACATAAAGTCCTTTAAATCTATTAATCATCAAGATTTTTCTATAATGACAAATGAAAGGAATGCAGCCAAATAAGTACTCTGTGCAGTGATCATTGTAACAGCATCACACAAAACTCTGGCAAGCCAAATGAAAATGTCACAAACTGTTCCCTCATTATTCATCACTTGCCAAGTGACTACCATTGGTAGTCTAGAAACAAAAGAGGCTCTGGTCCTAACGGCTGCATCTCTGATCTTAACAACAACCTGCTGACTGACCATTGAGTTTTGCTTTTTCTTAAGCAGGCTTGAGCCACTAACAACATAACTAAAAGATTTAGACTATCAGTGGTTGGTCCTTGAAACAGCATTAGAGAAAGTACGGGTATCTGCAATATCCATCCTTCAACGAATGAACAGGGATTGTCCTAACTCCTCTGTTCAATTAAACAAATAATTACTGATGATGTCAGTTCTGTCCCACATTTTATGCTAGCTGCCTGTTGGCAAAAAATAAAAACAAAACCAAAAAGTTTCTTCCTCCTCTCAAACACATAAAGAACTTGACCCAGGAGATCATAAGATTTCACAAAGGAACTTACAGCATATAAAGGGAATACTTTATATACTAGGTGAATACTAAAAGGGGGTTGAGGAAGGGGTAATTGTTTTAAAATAGGTTTCTTTAAATCAGTAAAATACTCAAGACTTTCTATATGGTTGCATGTATTAATAATGCATGTGGATGCAGCAGTGAGGCAAACCCAGGCAGCGAGGCTGACCGCTGAAGTCTGAGTGAGAGAAGTCAAAAACAACTGTTGGAAAACATCAACATGCCAAGGGCATTTGTAAAAACAAGACCAGCACTGCAGGAAACACTGAGAGATGTCCTTCTTATGGAGGTGCCATAGAAAGCAGGGTGGACCAAAGTAACTAGCAGCAACACCAAAAAGAATTCAACAAAATTACAGAAATAAAATCTGGCCCCTCAGCAATCACACTGAATGTAAAAGGTTTAAATGCACTACTGAAGAGAAAAAGAG